>NC_052046.1:1798215-2446548 GCF_015832195.1 Motacilla alba alba | reverse complement strand
TGCTACAGAGCAGAAAAATTAAAATGTATCATTAATAAAGAGCCAGTGAAAGTATAACTACTCTTGGTCTTTTGATAAGATTTACTTTCACACCACCTCATGTGCAAATAAAAAGAAATAAAGCAGGAAAATCTCCTGACTGATTACCATCTTGCCATCAAGATTTTCAATTCAGCTCAAACCTCATTTCCAGGGTCAGGACATTGAATGGTTTGGGTCAGAAAAGAGCTTTAAAGATCACCTGATCAACAACCCCTCTCCCCCACCCCCAAATCTTCAAGTCTGCATAATTTCATTTAAAATATTAATAAACCTCCTGTCTCGTGCTGCAGCAGTCTAACCTATGCCCTCCAAACCATATGGATTTGGAGAAGCTTATTATAATCATAAGCTACCAAGTCATCATTTAAGTTTTAACTCCTTGTTATTAACTTATGTAAATTCAGCTCCTTTGAGAGTGGAGCTGTGGCAGGGAGTGAACAGGGCACTCCATTGCTCTTAACCCCAATTTATGCATGCTCTTACAGGCATCTTCCACCTGTGCTAAACAACAGCAGCCCTCATTTTTGATGCCACCTGTCTTCTCCTGCAGAGAATATAAAAATTATAGAAGTTTTGAGATTTTGGGGGGGAAAAAAAAAGGCAACAAAACAAACAACAAAGGGTGCCAGTGTAGCTTTTTTACCTGTCTACAAAATATCAGTATTAGGCTCAAAGCAAACAGAAGCTATTATGGCAGTTTGCTGCATCCCTTCAGCCTGAAGGCTTTTTCTCTGCATATTTTTACTTCTTTCTCCTTATAGAGATAAAAGACTCTGAAGGTAATTTTTTTTTCTCTCTGATTACAGCAGGAAAACAAAAATCATATTATGGCTTCTGATTTTAACTGAATATTGTTTCAGCTCGTTTTCTGGAAGGGAAGGAGGGGGTCT
The DNA here is from genome assembly GCF_015832195.1 of Motacilla alba alba. NCBI lineage: Eukaryota > Metazoa > Chordata > Aves > Passeriformes > Motacillidae > Motacilla > Motacilla alba. The sequence goes on along the minus strand of NC_052046.1, from coordinate 2,445,616 downwards.
GTGTACTTACAGATTTGGGGGCTAATAAAGACAGAAAAGTGAAGACCACTACCCTACCTGCAGACTGTAACCTCTTCCCCAACCACATGATGCCCACTCTTGTTCTGGAAGTGCTGAGCCAGTTCCCTCCTTCAGCTCCTGGGTGCAGATTGCTAAATGAAGCCAGCTGAGAGGGGAGAAAGTTCTTCCCGAGGTCTCAGGTGCTCTCAGCAGAGGAGCTCAGCCAGGAAGGGAGTCGGGGTATTTACATGCCAAAGCCAGCTGGCAGCCCTGACTGAGTTAATGAGGGCTTAAAAAAAATATGAAGCCAGCAAGGACCTATTGACCTCTGAGAGATGGTAAGGAGATTATACAAAATTATTATTTTGTTATTATTATTATTGTTGCTGTTGTTGATGATAATAGCAATGAGAAGAAGAAGAATCAACCACTAATTCAGCCATTGCAGGTTCGCCCAAGAATTCCTTTCTCCCATTTAATTCATTTGACTTTCTCCATACAATAGAGAGTAGATCCATTTTATCCTCTTGTACAAAGGTGGAGAAAACCTGCAGTTTCTGACTTTCAACATCAAAGAAGAGTCAAATCCCCTTCTCAAGGCACAAACCGTGTTTGTTTGATGGAGTCATTCCTGTTTAACTGAGGATATTCAGTCATGAAGACAAATGGCCCTTACAATATTTTTGTGCTTTTCAGCATGCAGACCTCAGCACAGATTCCCTCCCTCTTTCCCCAGCATTTTCTGCTTGGGAAAAGGAACAAAGGACGACCGGGGAGAGCTGTACACGATGGCCAGCTTGTACACTTGACCAAAGGGCAGGTCACTGCTGCTTTGCAACGGGAAGAAAATCAGGTCAGTGCAGGAATTCTTAGGAAAATGTGATGAAGAAACCCTGTGTGGAGGACACCATCTGCTGCTCTTCCTCAGGTCACAACTCACCAGCTGCACTTTCTATTGTAAAACAAATAGTTTTCACTGTAATTAAAACACGGCATAATTACAGGGCTGCTCTTGTGAAGAACTGGCCGCCAACAAAAGGATGTATCACCAGGTCTCTCTGAAAGAGCAAACTTTGAGGTTTAATATTGGATTTTGAAGGCATTAAACTTATCAGCCCTGTCACAGGGGGTGTTAGGAGGGTCTCAAGGTGCTCAAGCCTTAGCTGGGGTGGCACTGCCAGCCCACAGCACCAGGCACGGGTGTTCACCCTGCAGCACACCATCTCTCAGAGAAATAAACTAATTTAGACACATTTAGATTTCTATTTACCTGCCCCAGTTCTCTGTGCCTGTGTTTAGGTGAGCACATACTGAAGTAGTCTTTGCTTTGTTGGCTTTTGTAAATTCAAAAGGACAGACCTTGAAACAAATAATGGAGCTGGTTAGTGAACTCAGCTGCTTCAGAGAGCTAAGGGAACAAAGTATTGGAGACTCTTTGTGTCAGAAGTTCAAAGCTTATTATATCCAATATAAAGAGTATTTTGAGGGGGTGATGGGAGACATAAGAGTGAAAGAGTCAGCCTGAGTCAGGCTTTGGAGTTAATAAATAATAAGATATATTGCAACATGGATTTTGTAAATAGAGAGAACTAACATAAATTCTTTTTACTGACTACTGACTATTTTTCAAGGAATGAAAATGTGCCAGCGCTCATGTATTTGCAAGTTAGTCTGTTATGGAATAAACTGTGAAGAGGAAAATAATCAGCTAAGGAAGGTGTGGGCTGATTCAAGTGTTGGGCAGGGAAAAAGATCAAGGAGGTTTGCTGAAAGGTGAATAAATGAGCCAGAGCTTATCAAATGGAAACCCAGCTTATGCGAAAGATGTGGGAAAAAACCAAAACACAGGAACAGTGAATATAAAGGAAAAGGTTCCATCATTCCTTCAGATGCAAATATGCTCCATAAGCATATGGAGCAGCTCCCAAGCACATGATACCAGTGCCAGCCTGCCCACCTCATCCCTCTCATCCTGGATTTCCTATTTGGCAGCTGTCCTCTGAGTTGGGTTGGGTTTTGCTTTTTTCGGTGTTTTTCATATCAGTCTCATTGACTGTGATAACAAGAGGAAAAACTGCTACTCAGGCACGGCATTAACATCCTCATTAAATAATAAAATTTGTACTTGTGAAATTTTTATAATTTGTCATGTGGTTTTTTTGGTGTCCCTTTGATCTGGCAGCAGTTACATCTCCTGGATATATATTTAACACCAGAGAAAACTCCTCAAAAAGACAGAAAAGCATAAAAACACACTTAGTCAAACCAGGCAGAGGTATTGGTGGGGTGAAGAGGATGTTCCATCACAGAAGGAGTGAGGCCACTGTCAACTGGAGCTGTGGAATTCAGCAAAGAGCAGAGCAACTGTGCCTCATTTACACAAAACCCATCTCAGCTGAGTGGCTTGGGGACAATTTCTGAGCTATTTTGCTGTTAAAGGCAGACTTTCTGCATGGTTGTGAGGGAATGACCACGAGGAGCCGTCCTGCACAGCCAGGAGAGGTGGCCCAGCAGCACACTGATGTGGTGTGAGAGGGTTCTGGCATCCCAAACTGTCTCACACAGCCAGAACCGGGGGGGTTTGAGCAGCTTCCATCCCACAGGAGCATCAATCAGACAATAAGATGGTGACAGAGGCAATTGCTTAATGGCTCCATGGTTAGCACAGGTGGAGATGTGGAACAGTTAAGGATGTGTTCTTGAAGGTAAAGGCAGGGACAACATGCTCAGAGCAAGGAAAGAAATGAGTATGTGGTGAGCAGGAACACTACCCCCTCAAATATGAGCAGGGCAAATTATGAGCTGTGTTTGGGAATGTCTGTGCTTGGCATTTTCCTGTGCTGTTCTTTGCATGGCAGAGCTGACTACATTGATATTTTGAGTTAGATTTTAAGCCAACAGAGCCCTCACACTCCCCTCAGTCCATTCTAGTCTGTAATTTCATGTTGAAAAAAATTCAGAATAATCTGAAATATTTTCTGCAGGGTCATATTTATATATATTTTGATTTCTGGACTGTGGTTTGCAAAGAAAATAACCAACTCTAGTTAGAATTTGAAGACTAATGCTGTCCCAGTCATTGTCAATATGGTCATCTTTGATATGCCTGTCTTGATCTCTTTTTCCTTGAAGCCCTTCTCCTGAAAAAATACCCAGGAAACACTTAAGATATATCTCTGTGTAATAAATAAAGCAGCAACATTAATAGTTAATAGTTAAGCACTTAATAACTGTCTATACAGATATGGCAATAAAGTAAATTAATACTTCAGGGTCCTGATTTGTGTCTCACTTACACTGGTGTTCAAGCACTAAAACTATTGGTTTCTGCTGGGTCATTTACAGACAAGTAGTGGAGGTTAGCCTGACCTTGCATTGCTCCAATAAATACATTACAGCAACAACAGATCTGGAGTCAGAAGGAGTTTGCAACAGTAGCATGGTGTAAATAATACATGGATATTAGAAAAGCAATTAGGTCCCAATATCAGAGCCCATATCATGAGCACAAACTGCTCTGCAACACAAGCTGGGTCTGTGGGGATGAACCGAAATTACAGCCTTACAGATCAGCTGGATGTTCACTCTCTCTGGAGTTATGCAAATCAGCTCCAAGCTTAGGGTCAGCCCCATTTTAATTTTTTTTTTTTTTAAGCAGATCTCTTCAAGGACATGAGTTCATCTTTCAGAGAGAACAATGCCCAGCTTTGGCCCTGGAAAGGTGTGGGATGACATCTCCATTTGGCTCTGGTGCCTCCAGGCTGGTGCAGAGGAGGGAGAACAAAGGCAGGATGGCAAGCAGGAAAACGGCCATCAGACTGATGCCTTTTGCAGGGAACAAAACCAAATCCTGGCCTAAACTGATAAATCTGGGCTGTATTTCTACTAAACAGAGCCTTGGCAAGGAACTGACATGTTGGCTCTACACTGGACGTGCCTGAACTTAGGAGAGACTCATTTCACGCTAAGAATTGTTGCTTTGAATTTGCAGGAGGCACAGACTCAACTTCTCCCAGTCTCTGGTTTTGCACATGTAAATGGAGAATGTGAACAACACACAGCTGTGCTCATCAGTGCTCCCCAGGCTGCTGGAAATCAATGGACAAAGGGAAAGGCTCTCACCCCTGCATTTGCCAGGGTCTTTTCACATCGGGGCTGTGCTTCAAATGTTCAACAAGCAGGATTTTGACAGCAGCTTTAGAAAAAGCTGGGCTGAGCTCTCTACTTGGCAGAAAGCTCATTTTTCACTCAAAAATGATGAAACGTGACACTGTGAGATGAGCCAGATTTGGGTTTCTTGTGCAAAGAGTATGATTAGACCTAAAAAGAGAGAGTCAAGGTTAACAACTCAACCAGACCCACCCACATCTTTGTGATTTATGGATGGATTACAACAAGCTGTCCTTCGTAGCAAGCTCCTTTAAATAGCTGAGATCATGCTATAAATTTATGTAACAAAACCCAACAGTTTTTAATAAAAATAGTCTTGCTTAGGGTAAGGAGGCAGGGCCAAACTATTTTAATGTCATATTTGATTGCTAAGTGAGTGCATCTTGTTTGCTTTTTCCTGCTGGTTGTGCGTATAGAATTAAAAATCAAAAGGCTAATAGGTGAAAACATTGTTAACATGAAGGTTAATTAATCCCCAGAAATCAAATCTTTTGGTCTTGCAGCTACAAAGTTTTCTAATCATAAAAATACATTTTTCAAGCAACAGCTTAGCAATACATAGCAAAACTTTACACTAGGGGTGGCCAAAAAATACTCAGCAGAGGAGATGGAAATGATCTGTGCATAAAGACACACAGCTGGTGCATCAAAGACCCTGCTGAGGACAGTCAGCATCTGGTGAGCTGGTTGAAAACTCACCCAAAACATTTAATGATAAGAGCTTATAAAAATGTAAAAATACATGCCACTTTCTTCAGAGAACCACGGAGTTGCATTTGTACATGTCTGATCAGCCTCTTCTCTGTGACAAAGCTGAGCATCTGCCTGGCAAAATGTCTGCAAACCTATTTGGGTTTAATATTTGGAGTAAATAGTGGCTACTGATGTGATTTCTTACAGAGCACATTGTGTAAGTGCCCTGCCAGTGTCCGTCAGTCTCACCCTTCCACCTTCCATCTCTGGTGCTGAATTTCAACCAAGGCAGACAGCAAGACTTAAACTGCCAGAGGGCAGGGTTAGGTGGGATATTGGGAAGAAATTCTTCCCTGTGAGGGTGGGGAGGCCCTGGCACAGGCTACCCAGAGGAGCTGTGGCTGTTCCATCCCTGGCAGTGTCCAAGGCCACATGGGACAGGGCTTGGAGCAGCCTGGGGTAGTGGAAGGTGTCCCTGCCCATGGCAGGGGGTGGGACTGGATCAGCTTTAGGCACCTTCCAACCCAACCTATCCTATGATTCCATGATATTTACCATCATTTATAGCAGTGGCTCGTCTACTGCTGCCACAACCAGCCAGTCCTGAAGCAATGAGAGGGCCTCAGGGACTCTCTGCTCCCATAAGAATGGAAAATCCAGGGATATCCCTCTGTTCCAAACACCTGCCTTGTTGTGTGCAACTCACTGTGAAAAGTTGCAAGGCAAGAAAGACCAAAGAGCCAATAAACTGTGAGTGCTAAGGAGAAAAAGAAATACATTAAAAAAATGCATCTTCTGCTGAAGGTCAGACAAGCCTGGTGCAGGGGCTATTCTGAGAGTGGTGCAGGGTAATGTGCAGAGCCTCTGTTCAATCTTCCTGTCTCCCTTCTGCTTTTGGGAAGAAAACGAATCAGAAAGATTCCCTCAGGCCATAAATGGCAGCCTTGAGATTGCTGCAACCAAAATTTTTCTGGAGTAATGCACTCTGGCAGAAACACATCCACGTTACCTTGTAGAGAATGCAAACAAGATTCCCAGAAAAAGGCAAGAGGAGCAGTGAGACTCATCCCACTGAAACAGGAGAAAGGAGCTGGTGAACGTAGCAAACTGCACTAAGATATTTAGATGTTTAGATTGGGTACTTTGAAAAAATGGTTCATGTCAAGGGTTGTAAAGCATCAGAACAGAGCATCCAGGAAAGTGGTGGAGTCACCATGCCTGGAAATGCTCTACAAATGTGTGTGTATGACACCTGAGGATTTGGTTTGTGGTGAACGTGGTGGTGGTGCTGGGTTGATGACAGGAATTGGTGACAATAAAGGTCTTTTCCAACAGTAATTCCATGATCCTGTATTCCCTTCAGGGGGTTGTGGCTACACACCCAAATCTCATCAGGAGAGAGGGGCATGTACATGTCCAACGATCTGGAATCAGTAGTTCTGCACAAGCAGCTGACTGTCCACCAAGGACAAAGAGAAATATCTGAGGGTGGTTAATTCCCATTCTCACCACCATCCAAAGAGCCTATTCAATCCGTTTCAAGGTAAGGAGAAATTGAAATTCATCACTATTACAAATCCTTCCCCAGTGTTGCCACATGAAGGAAAAATTGTGAGAGATTTATTAAAGATGTGATTGGGAAGACAGATCTGAAACAAAAATCCCCAAAACCCATTCTGAGTACACAGTATTTCATGAAACACCTAGATGGGAAGTCAAAAATTGAATTAATCTTTTCAGAGGGAAGGGACACATATCCCGTATTTATCATCCTGCACCACATGCTCATGGAAACCTCCAAAGAGCAGGGCATTAGGGACTCAGTATTTCATTTTATCACCTGCTGGTGTCTGTGTAGAGCAGTAAAGATGGCAAATTATTTGCAAAATTATCAGGCTCCCTCAGTGCCTCAGCACTTCTCGAGGGAAATAACGTGCTTAGAAATACAGATATCACCAAGATTAACTTCCAGGGCCTGAAAGGCATTTGCCTGCCTGACCTGAGTGCAGACCATGGCTTTGCCAAGTGATGCTCAGCAAACAAAAATGCTCACGTGGAGCTCCAGACATGAGCTCAGACACCTCAATGGCATTTCACTCACCTTGTCCAGGGGAAGGGTGAACTTCACTCTCCAAAACCTGACTGAGCCCAACAAGGCAGAAAGACTTCTAAAACTGACAATGTGGATGTTTGTACAGCTGACAAAATCTATTCCTTGCAAAAACAAACAGAAGATGCCCCATGAAGGGAAAAAGGTGGATTTTAGCCCCTATTATTTCTAAATATGCAATAAAACCCAGAGAAAACTGGTTTGTGTGGATTAATTTTGTCACCCTCTCTCAGGCCTGGCAGACCACCTTGTATCTTGTATCTGGAAGGCCCTTAATTCACCAGCACATCTGGGGGGGGGTCTCAAAAGGCAGAACTGAATCCCAGGAATTCAGTGGAATTCCGAGACCCTCTTGTCCTTCACCTGCAGGACCAGCTACCCCAACAGCAAGGACCTCTGCACAACTCAGAGGTTCTATTATTGTCTCTGAGGTCTACAGAAGTCTGTATTCACCTTCAACAAAATGCTCATGCTCTCAGCTCAGGGCTAAAACCTGAACTTGCTAAACCAAAAGTTTAAAGGTTTGGAAAAAAGTGAGTGGGGTCTGAAACCTTTCTCATAGGCAGCTTTAGCTCTGACATCCTTGCAACCAGCACCTTCTGCACCTAAAAAGATGACTTAATGTAGTGTTTTACCTCTCTGTGATGGACAATAGCTTCTTTATGGATTAAAATGTTTGTTCTTCTAGCCAGATCCATTGAGATGACTAAAAGATGACTGAGGATGTAGAGCAAGAAAAAACTAAGTGATAAAATTACCTGACTGCTAGCACTTCACCACCCAGGGGCAGATTTGGGTTAGCAGTGCTAGGGAAAAAATAAAGAAAAAAAAAAAAAAAAAGAGCAGCAGATACATAGAAATTCATAAAACTTTCATTCCAAGAGGCACTCCCTACGAGGCATGTGCTGGGAGAAGGGAGGTCAGTACCTGCCTGGCTACATCTGGCAGGGGCCACAACCCAAAAACATCTTGCTGGGCACCCTTGGGAGCTCACGGAAGCAGAAGGAACCACTTAATCACGAGCACAGAGCTGAAATCTGACTCTCAGTACCACACAGCACTGCCGAGGCCAAAAATACAAGCTGTCAATACCAGTCTGAGGGAATACCAGCAGAAGGGCCATTTATTACTTCCCCTGTTTCTTCTGCTCTTTCCCTAAGTGCCCACTTCTGGGCACTGTCAGACTGTGGTGAAACATCTCTGTAATTCACTACAGCTTTTTATGGAGACTTTCTTGGAGCCAAGGCTGCAAATGCCACTGAGGAAAATGACGGATGCTGCAGGCTTTAGGAAATTAACCATTCTTTGATTGCTTGCTTAGCTGAGCAATTTGCAGTGTGATAGACAGAAATTATATCATCCAGTGTCAATTTGTCTATTCATTTTTCCCTCTCCACATGCTTCCTCTCCTTGATTGAATAATCACTAACAATAATCACAAGCATCTGGGGGAAGGAAGTACATCCATCAGTTTTAATGTCAGCAAGAATGAGGGCTGGTTCCTCCAGCATTCACCACAGCTCTGCATCTTCAAAGTCATTTACATTTTCCTTATACCAGCACTAATACCCAGATTGTATTATTTCTGTTACGTACTCCCATTTCAGTTTATAATCTAGGAACAATGGAACGGCAATTGGGAAAATACCCAGTTTCAAAAAATAGATGGTTGTTTCATCTGCTATCACGCATTACCACAAATATTTTTACATCTATATTTTAATTCTCTGAGAATGTTGATGGAAATGTAAACTTGAAAGACTGAGGCTGAATAAGGCAGACCAGATCCAAAGAAGATGATTTTATACGAAGGATGAAGACAGTAGAGGACAGAGCTGTTAGGAAGGTGTAAGTAGGCAAATCCCAGGGATTGCAGAGGCTTTTCAAAGGCTGTCTGTGCACAGCTTGATATTTCCAGCAATAAATTACTTTACTGTGTCTAGATATTTTGTAGACAACAGTCCAGAACATATACCGAATATTCAGGGATCAAAATACCAAATTCTCAGTTTGTATGGTTGCATAACTCTAAATATACTTTTATATATATATATATATAAATGATGCTATATTATCATATAATTCCACAGTGACATTCTCTAGTTTTGTGAACAAATTTCTACCAGCTGATATTCCAACTCCCCCTGTTCAGGGACACAGAACAGCAGAAAATACAAAATCATTTTGAAGGCACAATAAGTGGCCCAATGATTGCCTTTCCCAGGAAACTCTTAAAGTGGTTTGTTTATTCAATAGAATTAAATCATCTTTCAAACACAGTGACACAGACAAAAAAAACCAAACAAACCCAAAAACCCCTGATTACTGTTCTAGTTATGGCTTACAGCAATTGATAGGCTTTCTATCACAACCATAGTACAGCTACAGAAACAATAATAAGCCAAAATTACAAGGTGTAAGGTTGACAAAATAAAGGTCAGCCAAAGGACACAAGAGACTAACATCATCATAAAACCAACATGACTCTGCATGGATTTCTTCACCCTCACTGCCACTGCCTTACAGAAACAACAAACATGAAACAGCTTTATTTTTGTCATAGCCCAAGCTCCCCTACAATGAAGACACAAAGTTTTACTCCAGTATTCCCAAAATAAGCATTTGTTTCCCACCAGGTAAAATCAGGGATATACTCAACAGGCAGCAGTTGCTCAGTACAATTTACATGGGCTCAATGCAGAGGCTTGATCAGGAACCTCAAGGTTGACAGCAAGAAGGGCCCAGAAAATGAAGCAAAATTCACCAGATTTTTGTCCTGTCCCAGACAGAGAAGGGATTTTTCTCCCTCCCCTCATCTCTAAGGGGACAGGCTTAAATGCACACCTAAGTGTGAATCACTTGGCCAACACAAGGTCAACAAATAGGGATTAATTCTGCCTGTTCCATGCTGATAAGAAGGAATTAACCAGAGTCTTCACAAGCTGTATGGAGCACTGGAGATACTTCAGTGTCTTGGTCCATCAGTCAGTTTCAGGTACAGCAAACATCTCGAGAACCAGCCAATGCAGCATCTGATTTTTTCTGGCTTAATTTGTCTCTGTTTTACATGCTAACACATTTTACAGTGATTAGTACAGTCAAAAATGTACATCAGCTTACCCAAAGACCAAACACTGAGAACATGTATGGCTTCTAAATAGAAAGTCAGACACACTGGTAACATATTTACATCTTTCAATCCTTGAAGTGCTGAGGCAGATTGGTCTTTCTTCAAGCTTCCCACTGTGGCCCAGTCCCTCATTTCTCATGTTTCTTGGGTGCTCACAGCTTTGGGGAGCATGGGAGATGCTGACAGCCTGGGGCCCAGGCTCCCTCAACCTAATGCCTCTTGTACATTTGGATTTCCCTTAAGTTTATTTTTAAAAGCACTTAAGTACAATTTCAGTTTTGAAGAGAATCAGGTTTGGTTTTTTTTATTATTTTTATTTTTAATGACATGCAGACAACACAGGATGCCAAGCAAGCTCACCCACATTAGACAGGATGATAACAAGACACAAAATGATAATAATCTGGGAGGGTTTTTTGGGAGATGCAGGTTATTGGCTTGGCTTAAAAGCACTGATGTAAGGCCTGAATTCTCTTTCTTCTGAACCCAAATATGAATGTTGTGGTGGCTTCAAAGGTAGTAGGCTGCATCCTGCCTTGAACACAATCATATCACTGACAAATTCTATACAGGCATTTTAAAGCAAGCAGAAAAAAAACCCTCTTTTCCTGAGGCCTATGGTTCACATACATACAGCCAGGTACAGGGGGCTCATGCATGATTTACACCATCATGATGAAATGCTTTGCATAGATGAGTTTGCAAAGATGAATTGATGAAATCTGGAAGGGAGAGTGACAGTCACAACACTTCTGCTTCCAGGGAAGCTTGTTCTTTACTGATGCCATTAAAAACATGATATTGCTGCTGCACTGTATCTAAAGCATATTAAAAAGTGTATCTGAAATCAAGTGAGGGGAAAAAAGAGGCTGCTCATCTTGCCCAAGATCAAGGCCCATTTCTGGAGCGCACAAAAATTTCCACCCAGTTCACTGGATTTTGTAAAGGCCCTAAGCATAAATACTGACTTCTTTATTCCTGAAACTCAGCTCGCTCCAGAATTTCCCAGGGAACTTGGGAATTCAGCAACCCTTTAAGGATTGCTGAATTTTGCTGTTTCCTTTTTCCTATGCTTGTAAAAGCTCCAAGGCTCTCTGCCCACTCAAATGCGAGTGAGGTGGGGAAAAGGCCCATTTCAGAGCACTTCACATTCGCTACCCAAGCAGACAAGTGGACAAGCCACCTGGGCTCAGAAGATCAGAAAGGACAGATTCCCTGCCTCTCCACCTCAGTTTCCCTGGCAGACAAAGCAGAGATTGCTCCTTGCTGCCAGGGAGGGCTGAGCACGGGCAGCCCACCCACGCAGCTGCATCACCACCAGCTCTCCTGCCTCCAAGGCTTGAGCAGCCCTTACACTGATTCACCAAACACCCACAGAGGGGACTATTCTTGGAGCTGATTTCCTTCCGTCTACTACATCTGGCCATCCCGAGTCACCTCGAATTCATCATCAGCCGAGCCTGCAAGAGGGTGGATTTTTCAAGGGCTGGAGGAGCCACCCCTGATTGCTGCAAGCTGTGAAACTTCGTCTGTTGTCTCTGCCATGTTATTCCAGGGCACTAAAGGCTCTGGAGCAGCGTTGTGCTTGCAGCATCCTATATTCCCTTCACATTGTTTCTCAAGGAGACCATGCTCAGCACGGTGTCTCTCCTCATTGAGATAGCAGCAGAAGGAGCTGCTGCTGTCATGGCATGGTTCTCCCTTTTGCAATTCATGAGCTGGCTTTGACAACTCTGTTGCAATCACAGGAAATATGCTAAAATATTATAATGGCCCTATCGCCATTGAAGCCATTCTGTCCAACAGCAAAGTTGGATTTCATGAATCAAAAGCAATCAGCTAAACTATTCCAGCTAAATACTTCCTTCCTTTTGATGACAGCACTGGCAGATTCATAAGCCTCCTCTGTTGACCCGACAATAAAGTCAAAGCAATCCTAGTTATCATTTCCAAGTCAACTTGCATTGCCAGTGTATGCAGTATCAGGAACTTCTTAAGGGATTCTCCTAAATAATGTGAGGGATTGGGGATTAAACCATAACATTTTCTCTCTGCCTGTCTCAGGCTTCATATCCTCAGCAGCAGAGCTGAGATTTCAGCTGAAGCTCAGGATGTGGTACCAGACAGCTGACAGCCTTTCTTCATGGACAGATCAGAATTATTGGTGGAGGGATTTCTCTGGGGCCTGAAGACTTTTTTTTCTGGGAAAGCACAACGTGCTACACACATCTTTTACTTGCAGCAAACACACCTGACAGTCACTTCTTATCACTCATCTATCCTGTTGTTCAGAGGTTAAGATTGGACATTTGGAGCTTAGACCTCATGGGAGAAGGGAAAACAAAACCAGCCCCAAACTCAGACAAATGATAGATGTCAAAAGAATATTTTCTTATGCTCAGCACACAAAAGAATGATGGCAGAAACCAAGGAGGGTCCTTCTTTCTGCAAAAGCCCTTCTACATATGGCATTTCTGACAAATGCCATAGTTTTGCAATCATTTTTTGAGCAACACCTGAAAAATCAATCAGAAAGTGAACATGTTGCAACATGTATTTCATCCCAAGGACTATTTTATATATATTTAATTAATTATCTTTCTGGCTTGCAAATCACTCCTTAACTGTACACCTATGTACACCTTCACAGAAATATCTGGGCCTGTTTCTGCAGCCCTACACAAATAAAATGCCCACCCACCTGAATGGGGGCTCTTTTCAGATAAATGTGGCAAGATTGGGCCTTTGGTGCATATGTGCAAGTAACCTGCACACACTTCTTAAAATCATTAAAAAAATATAGTAGCTATAGATTTATAAGCAATCAAAATCTAAACACAGTAACACTGCACTTATTACAGTGAATGTACATTGCTCATTTATATGAAGCAAACAATGGAAAGGAAATGTCTGTGACCCTGTATTTACAGATTAACTGTAAATGCAGTTTTGCTTATCCTTTTGTCTGTCCAAAAGGATTTCTTGCAACTAAAAAGAGGGATTTGCACTGTTTCTATCAACATATGGATGCTTCTCAAGTGCTTTCCCATCTTTTTTGAAGTGCCTTTTGCAATGTATCAGACTCCTTTCAGTTGGTTTTGTTCACTTCCATCACCATAGTAAAGAAGAATCTCTTACTAAAGAAGGTAACCTTAGCAGAGCAGCAGCAGCAAAGCAAACCTGAAGCCACTACTAGTCCCAAATCAGGCAGAATTAGGAGTAAGGGCTCTAAGTACCAGCTTCAGTGTCATTACTGTTATCATAAAACAATGCACAGCGAGACGGCCAACCTGCAGTGTCACATTGCTCTCTAAATAGCACTTTCATCACAGCACTTCATTGTCAAAGCCCTTTGCACACAAATTTACAGAACACAGCAAAGACAAAGATCTCTTTTGCATATTGAGTCAAGGAAACCATTTCACCTGCAGGTGGATGGGGGTGCTGCCTATTTCACAGGTAGACGATACGAGGGGGTGCTCAATAACACGCAGTGTAACTGTAAGATCTAAAACACATCACCACAAATAACATATTAAGCTTAAGCACTGGTCCTTCACTTGCCCCTGGCTGGTGTTTCCCAGGTGAGTACTGACTCCTTCGTCAAGGATATGGGTTGCTTCTAAAGTAATCAAACCTCAGGAGTGTAGTGTAAATAAAGTGCACTCTCACATACCATCCAGGTCACTGCTGGCCAGCAGGGGCTTTTGAAATGGTGGCCAACGTGCTTTCACTTTCTTTGTGATCATTTTATCTGTAGTGTGAGTAACTTGCACAGCTCTCAGCACAGCACAGAGGCTTTTAAAAGAAGCTTTGTGCATTCATGCATAACAAAGTCAAAATGCAAGCCCATATTTGGATTTAAACCCTTTCCCCACCAGCCCCCCGCACCAAAAAAAAAAAAAAAAAAAATCCCTCATACAGAACTTTAAACTTCAAATCCTTGATCAAAGATCTTATAATCTACACAAGACAAGACAAGGCAACAGCCCTAGTGCTTCAGACTAAGAAGTTAGACAGGGAAACTCTGTTACTTTAACTATGCCAGCACAGCTGGAACAGCAAACCTCACCTCCTGTGTATGCAGCCATACCAGTACGAAAGGGCATATACCAGCAGCCTGCTACAGCAAAACAAACTCCAGCCACTTGTGGCTTCTGCTCTGCTTCAGGATTTTGTCAACTTTAGCAGGTGAAAAATTAGGCTTGGCATACCTGACAGAGCTACACTGATGACATTTAAAGAATACACCACCAGCCCTTTTACTATCCTAATAACATTCTCAATATACAAAAATGCCACATTAAGACATCTGACATCTCAAGATGCAAAATTTTAAAATAAGCATCATAATCTAAGCCACAAAATAACTTCTCTGAATTTTAACTTCATTTCCTGACATTAACATATTACAGATACCTGAAAGTGTTAACTCAACCTGTACAACAGTGAATCAACATTCAGATACTTTTACAAAGTCTCTAATAAAAATCAATGAGAAAATGTTTTTTTTCCTTATCTTATGCTGGACCAAAAAATCAACTTGCAAAATAGAACTATGTAATCCCCTTGCTCTTCATCTCAAGAAAACCTTGTGAAGGAGCTTGTTTTTTCAGCAAGGACTCCAATGTGATGCTGAGATGGTGGCTGTAGGAGGAAGCGCACACATTGCCATGTGTTAGCCAGAAGGAAAGCATCACAGACAAGGAGAAAGGAAGCACAGTCAGCAGAGGAGAACAGAAATGCAAGGCGCAAGAAGGAAGAAAAAACAATCTCTAAAACAGTATCACGACATGATTCACACAGTTACCTGTTGCTGTGAATGGGAGTTCAACATTCTGTTCTATCCTGGTTGAAAAAATTCATAAAGTGATTTTGTTTATTCCTAACACATCTATCTGCTATTTTTGATCAACACTTTGTGACATTACAGAACAAAGATTTTAAGTTATATATCCCCATTAAGCTATAATGCTAAAGAGTATTTTCAAAAATCTAAAGGCCAGAGAACAGAGTGTTCAATAACATCTGGCAATACCCCAAGGTACTCGATTCAGAAACCTATGTAAAGTCACATAATCTATACTAAAATTCTCCACCTCGGTTTTTCCTCAAAAGTTTGGTGCTTTTCTCCATAGTGAAATGATAAATACATTAATGTGCTCTATTTATCCCTAAATGTATTGTAAATGTGCTTCTTATCTGACTTGCTTTCCAGGACAGCATGTACCCTGGGGCACAGGAGTTTTGCTTCTCCCACACTGTTACGGACCCAACTCTGCTAGCAGGAAAGATGCTGGTGTCCTAGATCTTATGGGATGCAATGCCTTGAGGAAATTTATATCAAACAATTATTGCATAATCTCGGGCTGTAACAAAACCTCCTACACCGTACACAGGCCATCGAGCTCCCGCCACACTCTCGCAGTGTCCCTGTCAGCTGCAGGTCCCCGTGTGAACCCGCAGGATCCCCTTGCTGTGCATGTGGAGGAAGTTGAATATCTCCGAGGGCATCGCGTGGAAGCCGGGGCGAGGCTTCACGTTGTCGTAGTAGTGGTGAGTTATAAAAATCCCTGAGGGGTTCATGGGGAAGGCCCAGAAGCCGAAGAGGTGCACCTCCTCGCAGAGCTCCAGGGCCGCAGTCACCAGGATCAGCCCGGTGCTGACCCGCTTGGCCCGCACGCCCTGGCCGAGCCAGTAGCGCGAGACGTTGATGAGATACTGGGGGTGGAAGTAATAAACTGCCTGCTGGGACTCGAAGTCGTCCAGGACGTACTTGACGCGGATGGACACGTCCGTGTTGCGCGTGTTGTAGAAGGCCGGCAGCAGCACGGAGGCGTTCTCGTACACCTGGAGCACGTCGTAGAAGGGCTTCCTCCACTTCTCCAGCTTGTGGAACCTGCAGGGGAGAGGGTGCGGGTGATGGTCAGACCGTTCCCAGCAAGAAACACCCCGTGGGCTTTCACTGGAATATTTCTGACACAGGGATGATTGAGATGATGTTTCCCGTTGATGGCTTCCCATTATCAATGGGAGTGAACTTATAACATAGCATCAGCATGCAATGTAGGGTAGAAATCACCTACCTCTAGAAAAGTATTAAAAAATAAAAGAATTTTTTTAAAATTTGTTTTTAAATTTTTTTTAAAAAATTAATTTTTTTAATTAAAAAAAATTAAAAATTCATAATTGAGAGGATGCTTCCCGTTGATGGCTTCCCATTATCAATGGGAGTGAACTTATAACATAGCATCAGCATGCAATGTAGAGTAGAAATCACCTACCTCTAGAAAAGTATTAAAAAATAAAAGAATTTTTTTAAAATTTGCTTTTAATTTTTTTTTTAATTTAATTTTTTTAATTAAAAAAAATTAAAAATTCATAATTGAGAGGATGCTTCCCATTGATGGCTTCCCATTTTCAATGGGAGTGAACTTATAACATAGCATCAGCATGCAATGTAGGGTAGAAATAACGTACCTCTAAAATAGTATAAAAAATAAATAATTTTTTAAAAATTTTGATTTATTTTTTTTTTATTAATTTTTTTAATTAAAAAAAATTAAAATTCATAATTGAGGTTATGCTTCCTGTTGATGGCTTCCCCTTGTCAATGGGAATGAACCTAGAATGTAGCATCAGCATGAAATGTAGGGTAGAAATTTACATACCTCTAAAAAAATATAGAAAAAATAAAATACTTTTTTTAAAAAAATTTGGTTTTAACATTTTTTTTAGAAATTTAATTTTTTAAATTAAAAAATTTAAAAATCATGATTGAGATGATGCTTCCCATTGATAGCTACCTGTTATCAATGGGAATGGATTTGTAGCCACAGCATCAGCATGAAATATAGGGTAAAAATTACATACCTCTAAAAAAGTATAAATAAATATAAACCATATTTTAAATTTTTTTTAATTTTAAAAAATATTTTTAAAATAAAAAATTTAAAAATTCATAATAACTTCATATAACCAATAAATTGTGGATATTTCTGATCACATCTCCCTTCTCATGGTATTATTAGAGGTACATAATTTTTCCAAGCTCTTTGGTGCACGGTGCAGTACAGAGCTGTATAAAAAAGTGGCCAACACCAAAGCTAGCAAGTGTTTAAAATGTCTAACCGTAACATTTTTAAAAGAAATCCAAAGTCACAGAAATTATTTTATGTTGCTTGATAAAAAAAATGCATCCCCCCACATTGAGAATGGAAAGGAGTAATGAGCCCCATGGTCCCAAAAATATCGCAAGGCAGCATTAGGGCATTAACAAATTTAAGATTAAAATCACCTAATCAGTCCTGTCTACAGTGAAGTTTCACTGACATTTCCTTAAAACATGTGACAATGTGTGTTACTTTATTTACTTGATATTCTTAATTTTCCAAAGTTAATGATTCTGATCCTATGACTTCAGCATTTCGGGTGGGGTCCAGTTTCTTTCACCCTGGTTGTTTCTAAGATGTTTGACTGGGACTTGCAAGCAGAGCAGGGGAAGGATGGCTCTGTTGTTTTAATTTAATTTTAGCTCATTGCCTTTCCATTTTCTATCATCAAGGTGTGGGTTTAAGTGTTTAACACATTTCTGCAACTTGTTACTTATTCAATTCAGAACGAAATGTATGATTCATAGTGATGGCATTAAAGTAGGATTTGGGAAAAAATTCTGTGTAACAGAATTAAGTTGAAGGCAGATTTGGGAAATCAAGAGAAAATTTAAAACAAAAACAAAAACAAAAAACAAAACAAACAAACAAACAAAAAAACCCCAGAAATAACCTCTCAGTGATTATACTGGGATTGACTGTCACAACATCTGTCTTCACCCCAACGTCCATGAAGTATTTCTCAGATATAGGAGGCAAATTGCATCTGTAAAAAAGAGAAATTAGTAAGAAAGTTTAAAAATTTCTTTGACCTTTTCAGGACTAGTAAATAAAATTTATTTAAGCATTTCTGCCAAGCAACAAATCTAGAAACAGAGTGAGAATTTAAAATTGTATCAAAACATGTTGATGCCCAAACTGTGCAATGATCTAACAAGTTCTTGAGGGCTGTGTGAAGACCTCTCTTGTTCCCTCACCTGTGAGAGATGAACCCTCTTTGCAGGTGTAGCCAATGCTCATTTTGCCTCCTTAATAACAATTTACCTATTTACTCTGGCAGTTTAGGATGCAAAATGGATTAAAGCTCCAAGGCCAATCAGCCTATAAAATCAAAGGCTTGCTGAGCAGTAGTTGAGATGTATTCAATAATTAATGAACTATATCTAAAACACTGCCTTTAAGATGCTCTGGTTTATACCCAGGAGAATTTAGGGGAAATGTTCCACAAGAGAGAAATCAATCCAGACCTGATTAATCCCAAACTATCTGCTTCACTTCCTTTTCCATTTATAAGCATCTCCCAAACATGGTGTAATAGCAGCAATTCTGACTCTACAAGTTCACCAGAGGACATCAAAGTTATTGGAAGCAAACTTGTGAGATTTGCAAGCCTTGACTGTGCCCAGCCTCCATTCACCTTGGCCTTGTCCTAGATACATCATCTCGCAAAATTTAGAGCCTCTCTCAAGAGATGCTGAAGTTACTGAAATGCACACTCACAAACTATCACACTGTCTTTCCTTCCAAAGGAAATCCAGCTGAAAAAAAACTTCAGCATACGTTTTCGGGGATGAAACGTGGTCGGGCAACTGGTTTTACACTCAATTTGAGCTGGAGTTAGGCACAGAGTGATGCTTTGAAAGCTTTTTGAAGTGACCCGCAAGCCTCAATTAAAAGGATCACTGTGAAGACCCCCCACATCTCAAAAATACGGCTGTGCCTCATTCTCAAAGTTGTCCATATTGCTGAAAAACAGGGCTGAGTAAAAACTGTGATGGTGTTTAGGGTAAGAGATGCTTACTGTTTTTACAGTGCCACAGTTCAGCTGACAGGATAATTTCTCAGTCAAAGAGAGAGGAGAGCTTGGGGAGCAGAAGAATTCACAAAATTCCTCCAAAGTCCTTTAACACTCAAAAGGTTCACATCCACCTTATAGACAGTCCATCTTTATCTGGTCAGAGAATTGGTTTTGGCTATCCTTTTCATAGATAATGCCATTTCTAGCACTTTCTTCTGCTGGGTCATGACACTCATGACACTCACTGGGCACCCCCAGTATCACTTAGCACTGGGCACTGTGCTTATTAGATGATATTTGAGGAGGGTTTTCAGATAATCAGCTTCAATGTTTCTGAACAGGAAATTCACACCAGGATGTAGAGTGACTGAATTTTTTGAAGGTGAAAATGCCTTATAAAAATGGTCCCGTCTGCACAAACTGTACTTTTGTCACAAGACTCCAAAAACTCATCCTCACCAAGAGAGCAGTCCCATCTCTAAATTCACCCAGTGTTTCACCACAGAGCTCTGCTCTGGCCAGTAGATGGAGACAGACAGTAACTACTGGTAAATGCAACCCTGGTGTGTATTTTATATATTCTAATGTACTATAACTAATTGCTTTCAGAATTTACTTCACAGAACAATCCTGGCTGCATGCTGCTGGCCACAAGAAGGTATTGCTGAATGTAATCAGGGCTCCATAAACAGCTTGTGAAATATTTTAAATAATTTCACTGGTGGCCAAGATGATGATTCCTGATAGTTTGGTGGAGTGGTGACTGGAAAGCAGATGTGCTCAAGATGACCTTGAACACAAGCTTTACTTAAAAACTGACCCTGAGTTTTAAAACACTGCCACATCTTTTTGCATAATCCATATTTTGGAGCTGGTGAACCTGGGGTTTCTTTGGCACTGATATGTTTATTCATATTCCAGTTCTGACTAAGCCTCTATTTAATTGTTACAGTTACCAAACACACCCCAGTTTCCAAGTTCTGTAATAATCTCCTCTTTTTTTTCACTGGTTTTGGTACCATTCAAGGAAGAGTAGCAGGGGTATAACAGGACCTCTACTAAAAGTCCTTAAACATTAATGAGATTTGCCAGACATATTTCAGCTTCTGCTTAAAAGGTTGCCATCTCCACGTGTCACATGGGCTGCTCCTTTCATCCATACTTACGGTTGTGATCCAACACAACAGCAGGCAATCTACAGTAATTATTTAATGCACATGGAGTACACTGGGCTTTCAAGGAAGAAGTTATGTGAAGCCTGGACAGACTTTTTTTTCATTGAAAGCTAAGATAATAGTTTTCTGTAAAGTTGGAATAAGAGGAAGACACAGGGGTCTGAAAATAACGAATCCTGAATGTAGGACCTGTAAAATTTTCTCATATGATGTCAAATTAAATTAAGACTGCACTGAACCAAAATCTGAGTTAATTTTTGCTGGTGGGAAGTCAGAGAAATTAATTGTTTTATGCATGGTTATTCTAAACTGACAACAACACACCCAAGATCAGAAAATAGGCCAACTGAAATAAAGAGATTTTTATTTTCTAGAGAACAAGTCATGAATCTATGAGCTAGTGGTCATATGCCATGACCCAGGCAAAGAGCTTAACAGGATTTATAGAGGGATTAGTCATGCGTATGAATAACAAAAAAAAAAAAAAAAAAGTCTTTCTCATATATATTAAGGATTATAGAACTGCTGCTAAACTCTCTTATCCAGGGACACTCATTGTGGGACATCTCAGTTTATGCAAAACTTGGATGATTCCACATATAATGAGGAGCAGTGAAGACACTTAACCTTTAAAGTTATTCTGGTGAGTCTGGAGGCCCTGGATTGATTATCAATTACAATAAATCCCGTTATTGAGCACCTGAGCTCTGCACCAGTCCAGAAACACACCTCTGAGGCACATCAGCTGTGAGCTATTAACAAGCTGACTTGTCACTCAATAGAGGCTGTACCTCTGGCTCAGATCTGCCCCAGAAAATTATGCCCAGGTTCATAGGACACTGCTTATAGGGTAATATCCATAGAAGGATAAATCCACAGCCTCAGTGGCAGGGGATATCCTGAAAGAGAGCATCAGACTTTGCCAATAAGTCAGTGATTAACCCCATGGAGTTAGGAAGAAATAATTCCTCAAAGCTTAATTTAAAAAAAAATTTATAAAGTAAGATGTTTTGGGGTTTTTTTTTGTTTGCATAGCTTCACAATTAGAAAAGGCAAAAAAAAGAGGAGAATGGAGCCATGGTGGTTACCGGAACACGAAGTCTGCGCTGTCAATCTCCCGGCCACATCTGCTGTTCTTCAGAATTCCTCCGTTCCCAACCACTGCACACCTCTTGAACTGGGAACGGTGGTACGGCATGTCCTGCAAGAGCACGGCAAGGAAACAGTTAAAGACCCCAAAACACGGACTCAACAAACTCTCTTTTTCACTTCTTCCTTTTTTTTTCCCTCTGCAGCTGCACCTTGATGCATCAACAACAGGATGTTGACACTGGTTCTGGGGTGCAATATTCTCTCTACACAAAGTGATGGGAGGTTTTGCTGTGCAATTTGAGAACACACAGGCAACAAACCCAAATGGAAAAGAATACTAACCTCTTTTCTCCCCAGGTTCAATAACATAAGGAGTAATTTTAGACATTTGCTTTCCTCTTTGATTTCCACGTGAGGGCACAAACCATGAATTAGTGTCGCTCAGGCACTGTTTTCTGGGCTGCCTGCAAACTGCTGGCTCCTCAGGCTCTCGTGTCCTGCTTTTGGGAATTCTGCACACAAAGCTCCAGGGCAGCCAGTAAAGCCCAAGAAGTCTATCAGACAGCACATCACAGAAAGCAGCCCAAATTTCACTGCTTACCAACTCTAATTTTACTAATAGCATTAATGATTATTAATTAGCATTTGCACCACCAGCTCTGCCTTTGGTCGGGCACCTTTATGGACTTGTGGATGATGCATCCTCCTGTAATTTTTGGGCAAAATCCTGCCTTCACACACAGAGATGCAGCTGCTGCTGAAGCCAGAGAGTGAAAATCACATCCTGAGAACAAACTGGGCTGTTAGGGTGAGAGGGCTGTGACGAAGAACTGAGCCATGCTACACCTTATGAATATGTAAGGATGTGCTTATATAAGCATGAGAGTGCTCGTTTTTGGTACATACATATTTTATCAATAATCTCACGCTGCAAACTACAGAGGGATGCAGGAGTGGCTTGACATTTCTGGGTGATTATTCCCAGGATCCTTCCACGGCATCCATAAGCCATGAGGCAAAAAGGGCATGTAATTACACCTGTCTGAGAAAAGCAGCAGCTGCCTGACAAAGAGGAAATATGGAGCTGTCTGTGCTTTATGCAGTGATTTCTTAACTCACAGTCCCTTGGCAGCCCTGCAAGGGAAATCAGAAGCCAGGTGTCCATGCTTAGCACAAGGCTCTTGCTCCTACAGCATTATTCTGGGTTTTCAGCCCTTTATTGCCTACATGTGCCAGGCTGCAGCCCTGCTCCCATGCAGAGGGTGGTTTTGGTCACTGCCCAGTGACTCCCAAAGGCATTTTGGCATGTAATGATGCCTTCACAGCACCCTGATCATACCTGGACAAGAAGCACAGCAGCTCTAGCACACCCCTAGCAGATCTCAGGAGTTTAGACTTTCATCCACTCATCTGCCTAATCAGGGTTTTGAGGATAACAGTCCTGGACTTAGGTGTACTCATTCTTTGCACACCCAGGAAAAGTGCTTTCCTGGATCCGAGCCTTTCCCTGCTTCTGCCCCAGCTCCCCATGCTCACATTCAGACAACAACACTCCCTCTCGGCAGTGCCCGGAAAGTCAAAGGATTAGAAGTGGTTGAACCCTGAAGGACAGGTTCAGTGGCACAAATTCTAAGTACTTAACCTGAATATAGGTCTGACTTTTGAAAAGGGATCAATTTCAGCCACGCCCTCCGAGTATGCTGCTGTAAATTGAAGGGGTGTGCCTCGTGACAAACCTGCAGCCACATCAGCCCATTCCTGCTCATCAGTCACTGTGTGAAGAGGGAACTGCCCACTGATTATAACCTTGAATGCCCCTGGAGGTTCAGCATTATTTGCTGGAAATGCTTTGAATAATCATTATGATGAACACATTTAAAAATTATGAAGCCTTTTCACAGATAATCTGCAAACGGAAATAGGTATAAAAATAGTCATTGTGAATGTTAATTATAAAACAATCATGCCAAAAAGAAAAGCAGACCTACCCTCAAATGTTGAATTTATTATAGGTGAATATTATGCTTTGAAAGAGTTGTGATAAATCAGTGTCTCTTTTATTTAGCTTTCTTATTTCATTATCCACTTTGCTCCTAAGTCAGCAATATTCTGCAGGAAATTATATATATATATATACATATATATATATATATATATATATATATATATATATGTATATGTATATATACACATATACAAACACACACACATATATATATATATGGATGGATGTGTATGTATATATTTTGCAGATGACACCAGAAAACAGAATAATCATCTAAAATATTGTATCAAAAATAAATATTTTCAAAATATAAGCAGTGAATCTTGTACAAATGTCAAAGAACTGCTTGGCTATAGTATAGTGCCTAATGCAGCAAGTACAGTGAAGCTGATCCTGCAAATGGGCAGAGGCACCTTAGGAAACATTTTGAAGATTTCTTGGTTGATATGAAAGATTCCACTCGTGTCCACTTCATATTTCAGTTTAGTTCCCAAGGGAGTATTTTTCTGGGTGGTGAACAGAAAGGATGGGGCGTTGCAACACCTTGACAGAGTAGACCTGTGAAAAGAAAAGGAAATAAGATCAAGGAGATGATGGCATGACACAGGATTTGCAATTGCTGTTACTCCTAACAAGGTATTTTTCACCAAAAAGAAATTTTTTAGCTGTAGGATGGGTAAAATGTTTTGCTGGATTTTCATTCAGAAAGCTTTAGATTCTGTGAAATTTTCTTAGATTGAGAAAACTGTGGCAAAACAAAAAGAAAAGGAAGTAACTTAGATACATGCACTTGTTTCTTCTAGGCTGTGGCAAATTCATGTGCAAATTCTGCCCTGCTCTAGCCCCAAAGATGAGCTTCTGCCTCCCATATCCTGGCAAAACCAGCTTAGTGAAGTAGTTCCTCTCTACTTTAAAGATCTGCAACATTTTATGAATTATATACTCATCAATGGGCAGGAAATGTAGGGGTTCAAGAGTCCCTCTGGAGATGTGGAAATGTGGCAGGGCAATATTTAAAAAAAGAAATACCCAAAGACACTGTCCCACTTGACAGACTGCTGTGGAGCACAGCACACAACAAAAAACCTTCAAAGATCTTAGTTTTGCCCTTGGCCTTGCACATGTGTGCAACAGGAAGGTGATGTGGCCCCGACAAATTGGTGCCAGGCAAACTGGTCATGCCTAAAGCTCCAAAATCTCAGACAAATGACCAAAATTTTCTTTGTCCCTGGGACAAAATGGAATAAATTCCAGCGCAAGTAAGAACTGCATAAAATCCCAAACATGGGATTCAGAGTAAGAGAGAAAAAGCATTCAGCTCTGATCCCTTTGCCGTGTTTCACATGAAATGAAAATGGGAAAAGCAGCTTTGTGAATAAGATTCCCTTTCCCACCTCCCATCCTGCCCTGGATGCTTTTCTACTTTTACTGGTGGCACTGAAAGCCTTGGCTTCTGCTCACCCTTATTCCAGAGATGGTTTATTTCTCAGTCAATGCATTTGATACCTTTAGTGAAAAATACATGTCATGGCAAATTTACAAGCATGAAGACAAAGCCAGATGGCTCTCAAATAACCCAGATTAAATGCCTTGCCTCTGGGGTGCATGGCCTCATATTCTAAGTTGGAAGAATAAGCCAGTCTTCTTTATGGGCTTTATTACAAGCACCAGAAAGCAAATAGAGAATTATGCAAACATTTCGGTGATGTCCAATTACTCTCATACACTTGACTCATGCAGGATGGCACAAAATGACCATCAGATCAAGGCAGCAAATGAGACTGAAAAAGTCAGTGAATAATGTCCAACAGCAAAAATAATTACAAACAGACAGTGGAATTGAATTGTTATAGTAGGGATATGAGAAAAACCTCTTCATTGAATTGTTATAGTTGGGATATGAGAAAAACCTCTTCACTGGCTGCTCCTTAAGGAATTGAAAGAGATGTTTTTCCTTAATGTCTAGCTGTTTCCCAGAGGCACAGTCCTTTTTGTCAATGCCTGATATCTGATGGAAGAAGACTCTCAAGGAAAAACTGCTTTCCTTAGTCCCTAGATACAAACTTTATTGTGATTTTTGCCCTTCATCCCTCTCTGCTGCGCAAGTAGCTGCCATTTAAATCTGCTGGATTCTCCCCATCTCACATGATGAGACTGGACTGGCAAAGCTCAAAATCCCACAGCTTGGAGGGTTACACATTTCATCCTCCTCCTAAACAGCCTCCAAACTCAGAGACCTTGGTTTGCTTGTAAGGGACAGCAGCTTCCCCACAAACTCACACCCTGATGTCTCTGCCCCAATGAACACAGATGAAACAGGCTTTAGGCATTTTTTTTCTTTTTAATTGCAAGCACTCCTGTTGCTCCTGAAACCAGCTGACAGAGATTATGTTTACATCTGGGTGCCAGTGAGGGTTCCTGGAGCAGCGATATATCAGCCAGGCAGGTAGAAGCAGTGACAGTCTTTCATCTCTTTTTTCTCTCAATGGACAGGGTGGAGAGGGATTCTTTGTTTAATGTGCTGGTGTTGGTGGCCTGAGATAGACCGATGGTCCTCCTGGTGGTCTTTGGAAAGTCCTTTCTCATTGCTCCCACCTCTGCTCTGGCCTCCAAACCTCAAAGGGCTCCTTTCCATACCTCAAAGTGCTGCTTCCTCTCTGGGCACAATCATTACTCCTCTCACTCCAGCTGTTTTTAAAATAATGAGCTGTAATCCTGAATGATGCTTCTCTTCAAAATGGGCTCTGATAATTGCCTACCAAGTAATTTCCAGGAAAAATACAGGGAAAAAAACAACAAACCAACAAAAACCAAACACCTAAAAAAACTTAGGTGTGGAGATCACATTGGAGAAACTGTTATGAGTCTGAGACTAACAATGTTATTTTTAAAGATGTCAATGACTAACTCAGCACATGCATTCTCACACTCTCTCATTAACTCCTGACAGCTATTTCCTGGAATCATGCAAGAGAATTTGGGATAAAGCTGGGGGCCTTATTACAAACAACATCTCTGAATTGTACCAGTGGTTTGCAGGCTTCAGTCTACAGCACTTACCCTGAAACAGTTTGTTTTCTCAAAACCTACTCAAATATGGCACTGGAATATATCAATATAAAACATTCAAAAACTGGTTTGGCTTCAATCTACTGTTGCCTTCACAAGGCCAGTTCCAAAAGCTGTGTCTTGAGAGGATCATGGAGGACCTTCAGCAGAGAAGTTACATGAAGAAAGACAGAACACTACAGAAATTAACTGAGATGTCTCAGACGACCAGGAAAAATATGTAGGTAATCTGTAATAGCTAAAAAGCCATTTAAAAAACAAAAAAAAAAACCAAAAAAACAAACAAACAAAAAACCCCAAAAAAACCCAACAACAACAACAACAAAAAAAACCAACAAAAAACCCCAAAAAACAACCAAAGCAAACAAACAAAAAACAAAAACAGAAACAAAAACAAAAACAAACAGACAAAATCATAACCAAGGTCTGACAGTACCTAAAACACCCAGAAGAAATCAAGTTTGAGTATTTTGTAGGCCAAATTTGCAGTATCAGCAGTGATGTTACCATTCCAAGCCAGAGAGTTAGGCTGATGTTTTAGGTGCAGCCATTAAATCTCATCTCCATCCTCACTGCTGCACAAATAACACCTGGAAGTCTTTCCCACACCAAATTCTTTGCCTTTCCTGGAAGACTGTTCCACATGCCAGAAATCTTGTTGCTGAGTTATTTTTTTTTAAGTAGGGGGAAAAGTCCACATTTATTCAAAAGGATGGTACTCCAAGTGTTGTCAGGCTTACTTTTGCTATCCATGTGAAATTTTGACCTCTGCAGGAAGCTAAACTCAAACTAAAGTAAATTTTACTCAGTCTTATTAATGTGAGACATTCTTACTTGAATAAATTGGCTTCTGTGACATTCATCTCCCATTTGCACATCTGTAGGCTCTTCCATCTGTCGAACAATTCGGTTTGTTTCACCCTAAAATATATTTTAAAAAGAAATTAAGTTTATTACAAGAGCTTAATTTTCCAAAACAGCTGCAGATAGAATTGATGCAAATTGATGGGACAAATCAGCCAGTCTAGACAGTACAAAATTTATAATTTTTCTTCCTTTTTCTGCTCAGACATAGCCACTCTAAGCCCTGTGCATGCAAGAATTGGTGCTTGGGACTGATTTCTTCTCCCTGATAGGCTTTCTCTGTTTTTTTAAGAATAAAAAATGCAATATTGAGCAAGAAGCAGCTTCTCTACCAAAATCTGCTGGGAAGCAAATGGCTCCTGATCAGCTGGGTTTTGGGGAAAAGGTGCACCCAGCAGAAGGGCCCAGGAGGGGGGTATTGGAAAAGGGGATTAATTTGGTCAACTAAGGCTGCATTTTGGTGAGGTTAACCTAATCTGTGAGATCCTGCAGCACAACACTGTAGGTAAATTTATTTTATGAACAATTTATAAGCTCACGTGTAGGGATAAGAGTCTGTGATGGTGAGAGGAAATGAAAAGCTCTTTACATAAGGATCTCTACCTCCTCCTCCTCTGCTAATCAATACACCTGTAGTCACATTTAAAAAGAACCAAAACACTCCTATTTCAACTAGGCTGATACAGGCTGACTCATTTTTTGATGATATCACCAATTCCAAGAACTTCCACACTGAAGTTCGCACATATTCTGGTGCATTTGGACAACAGAGATAATGAAGGCTTTGCAAATGTCTAGAGGTAGGAAGCAACTGCATAATCTGGCTAAGAAATTTGGAAGTCTGTGATTTCTGCTAGATTGATAGGTCTTAATGAGTTTTCTTCAGGCTTGAGGGCTTTTAATGTTTGAATAAAGCATAGACTTTTAAGATAATTATATATTTAATGTGAGTAGAACCGAGCATTTCCCAGGCTGAGGAAGTTGCAGGAAGGAATTAGGTCATATTGTACTTTCTGTAGCCCACCACAGCACATTAACTTGGAAATCTTCCATTACCATAAGGGCTGACTTGGGAAACATAGCACATTTGAATCCAGAACACCAGAAGAGACCAGCAGAGTAAAAGAGCTTAATGTCAAACGGCATCTACTGTAGAATTTAGGGTAACTCATATCTAGCTGAGCAGGACTCCACTACATTCCTTGGGCCACTGGGTAGGATGAAGAAAAATGAGGAATTCTCTGTGTACGCAAAAAGGAAAAAAGCAAACCAGAGCTCCTGATCTTCAGCAGAACATTGGCAGAAGTGTGACATTCTCACCCCTCCTATTTATTTTTAAGCGCTGCGAGTCAGCACGCCGTGCAAAGTGTGTTACTCGTGTATCCTTCATCCAGTGCGGGAGGCAAGGACATAACCTACATTTCGCTGTGCACAAAGTCAGTCAGGCAGGCATGCTCAGATTCATGCAGACCTGGAGCAATAAACTGTATTTTCTGTAGCCCTGGCTGCTTTAATGTTATGCACATGTGGAGCTGCACTTTGAACTGACATTCCCAGTGCACTTTTCAGACCCTGAGCATTGCCTGTAACATTACTGGCTTTAGATGTAGTGAGGGATTAGGCATAATCTAAGCACCTAAACTCAGTAAAATGCTGAAAATGCAAAAAGGCAACACTAAAATCACCCAGCTATGTGCTGTCTTACTGGCAAACTCACTTTTTTCACCCAATTCCTTCGCTGTGGCTATACACCTCATTCAACTCATTGGTTTCCTGACATACTTTTTGGACCACAAAACAAAATTTAGAGATATTTTATTGTTTCCCAGAATCACATTTTCTTATCTTTTCACTGAGGGGTTTTGAGTTGTGAAATTCTGCTGTTTGAAGAGGCCAGAAATACAAATGGGCTCAGAAAACATCTAAACCAGTTAATAGAAAAGTCTGTTGTCCACTCTGATTATTCCATTCTGGACTCCTTCTACCAGTCCACAAGTCCCCATGTCAGTATTTATTATCAGGAAGAGCTGAACATTTTCTTCCTTTCTCAGCCTTCACTGCTGGCCGCTGTCAGTGAAAGAGCCTTCAGCTAGACCCTTGCATGAGTCAGTCTGGCTGTTCTTACTCTCTAATTACTGGAAATATGATATTACAAACACCGTATTGAATTCTCAACAATAATTGTGGGCCTGACCAAAATGCCTCCATGTATGGGAAAAGCTTCCACATTCTGTAAATGGACCTCAGATCAAATTCAAACACTGCTTGCTCGGGTGAGAGAAGTCTAGAAATCCCTTCTGAGATCCCTGTTGATGTCATCTCTTGAGCCTTGCACCTTTTGACAGTGTCATTGTAAGATACCATTCCATCCTGCCTCAGAAGTAACACTTTTAGCAGTGTTTTTTATTGCTAAGTACTTCTACTTTTTACATTTAGCTCATACTTACATAGACAAGACCTTCACCTCAATGATGTCCTGCCTTAATTCCAGGCATTTTGTGGAGTTGTATTCCAAAGGCCCTTCATAAAACTCAAAGTACCTGAGGAAGGACAAAAGAAGATATCATAAATAAGGTTTAGGCAAGAATAATTGTCTTGCACATCAACAGAATTTTGCTGAAAGTTGTCATTTATGATTTTTTTCCCAACTTGAGGCTGCACTGCCTGGCCCATAGGCAGCTTGTTCCTTCACAGAAAAGCACAGATATCCCTGCTGGTCCTAGAACAGTCTCCCATGCCCAGTTTGTCCATTCCTACAGGAGATCATCTATCTTGAAGCAACAACAAGGACCAGCTACCTTTTCCAGCAGTTAGCACTTGGCAGCTGGAACTGAAAGTCAGGGCAAAAGCACTGATCATTTAAGGAAGACTGTTCCCACCTTTTGGGTGCCTGACTGTGCTGGGTTGGAAAAAAACAGTACCATAAAAGTGCTAGAGGTTGTATTCCATCTGTGGAGGCTATTCCATAGCTCCTGAGCAACTGAGCTTTTCACTGGGATTTAGTCTTTTGGCCTGTTTGAAAGGGAATGGAAAAAGGATTATATTCTGGGGAAAAAAAATTGAGAACAAAAGGATTTGAATGCTCAGACACAGAACAAATAAGAATGATATTCTTCATTAAAATATAGACAGAAATATTTACTGTATTGGCCAATTTCTTTACCTTAGTCACTGGGCTGAAGGGGAAGAAAACCACAGTGGTAGCTACTCATGCTGAGGGAAAAGAAAAAGCCCAGGCTGACTAGTGAACTCAATGAGTCTGCATTGAAATGACAAAAAAGATTTAGGTTTTAAACCAAGCTCTGCATTAGTTTCACTCCTAATCATTAGAAGTCTGTATTTAAGCCTAATTCCTAAGACCTGCACATACCCATGAAGCACTTGAGAGGACAATGAAAAACTAAGAGAAGGTGACCTGG
The DNA here is from genome assembly GCF_015832195.1 of Motacilla alba alba. Lineage (NCBI taxonomy): Eukaryota > Metazoa > Chordata > Aves > Passeriformes > Motacillidae > Motacilla > Motacilla alba. The sequence goes on along the minus strand of NC_052046.1, from coordinate 2,414,979 downwards.
AGGAATGGGTATTGTGAACAAGGCTAGAGAAAGCTCTTTTTGAAGGATCCTTCAAAATCCTGGAATTCATGAGGTTGTAACTCCAAAAACTTCATTTTTGAATCTTCAATGAGAAATACAAAGATAAGATTTGTGGAAAAGCTTCATTCAAGCCATCACTGGAAATGAAATATTTGAGGTTAGTGTCACTGCAAAAAAAATCAAAATTCATATTTGATCCATGTAAAACTGGAAAAAGTCTAAGAGACTCCCTGTTTTCGACAGGGAATATTTCTGTCCTGTCAAGTGCTGCTTTAGAAAGTGTCTCCTTCACCTCTCCCTGAGGTTTTCACCACCTCATCTTTGTCAAAACCCAAACCAAACATTTCTGTGAGCCAGTGAGAGGCACAAACCTCGAGACTGAAAGGAGGAAGCCCATGCTTAAAAGGTGGCAGGAGGAGAAAAAAAATCCTAATAAAAAAGTCAGAAGAACCCAATAGCTCATCTTTAAAAAATGTGGCTATTTGGAAATATGTTTGTATAGCCTTCAAAGCAACAAACATGTATTTTTATAGGCTTTGTAGAAGAAAATATGTAATTAAAGTATTCCAAAATCAGTAAGAACTCTATGAAAAGACTTCTTCAGCCTGCTGAAGGGACACCTAACATGAATCTTTGAGTGGGTTCTCACCAAAAGGCTCACACTCTCCTTCCAGCTGAATTATTCACCTGGACATTCAGCATTTACTGAGGAGCAGCTGGAATCCACTGCCCTGGCAAATCTCCCATGTGCTTGTCTTGTTGAGCTGGAGCTGAGCAACTTGTGAAAGAGGCTTCAACTGGATTTGGATTAAGAGCCCACCTGCTTGCACCAGGCCAAAGCCCTGTGTGGATGTACTCCAGGTTAACTTCCACAAACTAAACCAAAATCTCTCTTTAGACAGCACCACAGAATTTCTCACTGGTCCCAGAATTTTCCGGGGTTGAAGGAGTACCCTCTGGCTACCAGTACAGACAATATTTTAATCCTCTGAAATAATCGTTTTTCTGACTGTCTTTTTCAGAATCAATCCTTTTCTTTGGTTCTTTGAGTAAGACAATGCTGGCACCCTGGATGTGCATGTTCTACACAGTGTCTAGGGGCAGATACACACCCTCATGCAGCACTCAGCCCCTTACACACCCCTCCTGCTTCTCAGGGCGTGCAGGAGTGAGCAATGCCTATCAGCCTTATCCTCACCTGTCTCCTAACATGTCATTTCAGTACCTTGAATGTGCCTCAGGACAGATAAGCAGAGCAAAAATCTAGATTAAAGCTTATTTTTATCTTTCCTGGGCACTTCTGGCTGTGCTGCTAGGTAAGAGAGCAGCAGCTCAGATGTTGAGCAGCGCATGCTGTCACGTGGGAGCACCACAGCACAGGAAAGCTGCCTTCAGCCTGTGGCATTGGAGTCAAAGATGTCATTTTATGAAATGGAGATGAAATTTCCTGTGTCCCAGCCATTCCCTTTGATCGTTGCCTGTTTACTCAATCCACAAACCAAAAATAGAAATGAAAAAGGATGTGTTACCACAGCAGCAGAAGGTTAAGAAGGAAAGGATTGGGTCAAAAATAAACCACTTCTGGATCTGAAAGGAAATCAATCCATGAGGCAACACTGCGTTTCTGGCAGAGCTATTCCATGAGCCTATAGATTGAAAAAGCACAGGACTGTCCTGCAAGTCTCACAACAGCTTCAGCTTTCCCAATAGAGCCACTGGGAGCATTGAATTCACCATTTACTACCCATGGAAGTGCAGAGGAAGGATGCATGGGACAGGCTGGATGACACATCGCTGGTGGGACATGTGCAGCAAAGGCAGGGGACACCAACGGCAGTGTCATTCTGCTCAGAGAGGGGAGAAAACGCTGCTGGCCATGGGGTCAGCTTGACTGAAGTGAATTCAGTGATCCCAAGCTATTGAATAAACATCCTTTGGACTGTCCTTCACCAGCCTGAACCTCACTGGAGCAGACAGCCAGCCACTGAACCCTCCTTAGCTGTAATGCTATGGATGCTTCTGCACATTAATAATGATGCTGCAACAGCACTGGAATTTTTCAAGACAGTGGCTGGTCAATAGACTCAGGAAAAAAAGGGTTTCTCTCTTTCTCCCAGGAGCATTCATGCTTTTTATTTGCTTCACAGTGATTCCCCCTGCTGCAGATATTAGCAGGATATTAGCAGAGGCTGTTCCCTGGAGCACTGGACAACCTCTTCCCACAGAAGTGCTCCTTTATTGTGCTTTCCTAGAATGCAGCTTTTGCTCAACACCAGGCCCTAGCATAAGGAGCATGGGTTCCCTCAACCTCCAGAGATGTCCCTTAAGCACATGTCCTCATTTTGCAAGGGTCTGGTCCTGCAGGGAGTGTTTGGAGATCAGGCCCCCACACTTTCCCAGAGGAAGCATCAGTCTCACCCACTCCCTGGTCTCTGAGAGCTCTTCCTGCCTATTAACTCCCACTCTAAAACGTGTAGTTCCCTGTGAACGAAGATACATTTGCCTGTCAGAAAGCTTAATTAGCACAAATGGAAACTGTCCTCCCCATCATCCTCCTCAGTCTGATCTCCAGCTAAGGAACAAGGATGTAGTTCAGTTTATTTTGATTTATGTTCTGGATTAGTGACAAGTGACAAACCTGACTATACTACTTACTCCTTTTGCTACAGAAAAGGTCTGTGTTTTGGCTTTACAAGAATGACAGTCAAGTTTTATTATCCATAAAACAGAGTTGATCTGTCACTGCCATAATGTCCTCTCCCTGCATTTTTCCACTGCCCCAATGAAACATAAATAACTTCTATCCCTTTAAAGGTCACAAGTCTACAGGAAAACCAATAAAAGAATTCATGATTCTTTTCCTTGAGATCACAACTGCAAATGAATTACAACGAACAGCTCAGTTGCATGTAGGATTGTGCTTTCCCAGGGCACTGGGTACTACACACCACTCACTGCTCTGGGTCTGCTCACGTCAATCGTAGCTTTCAAACCTGCAACACTTTTCCAGGGTCAAATTCTGTGCCTGAACACCACACAAGCTGCAAGTGCTCAGAGGGCACTGGTTTTTTACAGCCCACTGCACTGAGTACCCAGGAATTAGATGCTATTCACTCTGTAATTTTCCATTTTTGACTGACTGAAACTTTATTATTTTCTAACCTTCACGTCCCCCATTGCAACCTCACCTCCAGCTGAGCTGCCTGCTGAGCTCACTAGTGAGAGACACATTTGGTTTCTCAGTACATCAGCTAACACTTAGGTCTTTGATCATCTGCAGTTGGGCTGCTCCTGCTTTGATCAGAAGTAAGCTTTTCTTGATCACACTACATGAATTAAAAAGCGAGACTTCAATCCTGCCTTCAAGAGACGCTTGGGTTGAGACACTGATTTGTCTGATATACTTAACAAAGGTTTAAAAGTATAATTTACTGCAGTGGTCAGGCATCTTTTAAGCAGGATCATTTTCTGAAGCTGTCTTCCCATTCCTTCTGCTCTTTCCTGGAGTGCCAGTTCTCGACACTGCTTGCAGCGAGGCTGCAGCACGAGCGTGGCAAGACCGCAGAGCATGGCAGGAAGGATTCCACCTACCCTCCAGGAAAAACAAAGATCTTTCCAAAAATATACATTATCCAGTGACTAAGAAATGAGAATAAATGAACCAAGCCCCGCAGGCTTCTACTAAATGCTTATTAAGAGTGCTGTCCAATTAGCAGTGCCTGTGTTCATCAGTATGGGCAGATCCACGGTCAACCTTGGGTCGAGATTCATCTTCCTTACTCAGGAATGTTCCAAGTGTGCCAGAGCACATTCCCCAAAGCACAGGGGACTCACATCACCTGGCAAGGCCCTGCATGGAGTCTTCAGGTCCCTGGAGCAAAAGTACTGCTGGGATGGAGCCTATCACAGCTCTAGAGGCCCTGGACAACTCATCCAGAATAGAACACAGTAGGTGTTGACTTCATCAGAGCCCATTGTGAGAGACAAAATCCCTCACCCACAAGATCTGGTCAAAATGTTTAAGGGCTTTGCATTAATTCAGGAGCTTTTCTCCCTTAATAAAAGCATCCTACCACTTTGCATGGCCTTTTCTCCCAAGACTGTCTTGTCCCATTGGGAAGGGATGATCCCTGTTCAGTAGGTGAAGAAGCTGATGTCGATGTAGCAAGGGAAGCAGGAATCTTTGATGCTCTTAGACTAAGTTAAACATCACCAGGACTGTGGCACAAGAAAAAACAAAAACAAAAACAAAAACAAAAACAAAAAAACCCAAAATAAAACAAAACAAAAAACAACAACTACAACAAAAAAACCAACAAAACAACCAAACCAAACCAAACCAAAACAAAAAAAGAACCACAAAAAAAAAAAAAGAAAAATCACATTGCTTCTTGTGCTGTTTCTTCTATTTGAGAGCCTGAGTCAACTTGTCCACAAAAGGACAATACTTGAAAAGCTGAACTAAGAGAGGAAGAGCTGTGGGCTCAACAGAGGAGACTGGAGAAGCATCAGGCTTCTTTTACACAGCTTCATGAAACTATTTGATTGTCTCAACCTTGGGGACAACTAATATCAAAAAAGATGGTTCACATTCCTCCTGCCTACCACGTGCTGATGACATGTAAACCCTATACCATCTTCATTTCTAATGCATTAGATGTCTAACTGATCATGAAGTTTTAGTATGTGTCTGTAGGTGGAAGCAAAATATGCCACCATGAGCTGTGTCACGTAAAAAAAAATTAAAATATGAGCAAGATAAAATGGTCATTTATCTCTGTATGTATTGTGTAGTAATAGCTCTTCTGAATTACTGCATCCACTTCTGACATTTCATCTTTGGGGTTTGAGACACTGGTGAGAAAAAGGACCTGCAGAAATTTTCTGGATTCTAAAATATTATGAGAGGCGTGTGAAGCTTAATCTAAACATATGGTGACTGAATAAGGAGATACTGCACCAGGAAGCAATTACCCGTGGCAGGAAATTTTCAGTGTATTGAAAACAGTATAGCAAGGAAAAACAGTATTCAATGCCTGGAAGCTAAAGATAGAAATGGCATCTTTAGTTCAAGATTGGCTGTCTTTCTGGAAGAATCAGAGTAACTAAAATTCAGGATCTGGAATTCTTGTACAGAGGCTCAAGTTTTCCAGGAGATTCTTGTAGCTGAGGTTAAAAGCTATTGATCCATTAACCCACTGATCATTCATTTAGGATATTTTGAGATGGTTGGTCTTACAGAGTTGTAAGCTTTTTTGGGGTTTGATAATAGATGGCGTTAGATAGGTCCATCCATCAGGGCAAGGAACAAGATACTGTGCCTGTTTTCCAAGTTAAAATTTTTATTTTCAAAAAACCAAAAGTGCTTCCATGGACCAGCCATAAATCCTCAAGTTTGATCTTCTTCAGAGGAGGAGTGGCTTTTATATTTCTGTCCTTTAAAGGCAGCTCACTGAGCATCCCCAGAAAAGTGGAGAGTACACAATTTTTATATTTGGAGGTGCTCATTTTCTGGATTCCTTTTTCTGACCTAGTCCCATGACTCCACAGGATATCCTACACATCTGTGCAGTCAAGAGGATGGTTGTGATGCCCTCAGGATATATTTTTCATCACAACCATGGAAGCTGCTGGCAAACTGTCACTGGCTGCTCACTGCCATTCTCATTATGATCTCCCATCTCCCAGTCTCCACACACAGATCACTTGGAATTGCTTGGCTCTGCTGCTCATTACCTCATTAGCAGTGTGAATTGACCAAACATCCACTCCTGCCAAAGGCACGTTGTTCCCTTCCCATCTGTCCACTGATTTGGGACACAAGCCTCTCCGCGGTTTCAGCCTAGCACAGCACCAGAGTGAGTTGCAAAACACAGCTCCGCTGCAGCAGTCGTGGGTGTAGCAGCAGGAGCTCCAGCAGAAACAGCCCTAAATGGCACACCAAAGTCCAGGCTGCCTCCTGCTTCTCCCTGGAGATAAGCCCACCTTGCAGTCCACCAGCACCACCACCCCCTGTGCTTCCCAGGTCCTCTCTGAACCAGACTGACACCTGTCCTCATTTAGATGTTTTCCCACTGTGCAGTGTGTGAATGATTTACTGGAAACTGCATTGAATTTGAGTTTCAGGGACGTGTTGGTGCTTCTTGTCTTTTGCTGTATCAAACCAATGCTGTCTGCTAAAGCAGCAGTGGAGTATGCTGCAGGAAGCCTTATTTTCCCAATTTCATTTCAAAACACTCGTATTTTTAATAAACTGAGAGTGTTGAGTGTCTTAATCAAGCCCTTTCCCATTCACTCTGACTGAAATAATCTGTTGATGTTGTTATCCATATGACCACCCACCTAGAAGATATAGCAACATTCAGGACAACCCTTATACATCAAAGACACCTTAAACCCCACATTTTAGCTTATTGCAAGCAACTGCCTTATTTTTTTTTCCTTGTGGTTTTTAGATTTTAGGATCCTTGTATGAGGAACTCAGCAATGTGACTTAAGCAAAATCCTAAGCTCTTACGTCCACTCTTGTAAAACATGTATTTGACAAATCTAATTGATTCTACTTTTTATTTGTGTAGCCAGTGGGGACAAAACTTCAGATTTGTCACACTAGAGAATTCAGTGTACAAATTGACAGGCCTTAAAGCAAGATCTCCTCTCACTCACCAAAGGCTTCTGTGGTCTCATCACAAAAGCTCTACACTGAATCTTATCTGCAGCTCCAGTAGACTGAAGAGAACACTGTAAACCAACTCATATGGCAGATAAGTCATCCTGTCATTAAGGCAGCTTCTTGCCAGTGAAAAATTATTTCAGTATGACGACTCACAATTCCAGTAAGTTGCAAAACATATTAAAAGGAGAGCAGAAGAATCAGGGCTCTGGGAAAGGGCTGTATATATCACTTGTCTTAACCAGCACTAGATAAAACCCTTTATCTGATTCTCCACAAGGATGCTGTAAGGTTTAACGATGTTTAGCACAAAGTAAAATGCAAAAGATAGAAATATGAGTAATGGGTGATGCACAAGAATCAAAAATAAGCCAGTGTTCAACAACTGGTTCTTATTGCATCTGTGTGGGTAGTTCTCCTTTGGTTGAAACCCCTATGGTTTTTGGAGAGCTCCGGTGCTTCACTTTTACTTCTTGTTAAGAATCGCTATTTCCTTGCTACATAGAAGACCTTCAGCAACATAATCTGAATAGAAATGAGGGCTCAGGTGCCCAAAAAGGCCCAGCAAATCGGGATCTGTCAAGTGTCAGCCCAGAGCAGTGTTAGGTGACACAAAGGGGATCCACGCTCTTGGTTGCACCACACACATGACACAAGATTTTATTTCCATGGACTGCTAACCATCTTTAAACACTGTGATGAAAACCTGGGTTAGCTGAGTTACCCCAGCACAGCAGAGCTCTCAGAGCAGGGTTCAGTGAGAGAAGTGAGTTTGATTTCAGACCTCAACCATCAGAGGGCTGGAGCCCCTCTGCTCTGCAGCCAGCCTGGCACAGCTGGGGCTGTTCAGCTGCTCCAGAGAAGGCTCCAGGGACACCTGCGAGCCCCTGCCAGGGCCTGCAGGGGCTCCAGGAGAGCTGCCCAGGCACTGGGGACAAGGCATGCAGGGCCAGCAGCCAGGCAATGGCTTCCCAGGGCCAGAGGGCAGGCCCAGATGGGATATTGGGCAGGAATTGCTGGCTGGGAGGGTGGGCAGGCCCTGGCCCAGGGTGCCCAGAGCAGCTGTGGCTGCCCCTGCATCCCTGGCAGTGTCCAAGGCTCGGATGGATGGGGTTTGGAGCCACCTGGGCTAGTGGAAGGTGTCCCTGCCTGTGGCAGGGGCTGGAACGAGATGAGCTTTAAGGTCCCTTCCAAACTATTGTATGACTCTATTTAAGGAGTGTTTACTGAAATCACATAACACAATAATTATCTCTTTCTTACTTGATCATTTTCATGCAGTGTTTAATCTTCACTGTTCATTGGTTTCTCTAAGGCCACTATTCTCATGAAGTTTGGCTGACTTGCAACTCTAATGCACTCATTCCTTCAGTGTGCTTCTGCTTTGGAAGTCCTCCATTTTCATCTAAAACTTCACTCCTACAGTATGAGTTGCCAGCATCTCTATACCCTGTATTAAGTTACATAATTAAAAAATAAAGAATGTTCTAGAATATGTTCAAGTTGATACTATATATGCATGAAAAACATATGTCTCTCTATATATAAAAATAGTACAAGTTAATGTAAATCATATTCAAATCTATTTCAATTAATATCTTTAAACACAGAAACTTTTACAAGAAGGTGGTGACACAGCAAACTGCAGAGCTATGCAGTGAAAGGCATTCTGTGTGCTTATGCTGACATACAACTAGTTTTGTGCACTTCAGACATCTCTCTGGAGTCCTGTAAATATATACAAATAAAATCAGTTCTGTGAAATGTCGTCTGCAAGTTCTCCATTCAGTGGAAAGAATTATTCATTAGAGGAAGACTTGTTTTCATTTTATATCAACAGCATAAAGTTGAGTGTCAGATTAAGACTCTCAGGAGATGTCTGGTGACAACACAGTCAGAAAGGTGATCAAATGTAAATAGTAAACAATTTTGACACAGCTCTGCAGTAGTCACCACACGGTCTCATCTGCACACTTATACAGTACTTTTTTATTTTCCTATATTCCCATATTCACAGGTTCCATACAGTAGACAAAAGGATAAATAATATCTCTGACATATGTAGGTGTGAAATATGTTGCAGGTAGACTTATCCCTGACAGAAAAGATTTCAGCTCCACTGTCAGTAACACAGAACCACAGAATATTTTGAGATGGAAGAGACCCACAAGAATCATCAGTCCTGCTACTGCCCTGCACAGACCCCCCACAACAATCCCATCCTGTGCATCCCTGGCAGCACTGTCCAAATGTTCCTGGGGCTCTGACAGCCTTGGGGCTGTGCCCATTCCTTGGGGAGCTTGGGCAGTGGAGATACAGTCACTAACATATCACATAAAAAAGGCTTTGAAATACACTTCTTTCCTTCATTGATATTATAACTTTTTCCCATTTATATCTAGCTTGTGTGGTTTGTTTGTGTAAAAACCACTTGCACCTTGAACCTCTTTGTCTTTGAAGAGGCTGAGGAGACTGAGAGCAGCACTGTGGTTCAGCCCCTCCGACTCTGTCTTTTGTATTCAAGGCTTTTGGTTCCCAGTCATGCAATCAATGATGGTTCAATTGTCTCTGTCAAAGGTGTCTAGAGGAGGAAATCTATATTTGTTTATTTCCTCATGCCTTCAAGATGATATGTGTCTTTGTGTCACACTGAGTTCTTTTGTATGCCAAGTGCCTAAACTGAAGACTTTGTAAAGTACAGACTATACATGCAGATACTGAAAAGGCAACAAGAGTGGAAGATAGAGAGATACACCCACACATATACACATGAACCCTTTTTCCCCTGCTCCAAGTGCAAAACTGCAGTGGAGGTTGGTTGCTCTTATAAAGAACCTTTACAAGACCAACAGCCGAGCAGCAGGCAGCACTCTTACAGGATCACATTACAGCAAGAGCCTGAACAGGAGCTGCAGCATTGCTGTGGTTCAATGACAGGATGATTTCTGGCAGGTTAGACTCTGCAACTTCTGCTTGCCTTTGAAGTGCTATTAGCTCCACAGCTGCAGTGGTTTATGGTTACAAAATGGTGATATTTAAAATAAAATGGGCAATTTACCCAGAGTTTTGTTTATACACAAGTACTAAGTGTAATGTTCTTTTAATTGTTTTTAGTTTTTTATTTATTTTACATCTCTTTCCCTGCTGCTTATTGAACTTGATGCCACACATGACTCAGGAATTTTAAACTCCTGTAACTGGTGTTCCAGGAAGAGAGCCCAAATATCCACCCTACGCCCGTGCCTGGATTTGTGCAGATGGCCTGGGATAGCTGTGGAGCTCTTTAGGCACAACTGCTGCCAGTTTTCTGACTCTGCTCATGAGCCTGCAGACACTTGAGCCCACGTCAAACTAGGAAGTACAAAGAGTGCAGCAGCACATCAGTGATTCTCATGTTGCCAAATACTGTAAATAAAGGAAATACTCCAGCCTTATCTTGACAGAACACTTTTCCCCTGCTAGACTCTGAAAAGAATTTAAATTAAACTATGTTTTCATGGAATACATGTTTTACTCTAAAGACCACATTCCCCAGAGTGCTCTGTATGCCCCAACACTGTTGTGTTGGGGCATTCTCTGCCAAAGTCCCATTCTCCCATACTGCCACACCCTGACACACAGCATTGGCAGGGAAACAGGAGAGGCCAGGACATAGAAGTCACCCTCCTGCAGACTTCATGGATGCTTATGGCATATTCCAAAATGTCCCTGAGGCCTGCAAAAGGGAAAACAGCACAGTGCTTGGGCATCCCTGACATCTTCTGTACTGTGAGGAGCAGTGCCAAGCAGCCAAAGCACACCGCAGATCTCATTTTTCATACAGCCTGTGCTCACATTTGTGGTTCACACAAGGAGAGAGAGATGTCTACAGTCATTCCCTCGGGTGTTGGTACCTGGTGCCTGTGTCACTGCCACTCTTCACTGGTCCGTCATCCGTGAAATTAAAGGTGCCGGTCCAATTTGCCAATTCCTCTCCATTCTGCCAGCTAAACTGCAGCCCTCTAGCAAGAAAACGAGGCAGTTGATATTTGATATCATTCATCAGGTTAAGTCTATCAGCATGAGTTCTCATGTCCTATTTCTTAACATACAAATGTGACTATGACACATTCATCAAAAACAATTAAAAGATACCAAGAACAACAAGATATTACCTTACTAGGGTAAACAAATAATTTTTACTTCCCACTGACTCTGCAAGTCTTGGATGAAAACAATGCCAGGCTCCCCATATAAATTTGAAGGCCAGTAATTATCTGTGCTCATAAACAACATACATGTATGAGGAAGTTTTGAAATTTCGTTCTCCAAAAGGCAAGGGCAAAAAGCTGGAGACATGGGAAAACCACAGGGCCAAAGAAGTAAAAGCTCCAAACTTCAGTTTTACATCTACAGCAGTTCCTAAATGTGGTGGGAACTCGGTCCTTCCTCTGATTTGCTGGCTCTTTTAGCAAAGGATGTGTCATTTGATGACGTTTCTAAAGTCATAATACAGGGCTTATTTTGCCTGTTTGGTAAGATGGCATTTTTTTAAGCCAATGCATACAATCATTACAAGTCTCTGTTTTCCAGACTTTCACAGATTTGTTCCAACCCCCATGATGCCTGCAGTCTTCTGGAAACTACACCAATAGCAGGGTAGAAAATTTAAAATGCTGGGGAAATATTTGACAACACAAGCCAAAACCCTTCTCTTATCTCAGAAGCCAACAAAAAAGGATCTTGCAGACTGTTATTTTTAAACTTCTCCTTTTTAACCCTATTTCATTATTTCAGAAGCCTGGCAAGCTGAGTTGCGAACATTTGGTGCTGCCAATACTGAAAGTTAACTTCCCAGTTGGGCTGTGTGGGGACAGCCAGGAAGCAATCTGCCAGCAAGCTTTGTCCAAAGGAAAGGGCATCCAGGACCCTGATAGTTTCACTGGTGACCAGGGTTATGATAAGGGCTGGTGAATCTCTCTGGCCACATCCATCCTCTAGTCTAATTGGAGCAATTATTAGCACAGGGAATAAAGAAGGAACAACACGGGATGTTAGAATATGCCCAGGGGACTCTCATGAGGTTTAACAAGGCCAAGTGCTGGAGCTGCACCTGGGCCAGGGCAGCCCCTGGGATCAACCCGGGCTGGGGGTGAGCAGAGGGAGCAGCCCTGGGAGAAGGAGCTGGGGGTGCTGTGGGGGAGAGCTGGACCTGCCCCAGCCTGAACCCCCCTGCCCTGGGCTGAGCCCCCAGCGTGGGCAGCAGGGCAGGGGGGATTGTGCCCCTCTGGCCCTGGGCTCAGGTGAGAGCCCACCTGCAGAGCTGCCCCAGCCCTGCTCCAACAGCACAAGGACGTGGAGCTGCTGGAGCCAGCCCAGAGGAGGCCACGGAGATGCTGCCAGGGCTGAGCCCCTCTGCTCTGCAGCCAGCCTGGCACAGCTGGGGCTGTTCAGCTGCACCAGAGAAGGCTCCAGGGACACCTGCGAGCCCCTGCCAGGGCCTGCAGGGGCTCCAGGAGAGCTGCCCAGGCACTGGGGACAAGGCATGCAGGGCCAGCAGCCAGGCAATGGCTTCCCAGGGCCAGAGGGCAGGCCCAGATGGGATATTGGGCAGGAATTGCTGGCTGGGAGGGTGGGCAGGCCCTGGCCCAGGGTGCCCAGAGCAGCTGTGGCTGCCCCTGCATCCCTGGCAGTGTCCAGGCCAGGCTGGACAGGGCTTGGAGCCACCTGGGACAGTGGAAGGTGTCCCTGACAGCGGCAGGGGGTGGCCCTGGATGAGGTTGAAGTTTCTCTCCTGCCCAAACCGCCCTGTGATTCCATGATTCATATCAAAATGTGAATATGTTCTGCTACAATGGCCACTGGGTAATGCAGTGCTCTGGATTATCAGGCAGCCCCATAACTTGTGTGTTTCTCTGGCAGCTTTTAGTCTGCTGACCTGCCCAAGGTACAATTTATGAGTGGAATATTGATGTGAAGAAAACATAAGAAAATTACTTGGACACCTTCACTTTGAGGCTTGTTGAAATAAATGCTTGTGGTTCTCTCCCATATACTACAGTCTTACAAACTTTTTGCCACACTGTAAGTGGTATAGAAACATGGTTTCTTCAAACATATCCCTCTGTAAAAACATTTAAGTATACGGCCTTAAAAATATGTTTTAATTGTTAAAGGATCACTGAATCATGATACATTGGGAGACAGGGTAGAAGTGTGGGAAAGCCAAGCTGGAATTGTGCCTTTTAATTTGATTTAAATTCTCTATCTGGGACTTCAATATTTGCTTGCAAACTGAAATAGAGAGCATTAATCCAGATAAATGGCTGGTGTTGGTGTGTCCTTCAGAGGTGAGCTCTCCTACAGCATAGCCAATATATTCAGGCAGATTAAATGAAGAATTAAAACATGCGGTAAAGTCCTTTCCCTGTCTATGTCTTTACTTTGTATGCAACAGCTGAAAGTAAATCTAAGTAAATGTTCCACGGTGGAGGGGGGTGAATCTGTCCATCAAGCAAAACAAATTGTAAAATCACTCTTTAATGCCTCCCTTCCATCAAGCTGGTTTTGTGGGAGGACGTGCACTGCAGCAGAGGCACCAAGTGTAAAGGACATTGACATTTTGGGTAAGATCCAAGGGGAGATTGGAAGACTAGCCCTGAGGAATGGCAGATATGTCTTACGATGACCAGCTTGATATACTTAGCTTTGAAGTGGCAAGGTGGGGATCTAATTGAGGTTCAAAAATATCCAGTGAGAGATCTGGGTATGACACTTCTCTGTGGTTAAGGACAAAGTACAGAGCTGTGAGCTGAGCTTAGGGTCAGATTAAAGTTAGGTGTCCAGCCCTGAGCCAGGCAGACCACACAGGGCTCTTCTTCCAACAGGTACTCCAGGGATTAACAGAATACAGACTTACAAATACACAAAACACTCCACCAAAGAAATTTTGCACAGCTTATAGAGCTATGTGTCTCACTGTGAGTGTGCAAGACGTAGACCAAGCTGCTGCTCGGCATTTTTTGCAGAGGTGGTACAACAAATCTCTTTCTCACAGTAAGAACAACTTCCATACGTAATGGTTTGTAGCATTAGGACTGAGTAGATACCAAGGATGAGACATTTAAAAACACTTAATTAATTCTGTTTCTAACAGGATTACTGAGAGCTTTACCATTGATTTCAATCAGCCTTGAGTTGGGAGAATTTAATTTTTGAAATACAAAATTTTCTAATCCTCTCAGGTTTGAGTTGTAAGCATCCATAAAAAAATTGTCTGGCCAAATGTGCAAACAGCCTGAGAAAACAGAAAAGAGACTTGTACAGCTTCATCTGTGTATTTCCTTGGCATTCTATTTCAGTCAAATTCTACCATGTTCACTCTCAGCAGTAACTGCATTTAAACAGGTAAACAAATTAAGGTTCTGTGAATCAGAATTGCAATATAAAAGCACACAGAGGACAGAAGCACAGAAAAGGAAGAGAAAAAGCATCAGAGCAAAAGGGAGGGTAAGGAAAGATTAAAAGAAGGTGAGGAAAGCTGAGGAAATGACTGAGACATCGAGGTCTACTATGTAATTTACATAGCTCGTATCAAACAGTTTGAACAAAAAAGAAAACGAAAAAGGAAAAAAGAAAATTAAAAAAGAAAAAATTTCAAAAAGAAAAAATAAAGAAAGAAAAGCTAATTTGAAGCGTGGAATGATTGTCAAGTGGAACTTTGCCATTTGCTCAATTTGCCCTAATAAAACAACTTCTAAAATTGGTATGTGTCCCCAACGTGTGATGCTGATGACGGCAAGGAAAGAATTCATAAAAGGTGTAATCACCAGAAAGTCTCTCAGTGCAGAGATGCTTTGTTTTGCCCATGAATGTAAGCAAATTGTTCATCAAGGAAGATGCACGTCAGTTATGGATACCATTAATCACAAGACTTATCCCTAACAAATAAAAGTATGAGCAATGCTCTGCCTTGTGTTGCAGAAACTCAGTGAAGTTGGATGTCTTAGCAACAGAGGCCTTGAGTTTCAGGTAAATGTCAAAGCAATGTTTTGATCCTAATTGGTAACTGTAAGTGTTGAATCAGTGTGTGGTCAAATAAACATCGGTGTAAAGTAATAATAGGAGGAGGGGGTGAAAAGCCAGAAAATTAACAAAGCAGCAGTGACTCTGAAGGGCTTGTCAAAACCGGCTGTCAGGAAGCAGCAGGAAGCAAAGACTGAAAGCCTGTTGCTGCAATCCAAACAAAAAACAACTCCTACACAAGCAGAGGTTTTAATAGCAGAGGATGTCAGATAATTATGAGGATTCTGAACTGCAAGGCAAGAATGAGCAAGCGGATGAACTGCAGAGAGAAGCTTTTCACCCGTGCTGCTGTCACACTGCGATCCCCCCTCTGCCTATTGTCCTTCTGAAAAGGAAAGGTGAAAACTCACTTCAGACCAGAAGGCAAGGTGTATAAAAGGGAGCTGCTAAAAGAAGGAGACCCAAAAGTCTCCAAGCACAGCTGGAGGTCATGTCTGGGCTTTACCCAGAGAGTGGGCCATGACTGTGTGTGCAGCAGAACTCTTCAGGAGAGATCCATGTGCTTCCCAGGCACAAGAGCAGCTTGGTGCAAGTGGCTGAGTGACACTGTCATCACCTCTGGGTGACAGGGGGGCAGTGGGGCCATCACCTGCCACTCCAGGTGGCACTGGGAATACCACTTGGCATTCCCCAAATACCACCAGTTCATCCCATTTAATCCCAGGCAGTAGGCAATTTCCACTCATCTTTAAAAGGTGACAGCTACAACTATCCTGATTTGGCATCTACCACAGGCAGGCTAAATCCAAACCCAAGCAAAACCAGGCAGAAATTAATGTTGTTTTATAATGGTGAAGCTAAGCCAAAACCTGACTCAGTTTGCTGGCCTACACAGATGGGCAAGGAAGGAGAAGCAGAGGAAGGGAAGGAAGATATGGATGTCCCTAAGAACAAGGATAATTATTTGACTTTCTGAGCTCCCTCTGTTGTTCTTCACTTCTGCTCTTGCTTTCCAGCAGTTCTCACATCCCTTTTCCATATGCACTCTCCCTAACAAAGAGGCCATTAGGAGCTGATGGGAAATCCAGGTTTTGTGACTGCGGCTCCTTTTGAAGTTATAAGCAAATAGTACAGTATATTTATTAATTCCATATATATCATTAGCAATTTTATAATCCTGTTTCTGCAGGCCTGGTCATGGTGCTGCACTTCCCTGTTACTCTCAAATAAAGAAGCCATATCCAGTCACTGTCCTGATGACCAGCAGCCCAGGCCATGTAAAGGCTTCCTAAAGTCACTGGAAAATCACTTTCAGCGTACCTCAGTTTCTCTGTTTTGTAATTCTTGTGCCGTTGAGGAGGAGGAACTGAAGACTTTAGTGTTAAATGATCACTCTGCTCTCTTTGAAAATGGAAAGTGATGCCCTTAGCCTATTAACAGGGGTGTCACAGAGGTGTTGGAAAGTCAGATGGTTAATCTTGCCAGAGATCCAGTTCCTTCTTTCCGCAAAATAAGGAAACTATGACTCACTGTGTCCACAGGGTGTACGGAAAATAAAACTAAAACCGTGGTATGCATGAGTGACCTGCAGATGAAAGTGATTTGAAACACTCACTAAAATGGATCGGGGAGTTAGAGGAGCTTGGGTGAGGGGAATTTCAGGAGTCTCCAGTGTGATAGACTGCAGCACAGGTGAAGAGAAGCACAGCAGCTGGCAGAGACAGCAGTAAGAGGAGTTTTGCAGCAAAATCAAGGATCCCTTTTCATTTTTACACAGGCCAGGAAAAGCAAGATTATTTACACTGCACTTGAAAAGATTTCAGAGGTGCTCAAAAGGAGTAAAGGACTAAAGTTACCACAGAGAACAGTAAGACATTGGGCCCAGCAGTGCCCAGTCAGACCAGCCCGTGTCCAAAACCCCTTTCCTGACAAAAGGGCCAGACTTAGTCCCTGAAGACAACGAAGCCAGGTGACAAGAATAAAGCAGATGCTTATTGGAATAGTTAAATATCACTTTAAACACCCCAATCAATTTTGAAATAAATATGTAAAGCACAACAAGTTAAAAGATACAGCAGAGAGGGAAGGGGAGGGGAGGGGAGGGGAGGGGAGGGGAGGGGAGGGGAGGGGAGGGGAGGAGAGGAGAGGAGAGGAGAGGAGAGGAGAGGAGAGGAGAGGAGAGGAGAGGAGAGGAGAGGAGAGGAGAGGAGAGGAAAAGGAAAGGAAAAGGAAAGGAAAAGGAAAGGAAAGAAAGAAAGAAAGAAAAGAAAGAAAGATCTGCCTGTAGCAGGCCAGGTCCAATTCAACAGTGCTGTGCCAGGTAATACCTGTAATGCCAGGCAAATACCATGTGTGTGCTGGCCTCTTTCAGCCCAGAATCCAGGGCCATACCCCTGCCAGGCACGGCACAAATAAATAAAACATTATTGGGGCCAACTCAAGTACTTGAGCAATACTCTCCTTCTTATGTGAATCCATTAAAAAAATCCTATTTTTCAGTGGAAGCAGCTTTGAATCTGACTAGAGGAGTTTGGAGAAATATTTATTTCTCCAGAGAAATTACCAAAATGCAAGTTTTAGTCCTGATACAAGCACATACATTCTTCTGCTCGCTGCTTTAATAGAGATCAAGCTTTGTCTCAGTGACCTACAGCTTTGTGAATATACTGACAGTGGATAATTACTGAGCTCGTCACTTACCATCTCACAGGGACAAGATTATTAAAAGGTTTTGAAAATTGTATGAAAATAAGTGGAAGAGCAGGAATGGTATATTCAGAGCAAAAGGAAGGAATTAAATAACATGGGCCCCCACAAACCACAAAATATGGATGGACAATGTGGGAAAGGAGCACGCCTGGTTTCGCCACACTTTGGCCTTACAGAATTGTACCAGGGACAAGTTTGGCTCTTTATGTTAGAGGGAAATAATAGTATTAAAATGGTGGAGGAGTATATTTTGACTAGTGCAAAAAGTAAAATTGGAAACATAGGTGGGAAGATCCTGGATTATAATCATTATTACACAGAAAAAAGGTTTTGTTTCATGTAGCACATTTCACATTTGGGTTAAATCTTGCCTCAGATGCGCACAAGCAATATCTGAAAAACTTGGCCTAAAATCACTTCCCAGGAAGGATAAAACACATTCAAATAGTTGGCTTAAACTGGATCTAATGTTGACCAGGACATCAAGAACATCAAAGGATACCTTCCACACCTGTACAATCTTACCTTTCCTCATCTGTGGCTGGAAAATAAACATCTAAGGAGTAATAGATAATCTTTATCAATCCTACTGGCAATAATTATTCACAATTATCATTATTTATAAATATTAATGATTGAAATATCATTATTTGTAATACTGAGGGGCAGCACAAAACCAGCAACAGAATGAAATTATAGTGAGGCAGGTGATTTTCAAGGAAAGAAAATAAAAAATGAAAACAACCAAACCCTGAGCACAGACACTCACAGGAAATCCCAAATGTTTTAAGATACCAGCAAATTCTGACATTTGAGATGGTAGATGCCTGATACAGTGTGGGTTCCAAACCTCACCACACCACAAGAGATCTGACTAAAATAATTGCACTGCATCTCACGTTTCCAGTACCAGTACATTCAGCATCAGGTCTAGTGTCCCCACACTGCCCTGAGGGCTCATGCTGAAGACAATGAGCAAAATGCATTCACAGTCAGTGAGTGTGTACCCAGTGCCAGGCACAGGGGTAGCAAATATTCTCTCTCTCCATCACAGAAGAGGATGGCACAGTCTTCTCCTGCCACTTAGGCAACCCTTCCAAAATATTTACAGGCTAAGATGTTCAGTTAGGACTGTCAAAAACCCAGCCTGGCTGTATTTGTTCTGATAGAAAATGCCAAACCAGTGACAGAGGCTGCTTTTAAGGCATTCACCCTGAGAACTAAAGCATAAACCCAACCAAATAAAATGGATGTGAAAGGACATCAACTATCTGCAGGGCTGATGGAAAAGCAAAATGGATGCAAGCAACAGAGGGCAAGCCTGCCTCAAAGAAATGAGAGGTTAAGTCCACAATTTGCCTGAGGGAGACATGGACTGCTGAGCAATGAATACACTTGAATTAAAAATTGAGAAATGAAATGAAAAAGCAATCAAGGGTAAGAATGAAGCACAGTGGAAGTAAGAAAATACAAAGCTTTGCACAGTGAGTATGCCTGAACCAAACCCAGCAAGTGCAAGAACGATCAGGAAACTCCAACTGGGTGAAAAATAAAAGACCAAGTTACCAGGTTGTCAACACGGGCCACAGAGGTCAGTGGTCAAGGGTGTGACCCATCACAGGTGGGGCTGTGGGGAACATGGGTGGAGCACAACCCAAAATAGGAACACAGGGTTCTGGGTTTGGCTTTTTACAAATGAAGGCAAGACTGAACTTTGTACCTGCCCACATACAAAGAGGCCCAGCAGGTAATTCTTTTCAAAACATCATAAAACAAGTTGATGGATTTCTTCTCTAAAAGAAATGTCACAGCAGTTAAATCATGTTGGAGGAAAAGGTGTTGAATGCTGGTCATTGCCAAAACTCAACCATTACTTTGTCATACCAAGGCAACAGATCTATGTAAAATGAGGATTTAACCCAGATATTCAGCCAAATGCACAAGAAGAATTGTTTGCTTGGACAGAAACTTCACACAACAAAGTTAGACTGAAGGGAGCTGCTACTGGGTACTACATGAATTAGAATCAGGATTTAATTGTCCCCGTATTAATCAATAAGGACAATGGCCACTTTTTGGCTGGTAAGCAGGACACCTGTGATTCACTGCTCCAGGGCAAAAAGTTTCTAGAGAGCTTCTACAGCCCAACACAATTCAAACCAACCACAGGGTGGGCTTGTGAACCCTGGTCTAGGAGTTGCTGGGTGGCCACAGTCACAATAAAAGGGGCAAGTGTCCAAAGGCCACCCTGCAGGACACATCCCTCCTCATGATATGAGGTCAGGAGGGACCATGGTATAACACACCAGGGAGTTACACGCTTGGGATAATGGAATTTGCACATGTAAAACGCTGAAATAATGGATGCTCATTACCTCAATTTACTGTCATCTGAAGAGTGGCGAAGGACTGGCAATTCACAGACCAGACCAGCAGGTGGTTTTGCCATCTCAACAGCAGAGGTGGAACAAAACAGTGCAAGAAATCCAGCATAGAAGGAGCAGGGATATAAACTCTGCTGGTTTTCTGCATCAGGGCCATGGGAAGCACTGCCAGAGGAGGAGCACAGGAGAGGAAATAACATTTCCTCGCACTCTAGTACTAAAATTTCAGCCACTTGATGCTCTCCTTTAAAAGAAAATTAAAATCATGGTTAAAAATCCCCAAGCCTTTAAGCAGAAGAAGGAAAAATTTTTGGATTCAGGAGAGTTGCCTCAAGCAACCAACAGCAGCAGTGGAAAAGGGAACTGGATGACAAGTGGGTTGGGGTGACTGCATCCAGTCTCTGGATGGAGGAACATCAGCGTGTTGGAGCCAGTGCAGAGGAAGCCACCAGGATGATCAGAGGGATGGAGCAGCTCTGCTGTGAGAAAAGGCTGAGAGAATTGGGACTGTTCAGCCTGGAAATGAGAAGCCCTGGGGTGGCCTTTCAGCACATGAAGGGAGACAACAAGAAAGATGGAGAGAGACTATTTACAAGGGCCTGGAGTGACAGGACAAGGGGCAATGGTCTCAAATTGACAAAGGGTAAATTTAGGGTAGATGTTACGAGAAATTATTCCCTAACAGTGAGAGTGGTGGCACTGATTGCCCAGAGCAGCTGTGGCTGCCCCATCCCTGGCAGTGTCCAAGGCCAGGTTGGATGTGGCTTGGAGCAAGCTGGGATAGTGGAAGGTGTCCCTGCCCATGGCTGAGGGTGGGACTGGATGAGGTTTAAAGTCCCTTCCAACCCAATCCATTCAGTGGTTCTCTGATCCCATGAATTTGGAGAGAGCTGAATTAATCGATCAGGTCCCTGTTGGTCCTGCCCCCTCCACCCCATTGCCAACAGGGATGCCTGCACCCCATGAAATGGTATTGGGAATGCTCTGCAGCAGGAACAGCATGGCTACAGTCTCAGCTTCTCCTGCTGTGCTCAACTATATCTGGCTTCTTTAAAGTGATGTTCATATCCTGTAAAACACACTTTTTTTTTGTGTGTGTTCTATATTGTTTGAAGACTTTGCCTTGTTCTGAAGTTTCCAGGACTCTTCTCTGAAGAAAGCTTCCCAAACCCAAGACCTGCCCTGCACCCTGTCAGGGATTCATCCAGATGACTCACAGGATACATGTAATTTCTGTGGAGTAGTAATTCCCTCTGGTTAGAGCTGGCAGCACAGAGCTATGTGACCAGAGAGAGATGACTCACTAGGTGACCTTCAGATTACGCCTTTTGGGGAAGATATTTCAATGGAAGGAGAGTTTTAACACAGGAATAGATGGTCTTAGGTTATGGCTAACACTTTCACAGGGTGTTATGAGCTGGCCAGAGGAGCATGAGCCAGGGATGGGGCAGGAGCTCTCAACTGACCTGAGCTGGCTGTAATTAGGACAAAAAACCCAGTTAAGGACAGAATACAACTTGGGCCACATGTAGCCTCCATGTCCCCATTGCAATTCCTGCTGTCCCTGCTGTGAGAATGACATGAATTTAGGGTACAGACTAAATGTGTTTTTCAGGTTCGTTTCCTCTGGGTTTTTCTCTTTAGTCCATGCAGTGCAGAAAGTGATCACAAATAATCTTATACAGTAAGGAAAGAAGTAAGGATGCCTGGGAATTGATTTGCAACTGTTGAATAAAAGCTGCCTAAGATATTAAAAAATGGTGGGTTTACTTTAATTCATGAGATTCTGATATTAGTAAGAGGGCACACATACATAAGAGTGATGTTTTATTCTCATTTAGAAGATAGAAAGCTTCCAAATAATGCAGGCTGCCTGCATGGGAAGGTTTGCTGATTCTTGCTGTGTGACTATTTGCAATCTTTTATTTACCCTCTGGCAGGCCCTGGGGTAATATTTGTTTAGAGTCTTTAATAGTTTTGGAAATGTGTTCTCCTCACTCAGCAGAAAAAAAAAGGAGTTTTAAAGGTGCAAATTCCTTTCTTTACGTGACACTCTCCCTGTGCAGAAGTCAGTCTGTTAAAACACCCAGAACTTAGTGAATTTCCTGCCAACAGAATATTGGTATATAGCAAAATACTGCTCTGATATCTTCCCCTTGCCAGAGGGAAGGACTGTCCTATTGATCTCTCCCATGCTACAGGTTGGGAGATGAAGACAGATTTCAACATTTTTTTACTGTAGTGGCAGTTTCCTGATGTAATCCAGGATTATTCCCTGCTGCCCAAACAAGAGCTGACAAAAAAAGGCCAGCCCTCAACTGAGCATCTGATTCAAAAGAAAATTCAGCTGAAAGGCAAGCATTGGAAAGATGAGTCAATACAAAAGCAAGCAGCAGCTCTGGATTTAAGCAGAAGACCACAGCATTTAACCTACTTTAGCAGATCAATGCAGTGGATTTTTAATCATCACATTAATCCTAAAATAAAAATAATTACCCCAGAGATCGGTATTAAAGTCCCTTAATTATATCTCATTTCATCATCCTTTTTACCCAGGATCAGAAGCTACAGAGACCAGAGCTTCCTGATGTCATTTCTCCAGCTTGTGCTTTGACTGTCCTGTTAGGACTTCAGCTGCAACTGCAGGGATGAGCCACTGGCCTTGTGAGAGCACCCACACCCATCCCACCTGGGAGAAAACTGAAAAAAGGGCAAAAAAGAAGGAGGACAGGGGTCTGCTTTCCAATGACACTGCACAAAACTGCAAAGGAAGGAGTGGGGAACATTACACGGTGGGTGAAAAATGTGTGAATGCCTAGAAATTCAATCTCTACACTGTCCCCTTCTTCCGGCAATGCCAGGAGCCCATTAACATCCCATAAGGGGAAAGAGAGAACTTTGCCCAGAGGCTGGGCCCCTTATCAAATTTCACTGAGCAGAGTTTATTTCCTGGAGCATCTTTTCCTGTACATAGTCCTATAACCCCCACAGATGCTCTGGGAACACGGCTATGGGCAAATTCAGGACCCCAAGCCTCCATGAACAGCCTCAGGTGGGATTTCATGGCCATGAAACCAGCCCATTCCCTGCTTGTAAGGGCAAGTGGCATGGCACAGCTCACAGCCATGCGGCAAACTTTCCAGTCTTTCTCCCAGAAAAGGGTACCTTTCTCCCAGAAAAGGGTACCTTTCTCCACTCTGCTCCTTGGGACCAGTCCTGAGTCTGTGCTGTCACCTTCACTGCGCCCAACCTGCTTGTTTTAGGTCACACTTCCCTGCCTTGATGGCCTTTACCCATTTCCACCATCTTCTTACAGAGAAAAGAGCTACCCTGGTGTTATATTTAGACTTAAAAGCACTGTACACTTACTGAAATAGCACTTTAGGGCAATTTTCTGGTTTCTCCAAATACATGGGGGAATTTCTCCGTGGGGCCTGCTGTTGCTGCAGGTGTTGGGATGCAGGCAAAGGCATCCCAAACAAGCAGCACATGGAATCCCAGAGAGTAAATGTCTGCGTCCCCAAGCTCCAGCTTGGCAAGTGGCACCAGGGCTATAAATATCCCACTTCCCCTCTCCAAGGGGAGCCTCTCCAAAACCACCAGGTACAAGTTAAAACATGTCCAAGGAGCCTCACAGCCGGAATCAGCTTCTAGCAGGGGGCTTAACACCGGAGGTTTGTGAAGTGCAAGAGTAATTAAAGGTTACAGCTGCCCCTGCACAGAGCTCACTGGCAATCAGGCTGCCCTGGAATGCTCACCAGAAGGTACTGCATGGAGAGAGAGGGAAAGGAAAGCTGGAAAAGGAAAAAAAAAAAAAGTACCCTCATAACAATATTGTGGTAACAATACAGGCTGATGTTTAAATCAACTTTCTGTCACCAAAAAACTTACAGCCACATCCTGCATTTTTATTTCCATGGAAGAGGGGAACTGCCAATTCCCAGCAGAAAGGAGCTGAGGTGTTTTGGTTTTTTTTCCCTGTACTGAGTTAGGAGAGCCCTCTATGAGACTATTTTCACATTATTAATTAAAAAAAAAAAAAAAGAAAAAAGTAAAATAAAAAAATCATTGCAAGCTGGAGTTAAAAAAAAAAAAAGTCATATTTTCCAGTCCAAGTGATAACATATATGCTCATCTTCCTACTTGAGACTCTTTGATGGCAGAGGGCTCAGAACCAGATTTTGTCCTTGCAATCCTGGTAATTGGGCTTCAGCCTTATTTCATTCCCTGATGATGACAGGAGAGGTTCCCAGGGCATGAGGCAGGACAGAGGCAGGCCCCAGAGATCACTCAGTGAAAGAGTTTTTGGTTGCATCTCCTCATAATTTTATCTTTACTCTGCCATTTTTCATTTCAGTTTGTACTTGTGATTTATTTTTCTTCTCTCTAACCCTGTTGCAGTAATTCTGACTAGGAAAAGCAAGGATTGGTAGGACTGCCAGGCCTCTAGGACAAATGGGAAAAACTGAGAAAATATGGCAAGATAAGACCTCGACCTGGCCATAAAGTAATATTCTTATTGCTAAGGAAGTTTAGTACTACCCTTGTCTACCTACCAGGTTTCTGAAGCTCCCCAAATATGAAGATTTTATACCTCCTCAGGTAATTTTTTTTTTTTTTTAAAGTTCCCCATCATGATTAAATCCAAATCTTTCCTGATGCAACATTTTAGCACTTTGTGAGTGTTTAGAGAGAGGTGTTTATTGCTTTTTCTTCTATGATTTAATTTGGGTATTTCAAGTCAGTTATCCCTTCTCCCCTCAATTTTCTGCAAGCCAAAAAACCCCATGTCTTATACACTGCTGCTCATTCTTGCTTCTTCCAGCTGAGAAAGTCACATCTTTCTGGAGCTGAGGTGCCCCAAAAAAACCCCAAAAAATCAGAGTCCCTCAGACAAGGCCTTGTGCTCCACAAGGCACACAAATTGCTCTGTGGATAAACAACACCCCTGTCTAAACATATTAATATCATGCTTGCTTTTCCCTCCCAGAGAGAAGTGTTGGCTGGTTTGCCAGCATTTTGCTTGCTCTTGGCACAAGGCAAACAACTACATGAGTTGCAAGCAAGGCAAGAACCAAACCATTTATCTCTCCTGGCAGAATGCAGCTTAATTCCAGTAAAAAATTCCACAGCAGCTGCCTACACAACTGAAACACTTACCTCAAAGCATGTAAGGGAAACATTCATCTTCATAAAATCATGCAAGCTGTTACTTCTCAAACTAGGTTTAAGTAAAATAAACTCTGCATGGGTCAAGGTTAAACATTTATAGAGCCCCATCGGTGTTTGCTGTGAAAAGAGCATTTTCAGATCAAAGAGTGATGTGCTCTACAGCGAAGCAGCAATTCATAGGAACACAGCAGTGCAAAAATAAAGTGCTCTCTCAGTTATCTGGAACACTAATATTGATTTTAGGAACTGCATCTGCATGTTTGTTTCTAAAGACATTGAAGTTTCAGCAATGAACATGCTACTTCAATTCAACCCCTCGAGCCATTTCAGCCTGAACTTACACAGAGTGGGAAGCCTTGTAAAGGGCAAATACTCAGGTGGCACAAGTCTGTTTAAGTTGAATACGAACCCACATTTTTGCCACAGCTGAGGATTTAAACATAATCCAGAAAACTCACAAAACATTATATTTTGCCTAACCATCTCCTGCACCCATAATCTAACAAACATTACAGATGCTGGATGCACCTTCCCAGACTGATAAGATATTGTTATCACCAGCAAAAAACTGAGAAGTGGTTTGAACAGCTATAATGGTCTGCCTGGGGCTCCATCTCCCCTCAGCCTGATCAGACAACTTTTCCCATTCCCTCTGATCCCCCCTTACCTCTTGAGATAGTTTCTCCCGTAGAGGATCTGCTGCAGCAAGGTGACCACGGCAAAGGCGCAGATGAAGATGAAGAACAAAGTTCTGTTTCCCAGCAAATCCCGGCTTGATGAGGGGTCAGTGTATCCCATCCTTCTGAAAAGCCACTGGAGCTTCACTGGGTAAAATTCAGTTCATCGCCACCTTCATGCCCTTTTTGCTGGGGACTGGAGGGGAGTGCCTGCTGGCTTTTCTGTGAGCAATCCAAGGACAAGGTATCCCATTGTTTGTCCCTGCTGCCCCTTCCTTGCCCCTTTTGGATGTTAGCTCCAGGACTGTGCGCAATGGCTTGCTTCCATGGTAAAGTTTCCAGGAGATTCAGACGTGGGTAACATCTAAAATCATCTCTCAGAGCTCTCTCAGCACAGGCAGCCTGTGCTGTGTGAGAGGCATTCTGCTCCCTCTAAGCCTCTCTTGAAAACCCGCTGCTAGCAATTATCTACTTCAATCCCATTTTCATATTCCAGATGGGGGAAGCTGCACACAAACCAGAGAACTGCAGCCAATGGCAAACACGGGGCTCCGGCAACCTGCGTTGGAAGCACATAGTCGTCAGCTCTTCTCTGCTTCTGCTCAGTGATTCCGACCAAATGTGCTCACAAGGAGACGTGACTGGGGCTTGCTATTATTGAACAAGCATGCAACAATCATGAGGATTTCATTCAGAACCCTGCAGGGGAAAAAAAAAAAAAAAAAAAGAAAAAAAGAAAAAGAAAAAAAGAAACACAGCAGCAGCAGCAGTCCGGTCAGGCTAGCAGGAAAGCTGCATTCTGTGTAGCAGCGCCGTCCGTGCCGTGGCTCTGGTGCTGTGGCATTTGCATGCAGAATGCAGAGCCTTCAGTCCCACACTGCTCACTATTTGGGCTCCTCTGTTTCCCCTATTCCTCCAGAGTAAGCATGAGCAAGGTCACTGTGCATCCCTTCAAGGACAGAGCTCTCAGTGCCTGCATGCTGATTTATTGGAGGCTCTGAGTAGCCTCACAGCCGCAGAGAGGGAGCCTGCCTCTCAGTGCAGGCTCTAAGAACCATTCATTTAAAGAGACAAATATTCTGATTGTTCCTCCACTCGACACAGTTCTCTTTTGAAAGGGCAGAGCAACAAGACCCTGTCCACAGCCATCATAACTCCTCTAAACTACCCCCCTTTTCAGGAGAGGCTCAGTTCAGCTCACAGGGCGTTTTGTCACTTATTTCACTGGGAGCAAAATCTGCCGTAACCCTAAAACAAGTTCCAATGAAAGCTTTATCCATGAATGAAACATCCAGACTAGGAGGTTGTTTTGCCCCAATAACAGATGGGAAAACGATTTTGACAACAAAACGAGGGGGGGAAAATCCATTGTCTAAGAGAATAGGAAGATTTTTGTGTGAATAGATTTTCCAACAGTTAAATCAGTGTATGCAAATTGCTCTAGTGTGCCAGCAGCCCAGCTGTGTGGAGCAGCAAACAGAGAGTGTTCATGGACTTTGTTTCAGCTGTAACTGGTGCTCCGTGTGAAGGGCCAAAGGTAACTTAATGAAACCCTTTCAACACAATCCTTAAAGACAGGGCTAGTCCTCAGCATGACCTACAGCAATTTAGGTAAGACAGACAACTGCTAAAGCAGGCTTTGCCTTACCTAATTTTAAGCAACAGAAGTCACACAGGTGTTTAAGGTATGATGCTGGTCACCCTGAACTCCTGCAGGCTAAGAGCAACACTTTAGACACAACTGACTTTGCAGAGAAGTTTTAGGGATCCAGCTCCTGGTATGTCCCCACCTCAGTGCCTCTCACAAATCCCACACCTCTATTTCTGAACCCTGCTAAATGCTTCCATTATCACCTTGCTTATAAATAGAGTGGGGACCCCAGGTCAGATCAAAGATTATCCGGGGAAAAGCAGGGGTAGAGGGCAAGGACATACTGATACTTCCTTGGAAGCACTCTTCTACTATTTTGTCATTCAGGGTCTTCCAGAACAAAGGAAAGAAAACCAATATTTAGGTTAGAGAAATAATTCAGTGGGATGCACTGTCCTGGGAATAATACATATGCCAGGGGACTGCAAGTTAAACACTATGAGTAGTTTGATTCTCTATTGTCAAAGCCATCAGCTCTGAGGCCAAATATTTATCCTTTAAATAATCAGTTCTTATAAGCTCACATTAGATGAGACTGTTTCCATATAGAAACTGTACCATTTCAATGGATCTAACCAAAAACCCTCTCAGGAAAAGGAAAAGCTGTATGGCCATCAAAATTCCCAGTCTGAGACCCCACAAGACCCTACACTGGCAGATTTGTATGCAGTAGCTTAGTCAAGGCCAATAAGTTCAGAAGTGAAGGAAAAATGACTTAATTTCTACTGATAGCTTCAAAAACTCAGAGAAATTTGCCTCCGTTTTTCTGGGAGTCATTTTACAATAACAGCAAATTATCAGAGACTAGAATTTGGCTTCCTATGATTTTCTGTAGGTGTGACACTGATTTTGCAGATTCTTATATCCCCTAGGTTTTGGTGAAAACACTTCCACCTTTTCTACTTTTACTGCCCTCCATTCAAAGGGTTTGTTTTTGTTTTTTTTTCCCTTGAGATCTGTGCAGTAATGCACAAATTCCTGAGCCTAGCAGGAGCTCTTTCTCCTGGAGTGATAGTGAGCCCGAGCTACAGGAAACAGCCCATGTATTCTGTCAGTCTTTGATTTTCTGTGTCCTCTCATCATTCTCTGCTGTATCAGGACTGGCCAGAAGATGCAGAACCTGAGAGACCTATGAGCAGGAGAGCTGCAGACCCAAAGAACAAAGTACAAAGGTATCTACAAAAAATAGGAGAGGTTTTCTGTGCCACGGCTTGCACAGGCATCATTCCTGACGTCACATACAAAAGAAATCTGTTTGCTGCCCTCAGCCCAGTACAACAACACTGCACGACTGGAAGCAGACCGACTCTGTGCAAGCTGAGAGAAATAGGATGTCTGTTGACAAATTTTCATAGGATGCTCAAGGTTGCCTGCAATATTTATTGTGCGTGAAACTGTCTGAGAGTGCAGCAGAAGTGCTGAATGAGCAGTGTCAGCACTCATTCCCAGGGCCCTTTGAGAATTTGACTTGTAAACTGCAGGCCTCCTTGAAAGCATCAGGCCTCTGCAGAGAAAAAAATAATAAATTTTAATAAAAATTTTACACCCTGCACTTAAACAAGCAGCAGACAACAACAGATCCCCTCCAGAGTCTGAGAAAGATTGGAAAAGCCCTGGAAGACAATTGAGCCCAACCATTCCCCCAACACTGACAGGTCCACACTGAGCCATGCCCCCATGAGCTGCATCCCCCTGCTTTAATAACATTTCCAGCACGACAGACACAAGCTCAGAACGGGTATTCCTGCATCCATTCTTGGAGCACAGACTCCAAAATCTAAAGCAAATCTGGCAAAATAGATCTTAATATGAAGCTGCCAGAAGCAGTCAGTCTTACACGTGTCTGGCCTTTATTTGTTGCATGTGAGCTGCTTGCTAAATATCACCAGAGATAATCTGTCACAAGAAACTCCTCCAGCCTGAGCAGTGAGACTCTGAGTGCTCTAACACAAACACAAACACGCTCCTTACAGTGACACCCTCCAATGGGAGCACATCATTTGCTCTTAAGGCCCAAGGAAGCAGGTTTGAATTTATTTATTTTTTTGAAAAGAAGCTAGCATTAAATCTCAAAGACAAAGAAGCCAAGACTGTGCTACTGAAGCTCTGTGTGAGGAAAGAGGAATTGGCAAGAGGACAAAATCTGGTAGGGGTCAGACTCTACTTCTCTCTGGAGGCAATAAGTTCCTATATCTCTTTCTCTCTCTTTCTCTCTCTCTGTTGAAAGGACAATATACAGCCCTTCCTACTGAACTGCAGTTTACTTTTTAGTGCAAATGAACTAGAAAAATTCATTTCTGATAGGCAGACCTGATTGAGAATTTTTTTTAAGTATCTTTCACTGAACCTGTCATTTGAATCAGTGTTTGACTGATCATGCATTCTAATTTCAGCTGAAAGCAAGGGTATTTAGTGTCTGGGACAGCAGACCTGTCTCTTGGTTGTTTAATCACAGAACACTTAACTGAACGTGTAAACTCACAGAATCATACAGGTTCAGGGTAAAACAAGACATGCTTCACGTTCCCCTTCAGGATTTTTTCTCTTCCTGCCTGCTCAGCCACTCTTCATGGCTGTTATTCAGACCAAAGGACTCCACAGCCAGCATTGCAGAATACTATGGGTGGTAAACAGTTTGAGGAGAACATTTTTTACACCTCATTTTCCCCCTAAATTAAAATTAAATCATGCCTATTTACAGTTTCTACAATGCTTCTGTAAACTGCTAGATCCCTGATTTTGCAAAGAGCTGGCGCATAGGTATATGGCTGGAAGGCTCTGCTGAACACAAAACTCATAAACATATGCTTATCAATATTAATTCTTTTGCAGATATAAAACATGAATTTATTAGCATAATCGAGTGCTTAGCACAATGTCTAGTCCCCCATCACTGCCACAAATCCATATGTCTTAAACTGAGAAAGTGAAGGAAGCTGAAAGGATTCAGCTAAGATGTAAACATTTATTTTCTTCTGAGTTGTGCTCAGCCACGTGGAGATGACAGTGGCTAATTTGGCACCAGGCTCCTACCTGTGGAGACAGCTGAATTAGAGGACATGTCCTGAACACAACATATGGTCTGTACACAGGATATATATTACATCATCTCTGAAATCATGACAAAATTTCTTCCAATTATGGGTCACATAGTGCCCTATTATGGGAGAAAAGATGACCCAGTGCATAAAATACCCCTTTTTTACCCTGATGGCATAATCTCTGTTGGAAAAGGAATAAGGTCTTCTGGCAGGAAGCTCTGCAGAGGCTGCCTTGGCTGCAGTGCTGTACATTTACTGTTGACAGTTCCTTATAGCAGAGCCTGCTAAAATGTATAGTAAAATGCAAAACTCAGAGCTGGGGACATCTCTGCTTTCCCAGTGGTATTTCCATGTCCCTAGACAACAAAGGAAGTTAAGTGTGATTGTTATGGTCCTGTTCAGGCTCATGGCCCTGGAAGTAACTGAGAACTGTGGAAGCCCAGCCTCTCTGCAGAGAAAAAGAAGCAGAACCCAAATTCATTTACAGGAATCATCAATAGTAAACATCAGTTTGATTTTGGAGCACTGCATGGGAGCCCTTGGTTCAGCAACAATTCAAGGAGACTGAGATGTTGGCAGAGCCACAGAGGGGTCAAAGGGTTTCCATGGCCAGCAGTTGCCCTCAAATAAGAAACGTGATCCTGCCTCTATTCCAAACAAGTCGTAACTCCCACCCAGTTCACCAAAACCACCTTTAAAACCTGCCAAAGGAAAGTGCTGGAATTAGTGGCAGTCACTTTAATGGGTGTTGAAAGATTGATATTTCTTTTGGATGAAAATATTCCAATAGTAACACCACAATGAACAAATATATCCCATGACCAGAATAAGGGTCACACATTTTCTAATGTTGAAAACCACAATTAATAATTATTTCTCTCTTTCAACAATACATTTTTACAGCAAAAGTGAAAATGTTAACCTCAGATATTTTTAAAAATATGTAATATGGCATATTAATTCACAGAGAGAGCATATCAGATTTTGGAATATGTTTTGCTCTGTCAGTGAGTGGCATTAATCAGAATGGATGTAAATGTGAAAATGAAAATTTTCCTCTGAACTATCAGCTAATTAAAACCTTCAAATTTTTACACTGCTCTTACAATCAATATGTAAAAGAGACCTATTATAGAAAATTATTTAGGAAAAGTTACAAGGGTAACTTTTTATCTCAATTCTGCAGTGATTTTGTATTCAAAGGAATTAAGTATATTCCTCTTGAATTAACCACCAGCTTCAGTTCCCATGACCTTTCAAGCAGCCCAGACATTCAGATTTTGAGCCATTCCTCATTATGTCCTCCAATAGCACTAATTACAGTGCTGGCTACACACATTAGTAATCACTAGTCTAACTGCTACTTCACCTGAGCTCCTCCTCTAGCCAAAGCCAGAATGTATTCAGACACATCACGATTTTTAAAGTAATCCATGCTAGTCCATGTTTAGTCCATGACAAAAATTACTAATTAAAAAAAAAATCAATCTGGCTTTTGTGGTCTTCAAAAATCCCTATTCTTCATGAGGCATATTTTATTTTGCTCTTCTGGCACTGTGGAAATGCCCACTGGAATCTGGACAAGGAACCTGGAAGACAGACACCTCTACCCTTACAGGACTGTGACCAGACACACCTTTCTGCCCCTCCTGGGGCAGTGTGGATTCTGTTTTTAAGCCCTGCACAGTCTCCAGTGTGACCTGAAAGTGGCCACAGAGGTGGCTATTAATAAAGCTGGTGGCATTTCCAAATCCCTTCCTTTGGATCTGTGATCTGCCATAAATCCCTGGGTCGTGCTTTCCTGTGTTAGGGTAACAAATGAAGACCATTCCTGGAACAGTCAGACACTGCAGCCAGGCATCAGCTGAGTCAGCTCCTGCCACGGGCATTTGTAATTTACCCAGGCAAGAAGGAAAGGTGAGAGTGGGATTTATTAGCCCCTTTGGCAGGCAGCAGGAATTGCAATTTGGGAGTCGTGTTTGGTAGCATGGAAACGGCTCGGCTTACAAACAAGTGCAAAACCAAGACAACAATGGTCCATTTTGCTGCCAAACAAGTCCAAGAGTCTCAAGGGCAGCAGCAGCCACCTAGAGGGATAAGCTCCAACCACAGGCAGGGTCTGGATCACCCCTGACCTCTGCCAGCTTGGCCTTTTACAGCCCTGTTACAGGCAGGCAGGGGCAGGGAGATGGAGGGCCGCAGCCAAAAATGTATTTAAGCATCTTCCTCCCCTTAGGATGTTGGGAGTTAAATGAAAATCCTTGTTTGACTCCAGGACTGGGATTAGAGTGAGACCCTAAACTCAGCTGGGATAATGGAAGGTGTCCCTGCTGATGGCAGTGGTTGGAACAAGATGGTCTCTAAGGTTCTTTCCAACCCAAACTGGGATTCTGTGATTTATGATGACCCCATTGACATTAGCTATATTGCAACTACTTCCACTGCTGTATTCCACATATTTCTTTCTATAATTGGACCACCAGTACATCCATCAGTCAGAAAATTTTTAACTTTTATCCATGATCTTTGGTGGTGGTAGAGTTGACCTCTTGCTGGAGACCCTGCAACAGATGTTCATTTAAATAGCTGGGTACAGCCAATTGGATGTGTTTATTTTCTCTAGGAACCTAAAAAGGGGAAGACAGAGTGGCAATTTATCCACAGCCAATATTAACATCCAACACCATACGGCCTACAGGATCCGGTGCTGTGCAGGCAGATATCAAGGGAATGCCTTTGACAGGGAGAGACATCCCCAGAAGAGTGGGGATGAGGAGAGGGTAGCACAGCATGCCATTCAGCCAGAACAGGGCTGGGTTGTTTCTTTTTTTCATAATGTTCCCATCAGCATCACCTTTATTTAAACATCACTTTCAATCAGCTTTTTTATTTTCTTCCAGGTGTATCCAGCAGCTCCTCTGGAGCTAAGAAATTTGTGCGTGGGTTTTCTTTCACGCACTGTGGGTAGGAAGGTATGTGGGAACTATAATTCAGTCACTCTAAATCACATGTAGCTGAAGCTTGAAAGAAAAATAATAATAAATGGTTCAGATTGTCAGGCTCAGTGCATTTCTCAATCAATTAAAGCTTATTTTAGCACCAGGGCAGTTTATTTTTAAAAATGTTCTTCTGGCATTTTGATGCTTTCATGTTACTGTGTAGCTAAAAGGTCCTGCTGGGAACAAATTACTCTTGGTAAAGCATTCTCTGAACTACAATTTCAGTTTCAATGATAATAAATATCAAATGATAATAAATAATATCCACATGAGCATACAGCAGCAAGAAAAGGGCTACTAGAGTGAGAGAGAATGGCTTTGGACCTGGGTAAAGGAGGAAGATAAACCAAGCGCTCAAGCACAGTAAAACCATGGTTGTCTGGGCTCAGAGTCTACAAAGTATTCTTCAATGCATATGACTTCCAAATGTAATTCAATGTATTGAGACATTAAACAGTGAAAATTCACCAGTGAAAATATTCCTTCACTGTCTTGCTGCTTCTTTTCATGAATGGTTAAAATAAAATAGTGTCTGCATTTTCTGTTGTTATCATGGTTCCCCTTTCACAGATATGGATTGCCCAAATCTAAATTTCTCTTTTGCTGCACTTGAGAATTTGAACCTCAGTGTCACACTCACACTGAAGGTTTCAGAGCTTCGAAAGTTGCTTAATTGATGAGGAGAGCTCTTCCCTGATGTAACAACAAAAACCAAAACTAGTACTGTTTGCGGGTCCTTGCAGTGCATGGAAGTAGCTGGCAAACAAGAACAATGCTGTGAGTTCATCTTTCCTTGCTGGAATCAGAGACAAAAATATTTGTTTAATAAGAGGGACAATAATCTCAATAAGTTGTTTTGACAAAGATATTATGGAGGATATATCCTAAACTGTTGCACACTGTCATTATAAACTGATTCAACTTTTGCTCTAAGCTTTACCAGGCAAGGGAATTAAAAGCAAAGTGGGAAGGGTGTATGAAGAATGTCCCTTACCCCTTTTTAATTTACACATTTCTAGCCTTCTAGTTGCCCTCGCTTTTCCTCATTTGGAGTCATCACTCACAATACACTGCTCCAAGTAGAGATTTTCTATTTTCCTTTCACAACTGGAAAAAAGGACTGTATCAAACACAAAACAATAAGAAAATTAAGTCCTTCCAGTGCAGGAGGGAGTTAAGGCAGGGTCATCAGCTTCCCTCCAGCAGCTCATGCTCAGGTGCTGACCCCTCACCTTGGATATCACTAGAGGTTTGGCTTGGAAATCCAAGGAAGCTGCAGCTCAGATCTGTACATTCAGCATTCTTCTGCTCCGGACAAAGGAAGGACAAACTTTTTTCCTCAGCACTTCTCCTTCCAGTTGATGAAGCAGAACCAGCTGGCACTGCAAAAATCAGTGTTTTCACAACAAACACTGTGCTGTGACACATCACCTTAGCTAAGACGGTCACCAGCTCCACAGGTGCTTGCTCTGGGCCACACACCTGGCAAATCCCTGCAAGTTCTGACCAGCCCCACACAGAGCTGCAGATTGAGTTCACCCATTTCTGCCTGGAACCAGCACATCACCTCCCCTAAAATACGCAGAAAAGTCATTAACTCTGCATTTTGTACCCACTGCCTGTCCTTGCAATCTCTACTCTCCCATCACAACATGACTGTGCTCCAGAAATTAATGTGTCCCTCTTAGCAGTTTTATCTCCCCAGCAGCTAGTGAAGAGTTACACAGCTACAAAAAGTTACAGTTCAATATCCACCCAAGGTGATTTCAAACTACAGCTCCAAATGTTTCATACCCTATTGGCTTTAATAGGTTATTAATATTATATGTAAAAGCTTCAATTAAAGAATCGTTAATGATTTTGCTGCTTTTGCAGAACTATCCTGTCTTATTTTAATGTAAAACCCTAAACTTCCTCCCAGCAGGCTAAAAAACCAAGCCTATCCTTATCTTCATTGGACTGGGGACAGCAACCCTAACTATCATTTCCTAATTAGCTGTAGGTTTGGGCTCAGCTCCATGTTTTACCAGGCTTCCTTCCTGACTTCAGGCAGAGCTGCACCACAGTGCTGAGGTCTCCAGGCTGGCTTGGCAAGGCAAGATGGGATTTCTGTGATGGCATGGCTGCTTCCAGCACCTGAACTGTGACTGCTGCGTGCTGAGGGGGAGTCATCTGCCACCTAGTCAGCTCATCCCATGCTCCACATGCAGTGCAGATGGGCGTCTTTGCCCTCCTCAGCAGCTCTTCCCTCTTTTCTGATCCAGCAATCAGAGCATTTCTTTGCCTTGCAGGTGTACTGCAGAAGAACCAAGGACAACTTTCCACTCACTGTGTAAGGCAAAAATAAAACAACAACAACACCACCACCAAAAAAAAAAAAAAAAAATCACAAAAAAACCCCACAAAAATCAAAAAATAACCCAAAACCCAAGAACCAAACCAAATCAAACCAAAAAAAAAAAAAAAAAAAAGAAAAAATATTCCTGCTGCCTTTTAACATATGATTTTGCCAGTATAAAATCCTAAGATCTCACTCTTGCAAGATTTGCAAGAGCAGGATCCACTTGACTGGGCACAGGATCCACTTCCCTACGCAATCCCATCCTGAATTCCTTGACATGCCTGCTGAAGATGCACAAGTACCGTGCACAGCTCTTGGAAAACAAGAAATCTTGATGTTAACAGCACCCAGAGATGAGTCTGACTCCCACCACCAATGAATGTGCCTACACTCACCAAAACCCTCCAGGCACTTAGCTGGGATTTAGTCAATATGCTCCGTGGAGACTAAGAGCTCTTTGAATCCCAAAGTATCCCAAAGCTACGTCAAATGAGTCACATCCCAAAAACACCTTTTTCTTTCCTGAGTATAACAGGAGCTCTGGATGACCATTTCAGCTGCAGGTAAGATGGCGAGAGGGCCAAGTGTGAAAACAGCATGGAAACAAGCTGATGTAAATAATATTAGAAAGTGAGCTATGATTGTTTTCCCCTTCATATTTAATCCACTCAAAGTGCTAGTCTTAAATCCAGTGAAAATGTCACAGAAAATCACACTTCCTGCAACCACCTACCACTGAAGGGGGACAAAGATACAGAATTTTACCCAGATTTCCACTTTTACCCTGGTCCTCTTCTTTCTCTCCCACAGCTACTGTAGATGATCATCAGCAAATGAATAAAACATACTTCCATGTGAATGGAACAACATGTGCCAGCTTTGCTGCTGGCATTCTGTCCACATGACTAGCACTCCCCTTTGCTAACCCTTCTTCCCTCCTCTGCTGTTAACCCTCCACTCACAGACCAAAGGAAAACAAAGCAAACCTTGGGTACTTCTTTCCCCTCAGTGACATCAAAAAATAGTCTGGGATGAGGAGATGGGGGGAGTTATATTTCCACACAATATAAGAAAATCAGATATTTTAAAATAACAGGTCTCACAGAACTATTTTTTTCCCCACAGAAATATTTTTTTAAAGCAAGAAAAATGAAATAATTTGAAATTATGAAAAGGAAATAATTTGAAACTATAAAAAGGAAATGCCCACTTATATAGAAGGTAGCTTTTTGACTGCCCTGCCACAAACCACAGTGCTTAGTGAGCTTGAA
Source organism: Motacilla alba alba (assembly GCF_015832195.1). NCBI lineage: Eukaryota > Metazoa > Chordata > Aves > Passeriformes > Motacillidae > Motacilla > Motacilla alba. Next base: position 2,378,036 of record NC_052046.1, on the reverse strand, counting down.
AATCTGCTCTGATGGTCCATGCAAAGAGTAAGATCATTGACAGCTTCACAGACTGCATATGAACACCTCAAAATCACTGTGTGAGCCACTCAGACTTCCCTTAGCTCAGCTGTTCTGTATTCATCTGCCAGGAAGGTGGGACACAGGGACAGCTTGCATGACCTGAAGCATTTATTATTCAATATTATTCTGTATTTTCATGTTCTTCAATAAGATGCCTGACCTGCAGGCTACCCCACAGGGATGGCAGGGAATGACGACAGGAATATAAAATGAAAAAATACTAATGTTTGCATAATTTGGCCCCTGGATGAAATCTCAGAGTGAAATCAGAGGATCTGAAGATTATTAAGAGAGTCTGCCCTGATTTTTAGGTTATATTTCACCCTTTGGCCATCTCACTTGGCTGCAGAATAAATATCACCTGCTGTGGCAATAACAAATACAGTTTGCAGGGGCTAAACTTCCTGGTACAGTGCTTTATTTGCCTGGAACACTCCAGGAAAAGAATGCCTGCAAAAGAAATCTTCATTTATTGCACCATTTGAAGGCTAGCAGAGAAACCCTCAAACAACAAGGAGCTAACGACTGGGTAAATGCCAGATTTTACTGAGTTGTGCCAGGGATGTGTTTGGCCATGTATTTTTTTGTTTGTGCATCCCCCATAAAGTTGAATCATTGGGCAAATTTTGCTTAATCAAGAGCCTAAGCCAGTACATGTTTAAGTCAATGGGAAGCAATCTTGATTTTCAAGTGAGAAATGGCAGCCTAAATCACTTTATTATCAATTCAGACTCTCTTTTTTTGTTCTCACAGCAAAATCTACTGCTCAAGTAGCTTTAACCTACCCCTGTTACCATCAGTAATAGAGATCTTTAATCCAGCAAGTGGCCAAGCACCACCCACAAGCTTTTAAAGCCCTGGGGAAAGCTCAGAGCAATCCTGGGAAGCATCCAATACCATACTGGACTGATATGTAGAATAGCTATTTCAAGCTCTTTTCCCTATTTGTTAGCATCCCGGATAAAAAGGCATTAACTAATTATTTTAATTGCACTTTTTGTAGTATTTCTCATGGGACCTGGACTGCAGCTGCCTCAGCTCGATCCCATTTGGCTGGGGGATGGGATGCTACTATAAAATGTGTATTCCCCAGGGTGAATGGGGCTTTCTGCTGCAGCTGTCTGTATCGAGGTGAGGGAGCTGTTGGAACAGGTGTGTGGCACAGAAATCCTCCCTGGTTTGAAACTATCTCATAGACTCCAGCAGCAAATCTTCAGCCAGCTCTTCAGGAGCAAGGCCAGAATAACTCTCTCCCCCACCTTTTTGGTGGGGAGGAAAGCTCACAGTGATTACTTTTATAAGAACAAACACCTAACAAACACCTTTGTGGGACCAATGCCCTGACAATTGTACTGATGGGATTTTTTTTTCAGCCAGAATTTTCTTAGTTTCTGAGAGCAAAATGTTGAAACTGTTTGGAAGAGCCATGATCTCACAGGCAATGAGCTATCTGCAACAAGATTCAGATCAGTTATGGAAAAATATGCTGTAAGAATTGGAGCAAAGGAAAACACCCCCACAGAAACCTGATTAATCAAGTACAATTGGCAGTGAGCGCAGAAGAGAGATTGTGCTCTTTAGGAGATGTTTTTGTGGTGCAGATGAGTTTCTGCTCTCCTCCAAGTGACATTGTCCTGTTTTCCCTGCTCCCATTCCTGTTTCAGGCCTGGTGGAACTGTTGGTGCCTCAAACCCCACACTCATTTTGCTTGGGCTCCAGGCTTTTACAGCTGCTTGGTGAGAGGTAGGAGAGGAAGGTAATTGGGATTTCCAGCCAGACTATCACTGCTGAAAATCCATCTCTCCTCCTGAAAATCCTGCTCAGGTTAAAGATGAGTGACATCAGTATCAGAGACACTGTGGCGGGTGTAAGATGTTCCCAGCAGCTGGTCAGATCCTGTTTCACAAAGGTCCCATGGTATCATCCTCTCCTAAACTTGCTACTGGGAACCTCTTTGTTCAGGGTGGACTAGGGCCTGACATTTCCCCCCAGCACAATTAGAATCTGAGAACCAGAAATGGACATCACTCCTTCTCTATGTGTGATGTTAGGGAGTTAACTTTCTTCCCCCTTTGTTATTTCAGTTCATTTACTGAAAAAAATAACAGATGTGCCCAGAAGAGGAGCTTTGGGAATTATTCCTGGTTTTTTCAGTAAACAAACTCTGACAAGTTGAACATCCAAAGTACAGCAGCTCCCTTCCCCTCTCTGACCTTTGCCTCCCAGCTTGGGGAGATTGTCAAAGGCTTCTCCTCCTGGTCTGTGCACTTGCTTGCAAGTTACCCTGGGGTGAAACAGCATCTCTTGAATCTGGAAGAGACTGAATTATATATTGTATTATGTTTTAGGTGCAGATAGGATTTTCTTTGATTCTCCTACATCTGCACAGTTGTTTAATGAGAGTGCAGCATCTGGTCTAATGGGCCCTAATTAAAAACAAAATATAAAAAAATGACCACTTTCTCAAAAAGTTCTAACTACCTGTTCCAGACTACATTATTTTATGGAAAGGTTCATGGTGTGCCAGGGCAGAGTGGCTTTTTAATGAAGGAAACATGAAGCTGCATTGCTACAAGCACTACAACCTGGCTTAAACTGGAATACCAATGGAAAAATCAAACCTGTCCTGCTCTCAGCCACCTGTGTTTGTTGTTGCACTGCTCCTCATCTTGCTCCTCATCCTTCATTAGTGTTTGCATGGGTTTTCCATGATTAACTGAGAGGCAATCCAGTTTAGAGTAAGCCCAGCAGGGAAAGAATTTTAAAGGTTAGTCGTCAAATGGCTCAGCTTCCCAACAAACAAACAGGCCCAAAAGCAGCAGAAGGGATGCTATGCTGGAATTTGGAGATGAAGGGGTGAGAAGGCTGGACGCTTTTGGCAGTGGTGCTGCTTTCTGGGAGCTGAAAGTGCTTGCAAAGTGGTGGCCTGAAAATGTGACTTGTGGCATTCTCAAGCAAGCCTCGCTGAAATCTTTGGACAGCATCACTTCTCTTTAGTTTTGCACACCACAGGCTGGCTCTCCAGCAAAGCCAGTCTAGCTCAAGCAGGCAGGAGGATAAAGAAGTGTCACACAAGACAGAAAGCCCAAGAGCCACGTAGAGATGGAGAATTTTAAGCACAGGAGAGCTCCTGCCTCATCGTGTCCCCTCAGGAGAGGCACGTGGCCTGCACTCCCTTGGGAAGGAGGTGGGGAGGGATGTGCAGGGGGCTGTGCTTAGCTGTGCTGGATGTTGTGTAACAGAGCTGGATGTTGTGTAGCTGCTTGTGGGCAATTATGTGCAAAGTCACAACAGTGATGCTAGAAAGCTCCAGGCATCTTCACCAGATTTTGCTGGCCATTAATCCAACAGAAGGCTGCTAATGGCATCTGATCGCTTTCTTTGTGCTACTGCTATTTAAGGCCACTCTGAAGGGCACAAACTCTTCCCTATTACACAATGTGAGATTCAGGCAAAATTATAACCCTGGGTTTCAGAAGGATGAGTTCTCAAAATGACAATAAGCTAACGAGATGTGAACTTTATTTTTTAAGTCTTCAGCCATGAACTGGAAAGGAATCAACTCTTGAAAAGCAAGGATCTCTGATCATAAATGAAATATCATCTAGATAGAGGAGACAAAAAATTCACCCATGACATTCCATTACTAAAAACCTTTACAACAACACTGTGGTTATGAATTTTTTCCATTGCAAAGGTCTGTTGCACTGTAGCTCCTGCATGTCCACCCAGCATCCCTGCACATTGGAAACCACACAGCAGCAGCTGGGAATTTCAGGGCACCCCAGTGTGCAGCAGAGGTTTTTAATATGGGTCAGAAAGAGATATGCCAGCACAGGAAAATGGACAGCCAGAGGTATCCTTCATTTCCTCCCTGCAAAGACAGATCCCGGAGTAGGTCCAGGGGTGGGTGACACAGGTGATGGAAGGACTGGAGCATCTCCTGTGAGGAAAGGCTGAGGGGGCTGGGGCTGTTCAGCCTGGAGAGGAGCCCCAGCTGAGAGGCACCCTCAGCCCTGGGTGTCCCTGGGTGTCCCTGTGTGCAGGGAAGGTCAGAGCAGGGCCCAGGATCTGCTCTGGGGACCAGCAGTGGCACCAGAGCCATGGGCAGGGACTGACCCCAGCAATTCCCCTGCACAGGAAGCACAACTTCTGCTTTGGGGAGTGTCCAAGCCCTGAAACAGAAAGAGGGTACAGTCTCTCCCCCAGGGGGATATTCCAGACCCTTCTGGAACACAATCCTTCTGGACACAATCCTCTGCCCTGTGTTGTGGGGTGACCCTGCTGGAACAGGAATGTGGCACCAGATGGACCCCCTCTGGTCCCTTCCAAACTTATCCAGTCTGGGATTCTGGGATCCTGTAAACCAGAGAACAAGACACACCAGGTCCAGCTGGGCAAACTTTCAACATCCAGAACTGGTATCAAGCTTAGGAGGCTTTCAGTCCATCTTTGGGATGAAGGACCTTTAGTGGGGTGATGCAATGGTCAACCCTGGATATGGCAAGTTATTATGATTTTTTCCCTTCCAGCAAAGAGAAGACAGATAGTTCATTGTCTGACTGGGAAAGGGCTCACACAACAGCCCACAGCCACTGACTGTGAGAATTGCCCAAGAGTTGGCCTCACATTAAGAAGCAATAGATCTTTCTCAGAGTCTGGAGAGTCATCTATTATGAGCAAAAGCAGAGCTAAGCTATTGGGAGAGGCAAGGACTCTGCTTATCTTCACACTTGGCAGCTCCTTACAGCCTCAGGGAAAGACTTCACCTGACTCAGGAAGGATGGTGTGCATCATTTTAGTCACCAAAGAGATGTAGCTTCCCTATACCTAAAGACAGTGATGTCAAAATTGTGTCACTCAGAAAGTGTCACACTGCCTGCCTTTCTGCCTGTCCCCAGGGGGGACTAAGTCAGAATCCCAGCATGGTCTCTTCTGCCCTGCACAAGGAAGACACAGGGGGAAAAGCTGGAAGAGGGTAGAAGGGTACCAGGGAGTCAGAGGCACAAACACAGATTTTTCATCCAGACTGAAAAATCCTCCACTCCAACACAGGACAAGGCCAGGAATAATGACTCAGCTTTGTCCAGATCCCTTTAAAACACACTGAAAACACATTCTAAAACACCTATAAAATGGCTGGGTTTATACAGGCTAGTGAATATCTAGAGGGAAATCTAACCAGCTTGTACAGCAGGCGAGTCACATACAGTTTTTCATTTGGCTTGCAGTCAAAAAGAAGATCAAATGATGTACCAAATCCTACCTTCACAAGTACACAGGACAGCACAGGACAGCTGAGAGCAGAATTTGATTGGAAAAAAAAGGAGTGAACTGGCCATTTCAATCCCTGCTGTGAGCATTCCTGATTAACACCAGCTGATACTTTTAGAATAGTAGGTCTGAGGATTAAAGTATTATGCAGGCTGAAAACACTACGTCACATCTCTAAAATTACTTCTTTGTATCATTTAATACTCTGCATTCTCTTAGGTTCAATTCTTAGGTCCTCATTCAATAATGAGAACCTCCACCTCAAATCCAGTTAGTATTTAGGGCTATTCACTTACTCTCAGAGGCTTCTATGAGAGATTTTGCCTCCAACTCTGTTTCATCATATTTTTTAATTTGTTTTCTTCAAATCCTACCTTAATGGTTTCTCTGTGAACAAACAGAATGTCCCATATGTAGATTAAAGAGAACTACTATTTTTGTTTTACTCTGATAGTTCTTAACAGAAAATAGTTATGCAATTTCCATTCACTCAAATATCTAAGCTCCAAATAATACATTATATTAAAAAAAAATTGCATTAAAAAGAAAATTACTCAGACCCTAAAGTTCACGATCCCAATGTCCTCTCTTCACACATTCACCTTCCAGAATTCAGGCACCAGATTGCTTTACCTGTCACTGCTCTGTTTACTGAAAATGAGAGGAAAACAATTTTCTGGATGTCACATTATACAGAAAGACTTTTTAAAAAAGCATATTATAATGAAAGTGGCAAATAAAATCTGATTAATGCTCTATCCTTATATCATTATTATTATAATATACAATATAATTGTATATTACATATCCATGTAATTCAGGATATATTCTGTGCTTTTTCTGAACCAAAATTTATAAAAACTTAAGTCCAGCTTGAAATGTGCCCTTGGCCTGTACAGAACATGACTGCGGTGCATATACGCCAGAGTTCTTCTGATAGAATGTTAGGTCTCTCTCGGTGATAGATCTGTAGAAAAGCTGTTCAGAAAACACATGCTATAAACAGCAGAGAACAGGCATCTCTGGAAAAGTTGCTTTTTAAGGCAGCTAGACAGGCAAATCAGCCCTTGGGTGTGCTTGTCTCTCCCCACTCACTCCAGAAACTGCTTAAATTACCAGTTTAGATATTACAACAGGTTGAGGGAGGGGATTGTGCCCCTCTGGCCCTGGGCTCAGGTGAGAGCCCACCTGCAGAGCTGCCCCAGCCCTGGCTCCAACAGCACAAGGACGTGGAGCTGCTGGAGCCAGCGCAGAGGAGGCCACGGAGATGCTGCCAGGGCTGAGCCCCTCTGCTCTGCAGCCAGCCTGGCACAGCTGGGGCTGTTCAGCTGCACCAGAGAAGGCTCCAGGGACACCTGCGAGCCCCTGCCAGGGCCGCGGGAGCGGGGGCTGATAAAAGAGATGGAGAGCAACTTTTTACAAGGACAGGTAGTGACAGAACAAGAGGAATGGTTTTAACATAAAAGATGAATGATTTAGATGAATTGTTAGGAGGATATTCTATCTTAGTCACTTAGTTATTGTACAGAAGCTAGAGCTCTGAGCTCATCACAGGATCTCCGAATGGTTTGGGTGGGAAGGGACCTTGAAGCTCATCCAGTCCCACTCTGTGCCATGGGAAGGGACACCGTCCACTATCCCAGGGTCTTCCAAGCCCCATCCAACCTGTCCTTGGACGCTCCCAGGGATCCAGAGGCAGCCACAGCTGCTCTGGGCACCCTGGGCCAGGGCCTGCCCACCCTCACAGCCAGGAATTCCTTCCCAATATCCCATCTGAATCCACCCCTGCCTCAGGCAGAGACAATTTACTGAAGGCTGGAACTTCGGGTGATCCTCTACTCCGACTCAGTGCCATCCAGGGAAGGCCCACCCTGCAACTGTGGCCATTTGCTCAGAGGCTTTACCAGTGAAGGTCTGAGTATCTCCAAGGAAATTCCACAGTTCCTCCTAGCAGTCTCTTGTAATGTTGAATGAATGATAATAAGTTTATTAAATTAATACATTTGCCTTGAAATTTCACAAAACTTCAGTCAATTTTCTCAGGATGGATTTACTTTCCTTTCTACCTATGTAGTGATGCCAAAAATTAATCAACAGAGAAAAAAATCATATAAAAAATGGTTTGATTTGTAGCCCAGAAAATCTGATGTAATCTAGGGCCATGAGCAATTTGATTTCAGCCCTTAGTAAACCTTTTTTTTTTTTTTTTGGTCAGATATTGAAAAGTGCTGATAGTAATTTACCTTACTTATAATGTCTCTCATTCTGTTCCAGGCCTTGAGAGATATAAAAAGCTTAGGTGAAAAGCCATAGGAGTCATGTCACTTGCGCTAAGCTCAATCTTTTTTGCAAATAACAACAATCCTGGCTTTTTTGGTGATTTTAATTCAGGAGCACAGGCCACCAGAAGCTGGAATTACTCCAACATATAACACAGCAGTATTTTTTTGTTTCATTGTTAAGAATAAAACCTTCTTGCCAAACAAATCTGCTGAGGTGTGAAGTGGACAGGCATCTGCCCTGCTTTGAATCTGCTCTTTGAAACTGGCATTTTTCTCATTATCTGCCTAACTGGGAAGAGTATCAGTTTCAGCTGCAGGTCTAGGAAGCTGCTAAGAAAACCTCACCAGCTGTTGGTCTTATTTCCAAAATTTAGTTATCCATTGAACTTGAGGTTCTTAGTCCATTTATGGTTACCTTTATGTCAATAAGCACAAGCATATACATCCACTAAAACTGCATGATACTTTTATTTTCAGAACAGAATGTTGCACGTTTGAAATGTCATAAATTACATTACTTGAGCAAGGATAGACTATTGATCAACAAAAGCCCCTTACTAGGACACTGAAAAACAGATCAGAATTTAAATATTTAAAGTAATAGAACTTTAGAATTAACTGCAAAATGAGAATTACTGAAAAAATAAGAAAACTCTTTAAAAGATAGCATTTGATAGTTTGGGAGCTACAAAATATTGACAGCTTGCCAGGACCACATGGAACATACATTCCCTCCAACAAAGATGGTCCACCTAATTTTTACTTGCAAAATCACTTACAAGATATTGACAGGAGCAGCAGCAAAACAGAACTGATAACTGAGCACACAGTTCTCACATTGCCAGGAAAAACAGGCCAACAGCTATTTCCTTCTCAGATCTCAAACTGGGATATATATAACTGAGTTCACAAACCAGAAATTATCATCTGCCCAGTCTTAGAGGTTCAAAAAGTGGCATTTTGCTGAAACTACACAACCAGCTAAGAACACAAAAAATGTCATTAGCATTTAAATTTGTCGCACCAGAATTTCAGACTTTAAAGGTCAAAGACATTAGTGTGAGATTTCACTTCAGAAGTTGCACCTCTCTTCCTCTTCTTGGAAAAGGGAGCAGGAAGCTCCTCGATGGCTCCGCATCCTTGTTGGTAAGACCCAGAGAGACTCAGTGAGAACATAAATGAGGTGGGATTTTTGTACTAATTAAAGTTAATTTTCCTAACAGAGACTGCATTGAGTTATAATCAATAAATTTAAATATTTTACAGCATGTCCTACTGCCCAAATAGCAAGAATCACATTCTTGAGAGTTTTGTAAGGCAATTGCATCCTATTTCTTTGGGAAATAATTGGAAAGTTAATAAATGAACACTAAGAGTTAGAACTGATAATGAGGGGCAAACGCAATAAAAAGTAATTTTCTTGTTCTGTGACTCTGAATCCTATTAGAGCAATTCACCTGCCCTGCATCACCTCCTTTGGCTCACTCTTTCCCAGAAATGAACTATTGATTACACCTCTAGTCTGTCATTTTCAGTGACCTAGCAAGCCTCCCACACACCAATTTAAAAAATAGTTTCCAAGTAAAAGCTGTTCTGAAAATGAGGTAGACGTAAATTCATCAAACCCAACAAAAAAGGAGGTTATTCTGATTCAATCCTTTAACAATATGGTCTTTAGAAGCTCTACACAGTTAGACTTGAGTTATCTGGGAACTTTGCAACAACTTAAGCTTGTCCCTCTCTTCATGCATGGCTCCCCAGGTGCCATCTAAAGCATCCTACCAAGGGTCAGAGAATGAACAGTTGACTTATTTATTGAGACAGGCTGTTTTCCATTTTTCCAAGGTTTTTTTAACAAGTAAATCCTGGAGTTCTGAGGCTTCTGGGTGCACCTACTTCATTGCATTCACTGTAGTCAGTGATAGATCTGTAGCTATCACACAACATTTTCATCTTGGGCAACTTGGTATTTTCAAAGCACTTCCACATCCTATGAGTGAAGATGCTATATAAATGCAAATACTGACTATTCCCATTTTATCATTTTTTCTGACAAGAAAACACTGCTGGTTTTCGATACTTTAAAAGACACTTATGCCTGAAATATGACGTTAACTCCTAAAATAAGTTAATATTAAAGTAAACATAACAACAGCCAAGAATAAAATCACTCTGCAAAAGCAGAGATATAGATTTGGAGGAAACTAAGATTGGTGGTCAAAAATCCCTGTATTCCTTAAACAACTTAATACAAAATAGTTGCAGTCTTTCAAAACCATGATTCATACACATACTGATATGCTCTAGAAATATCAGAATTATTCTAGAAACAGGTTTAGGTGCTTCTGTACATTGCTCTTAAACCAAGCTTATTTGGGCTCTGTCTGAAATTTGGATAATTTTTGAGCAAAAAATAAACTTGTTTGCTTACTGTTGATTTAAAATAATACAAATGATTAGTCCATCAAATCCTTCAAACTGATGTGCCTGTGGAAAAGTCTTGTGAGAAGGGAGCTGTGTGCATAACCCTCCTGGCAAACAGTGCTGAGCGCAGGGCCAGTGGGTGGCTGGGGAGTCATTTTGTGCTTCAAAATAAAGCTGTAATAGGCCGTGGGTGCTGCATCATCCCTCTGGGGTGCAATTAATTGCAATTACTGCAGCCTCTGTTTGTGGCTTCTGACACACTTGCAGGGATAGCTGAGTATTCTCTTTTTTGCCCATGAAACAAGCTGCATTTTCTCTGTTGTGCTTTATCTGATCTGCTCCTGGTCCATCTTGGTTTTGCTTGTTTTTTTTTAAATCTTGGCTTTTGTCTTTCTACCATGATGTCTCTGCACCCTTGAAAACCTTGCATGCAATTAGAGCGTGTAATGGCAGAGAGGTGCAGGGCTGCTATCAGCCTCCCCTGCGCGTGATGGAGAGATTTATTACTGCAATCTCCCAGCAAACTGGTGGAAAGTGGATAATAGATCCTAGATAAGATATTTACTTGAAACCAGAGAAGAATATCTTAAATCTCTTTCTCCAAGGACAGAGCCAGTGTCACATTCGTGGGGTCAGGTGCCAAGACATGGGTTCCTTTTCCTCCCATCTCCACACCACACGGGATCACTTGCCTGCTGTTTAGTTTGATGGGGTCCTGCATGACCTGCAGCCTCAGCAAACACCCTGAGCACTCATCCTTGAAAACTCATGCTTGTGCTCAAATGAACATTTCTTTGATTAACTTGGCAGCATCTGCACAGTGCTCAAATTCTATTGAGGTAGCACAGGAGAAAACACCCCACAACCCCACAGAAATCATGTTGAGGCAAATCAGCTCTGAGTCAGTTTAAATAGGACTTAATTTGACTTCTGATTTGTTTACACTTCATCACACAGCCAGTCTCCATTATGATCCCTCTTTATTTCCTACTTCTACAATTTCACACCATTCTCTTAACATATGAAACTATTATAAGAATTATTCAAGTACTCCGAGGTTTTTTGGCAACTCCATTACCTGCAGGTGTTAGCAGCTTGCTAGCACATCTAAAGGAGGCAATCTTAAGTCCACGGTGAAGTTCTGCACGTAATTTCAAGAGATCTTTAGCTTTCAATTCCCCCTCCCATAGCAGGCATGCATCTTACAGATGTGTCATGCCTGCCTCTGAACTCCCACTTCCTGACATAACAAAGGTATTTTACTTTAGAGAGAAAAATTACCATTTGAAAAAAAAAAAACTTAATTTCTTTGTGTTTGGAGTTGACTCACAGTTTTTAACCCAGCTTTCAGATTAACGCAGATCGCTGTGGAGCCAGGTTTCCTGTAAAGCTCGTGGGAATGATCAGAAACGTGCAGAGCAGAGAACAGCACACACCCTCTGCAAGATACCCAGCCACACTACGAGAGCAGCAGCAACCTGGCGCTTTGCAATCAAATTGCTCCTTATTTTACTGTGATTGCTTATTTACCTGCCACACATGCTGTGGCTACCTTCCTATTTTGCCAGGCTGCCCCTTTCTCTGCGTTTCTCCTCCACTGCCACTCACGGACTCTGCTTCTCTGGCTCTTTGGATCACGGTCTGTGCCCCTCTTTCCTCCCGGATCGTCAAGCCGGATCCAGCCTTCACCTCTGCATCACAGGCAGCTTCCACCAATGCTGGATTTCAGTTTCCTCCTGATGTCAAGTTTCAGCCCAGCCCACGGCTCTTGCATCATGAGCTGGAAAACCCTCCTATGCTCCAGACTTTGCAAGGGATGTTCGCAGAGAAGCAGCAGTTTTATTCACTCTGTGCTTGATGCCCCATTTCTTTTGCAGCTTTTCTCTTTTATGTGACAAGAAACAGCTGTCTGTGTTGAGGGAAGCCTCTTTCTTGAGCTAAATCCCTTTCCTTTCCTAGAAACAGATCTTTCAGTTACTCCAGTGGCACTGAAATCCCCTGGAGTCAATAAAACTTCTCAAAGGAGCATTTCTTCTATCAGACTTTATTTTTAAATCCATAAGAAACATTTAGACCATTTCTAAAGGGGATTATTTCTCTCAAAATAACATTATTCTAAACCTAAAAATTTAAATCCATGCAACTTTTTTATGTTTATGAGTGCTAAAAAGCAAGAAAAAAGAAAGAAATAAAGAGGAAAAAAAACCAAGGGGAGTGCTGGTGAAAGAAATTACCTGCATAAGTTTTAGTTAAATGCTGAATCTACAGGGTAATCCTGCAAACCACTTCATGAGCAACTTAATTCCAACACTGACCTGTTTGGGACCACTCAAGTGTGTACAGTGGCAACACAAAACAGGTTAAAATTGTCAGGATCTGGGTTATTAGCTTAATATCTGATTGAGGTCAGGACTGACTTCTGCTGTTTGTTTAACACACTGCACAAAGCAGTTTTCTGCTCCTGCGAAAAGCCTCGGGTGTAGATCTGCAGTGAGACTGAGCGCTCACAGCAGATTGCTGATGACTTCTGGAGAAACGTCCCTGCCTTATCAACTCTACATCACATTTTGCACAGCAAATCGCATTTGAAGTTTTAAAGCTGGATGAATGTGTGAGCTTGATTACAAACACTCATGCAGATAAGACTGTGGAAGAGAAGTTACATTGCAGGACTACACCCTTTCTCGTACAATTCTGTGCCAGATCTCGGCAATTCTGTACCAGACCTTTGCAATTCTGTAATAATTTAGCAGTTTACTTGACTTAAAAAGCAGTTGGAGAATGCTTTTTCCAAGCTCTGAACAACTTGGTCTGTTTATATCCACCACTAAATCTGTACTCTAACTCAGTGAAATTAAAGGCTGTACCATATTCCGGTTTTCAGAACTCTCAAATCAGATGTATTTGCAGGGATATACAGGAATAGGAGGGATAAAATTTTGTTTCCTCACATGGAAAAGGCAGTCAAAAGAAAGTGAGAACATTTTCACCCAGTCCTGAGGATCAAGGAGAAGTGGCAAGTTCAAACTGAGCATCTCAGGAGTGAGAACTCACGGAGAGTTTTATCTCAAGGAAACAGAGATCAAAAGGCGTTGGTTTCAGAAATGCTGTAAACGTGCATGCACAGGCTACTGAGGAGATCTGCTTCTGAGCAGGGAGAAGATGAGGTCCTACTGCTTCCAAGGGATATTGTTATCAACACAGCAGTGTCCACTGTCACCCTCAGAAAACCTTGCTGCCTTCTTTTGCTCTGGTTGTGGAGCAGTACCCTGACCCCTGAGCAAAAACATCAAAACACAAAATACAACAAACACTCAGCACATGGAGATGCTAATAGAGCACACGCTGGGAAAGCAAGATGATGCTGCCACTTTGCTACTAAATGCCACAAATGACATTCTCCTAGACGCTGCCAGCTCTGCTCTGCTCAACATTTGAGAAATAAAAGAAAGCTTTCTGTCAAGAACATGGCGATGATGATGGTGATGATGATGAAACCCAAATTTTTCAACCAGCATATAGAGGCAGAACTGAAGCAGGGCAGAAAAACTATCTGATGGATGCTCCATGCATTCCACTGACAAGTGGTGACACTCACAAGTCACTGCCTGGAAGTACAACTTGGATTGCAATCAACAAGAGAATCTGCAGTATATACTTTGCATCTCTACTTTTTCGTGAGTTTGAGTCAGGTTGCATCACTCTGCATTTTCATCACCTGGGAACAATAGCCATGAAGGGGATAAGGTAAGAGAAGGAAGAAGCGAGATGGAGGCTCAGCTAGTTTTTAGGAATATAGTGAACAACTCAGTATTGTAGGCCTGTCACAGCCACTCTACAACCACCCTGCAAAGCTGGCAGTTACAGCCTTGCCCAAACAGGCATCCACAATTTCCTTTCAGCCCTGCTGCCAAACATACCTTAAGGTTTCTAAATGTTTGGGTACCACAGGGCAAAAACCTAGTGTAGAAATACCCTATGTGCAGAGAACTTTGTGAGAAGTTCATTTTGCTCCAAGGGATTTTCTGCAGACAGAAATCACAGAGGGCAATAGCCTAATAAGATTTTTATAAAGGACCGCACAATGGAAATACCCACAGTTACGACAGAAGGAGGAGCTCTAGAGATAGTAATTTTTGGAGAGATGTTGCCCCCTCCATCTTCAGAACAGAAGCCAGTCATTAAACTGCTTATGATTCCAGATTAACTTCCTGCATGAGTTTCTAATTTCAAAACTGCCATGTGCCCAAGATTTATGCCTTTTTCCTCAGAAGCCACAAGCAGCAGCCTTCCTCAGAAACTGTACTGTGTGCTGACATGATACTGAGGTATGAGACTGAAACAAATACAACTGTTTCTGCTTTTTGCCTTAATCTCTGATTACACACGTGTCCAAAGCATTTCACTACATCCCACAGAAATTAAGGCCCTAGGGGGACACAGAAGCTCACTGTGCAGTTCTTGGCTTGCCAGGCCAAGCAGAGGGGAGCAGGATGACAGGCACTGAGGTGGTGCTAAAACTTCAGCATCATCACAGCCTGAAGAGAGAAACTTGAACAACAATGAGTAAATTCCAAAATGCAATGCTTCCCAAGCAATCAACTCCAAGGGTAGGAAGGAAACACTAAGACCAAGCCAACTGCAGGTCAGTGTTATTGCAAGGGCATAAAAACTGCCCGAGGACCAGCATTGTTTTCTTTCAAGATGGGGAAAAGTTCCTTCTCCTGGAATTTCAGCATCCTAAAGTCTCCATTAAGACTGGTGAAATCCAAGCCTCTGCAAACTCTTCAACACTGTAAAAGTGGTTCAAACAACCCGTGATAAAAGTTTTCATACCTTTTATCTTTTTCTTCTGGGATTTTCTCTGAAATGGGACCTGATCTTACAGTTAGATTTGAAGATGGAGGAGCACACTATTCCTAGCCACAAACAGAAGAGCCGAATACACATCAGAACAATCATATTTGCCAGAGAAGACAAGAGAAGGAAAATTCACAGTCAGAACTGGAACATTATTGCACCATATGCTTTCCAACAGCCAAGCACAACAGGGGCCCTGCACAATCCTTGCCTTACTGCACCCTGTTGTATTTCCACCTGGAAAGACATATGGCACTGCCTAGGAGAGAAAATGTTCCTTTTTCTTTTTTTATTTTCCTAATGTTAATGTTATTTCCCAGCTTTAAAGGAACATTTGATTATGAAACATGCTCAGCCCAAGGATGAAGAAAAATCTTCCTATCTGTTCCCAGTAATGACAAAAACAGGTCCATTGACCTGTTGGTATTATGACCAAATGAAAATTTGAAGGCATGGTTTGGATACTACTTTGTCTCATGCATCACTGACAAAATTGCCTGCTCTGCAGAAACCTGGTGCCTCCCTGGCAGGGATGCTAAAATTGTCCTGGAAGTGTGACCGTACAAAAATCATCCTTCTGCTTATGAAATGAAAAACACTGTTTTGTAAAGAACTGACCAGGAGCAAACATTCAGCACAGCAAGAGTCGCTTTTACCCCTAATTACAGTCAGTCTTAAAATGCCATTTTTTACTGAGAGTACATCCAACATTACAGTAACCTGCTTATGACTGCTGCTGGGTGAGGGAAGCAGTAGTTATTTTAAAAGTTGTAAGAATAAGAAACTACACAAAAAGCTCTTATAACTACCCTCTCATCACTTGGGTAAGTAGAAATATTTTAACAGTGATGTTACTGTAGCAGTAATGCTTTTCACCTCCTTTCACAGTAGCTCTGAAAGAGGTGTGTTGATCACTTCTGCTAGAAGAGGGCTATATTTAAAAAGAAAACCTGCAGAAAGTTGATTATTACAAGTGTCACCACCCCATATCACCACTGGGTATGAGAGAAATATGGTGAAACTCTGTATTTATTTCAGCAGCCTTGATTAATATAATTGTGAAGGGTTGTTCCACCTCCCTTTAGTGAGGTTGCCCTTCCTCTGGCCACCCCAAACTTAGCCCTGTGATGTCCCCTGCCTCAAAGGAGCACATCTGCCTCAACAGGCTGTGACCAGAGATTGTCCCAGGCAGCTGATCCAGCTGGGCTTCCAAGTGACTGCTCCTCCATCACAGATTTTAGAGTGATCACAGTGGCTTTACCACTGAGTCACAGAATCATTAAGGTTGGCAAAGACCTCAAAGACCATGGAGTCCCAGCTGTGACAATGCCCACCTTGTCACCAGCCCAGAGCCCTGAGTGCCACCTCCAGGCCTTCCTTGGACACCTCCAGGGATGGGGACTCCAACACCTCCCTGGGCAGCCCATTTCAGTGTTGAACAACACTTTCCATGAAGGAATTCCTCCTGATGCCCTGCCTGACCCTCCCCTGGTCCAGCCTGAGGCCATTCCCTCTCCTCCTGTCCCTGTTCCCTGGGAGCAGAGCTCGACCCCCCGGCTGTCCCCTCCTGTCAGGAGCTGTGCAGAGCCACAAGGTCCCCCCTGAGCCTCCTTTGCTCCAGGCTGAGCCCCTTCCCAGCTCCCTCAGCCTCTCCTGGGGCTCCAGCCCCTTCCCAGCTCCGTTCCCTGCCCTGGACACGCTCCAGCCCCTCCATGCCTTCCGTGAGCTGAGGGAACATGGCTGCTGGGCCTGGCTCAGGCTGGGAGCTTTCAGTCTTAATCTCTTCATTTCCTGATAAAAAACACTCATGAATTCCTTGGATACTTCCAGACCTGTGCATGAGGGTTCACCCGTGACTGCTCATTCCCGGTGGAGCATCCTGGATGCCTGCTGAGCCCTGCATGGGCCTTGCTCAGGACAGGCTCCCTGCCCGGCCGCTTTGGCCCACTCTGCTCCGTTCAATCCATGGCAGAACACATCCTGCTCCCAGATAAACCAGATGTGACCTTCCCGGTGCAATTTGGCAGATGTTCTCAATATACCAAAGGCTGAGTGGTAGCCCTTATTTAGTACACTGTAGAAAATCTGCCTGTGTCCTTCCTGAGGCAGAAAAGCACGTAATTCCTTGTGCTTTCCCTTCTTTTCACTGTCTTTTGCAACCGGAATTGAATGAACACTAAAATGTATCCCTTTTGAATCTTTGATAACATAGAACTGCTTCTACATCCATTTCACTATATTAAATATTATAATAAAAATAATCATACATAATTGTAAAATATATTATAATAATACACTATTTTAAGATAAGGAAACATTGTTAATTTCATTCACAAGCAGGGACCTTTTGGCAAAGAAATTATGTAAATTTTCAGTAATGTCTTTCATTTATTTCCCAAATGTAGTCAGATGTCTTTTAATGAGGCCAGCCCTAAACTCTAAATAAGCTTGGATGAGTTACCTACTCATTCATTTGGTCCAGGCAGACAAGCAAGTGTGTTTCACTAGCACAAATGATCACACAATCCATTTCAAATTTACACTTAATTATCTTCGCTTAGCACTCTTTTTCTTACAGCTTTTCAAAAACAGTCATTTGGGGACAAACTGCTTAAAATGACAAAAGCAATCCCACTGATTTAAGGAGAGCTGAATAAATGCAGCACTTTTGAAGATCAGATGTGCTGCTTTTATGTGTTAGAGTTAATATCAGATGTTCTCACACAGCATCCAGTGAAGGAGCAGAAATAATATCATGTGGCACATCCTTCTTGTCATTCAGCCACAGCACATCACAGGCAAACAAGAAGCTGAAATGCCTTCCTGAAGTGCCTGTCGCTCTCCATCCCTAAGTAAGGCCTCCAAGGAAGATATCCCTGTCAAATGCCTCATATTTTGTGAGGTGGACAGAGGTGATTCTGAAGTGAAGGCAAAGTCCAAGGAGATTGCTTGACTGTAGGCAATGCATAATTTAAAAAATATGTTCATCATAAAAAAGCAGAAAAATAATTCATCACCTTTCTGATTAATACCTTTAAAGGTATTGGACTGGTGTAATGTTAGAAAAAAAGCCTGCTTGGGAAAGAAAAGTTAAAGTCACACTTAATCTATAACTATTTTACCCTGATTATCAAGATTAAATTGAGATCCATGCTAAAAGGTTCGAACACACATGCTGCTTGAGGTAACAGACTTAAAAAAAAAACCACCTCAAAAAAAACCCACAAAAAACCAAAAAAACAACAACAAAAAAAAACCAAACCAAAACCAAAAAACTTTCAGTGCTACCCTGGAAAATCCCAAATGCTCAGAGTTTAAATTATCCACTGTTTTTCAAAGATTATTATGCCAAACAACTTCAACTTACAACACAATTTTCTTTTCCCATTCCTGAAAATCAAACATTTTCAACTTTTTCTGCTCTGCACTAGGTTTACTGCCATCAGTTGCACAGATTTTTGTAGATTGACTTAGTAATAAAATCATGAGTTTTTTAATTCTCATGCATCATTACTAGAAATCCAAACAGGTAATATACTAAAATGTGGATAAATCTTCTGTCTTCAGAGGATCCCTCAGAGTTGTTAGTGGTACATATAGAGAAAGGCAATTGGTAACTAAAATAGATAGGCTGCAGATAGGCTAGGTTATCTGCAGTGCTTTAATAATGCAAATGAGAAAATACTGCAAACGAGAAAATATTTCAGTCAATGCATTTGATTTACTGAATAAAATATTTTTTAAGCTAAGTCTAGTGCCATTTTTATCCAGGGAGGGTTCAAATTTGAATTGTTCTGGGCAAAGTCACCTGTGAACAAGAAGGTGAAGGCAGGCTTGAGCTCTTCAGATGTACTTGGAATTCTCAAGATCTGAGGCAGCACCGATGTGGAAAATACAGAGTAATGATAATTGAGTTTTCTTCTGCTTGGCTACTCTGGGTGATAGCCAGAGAGGGTCCTGCCTGTTCACACAAGCCCATGTACCAATAAACTTCAGAAACACTCATCCTCTAAGCCACTAAATGTTACCAAAATTTATTTGAATAGACAAGGCGTGGAAAACCAAGTACTCCATGCACTACAAAGCAAGGCAAACCTATCTATCTGAATTGAACAGAAGGTAGAACGTAGAGCAAAATGAAATGCACAGGAAAAATCTGAATGGGAAAGGGTGGATCCAGGGCAAAACGGGGTAAGTGAAAATGGATTAAAGCTCTGAGAAGAACTGGACATGGGAAATGGCATCCCGTGTTCCATCATGGCATCTCCTGCCACACATGTGGTAACAAGCAAGCAATTTTTTAACTGTTCCAATATATCTTACTGAATAAGAGCTCGGAGTCTTTGTACCCTCTGTACAATGGTGATAAAATATTGGGTACATATTGAACCAACTTCTCCTCCTGAAGCCTCAGCTACCCCTTGACAAACCTCTCTTTTCAACATTTTCCAATCGTCCAGAATTGCTGGCCTGCTCTTATTTACAGTGCTCTAAACACAGATCAATTGATCACTTACACAGAATCATTTTAGACTCTCCTCCAAAGCAAACCCCAGCATATTAAAGAAATCAAGTCTGGCAGAAGGAAAGCACAAAAATAATGTCTCTTCAATTTCCCTTCTGCCTTTAAAATGTGTGCTGAACTGCACACAGCACTTTCATTCTTCAGGAACAATTTACATGATTATATTGATTGAAGATACAGCCAGGAGGGGGTTCAGTACAGCACTCTCCACATCCAGGGCTGAAGGCAATGCTGTGGAGGAGAGAGAATAAGGACAGTAATTGCTCCAGAAACACAAAAGACCATGCTTCTACCAAAAAAAAAAAAAAAAGAGAGAGAGAAAAGTGAGAAGAGGAATGGTTAGCACCTGTAAGAAGGTTTTTGTAGGTAGGGAACAAGCTGAAAGACCATTTGTGGAAGAGCTGTCATTTTTAAATGGAATTGAGGTCATACAAAGAATAAAATGCCCATGAAAATGGCATGCCAGTGTACACTGAGTGATTTTTTTTCCAGGAACTTGTTAACTTGGAAACTTTTCTGCACTTCTCTAAGCTTTGTTTTCTTGCACAGATTGGCATAAATTGGAAAGGAAATTGGCAGAGGAAAATAAATTTCAGTTGTATGTAGAGGACTGTGCCTGAGCACCAGTTTGCAAAATGGTCCAAAAATTGTGTACTGAAATGCACACAGACACAAGGAAAAGCTGGTTTTGTTACCAGACATCAAGTCTTCAGAAAGGACTCTTCATGCTGACAAAGAACTGTGCACAGAGCTGAAGTTCAGACTGCACAAGCAAAGCCCTTACAAGTGCTGCTCCGCTCTTCAGAACAAAATAACAGCACTCTCCCTCTGCTGTGACACAACCAGATTGTTTAAAGGAAGCTGTTTCATATGTGCTTCCTAACCCCTCGAAGATAAGCTGAAAGAAAAATGCACCTTTGGGCAGGAAAATCTTGGCAGAGAAGTGTCTTGTGAACATTTCCTCTTGCCCAGGGGAAAGAGATGAACAAAAGAGCCCTTCTCTTTCTTGGCCAAATAAAGGACTTTGGTTATTTAGATTATTTTGTCTTGAATACAGGTGCTGACAAGGCATCAAACACGCTGGACTTACAGCCTGCTCAACGTGGAGTTGTTAATTGTCTGGCCAAAGAAATTTCGGAGCTCTCAGATCCAGGTTTTCCTCTTTTATGGCTCTGCTTTGAGGAGCACGGCACAACTAATATGAAGAGCATTTTAAGCTCTGAGAGGCCTGCTTGCACAGCCCTGCATGCGTGCCTGCTAGCAGAGATGTGCCAGCAGCGATGTGCTGCCCTTGGACAGACAATATGGAGACACTTGCCAAGATGTGCCCAAGGAAAAGGGATGTGAAGCAGGATGTTCTGAGGATAAGAAAAGAAGATACGGGGCAAGATGTTCAATTGATACTTTTGCCAGGATACGCTACGTGACTAAAGCTATGTTAGCTTTTTGCTTTGTATCCAATCAAATATATTCCCACCTCGCTGAAACCTGCATTGCCACATAAATGTACCCTCAGCTTTGCAATAAACTGAGCACTGATCATTACCTCCATGAGGATTGATCTTTGACTCTGGGGGCTCCTCTCTCCCTCTCTCTCTCTCCCCCCACCCTCTCCCGTTATATTTCTCTCTTTAGTAATACCTGCTTTTTAATAAAATGAACAATGCCCTTGAGGCAACATGTAATTTTGAACTCCAGGCTGAGCATTTATGACCACTGAAATTGTTGTTTAATAAAAAAAAAAAAAAATTCTGACCCTGCAGGCTGGAATTTCCACACTCCCACATTCTGACGCTCTCTGAGTGCGTACTCTTGGTATTTTATTATCTTAAACTTATGTAATCATATTAAGCTTCATCCAGTTGAGCCAAGTCCTGCAAGTTCTCCTTTGGCAGCTCTGTGGAAAGCTACAGCAACAGTTTTCCATGCCCAAGGCTGACAGGTCCTTTTTAATAGGTCCTTTTCGTTCTGTAGGGCTGATATAACCATTTATCCCATCCATAGCCCTTCCTATATAATAATGTGCTTGATTTGATATTCATCTTTCCTGACCTTCAGTGCTTAGGAAGTATTCCTGTATAAATGTTCCCTTAGCTTGGTCCCTGAAGTTGGTGCTTTTCAGTGAAGTCATTCACACACTCACTCTGTGCTTGACAATTTAATTGCCTAATATTTCTAAAAGGCGTTTTTGGATGAAAGTCTGTATTAGAAACGTGGAGTGCTGTTATTACTTTCGTGCCTTCCATGACAGTGAGTTATTTTTAAAGGAACTTGGTGTCATCCCTGCGTTCCAACAGGGAACTGATCAGTCATTTAACTAGTTTTTAAAGGTAACTAATGGGGGGTTACAGCACTGACTACCTGCTCCAAGCCAGGAATCAAAACTAAACATCCACAGAGGGAAAACCCACTGCAAGGGGGAGCCCCTGGAGCAGAGTAGTGAACACCACAGCACGGAGTCGTGTCAGGGCAGGGTTAGGGTGGATATCAGGGAAAGGCTCTTGTCGTGGTTTAGGGCAAATTTGGGAGCAAACTTCCAAAGGGATCCCTCTAGAAAGCAGATGCAAGTGGCCCGTCCCCCAGCTGATAAAAGAAAATATTTCCTTGGAGAAAAGTGGAAGAAACTGTTTATTTAGCAAGCAAAGTATTTACAAGCATAAAAAATTAATATTAAACAACAAAGCCTCTAGGTATTCTGAAGAGATGGCAAATTTATAAAGTCCTTTTTGTGGGATGTAACTCAGCTCACTGAGTCTCTTATCAGTCCCTCCTGCTCTGGAAATGCCACGGCCCAGGGCCAGCCCAGTGGGCCACAGGTGTGAGCTCCTGGTGTTCTCCTGGGTTTTCTGTCCAGAGCAGGTTTGAACAGTTCCAAGAAAAAGAAAAACCACAGTCCAGGGAACTTCTCTGCCTCAGCTAGCTAAAAACTAACTAAAAGTGAAGGAAAGCTCTCTCCCACTGTCTGTCTGTGCTGAACAGAGCAGCTGTGGCTGCCCCTGCATCCCTGGCAGTGTCCAAGGCAGGCTGGATGGAGCTTGGAGCAACCTAGGATAGTGGAAGGTGTCTCTGCCCATGGCAGGGGGTGGGACTGGATGAGGTTTAAGGTCCCTTTCAACCCAAACCATTCTAGGATTCTCTGATTCTGTGATTCTTTTAAATCAGTGCAGTTCTCATCATATGTTTCACTCATTTTGGGTCTATTTTTATTCTAGTGAACCAGTGATAAACAGATGCTTGTACACCTTTGTATTTCTTGAGAACTAATGCTATTAAAATTCTTTCCTTTTTAATTTTTTTTTCTCAAATTCTTGTAGTCTTTCCTTGTATTAATGTTACTTTTTTATTGAAATGGGCATTCTAGTCACCCATGTCAGCTTTTTTTAAGTGTTCTCATTTTTCTTTGGCTTTCAGGATATTTATTTCTGAGGTGAAGCATGTAATTGTTCAACACAATAAGAATTTCAACATATTTAAGAGGAAGAAATGCCTTGCAGAAGAAGCCTAGTCTGGAGGCATCACTGGCAGCACTGCAATGTAAGCTACACAAATTATTTCAGCTAGGAGTTAAAAGGAAGGAAGGTCACCTTCTGCCTGTACTGGCCATAAAACTTGGGAGTTTTGGAAAAAAAAGTGATGTTCTGTTTTTAATAAAGTGGTGATATTTCTCCTTCTACAGATACTGCTTTCACCTCGATAATTTCTTGCTTGCTGGAGCACACAGAGGATCTTAAGCCCTCTGCAGCAAGGATTTCATGGCAAGATACCTTTGATCTGGTTGCTGACTGACACAGCAGAACAGAAATTCTGTAACAGGTCTTCAATTGGAATAACTTAAAATTAAAGTTGCTGATAATTTTTAATCTGAATATGTGTTTTCAATTGTATTTAAGACCAAAAAAACTGTGCTGCCCATGCTTTTCTCTCTTACAGAGCAGCACACATATCCAGGTCTGTTCTGAAATTTGTGTAAATGAAAGGTAAATAAAATGTTTGGAAGTGGACAGCATTTATTGATGCCTAATCCTGAAGTTCTTGCCACAGGATAACAACCAGCCCTGTTGAAATAATATGCCCATTTAGAATTAGTGCAAACGAACACTTGGCTTAAAATATGAAATAAAAATAAATAGTTGTGGCCATCTCTGTTCCTTGTCCCAAAAGAAAACCACAGTGTGGCCTGTGCATATAAATGTGGTGTAAACTTGAAGCAAATGGAAAAAATGCAATTATCTTTGCTAGCTAAATATTTATCGGGGGCAAATTTCAGTTGTACCATTGCGGAAGTCTAAAATTAGGAAGAAAAAAGAGCAGATAGAGAGCATTTTTCAAGCATTCAACAATACTTAGGTATTTATTTGCCTTATGAAACAAGTGTACATAGCATACTTCTGGCACTATATGCTAAGAGTCTTGATTTTAGATTATTTTAGCACAGCACAACTTAAAAAACAGGGAAAACTATGCAAGTAGAAAAGTGGAGGTGCCATCTGTAAATGGAAAAGAAAGAGAAGCAATGAATAGTTCAAAGTTGAGAAGAAGTAGGTAAGTGTTGCTGTGAGTGAGACTTTGGGTGCCAGGACACTGCAGAACTTTATGGAAAAGGAATAAAATTGTTTTTTTTATTAAGCTGAAGAGTAACCCAATAAATTCAGAAATGAGGTACCTTCGTATGAGGTGGATCACTGACAGAAGTGTAAACATACAGTAAAAATTGTCTTGTTTAGACCAAGTTTCCCTTGGTGGCAAAAGAGGGAGGGTTTGGTTGGTTGGTTGTTGGTTGTTTTCAGAGTTTTAAGTAGGAAAGAAACTATAAATGGGAAGACTGTGAGGAAATAACACATTTTTGGGTGAAGAGGCCAAGCTGCTGCTTAGATATTTCTCATTTCCAAAGAGAACTTGGCTATTTTAATTAGAACCAATTTCTGAGAAAACACACAATTAAAAATTGAACTGAAGATCCAAAGTTAGTAAGAGAACATGCAGTGATTTATATCCGCAGTGTATCTGCCCATGCACAAAATAATCCTGTTTTGTCTCTTACATTTAATTATATTTTGAGCTGGGCTGGTTGATATTTTAAATTAATATCTTATCCTTGGAGGAAGATGTGCTCATTAGCACTCCAGCTGTGTTGGAAACTTTTGTTGGTGTAGCAATAGAAACACGTGTTTAATTTGATTTTTCAGTCATTTGTGACTCCAGCTCAGACAAGGAACCTATTTAGGTGTTTCTTATGGGGTATTTTTCTTCACTTGATCAACAAGTACAAACCACTGCTGCAACATGGGATTTCTGTGCTTGCTTGTTTGCTATTCCCTACCATTTTTTCCTCCCACTTCTGTCCTTTTCCCTGTCCCTGTGAAGCACTTCCTGCATTAAGGGGATTTGCAGGAATAACCAATTAAAGGTGCTTGTGACAGACTGAGACAAGCCAAGATTAGAAACATCTCACCTGTCTTTGCTAAGTTGTCTCATGTGATTAACAGATAAATACCAGCACCTCTGGGGGTCAAGATTTTTTTCCTTTCTTTTTTTTTTTTTTTTTTTTTTTTACAATCTGAAATCTCTTAGCATGAGATAGAAGAGTTATGGAAATAAGAACTGTTTCTTTCAGAAGCATAATTTGTGAAAGGGGCTCTAAAAATTCTGCACTTGGCTCATTAATGTTTTTTAAGAGGTTTTTTGGCTGAGCTGGACCACCAGTTTCTAGATCTGGTGTTTTTTCCCCAAAAGGAGGAGACCCAGGGTGTGCTGGAGGCAGGGAAGAGGGGCTCACCTGGGAGGGCTCAGATCCTGGGAGACGGGGAGCTGGAGTGGGAGCAGGGCTTGGCACAGCGAGGAGCAGAGGTGGGAGGAGAGGAGGGGAGAAGGATGGAGCTCTGGAGAGAGCTGCAGCTCTCAGCTGTGCGCACCAAACCCTCCTGGAACATTTGGAAGGGATGAGCTGTTCTGTCTCTGCAAGTGGGTTCTTCATTTTCTGTGGTGGTTGACATTTTGTGGTACAGAACCAGGGATGTATTTTAAGTTATGCCTCCGCTCTTTGTACTCACACAAACATGCCAAAAATGTGAATGGATATTTGTAATACTAAGCCTAAAATCATGGGCAACCTCATTTCCTCTTGAGGCTGTGAATTTAATGACAGTAAAACTTTTTTCATATCATTTGTATACTTGGAAAGAAAGCAATAGCTGATTTTTCATTATTTTTTTTCTCTCTCCTCAGGGTGAATTTCACAGTAGAGCAGAACAAATCAACCTTGTCAGACTCCTCAGTGTGTAGAGCACGATTTCTTCAGCCAGAGCTTGAGGAATCTGATTCACAGACACAGAAAAAGAGCAAGAAAGATGTGTCATAATTGAATCTACGTAAATTCTGATTGTATCGTCTCTTCCTGTCTTATTCTTTAAAACCTGAAGACAGAAGAGGGCTTTGCTGAAAGCCTTGCCTCTTGCCAAATCTCTTTTAGGTTGACATGTGCCTCAAGCTCTGCACTACAGAACAGAAGCTCACAGTCCTCAGAGTGAAATCTCAGCAGTTCTGGGGGTGAGCTTTTTTGTGGTACCCACTGACCATTCCCACCTGCTCCTCAGTGTAGAGAAAGATGCTTTTGGAGAGTTTCTTAGTAGTATATTTCATGGATTTCTTACTCTGGAGGGTTGTGCCTTGTTATTTCCTCTATACTTGAGGTCTGCAACTGCAAAGTTTTAAAGCGAATAAACTTTAAAGGGAATTGGATCATTGCTCTGCAAGTGTCTCACAGTGATGTCATGCTGTGACTGTTAGGTTAGGGTGTTGGTTTTGAATAAGAATAAAAATTAAAAATTAAAGTTAAATAAATAAATAAAAATTAAAAATTAAAATTAAAAATTAAAGCAGAATTTTAGATCCTAGTAACTTTAGGAATTGAAATATTAAGAAGTATATGGAGAAGTATTGGCACCATAACAGTGTTGGCACAGTAATAGCCCAACCGATGCATATTATTATAAAATTATAAAATCAGCAGAAAATGAAATATTATTTACTTGTTACTTTTATTTTCTTCTCTTACAGGGCAATTTCTGAGAATTGTAAACTCTCAGATTACACCTTGGCCTTCATCAGACAGCTCAGGGATGGTTTGAGTTTTCTTATTAACTTAATTGGCTTCCCTGGAAATGTTGATTTCTTCTCTGAATTCACAGCAACCCTCCTGTCGCTGATGGTGCTCATGTTGTGACTGAGTGTTTCAGATAAACATGCTCTTCAGCAGGAAAGAACTCCGTGTATTTTACCTTTATCTTCTTAAGGAAAAAAAAAAATCACAAGTGATGGGGGAGGCTTGTTTCTCTAACAGTTTAACTTCCAATGATATGAATTCTGACATGAATTTTTAGCCCATGGCCTTTCCACTATCTTAGGAGATTGTAGCACTTTGTATCCAATCTGTGGGTTGAATACAGAGTAAATACATGTGTGTAGGAATGAAAGAAATAATGAAGAAATGCAGGAAATAAAGTTGATCTTTCAGGAAAATCCCGGAGAGTTGAAGTGCCTGTGTCTCTTCTCCTTCCATTAGAAAAATACAGGCAACTGAAAATTATGGTTTTGGTACCAGTTTGACTTTCCCACTCACCACTCTTATCAAGTAGATTAAAAGGTCTTAACCATATTAATACCAGTTTTAATTGTGGTTATATTCTATTAAGGGATTTGTGTACAGACAGAGACAGTTCTGTGACAGGCTATTGCAGAACACATCAAACCCATGCTGATGATGAACAAAATGAACCATTCTTTGCTGGGATTGCAGCTGGAGCTGGAGGAACTTTACCAGAATCGTATGGAAAATGTCACTGTCACCACTCCCACATATGGAGAAGGTCAAACTGGACCATTGAGTGATACTGTGGTAAAGAAGATAGAAAAACATCGCTGTGGTTGAAACCCAGTTTTGGAGAGTACCAGCCTTGAAGCAAAATAATTGCATACATTTATGGCAGTTCAGAGTCATTCTCCCTCCCTCATTGTCCCACGTTCTTTCTTTTGGGGATGTTATTTCAGACCAAACAACTGGGGAGTGGAAGGAACTGGGAGGGAGGGGAGAATTCACAAAGCAGGTCATGCTCTGGTGACAAAATGTGTATCCTCAAGGTGGTTGCTCAGTGTCATTCAAACCCCAAATGTCAGACATCTGCCCGGGACAAACTGTGAAGAGGAGCTGTGGGTTTCAAATCCATAAGACTGGCTTCCTGTGCCTCACGTTGCTGCTTCTGTCACGTACACAACAAGAAACATGGCCTTTCTGCTATTCCTAACTGAGAGGATATTGATTTTGCTCTGTTCTCATCTGAAGAAGTCTCTGTTTTTCTATCAGTAATTATATGATAATGTGCTGGGTACCTCTAGAAGCATAGCTGGATAAAAAGACAAACAGTATTTCCTGTGTTGCAGATGAGAACTGTAAAATAAAAAACCAAAGTCAATTGGAAGTTTCCTCCAGTGGTCCAGCTGCTAAGGTGAGGAATTGTCAGAACTGGGCTGGTTCAGATACTAGTTTTTTCAGCAAAGAGTTGTAAGACCAACTTTCTCATCGGTTTTGAGCTCTGTTTCCCTTTGTTCAGATGGAATTCTCCTGTACTGGCTTGTTTTCCAGCTAAAATTGACTGCAGCTTACCTAGTTACTGAAAGAAAGGTCTCTGAGCTAGGATTTTACTCTGATTCTAATATTCCATGGATCCCAGCCACCCCGAAGTCAGGTCAGCTCCATCTGCGTGGCAGGAATGAACCACCTCTATTTTAAATGCCAGAGAAAGCTCACTAACAATTCAGTTAACACTCATCACAAAGCAATCGTCCTCCATATCCTACTCGGAGCTTTACAAACACATTTCTCAAGTTTCAATTTAACCTTTGCTATAAATATTCCCACCGTGTGGAATGAAACTCTTGCTCCAGAGCTGCGGTTGGGCTTGAAATGAAGTGGAAGAGATGGTGAGAAGCCTCTGGGGTGGAAAGGAAGCAGAGGGAAGGTTAAGATCCATGCTGCAGATCCATGCTGAGATACCACAGTGACACTCTGAGGATGTCAGCGGTGCATACAAGTGCTTCTCCTGAGCTGAGCTCCCACAGGCAGCCCCTGGAGGGAGTTTGGAACTCCTGCAACAAAAATATTTAAACATCTGAGTGTTAAACCGCGACGCTGAGAAAGGAAATTTCTCGTCGTGCAGATATTCTGTGTGTGCCTTCTCTTCTCTGTAAGAGCAGAGAGAAAAGATTCACCCTCACAGCTTCAGAACCTGAACTATTTCATTGGCCTGCACAAGTAAAATTAATGGACAAACACAAGATTATGGACCAAATCCAGTCTTAGGATTCCACTGAGTATTTGTGTGAATTTAATGAACCTGAAATTGTTGAAATCGACAGGCTTGATTTGCCATTAGCTGTGTACACAGCTTGCTGTTAACAGAATGATTTATACAGGTGTGAAAGTTCAATGTATTTTCTTATCTTCTGGTGCCTTATAATAAATTGACCTACCTTGACTCATGTAGCTCACAGGTCCCTCCAGGATTTTTCTTTTTAAATTATTTTAGTGAGGCTTCAAAAGGCAGTTAGAGATAGCAGGGCTGACTAGGAGAATTCTTGATAGCAAAATTACTTTAAGTGCTATTTCCCTGTAAAAGCCAAAAAATCAAAGAATCACAGAATGGTTTGGGTAGGAAGGGACCTTAAAAGTCAACTATTCCAACCCCTTGCCAAGGGCAGGGACACCTCCCTCTAGACCAGGTTCCTCCAAACCCTGTGCAACCTGGAAAAATGCAAAATAAGTGTTTATAGTAAAATCAATCAATCAATCGATCGATCAGTCAAAGGCCTAAATTAACAGAAAGCCATCCTTTGCCTCCACAGACTTCTAGCAGTTATTCTATATTGAAATTAGCCACCTTCTGTTTGAATCTCTGCTTAAATGCCAAACTTTGCAAAGCTTTCTTTTAAAAGTAACTGAGTGGAAATTTGCAGGGGAAGTGGATACTCTGCGAGTTCAAACTGGATGAGTAAAAATAAACATCTTCTTCAGATATTTTGATCCAGCAATTGGAAAACTCAGCAAATCAGCCTCTAGCCCAGATGGAAAGAAGTTGCTGAGGACATTCTGCCAGCTAGTTCTGGATCCTGTCTTTAAGGTAAAACACTATTTTGTCTTGATTTGATTGCAAGAGGGTAAGCATAGACTTTTTAAAGTTTAGCATGTTAACCCCTAGGACAGCCAACCTTCTTCTAAAATAGGTCCATACTTTCTGAACAGAGTAGAAAAAAAAAAAAAAGAACGGTGAAAAATGTGGGACAGAAGAAGAATCTGAACCTGGAATAACATATCCAATTGTCTTTTTACAACCTGGTAAAGGGATCCCAGGGAATGTGTAAATTTCTTTAACTCTTCACTGCAGAAAGGAAATCCTAACACATCGCTGTGGAAAGTGGCCAGAGAGTTAATAAAATATTTGGGTTTATTTTTGATATTCTCTATATGGAAAATACAGCCATAAAATATGGCTATCCATGGACCTTTTTCTTTTTAGTACTGTGTAGTACTTTTTTGAAGGACTTTCATGGCTTTTTTTCAGGAGCTTAATATAACCCAAGATCCCAGCCTTTGGCTGGAATGTAAGCCACCAGCCCAATGAAACACAGGCTACAATGAGTGATGGTTTTTAGTAATTCAGTCACAGAGTTATGTCCAAATTGCTTGTTCTAAACAAGTATTTTACTCACAGCTTTAAGAGTTAAAAGATTTAAGTAGTTGCAGGGAAATCTCAAATGGCTGCCATGACTTTTTGAATTGAATAGAATTAAACTGAATTGAACTGAAATGAATCCCTGAGTGAGCCCTTCTACGTGGAATCCAAGAAGTTTATTTTGATGGTTGTTGCAGGTTTGTTGAAACAAGTTTAAATTCCAGTGTGAATTTTGGATTCCTAGGCCATGCTTGATGTGCTGCCCTTCCCTGTACCAGCAAAGAAACCACCACTGTGCACTCCTTTATGAAGGGCCCCCTGACAGTGAAGCTGCTTTGGGCAAAAAAAGAAAAAATCCCCACAATACCAAGGGCTGTCAAAAATACAGCACTCCTCCTGCACACACGAGCAAAACTGCCTAAAATGGATTTAGATTAAGTTTCTGTGTTATAATTAGTAATTTGGCACTGTTGAACAGGGTATTGCAAACAGAAAACAAGCAACAAAAAAGCCTTGGGGTACCACACAAAGTTTGGCTTGCATCTTTAAATGCTGGATGCTGATGTGTGGGAAACTAAATTGTATTTATTTTAGACTCAGAGAATGTGTGGTTGAGATCAGCAGGAATACCATGGAGGAATGCTAGAATTAAATTCTACCTCACTTAATTTTTTTGTAAAGGAGACAAAGCTCTCCTCTAATCCCAGAGTAGTTTGGGTTGGAAGGGACCTTCAGCCTCATCCAGTGCCACCCCCTGCCACTGTCAGGGACACCTTCCACTGTCCCAGGTGGCTCCAAGACCCATCCAGCCTGGCCTTGGACACTGCCAGGGATGCAGGGGCAGCCACAGCTGCTCTGGGCACCCTGGGCCAGGGCCTGCCCACCCTCCCAGCCAGCAATTCCTGCCCAATATCCCATCTGGGCCTGCCCTCTGGCCCTGGGAAGCCATTGCCTGGCTGCTGGCCCTGCACGCCTTGTCCCCAGTGCCTGGGCAGCTCTCCTGGAGCCCCTGCAGGCCCTGGCAGGGGCTCGCAGGTGTCCCTGGAGCCTTCTCTGGTGCAGCTGAACAGCCCCAGCTGTGCCAGGCTGGCTGCAGAGCAGAGGGGCTCAGCCCTGGCAGCATCTCCGTGGCCCTTCTGGACTTATTCCAACAGGTCCAGGTCTTATTTTGGGAGCCATAGAGGTGACCGCAGGATTCCAGGTGGGAATACTGAGTCCAGCCCCTCTCCAAGTTTCTGCATCACTGATCTAAAGACATTGTTCACTGTTCAACATTAGAAGAGAGCTATTGTGGTTTCCTGGAAGTGAATGTGAAAACACACTCAGGTGTCTGTCTGTTGCATCTCTGGTTTTGTCACAGTTCAGTTTACAGCTGGGTCTGGTGATCTTGGGGGTCTCTTCCTCCTCAAATGATTCAATGATTTGGCAATTTCATGTACAGGCTGGGTGCAGAATGGATTGAGAGCAGCCCTGGGAGAAGGAGCTGGGGGTGCTGTGGGGGAGAGCTGGACCTGCCCCAGCCTAAACCCCCTGCCCTGGGCTGAGCCCCCAGCGTGGGCAGCAGGGCAGGGGGGATTCTGAGAGCTGCAGAGGGACTGGGGATGAGGCATGGAGGGACAGGACACATCCAGCTGCGCTGGATCCCTGGAAGTGTCCAAGGCCAGGCTGGACAGGGCTTGGAGCAGCCTGGGACAGGAGAAGGTGTCCCTGCCCATGGCAGGGGTGTGGCACTGGATGGACTTGAATGTCCTTTCCAACTCAAACCATCCTCATTCTGTGATTCCAGAGGCTTTTTGTTCTAAAGTTATGAAAAGGTTAAATGGAAATAGCAAAATGTAGGTGGCAAAATATAGGTGGTAAAATATAGGTAGGTAAATTGTTCTTTATAAATTATCTGTCCTCTGGGGAAGTTACTATTTGAAGGTAACTTTTCTCCTCTCTTTCTGTCACTAAACCTTTAGGATATCAAGCAGTGGGTAGCCTAAATAACCAGAAAGAATTAGGGTTTTTAAAATAAACTCATTTTTAACTATTTAAACATTAACTTCTGGCCTTTGAATAACTGGATTTCTTGGTAAATTAAATTTTTCCACAGAAAGCCTGGAAAATACATTCCGTCCTAAAAGTATTTGTTTATCACTAAGCCCAGCTTTTCATATACCAATTTGTCTTAACTGTCTTAAAAGCAATTGGAAGATTTAAAACCTGCTTTAAAAAGTAATTCCAGACCACAGTGCTGGGTGGTGGGCAGGAAATATACCAGCCCAGCTGCTTAAAAAATGTCATGGCCAGCAGGGCTGAAAGATGAGAGTGCAAGGACAAAAGAGCAAAATGGAGAATTTTTTCCACCTCTGTGACTTGTGAGACCTATCCTGGCAAAGCAGTGGAGTTTTGCAGCTGTAGAGATTTTTCTAAGCCAAATTGATGGGGTTTTTTTTTTTGGTACAGTATTTATCAGACTGCTTGTCAGCCTGTTGCCCTGTACATCTTCAGTTCAGAACATCTCCAGTTCAGATCATTTACTCCTTTTTTTCCTGGCAGGCATCTCCTCCAGGCTTTGGTGCCAGCAGAGGGTGCCAGAAAGATGTGGCAGCTCCTGCACACTCAGGCTTTTCCTTTTCAGGTTGGGTTTCCATCGTTTTAAGCAAAGATTTTCCTTTGCAGCAAGCCTGGGAGGAAGAGTTGGTCACCAGCAGCAGCGGGGTAGAAAATTTAGTACAAATTTGAAGCTTTCAAAGGAGGACAGTGCCAGCCACAGGAGCTTCCATGACAGGACACCCCCTCGCCAATCCTTAGGCTACCTTTAAAACAATGTGATCTTTTTTGTGCTGCTCTGAAACACTTTTCAGTGTGGTACAGAGCCCTTCTTCTGGTACTGTGGTTTGTTTTTGTGAGTCCCATTTCACCCCTCCCTTTTAAAAATGCACTTGAGGAGTGTCCTGTGGCGTCGGGAGGTTTCACAGGGCAGATTTGGAACTCCTCACATGGAAAAACTGCAAGAAATGCCATGCTTTGTTTTGGAGGTGGCTCATTTCAAAGCATCAGTGTGGTGCCTGCTGAAGTAATCAGTGATGAAATAAGAGATGGCCAGCTTATAAAGTCTAAACTGGCAATCTAACTTCTTGAAATAAAAATCTACACACTTGCGTGGCTGGTTTTGAGTATTTAGGAGGTTTTTTTCCAGGTTTAATTTTTATCCCTCTGTACCTGCTGCCTTTCCCACGCTGGAGGGCCTGAATCTGGCTGAGTGTGTTGAGGGCTTTGTTTGTGACTCCCTTCTGGAACCTTCTCTGCAGTAATTGCTTTGATAATAACAGACAGGTTCATGA
This sequence comes from Motacilla alba alba, assembly GCF_015832195.1. Lineage (NCBI taxonomy): Eukaryota > Metazoa > Chordata > Aves > Passeriformes > Motacillidae > Motacilla > Motacilla alba. Next base: position 2,344,555 of record NC_052046.1, on the reverse strand, counting down.
TAAAGGACAGGCTGCCACTGAACATATTGTTTCGTGTCCCATTCCTTTCCTAACAGGTGCAAGCTCTCCATTTCTCACCTTGGCTGCTTCTGAGCTCTGAATTAACACTTCTGGGTGCTTACAATAGCCCAAGGAGCTCAAGCTGACCAGGTCAGTTCCTGTGACAAGTGAAACACCTTTTTCTCCATATCCCATTCTGTCTGTCTGAATTGAATTTTTGCCTTTTAATTGACAATTAATTTGGTCACATGAGACCTTTCTGCAAGTGGGAGTTGGCCTCACTTTTACCTGCTTTAAAGGATTAATTGGAAAGCAGCCGTTTCCTAGCTACCATTGGGGTGTTCTAGGGTTTTGTCTATGCAAAAACTCACAATAAGCCAGTCCTATTTTTTCCTGTAGCTGGTTCATCTCTTTTTCATTTTTTTTTTCCTTCCCACTAGATTTTACAGCCAGTTTGAGATTCCACACTGGCAGCTGGGTTTTTCCAGCACATCTTTGATCATTGCCAGATTCTGCCTAGAGATCCCTGGCAAGCTGTGACTGAAACAGGTAAAGGCAAAGGTTTCAAGGAGTTTGTTCTGGATAACTTCTGGATAACTTCCTAGGTAAGTTGTTATCACTTCTGTTTCATGGTGTGTGATGCATTGCCCAGTTTTGTCCTGACAGTTTCCTCTTAAAACCAGAAAGGAAATGGGAGATTTTTTAGATTGTCACATTGAATACACACAGTGTTAACAAAGTGTGGTGATGACATGACCTCCTAATTTAAAAAATTAGAATTACATCCAAATTTGATTTATGTGGTTGTTATTGCCTGTATGTTGTCTGTGACCACTCTTGCCTGTGTCAAAAACCCACTTTTATAAAAAGCCACCTAGGACCAATGGTTTTCTTTACATTTTGCCTAGGCCACAATTATTTTTAACCTAGCAAGTGCCTCCTGTCACTGTTGCTGTGGCCGGAATTCTTGCTGAATGATCAGGTTTTGTCCTCTCAGACAAAATGTGTTCTTTGATTTCCTAACAGGAATCCTCTGTGCTCTGGGGGATGGATGGCAAAAGGTGGGCAGTTCAGAATCACAGAAAACAATTAGATTGGAAAAGCCCTCTGAGATCATCAAGTCCAACCTGTGACTCCACCACCACCTTGTCACCCAGAGCATGGCACTGAGTGTCACCTCCAGTCTTTCCTTGAACACCTCTGGGGATGGTGACACCACCTCCTCCCTGGGCAGCCCAATTCCATGCCCAATCACCCTCTGTGAAGAATTTCTTTCTGATGTCCAACCTAAACCTCCCCTGGCCCAGCCTAGCAATGCATCCTCCTCCTGTCCCTGGGAGCAGAGCCCGACCCCCCTGGCTGTCCCCTCCTGTCAGGAGCTGTGCAGAGCCACAAGGTCCCCCCTGAGCCTCCTTTGCTCCAGGCTGAGCCCCTTCCCAGCTCCCTCAGCCCCTCCTGGGGCTCCAGCCCCTTCCCAGCTCCGTTCCCTGCCCTGGACACGCTCCAGCCCCTCAGTGTCTCTCTTGTCCTGAGGGCCCAGAGCTGTCCCCAGCACTGGAGGTGCCTCAGCAGTGCCAGCACAGGGATGGGCACTGCCCCGGGCTGCAGCCACACTATTTTCCAATTCAGGAAATGCCTGTTCCCACTGCTGGATGGGTGCACAATCTCCTGGAGCAGGTGTGGTGGTGTTGGGCAGCAAAGTCCTGCCTCCATGGCTCTCTGACAGCTTTATCTGATGGTGCATATCAGAAGCCAGTTCAGGCTGAGCCTTTGAGAAGGTAGAGTCTCTTCCTGTCACTAGAATTTTAGCAGCTAGCTCACTTCCAGAGACTGCAGAAAAAATCGTAGCAAATGAATGGGTGAGGGGAAGAAGGCCAGTGTGTGGAGCAAGGCTTTCATAGCACGCTGGTATCTGTGCACTGGGGAGGAATTCGTGTGTTAACCTCATCAGCTTTTCTGCCCTTCTGCAGCTGGCTCCAAAATGTATTTGACACAGTCCACGCAGAGCAGCAACCATCAACTCCCACAGTGGGAAGAAACAGGCAACACCTTACCTAACCTCTTCTGCAAGCTTTTTCTCGTTGGAAGTTCTTGGATAGACATTCTCATGTGTTTTAGGATTTGCTGAAAGAGAAATAAACCAAAGCCACACCTAGCAACACTGGCCAGTTTGGCCAAGCAGCACGGGAGTGGTGCAAGCTCCACCTCAGTTGCAGCCCTGACCTGCTCCCTACCCATCCCAACAAATTCCTTGTTCTCTTGTGGAAGCAGGAGGATGGAAGGGGACTCTGACACCTCGTTTCACCCTCATCCTCAGCAGAACTAAAGGATTCAGAGGTTGCACAAGCCTTGTACTGACTGGCACTGCAGGAAAAGCGCACACACCACGGCCTGTGACAATCCAGGCTGAAATGTCTTCACCTTGCACTGCTGCTGTCATGGCTCTGGAAGGTTCGAACACAATCCTGCCTCAGCCCCAATTACTGCCTGCTACGTGGGGCACAGCAATTTGCAAAACTGCAGCTGTATTTTATTACACCCTGAGTGGTTTAGAGCACATCCTAAGGACACTTGTCCTTACTTCACTTTCCTGATGTACCTGCGAGATGTTCTCATCCCCTCAGCCAGTTCAGCCACACTCGAGTTTGACATTAGGAGCACAAACAGCATTTTCAGCAGAGACCAGTTTTAAGTCTTTTATTCAGAATTACTCTTGGAACCTCTTTCCACACTCTACTTAAAGGTCAACTCGACGTGCAATGATGATGCAGAAAGCACTGATCTGCTACAGGCCGTCAAGAAACTTTGTAACAAGCATGGTTTTATTGGAAATAAATCATGCTAACAACTGATCCTTAACAGGTACAAAATAGTAAACTGATAAGAAAAAAAAGAAAAGAAAGATTGGGGCACTATTAAGACCAACATGTGAACTCAAGACTGCGTGAAAAATCATACAAAAAAGGCAATAAGGAGCAGTAATGCAGCATTAAAGGTAGGGGTACAGGGCAGACAAAAATTACAGAACATCCTGTTTCAATATACCTCATCCATGTACTTGGTTCAAATACTGTAACAGTACTGGAAGGCAAAAAGCACCAGACATCCAACTAAAGAGGTAAGGAGAAAGGAACACAAAGTTAGCAAAAAAGTAAAGATCTGGTCATTAGGGAAGGAATAATCTCAAATACAGTTACTTAACAGAAATGCAACACTTGAAAAAGCTGTTATTTCAGCATACATAGACAATACCATTATTCCAGCTCCATGGAAATGACTTGGTTTTCCTAGTCTGTAACCTCTTCCACATACAGTACTGCTGAGGTTATCCCCAGGTGTGTGTGGGCAGACACTGCGTACACACTAACAAAGCAGCACGGTCATCAGAGGAGTAAAACGGGGGGAAATTGTTCCCTTTGAAGTAGAAAAGCAACAATCAGGAGGCCAGGAAATGTGGGGCAAAGCATCATTAAGCCCTAAACACACAATTCAAAATTCGGCGGGGACACTGTGCAGCTATGGCTTCTATTTCCTAAAAAGCCAAGCCTCCCTCACAGTCCACATAGAATGCAGCAGCTACTGAGGAGCCAGAAACCATAATCAGGAAATTCCAGAAGACACTCCTGCACTGGAGGAAGTCTCTCCTACTTCATTGGCTTTCAGCTGCCACAGAGAGCAGCTGTACATTCAGCTGTACACTGGGAGGTTTTGGTGGTGGCAAGGTGTCCCAATTGTAACATGGCAGCGCAGAGACTGTGTGATGCAGGGTTTGCATAGATAGTCTGTCCCCTTCCTAGCGCAAAGAACATAAAGAGGAAGAGGTCACAGCTTAGGCTCTTGTTTCATTTGTGAACGACATGAAACTAGGAAAAAAAAACCCCAAGAACTCCATTTATAGAGGCTTCCTGTAGCTCCCCAGCTAAGGTGGAGGTGGGGAACAAGACATAAAACACATGTCATGGCTATTCAAAGCTTCATTCTCTTAATGAAGTTTATTACAGGCCCCAGTGAAAATATTACAAATTCACTAATTTCTACACTTCTGCACCTTTTTCCTAACTGCTGTCCTAGAGCAAGTAAGTGCTTTTCTTTATTAAAAAAAAAAACTCATTTGTTTTTACATTATTGCTGTGTTTTACCACAAAATTAAAAAGCACTTATGGAATCCACACAACATAAAGTCAGTATCCCCAGAACAAACCAAGAGCTTGAACATGTATTCTCAAAAGGGCCTTTTCTACACCAGCTATTCAACGAGCAGGAGAAAGCAAAATAAAAAACCCAACCAAAAATCATCGTATCGCTTCTCTTCCGAGCATCAACGAAATTCACCCTCCCACCCACACTCTCCCAGGAGGGAAATCCTTTCAATAAATATCAGCGCGAGCTCCGAGGTGCTGGAATTCCAGGGTGGGGGGAAGGAGGAGCAGCAGCAGCTGTGTGCAATGCCTGTGGGGTCCCGTGCTGCCCCGAGGGTCAGTCCAGGGAGATGATGTCAGGCGCGCTGCCGCCGCTGCTGGTGATGACGCCGGCCTCGGCCCGGCCCGAGGAGCTAACGTGCGTGCCGCTCTCGTGGTGGCTGGTGGAGGTGATGATGCTGCCAGGTGTGCTGCTTGTTAAGGTTGAGGTGAGACTATCCAAAAACATAGGAGGACAGTACTGCTTGAAACAAACAACGAAGAGTGAAGAGACTAACTGCACGAGGGAAATGTATGCTCTGAAGATACATCTTCCCCACACAACAAGCACCAGACGCGTTCCTGGCGCGGCCACAGCGAGACCTGCAGTTCTGCACATCGGTGACCAAGCGGGGATGGCAGCCACCAGCCTCCTCCCTCACCCCCTCCTTTTTTTGGGCTCCAGAATGGCTTGGGTTGGAAGAACCCTAAAACTCAGCTCATTCCACCCCCTGCCATGGGTAGGGACATTCCACTACACCAGGCTGCTCCAAGCTCTGTCCAACCTGGACAATTCCAGGGATGGGGCAGCCGTAGCTGCTCTGTGCAACCTATGCCAGGGCCTCAAATATACTCTGGGTATATTCAAGTTAGTGCTGAGCACACATTTACTTTTAAAAGGCAAACTATCAGTAAAGAACGAGTTTCCAGGCCTGGATTCATCATGGAAAGGCTAAATTGAATCCTGTTTAATGCATGCTCATTACTAGTTCTTGCTAGGTTTTCCTAGCCTGTGGTTAGGTCTAAGCAAGTGAACTGCAAACACACTTTGGATGATAATTACTGGAGCACATCACAAAAATCAGACTTGGAAATTAACCCCACAACAGATTGGAAACATACCTGTGAATCAACTGGGATTAGCGAAAGAAAATCCAGACCTAGGAAGAAGAGAAGGATGATAAACAGACAAGCCTCTCTTTTATTCACACACAACAAATTTAAGGATTTTTTTTTTGTGGTTGTAGAACAGATTTTGCAATTCATACAGAGTTTCTAAATGGAATATACCACTGTGACACCACTCTCAACGACTACTTCAGGCAGCAGCAAAACGAATTATCTAGTACAAGTGGCTCTTTTTAATAATGAGGATGACATAATGATGTATTATTCACTGAATACTGCAGGGTGGTTCAATGTGGTTGCTTAGATGGAGGTTGCCATTTGGAGCTGTTGGTTCATTAATGCAAGTTTCACTGCATATTGTACCTGACTTGGCCAAACTGGGATATGAAGAGTGTCATCACATTAAAGATGCTGGAATGAAGTAAAGTCACAACATGCACAAGTCCAAAAACAAGCAGCAGGTCTCTTCCTCCACCCACGGGCAGCCAATAAGGAAACATTTCTAATATCATCCCCGTTTTGTGTCTAGACAAATAAAAGGAATGAAGAAGAGGAAACTACAAGTAGTTCAGTGTATATCCTCCAAGAGCAGTGACAACTAGTGTCCATCTTAACACCATTTGCGTGTAAGCATTTAGGGCAAGATGTTTAGAATTATGAAACCAATGAAAAATTACCACATTTTTTGATTTTTTTTTTCTGAATATTGGCCTTGTGTTTGCTATGTCAACAGAAAGAAATGGATATACTCCCTCCCTCTCCCCTCACCTCCAAATCTCTTCTGGCCCATAACATCTCTCCTCCTCTTCTCCATTAGAGAAAAATTTTGAAGGAGATTTTAAAGGTCAGCTGCATTTACAGAATTGACAGCTTCTTTTGTCTGTGCCAATTCTAGAACTTCAGTTGGTAAGAGCTGAACAACAGCTCTATGCTTCTGTTCTCTCAGGTTATTCTCCTGTCCAATTTGGGAAGACAACTGATTTCTTAACAAGGGAGAAGTGGAGGGAGGGAGCAGTAAGGGAGCCAAGATGGACAGAGAAACAAGGGGAATGATATCCATCTCATTGCCAAACTGGTGCTGAAAGAAGAGGAAAAAACCCAGAGATGTTGCAGGGGAGGAATGGAGACAGGCAATGGAGCAGGGAAAGGGAAGTACAGGAGGCCAAAGTGACACCTGTCACCACAAGTCACCACTTCCTGGGCTCTGGGTCTGTTACAGCCGGCCAAGAGAACCCCCAGAGTCCCTACACACAGTGTTCTTTTCAAGGAGCCAGGATAGAAAACAATCAGTATCCCCACCTTTTGTCTGATATTTAGCAGCAGTGTTGAAGAATACATCATAGGCATTTAGGGTATGTCTAGGTAAAGAAAGTCAATAGAGGTCAGCTCACAGATTGTAGCTCACCTTAACCTTTTTCATACAGTCTAGACAGAGCACCACTACAATCAGCTAGCAGAGTAACTACACTGAGGGCTGGGGTGAGTCAGCACCCTCACACCTCTAGTAACTAAAACAAGCAACTACTCTCCCTTGCATCTATAACACGTAACTACTGGATGTTTACACAAAGTCTGGCTGAGCACAGCTAGAGCAGTTTCTGGCTGCCCTGCTCAAGTGCCAGTTTGCACCCCAAAAGCAGTGCTTGTCACATCACTGCTGCAAAATGCAATCTGAAAATGGGCAGACAGCCTGTACTAGGCTTGTCTAGACATCACATCAGTGCCATACTGCATATAGACTTGTTCCATTAAAAAAAAAAAAAAACCAAACAAAACCAAAGAGTTAATAAATTCTTCCAATTTCTACCCACCCCATAAATTGATACTGTTGTCAGAACATACATGAAAAACACCCAGCACCTACCTGGCAAGTCTGATGAAATACTGGATATTGGTGGGTGATGGAATGGTACTGGGTAGTCTGTTAATGAAGGAGGAATAGCAGCAGCATCGACCGTCGTCACGCTGGGCACTCTGGCAGTAGATGGCTGATACATGAGAACCCTGTTTCAAACAGCATGGGAAATTACAAACAACCTGGCTGTTAGTTGCACAAGGGAAACCAGGCACTGCTGTGCACTCTCATTCACAAGTCACCGTGTGACAACACAACTACAGCGTGGCTACTCACTACACAGTACTCCACTCTAATTTCCTTTTTCATTACAGTCTTCATAATAACATGACCGTATCTCGGCTCTCAACAGCAGCTGTGACATAAGAGCAAGTTGGCATTAAAACAAAGTACAGTGCTGGAGTCATTGGCAACAGTCAAAGACAAATGGGTGTCTGTGAGCACCCACAGAGGGATCTAAAGGTGACCAGAGCCAGAAGGAGAGTGTTCCATTTGATTTCTCCACAGAACTGTTACTTAGTGCCCACCTGTTACACCAAGGGCACAACTGACCATTATCCTGCCCCACAGGATGACAGAGATTTCACAGGTAGGAATTAAATATAAGTCTGTCTTTACTCACAGCCTCCAGTTCAGCTCTCAAGGAGCATGTCATAACCCTTCTGCTTCTCCTCATGCTGCCTGACCTCTTGGCAGCATCATTACAAACACTGCCACAGGTGCCCAGGCACCAGCCATGTGCATAGAACAGTTAATGAACTCCAAGTCAGGTGGAAACACACAGAATTCTGCTCCCAGATGCTCTGCATCGCTCCCTCCAGCCTTTAGTGTTATCCACTCATCTTCCTTCCCACACTCCTACCTGTTAACCTACTTCTGATGTAAGAACCTTGGATTTCAGACCCTCCCTTCTCAGGCACCTCTCATAATTCAGCCTATACTGTTGCTTCCTCTAAGAAGACACCCCAGTTTTCCCAAAACCAGCATTCAGACAACACTGTTTAAAGGAGATAAGCTATACCCAGAAAGCCTGACTTGGATCTGGATTTGAAGAATAAAAATATGCCATATCCATACCCAAAAAGCAAGGAAAATACATGGGTCATAGAGAGAAAAGAAGTCAGTCCTCCTACAATTACAGTTGCAGGTAGCCATCTCAAACATAGGAGCACGGAAGGAAGTCTTGGTGCCTTCTGAAACTTCATTAAGAGATGTATTTGTAGCTACACTTTCTCGTAAAAGTGAGGAAGAGTCTCTTGCAGAAGGACTCCTCCACAATCCTCACAAAAAAGCAACAGCATTGCAGTATCACTGCTGAAAGTGGTTGAAGATGACCAACTACTTGCTCACCAAGGACCACACAGACATTCCTGTGGACTAGAGACTCACCACACCTGCTCATTACTTCTGAAACAGAAGGGGAACCTTCAAAACAGAAGGGGATTTGGTTTATTATTATTTTAGTACAGGTTATAAGCCACTACACAGAGAGACACAGACACACACCTCATGCAGGCAGCAACACTAGCTGATGAGCCATTACTAAAAACTGAGCTTGGAGCAGTGAGTGCTGGTGAGCATGACCAGTGGCCCTCACTCCCTGCAAGTCTGGGGTGCCCCACGGGCCAAGAGCAGAAATGTGGGAGCCACAAGCAGCACCCAAGCTGAGGTGCACAGATCAGGACAGACAGAAGGTCTGGACAGACAGAAGGGCACAGCAGCAGAGAAGCTGGTCAAGCCTGGTGCTGAAGTCAGGCCTGACTACAAAGAGGGAGGAGCTGCCAGAGGACTTGGGAAGTCACTGGTTGTGCTAATCAAGGTGCAGGACTGACTGATGACCACAGCCAACAACAGCCACCAAAACATTCCAGAATTTAACAGAGAGATGGAGGAAAAGCTCATTTTGATTCAAAACAGCAAAGTGGCTCCCTTCCAAGACTGACAGGATGGATGAAACACACAACACAGTCTCGTTCCCTGGGCACCAGAGAAGATTAGATAGAGGATATAGGAGACAGCAAGAGAAAAGCCTTTAAGATGACACTAACTCAGCAAGAATGCATGAAGTTCCTCCACTTTGCATAATGTACTTTCTCAGGAGAACACTGCCCACTAGGTTAGTCAGATTCCTTTTCTATGGAGAAATGTCCCTGCAAACACAGCAACAGTCAGCGCAAAAAAAAGTTCTTTTGTGAAGTGAAAATCTATTTAATAGTGTTTTTCCTGTACAAAGTTACTGCATCAATACAACCTTCTACAGGAGAGGCCTACACATTCTCCTCTGCAAGTGCAGAGCTGGATTCCAAGTACATTTCTCTACAGATCAGTTTAGCTGAGACATTACAGAATAACAACTAACTTTAAAATTGACAAACCCTTTGGTTGGGCTCCCGTGTATTTCAGACATAAATATGCACTTCCTTTTGGCAGGAGGATCTTCCTCTTCATCAGAAGAGCTTTCTACTGTCAAGTCGATAACATCAACCTTCTTCTTGTTAACCTCACTGGCCACTGCCACAGAACATGGCTTGCTAACAACACTGGAACCTGAAGAAGAAAAGAAAACACCATTGCTCTCCAAAAGATGGTGATGTCAGCAGTTTCTATTTGCAAGAGAACCAGGAACCCAGATCGCGTATACTAGATCACCTTCCTGGCCATCACAAATAATATTTTGCCCCAGTACCTGCTTTCTGTGTCACATTGAGACTATTAAAGAACAAACTTTTGTTTTCACTTACCATTTTAAGGATGTAAAACAAAAGCAACCTTTTCATTTTCTTAACTGCTATCATAAAGAACAAAGACAAAGACCAAAAATGCACTCTTAGAGATAGAGCCCTTTCTTTTCTAGCTTAAATTACAAGAAGGTTAGTAGTAGCAAGCCCTCCACAAAACAAACACCAACATCCACATGTGTTATCCAAGCTACAATTAAGTCTCCAAGATTCTGTGCTAGTTTGCAACCAGTACCCAAGATGTACATACTTTCTATTTTGGTGCACTGTGGACTTGACACTTTCACAGCTTCCTTCTTTGGCCTCATGGGACACCAGGAACCATCTTCCTGGAATTTGATCTCATCCACATCAGAACATTCATTAAGGATTTCCATAAAGAGGCTGAAAAAATAAAGTTTCACTTTTGATTCTAAGTGACATTTTTATTCTAAGTGAAAAGGACATACAGATAAAAAGATAATTATGATCACCTCCTACCCACTGTGTCTCCTTTCCCCCTAGTTCCTCTTTACCTGAAAGCCTATAATTACAGCCTTTGCAGATGTCAGAAAATAAGATTATCCCAACCCATCCATAATTTACTCCAACACTACTGCAATGCACAGATTTCCATACTGAAGCAGAAACCATCACTCCTTGAACCAAGTTAGACAACTGTTAGGAGTTTGAAGTTAACACCTTCCAGGGATAGAGACACGTAAAAGGAAGACCTGTGCTTATATGTTGCATTTATATTTCTCCAGAGGAAATACACTGAGACTCAGGAGTTTGATGGTGCTCTTAGGAGATAAACTTACATAGGTCCTTATGGGAAGAGAAACTAATGGAGTCTAGTGGTTCCTCCAGTCTCAAGTATTTTGATAAAAAATAGTATGAAATGGCTAAATCTCAAGTCACAAAAGTAGCTACTGAGTACATAATGAAAAATTTTAAGTAAAGCCAGTCTCTTACCCATCTAGTATTAGGCTCTCGTAAGCTGCCTTTTTGTCACAGACAGGGCAGATCCAGGTAGGCTTCTTTTCATTCATTTGAAGATAAAGAGCAGCATCAAAGCATTGCAGGTGTGTGCAAGTCACAGCCCGGCACGGGATTGTCAGTCTCATTTTCCCCAACTGCAGGAGATGCATTTAAAGGGTGTCAGAACAGAAGACAGAGAAACAGGCCTGAATGGTTAAGAATGAATCCAGAGGCACTTGGTAAAACAACTCTTGCTGCTCACTAGAGAAGTGCCTAGGGCTAAGGGTGCTGTAAGTAAATCCACCCCATCACAGCACCCACACAGTGCTCCTAAAGGAAAAATTAAGCCCTGCTCCAAGGCCTCAACACACTGAGAACAGTCAGAAACACTTCTAATGGACCCGAAACAACATTATTTCAAAGATTTCATTTTTATTAATCAATCAACTGAAGTACCCACTTCTAATTCTCTTTTAACCCAGTATTTCAGGCATTTTCCCCAAGCTCCGGGTACTTCTTACACTCAGAATGAACAATTTCTTCCTGGGAAGAGAACCCCCAAGGCAACATTACCCTGTTATAAGGTCAATCCCCTGTTTTTTCTTTGCTTCTGTATCTGCAGTGTAGGCAAAGCCACCAAGATGAGGTGATAAGAGGTTTTAATTATCATTCCAACCTTTAATTATTCTGTCAGCCTGCCTGATTAGCCTCAGCACGTCAATATAGGAGATTAATCCTTCTACAGGCCTCACTGTACACAAGCAGCAGCTTGACTCAGTGCATCACAGCTGAGGCATCCAATCCTGAACCACAGCTGGGTTACTGCTGCTATTTTATCTTAGCTTGCTAATAAAATATAAAACAAGTGAGGTTTCTAAAGCAAGGCCTTTGAAGGCAAGGCCAGTTCTGCACTACAGATGAAAATATGAATGTTATCTGGAAATTTCCAGCCATACTTACAGGACACATCAGAGAAACCCGCAGACTGGTTGTGGCAATCTCACTATCAGGATCTGCAGTTAGTTTTTCTTTAACTATTAAAATAAATAAAGAAGTTATACATAGAGGTCATGATTTCAAATGCTAACCTTGATTCAGCAGTACATGCAATTTTTTTTCAGCTATCTAAAAATATTAATCTAGGAAACTAGTTAATAAACAACAGTTTCATTATTTATAACAACAGTTTCACTACTTATAAGCAACTGGCAAACCACATCAACATCTGATGTTTGACTGCAGATGCAGTAAAACCACACAGAACACACTCATCCCAACATGTCAAGAGATAAAAAAACCATTACAAGTGAGTGAGGTACAGGTGGAGAGAACTCAGGACGTCTAGCTGCCCCTCACAGCCCAGCACAGTAAGGGGTGCTTGTGGCATTTCCAATAACCACATTTCAGATGGGATCTCTGGGTATGCTCCCTAAAAACTCCCACTGAAAACGAGTGTGATGCCTCACCAACAGCCAAGGGAACCTGTGAGACCCTGGGCATGGAATTTATTCTCAAAATACAGCAAATCTCTTCTGTATTACCAATTCTAGTTTTAAAGAGCCTCTAACCACCCTCCAAAAGTACAGACAGGCAAGTTAATTACTTACTTAGTGCTCTGGAATGATCGGGGTTTCTGATACCTTTCATTTTTAACCTCTGCAAAAGCATAGCTGAAGTGAGCTGGCGAACCAGATACACAGACATGGAGTAATTCTACAAAAAGAAGGATTAAAGATCAAATGTTGATTTCATGTAGTACTCCCACTATAACAGATGACTATTTACACTATTTGTAGCATATAGTAAAAACAAAAATGTGACTTTTTGCTTAATCAATAATTATTAAGAGCATTGACAGACAACTTTGACTCTGTGGAGGTCCAACATTCTGCCAGAATTCTCTGGCCAATCAGGTCTAGTTATCCTACTCCAGTTATGACTGAACTAAAAGGTAATTTCACAACCAAGAGACAATCTGAGCTCTTCTCCTGGAAAGATCGTACGTGACACATTTCATACATGTAATCTTTTAAGAACTTCACACATTTTGTCTCCTTAATCTTCCCCTTTTTTCCAGTGTTAGTGGGGAGCTCAAAGAATCATGTGACAAAAGAAAAATGGTCCTTATGGTACAAACAACAGCTTCAGATGGTACAGAGCTGCCGCCCCAGTTTCTTTGTACCTTTTCTTTAGCTTGTTCTGTACTTCTGAGCTCAGCCTTGTTACACCATGTCTGTTCCACTGAGCCTGGCCCCGTTCCCCAGCATTTTCTACTCCTCCCTAACTCACACCACTTGTCAGCTTCTTTTGTTCACTGTTCACTCCCACTTCTAGGTCACTAATGAAAAGTCTGCAAGCCCCAGTGCTGCAGGATAATAATGGTTTCACTCGTGTAACGAGAACAACCCGTGACCTCTTATTTCCACTGCCCGCCAGCCATCTTCCTATGGCTCCTGCACTGCCTGGGTACTGCACGGGAACTTCAAACAACTCCCAGAGCCCTGCTCCTCCTTTACCACCTACAGGAAACCCAGCTCTCACCTAGAGCAGCAGATATAGCATTCTAATTGCACATGAAACCACTAAGAAACATAGGGTTTTGTTCTTTTCCTTAAAGAATGGCCAACTGTTGCCTTACAGAGAGGATTCTACAGGCTCAAGTCTGCCCAGCACTGAGGGGTTTATGCCCCCTTGGGTCAGCAGCCCTCCAGTATCAGCCCAGTCCATGCCAACAAGCCCTTGTGTGACACCCCGTGCTGCTCCCCAGGGTCTCACTTTGAGGATGAAAAGCAGCAAATTCTGGCACCAGCACTAAACTGCAGAACTCGCCTCACCTCTCAGGCCAAGGGAGGATGTCCAAGCATTCCGAGTCATCTGATTCCATCAGAGTATATTTTGGCAATACAGGGAGGAAAGCTAGCAGGCCTCAGCATGAGAGGCCAAGACCACACACAGGACTGCTGCCATTTTAAGATTCTGTGCTTAGACTGGGAAGCAATGGCTCAGATCTTTGTCTCCATCCCTGTTCTAGAAAATCATCCTTTGATGTCAGCACTGCCCCTCATTTATTTTTTGAACATCACCTTTCAATCCTATTTCTTTTTAAAATTTTAATATAAAAGCTTATACTGGAGTCTCTTTGAAATATGTGGTATTTTTAGTCCAGAAAATTTGATTTTGAATAAAACCTTGTAAAGAAAACTACTTTGATAACTGCATCCAGAATTAACACAAACAGTCATAGATAGGGAATAAATAGTTCTTGACGTGACAACAGCTGAAAGGGTGCTGCAACAGTTATTTAAACCTAGGATGAAGTCAAAAATTTCTTGCACTCTCCTTCTCTTTTCTTAATAAATCTGCTGGGGGATTTACTATTCGCACCACAAAAAGAGTTTGTTATTTTTGACATGCATTTCAGGCAAACTCTAAAAGCAGACTTTTGAATGTGAACATGTAAGAAAATCTTTCCATCTGTGTGTAAATCCCACATGTGTTACTGAAAACTACCACCATTCTAGAGCAAACTTTGTATCCTGGCACTGATAATAAGCTCAACCATCTAACAAAAAACACCAGGGGACATCCACAGATGCCAGCCACATCAAGCAGCAGGGGAACAGGAATGCTTGAAGAGGCTATTCAGATGACTTCCCACATCCTACAGAACATGCAGGTTACCTTTCCAATTTCAGAAGCCCAAGAGATGGAAATCTGATTTGGCACTGCTGATGACAGCCTAACTAGAGAAGTGATATTCAAGGGACGCCCAGGTCTCTTCTGTTCAATTCCATTTTTTGGTGGTGGAGCATATCCCTGTGGAAAAAAAGGACAATGGATGTGTTACCCAGTCTCCCCAGTGTACTCTGAAACTGCTGACACATACTTGTTAGTTTTAAACAGATCTATGAGAAGAAGGCAAACTTAGAGGCTTTCTAGGCTGGAGAGCAAAGCCAGCATTTATTCTGAGAAATATCAGACTCTCAAATAGATCACCAGAGACAAACACAGTTGTAAGGCATTTGTTGTTTTAAAAGGGTTTTACAGAAGCACTGGAAAGGTGAAAGAGAATGCAGTTTGGGTCCAGGTAAGTTCACAGGAAGAGTAAAAAGGTCATGTGGATGTTCTGTCCTCTTTCTCCCCATGCCCTACTGGAACAGAGAGAAACACCACAAGGTCAAAGCCTTATGACAAACAGAGCAAGTAATGAAGACTTAATTCAGTGTTTCACACACTGAAAACCCTTCACTGATTAAGAAACGATTACACCTTGTTCCAAGAGCTCCACATCACCTCAGTGACTACTCTGCCTCGTTAGCTACTGGCCCCATTAGCAACAGGTGTCACCTGTCCTCTGCCAAGGCCCCTGAAAAAGGACTGCACATGGAGTACCAGCTGTATTTAAAAGATCATGGAATCAGAGTGGTTTGGGATGGAAGTGACCTTAGAGATCATCCAGTTCCAACACCCTCGTCACACAATAAGCCAGCAGCTTATTCCGTCCACCCTGTATCTGTCACCACGACAACAAGCCAGTCTGACAGAGCCACCCTGAGAACCCCTGCTCTGTGCTCACAGCCACTCATCTCAAACTCATCCTGCACATGAAGGATGCCAGCAAGATGCAGCTCGGCCTCTTGCACAGACTGTATTGATGCATTTCCAGACAGTGTTGTTTTAAACAAAAAACTCACCCAGAAAGGATATGCTGAGAAAAAATATAAGTATTTCTTTAACCAGAGAAATACACACACATTTACAACCTAGTGCTTGGTAAAGGAGTTACTTTGAAAGATGCTAAGTCTGGAAATAAAAACAATAATAATTTTTAAAAAATTATATAAACAGCCTCTTCTACTCACTAGCCCAGTATGCCATGAGGGCTTTCTTCCAGAACACAGAGGCAGCAGACATATGGGAACTGGTAACAATTTCACATTTAAAACAGAATGATTTCAGAAGAGAGTGAATGCAAGCTCTCTTAAACTTCCAAATTTTCTTTTTCCCCAGACAGACTGCAGTGCACATGCTTTGTTTCAGTGAAGCTTTTAGTATTTTCTTCCACAGAGCTTATTCTTGAGAACAGATTCACTCTCATACTCCTACGACAATTCGGAACCTTCTCTTCCTGTCCTTTTAGGAGGTTTCTGCTTGCCTCCCAGCCAGCATGGCCTGGCACTGTTTAGGCAGGCTGCCAACTCTAGTGGCAATATTATTTGTGTCTTGAAGTCTTCCATGATTCTTCAAAGAACCACACTACTCAAGGCAGGTATCATCTGCTACAGCAAAGAAATTCATCAGGAGAAAGCATAACTGGTCATTTACCTGGCTTTTCCCAGTGACACAGATGCAGGATACAAGGAAACATAATGTTAACATAAACACAATCCCATGCAATACTGGCACACAGGCAGCATTGCTGTGAAGCTTCTGGTAAGGATTGCAAGCAAGGAGATGACCAAGAATAATTTACAGCCCAAGAATAATTTACAGAATAATTTTTCTGCAGAGACAGGAACTGCCCTACCAGGCAAAGACAGAAGTTCACTTATGCACTGTGCAAGTGGAAAAAGCTGGCTTCAGAGGTTAGCTAACTAACACCACTGCAATGGAAAACAGTAGGCCTTGAGGCAAAGAAGTTACCTTACACTTCCTGCAACAGAAAGGAAGTGCCTGATGATGCAGAGAGAGGCCAAATGAACAAAAAAAGTCTTGCAGAAGCACCCAGACTGAGACTCAATTTGTTATTCAGCTCACAGCGAATGAGGAGGGGAAGTTGCCAAGGCAATAGTGATTTATTCATTTTCCCACCTAACGTTCAGCTGAACAGATTAAAAAATCATCTTTATCATGCACAGGAAGAACCTGGCGGATTTAAGGCTAAAGCTAAGTAATAATCCAAGATTAGTAGTAGTTTCTGCTACAACTGTGACACCTTATGCACAAAATGGAGAGCACAGCAGGGTGTAACCTATATTAATGAGACTGAGAATCAGCTGACACTGATGCCCAAAAGATAACATCAGACCAAACTCTTTTTTGTTGGTTGCTGAAAGACAACCTCCAGAAGAGACAACCCTCAAAGTTAACCCACAGAACGTACCCAGCATTTGCAGAGAACACTCACCAGAAAACATGAGAGAGAAACCTTTTATAACCTGACCACTGAAGTAGGAGGAAGAGAATCTAAGGAGTCTCATTTAAGCTGAGTAGAGGCAAAGTTAAAAAAAAAGCAGTCACAGTTGCCTATGGGAGGAGGGAGGGTACACGACAATACATCTAACACACCAAGGTGGTTAAAAACAATCTGAAAAAGAGGCTTCACACCTTCTCTCTCCCCATGGTATCTTTCCAAACCCACTACTGAAAAAACCCTCTGTTCCATGACTTTCACCATACTTTATAGCCTCAGTAAGTATTTCTGAATGGGTTGTGCAAGAGTTTCTCTCTGTTCTATTGAAAGAAAAAAGAGAGAAACCCATTCCAGAGATATTTTGAGAATGAGAAAGCTTTTCCCTTTCTGTCCATACCCAAGCCTCCAAATGACCCTGTGACTATGTACTAATTTTTGCAACATCAGACACTCCTGAAGGGTGACTGCCAACAGTGTTCTGTTACAGTATCAGCAATGCAACAGGAACCCTAAAAGGTGTCTGTTCTTCATCCCCACAACAAACTGGGCTCTAACCAGACAGATGCAGAGCAGCGCACAAGTGGCACACAAGAGGCTAATGCCATTCCCTCAGAACAAGAAGGAACCTAAGCCTCTCACAAATACAGGCAGCCCACACAGCAAGGGCTACCACCCTCAAATAAACTCAGTCTGAGCACCTGTGAGGAGGATTCTCCATGCAGACACCAGATTGTTTTTGAATTATTCAGTCGCACTAACAGCAAAAGACAAGGTTTGCTGCAGGGGGCTTAATCACATTTAGTCTGTGCAGTGGCTGTAATATGATTAGCAGCAGTAATGGCTACCTCACACAGCAAATGTACAAACTCCATGCCTAACATTAGAGAAATCTGAGTGATAACAAACAGCTTGACTGTTTTGGTAAGCTAACACTACAGAAAAACACACACACTCCACAAGTCACCAAGAAGCCACAAATACATACATACATACTTACCGGTAATGGGAACAGCTTCCCATTTACTTTAATGCACAAACTATTAGGATAATTATCCTCTTGAGGGCAGCTTGTCTCTGCTAGGCATAGCCTGTATCCATAGAAAGAGAAAGCATCATTCTCAAGTGTCCCCATAAACATCCATCAGCCAATTAAGTTTTCAGAGAACACTGCACAAAACGTACCTCAGCTGAACTTGGACTGTGTAATCTCTTCTTCCTCCAGGCAAAAAGTCCCTGTGACAAAGAGAAAGCAAAAGAGAAGTACCCACTTAGCAGGACTCATATTGCAGCCATGCAGAGAAACAACTGACATATCTGCCCCAGCATCTCTAAACTTTGCTCTTGTTTTTGTTTTATTGAGCTACGAGCACCTTACAACTGACATTTCTGTTTAACTACTCCCAAGTTACACAGGACTTCAGGATCAGCATCCTCCATCAAAAGTTCATAGCAACAATAAAGTAGGATGCTGCCAGGGATGAAAAAGCGCCTATGAATTTTCATAGTTTACATCACCAACCCCGGGAAAAAACAGAAAAGCAGGCTTCCATTCCTAGAGCCAGGAGAAATGTAGAGAAGCTTCCCACCTCTCTAAACAGTGACAATTATTCAGACCGAGCAATTGTTAATTCTTTAACAGGGTACTATTCTCACAAAATGCACACAAATTCTGTGCACAGTTGTTCCTGAAGGAAACAGAAGAGATACAACTCAAGAGTAACTTCAGTGAGGATTATCACTCTGCATCTGCAGAGTAAGTGATGCATAAGGTGCCAAAACCTCACACTTTCTCCTGAAAATTTTGTAGAGATTTACCTACACTATACCACACTCTTACTTCTTACCTGGAAATGCAGATTTCTCTGACCTGCTGAGGGGTTAAAGCAAAGATAAAAAACTTCTCCTGGAACCTCTGAATACTGCTCTGTACTAGAAGAAGAAAAAAGACACAAAAGAGGTTGAACCATGGTGATTAAAGCAGTTGATTAAAACAGATCTACAGTTTACGCCTGGAAGAAGGCATTAAGTCATTCAAATGGTGGCTGAACTGCATGTAACTGTTAACAAAAAAAGCATTGGAACAAATTTTTCATTAAACTACATTCAGATGGTTTAACATCACATTACACTTCAGTACTAAAGCAGCTCGGTAAACTGTCTTACAATCCTTTCTCCCAAAGGAGAAAGGTTCAAACAAATACATAACAAAATATTTCACTGGATACCTGGCAAAAGGAATACCACAGAGATGCCATGTAAGGTAACACAGGAAGAACGTGTGCACCAGAAGTTATTAATGGACAGCTGGAAAATTCACAAACAGCTACAGGTAACGAAATCTTTGGGGAGGAAGGGAAGGACCACAACCCCTCAAGCCAGAGAAGCCAGCTAGACTTCATGTCTGGAGTTACCCTTCAGTGGCATCTGACAAAAAAATAAAGAAATACAATATTCACACCAGAATACAACTTGTCTGTCAGTGATGGGAATTGGCAGTATTTTCGTATTTAAAGCCCACAGTAGGCACATGACACTTTCTTACTTCCTTTAAAACTGAAGAGAAGTTAAAAGTTTTGACCTGAAATAAAGGCAGATTAGGCATGTCCAATTTAAAATAAGCAGCAGGAAGGACAAATGAAAAAAACAGCACAACTAAACCAAGCAAATTTGGAAGAGATGGGCTGTCTTGTGCCCTGTGACATTCAGGGGAGATTGCTTCTATAAGCAGAAAGAAAAGCACAGGAAAAGGAGGAAAACATGAAATGGAACCCAGGTGGAGCAGACATGCACCAAGTTCCTCAAGCAATTCCAAACAGATACAGTGTGCATGTATGCACACACATACCACGTAGCACATTTGATGTTTAAGAATAATACTTGAGCACGTGTAAAAAAAGACAGTGGAAGTATTCTGTTACTTAATTTGGTGTGGGTAAAAACTAAACCCCACACTTACACTTGTGCTCTCATATTAGTGCAAAGGAATACCACACTCATTCCTTCTCAAGCATGAAGCAGTGAGATGGACTATATTCCTAATTCTCTGGCTTAGCTGTTATTTAAATACTTGACTCTCAAATGCACAAAAAAAAGGTGAGTGTCACTATGCACAATGAAAAGTGACAACAAGCACTGTAATTACTGCTTGTTGGTAAAGTTTTCTGCTTTAGGTACTGGAGGATGGTAGATGATCAGTACATCCCTCACTGAGTTACAAGTCACAGCCTAAAAGACTTACGGATCAGTTAAGAAATGAAACTGTTTAAGAGGATGCAAACTATTTTATAAACATGTTGCTAAATAGTATGGGAACATTTTTTGCCATGTAAGGTAAGCCAGACTGTATTTCAAGACAGGAGACGTAGCTCCAAATAATTAAAAATGTTCAAGACTGAGGCACTTGGGGAAGATAACCTAAAATCAGCTTTATCTGGAAGACAATGTCCATTCCATATTATAACACACAGTATTGCAACAACTTTCAAGCTGAGCAACTTCACTACTCTGAGCACAACACTGAACATAGCAGCACAAAGTCTATTTCAGTGCCAGATCTCAGAGCCTGCAGAATTGCTGTGAGATAAGGGTGAAGCAGCAAAGCAATGAACTCATTCTCTTTACCCTGTTCCAATTTGCAAATTACTGACCCTGAAATCCTTTTTCTACTACTCCTGACAAAACTGTTCCTCACCTGCACTAGGCAGAAACTTCAGGTCCAATCTTTCAGCCAAAAAGTGGGGGCTCAGACTAGGTATTAGGAAACTCTTTGATACCAAGAGGGTAGCCAAACACCAGAACAAGGCCCAAGGAAAAGCAGTCAATGCTGTCAGTTGTTAGTGTCTAAGAGGAATTTGGACAATGCCCTTAACTACTATTCTCTAACTTTTGGTCAGACGGTTGGATGATGATAAGTAGGTACCTTCCAACTGAATAACCCTGCTCTTCTCTTTAATATTCAAAAGAAAGAAGTCTTTAATCATATTACTTTTATAACAGAAAACTATTTTCTGAAGTGTGGTTTTGCACTTTTGGGAAAAATGGTAAAGAAAAGGAAAAGATAAAGATATAAAAGGAAAGGAGTTTCCATTTGTCCCAGCTGCAAAAAACCCACTGAAGTCTGGGCTCAGTATTGTCAGAAGCAAAGCTTTATTTAATGAATTAAGCAAGCTGCAGAGGCATTAAACACTTACCTAGACTCGTGGGTTTAATGAGCACGTCGAGCACATCGTAGAAAGGCAAGCTTTTCAGCTGAACATCAGGATGAACAGGCGGAATCGGAGGGGATGGCTGCTGCATCTCAAAGTGGGGCTTGGTGTCTTGGAGGAGCACAGAACTGACAGGCGAGGACGGAGACTGAGGCGTGACTGAGGTGGAAGGGAGTGGGTGAATGCCCGCGACAGCCAAGTCAGGCTCGACTGGAGAGGAACTGCTGTCCAAGTTGAACGCCGCAGGTTTTATAGCCGATAGATCCGACAGTCCCTCAATCGTCCTTGGGTACCGGCGCCTATAGAGTTCTCGGATTTTGATCTGAACTGCTGGGCTGCAGCCGCTCTTCAGTAAGTGCAGTGCCCTCATCAGGAGGTCATGTTTGCGCCCACTTTTATTACGTCCAGCAAATCCTAGCAGCACTTGCAGCTCAGAAACACGAAAACTTGATACCATATTCTAGAAAGGAAAGAGAGAAAAGCACAGGTGAGCCAACAGCACCCCGAGGAGGCCTTTTCAAGGAGTGTGGTGCGGCACCTTTCATCACCTAATCTGACAACTTGTTACTTGGCTATGGGTGCTGCCCACACCTTCACAGAACACAAAAGCACAGTTAGTTTAAAATGAAGAAACAAAGCATCCAGGACGCAGGTTGAGTTTGCCCATGAAAGATTTGTTTCCACACTCAAACAATAGTAACAACAAAATCTTAAATTCACAGCACAAGCACAAGCTGTACCACAAAGAATCTGTCTCACTTTGTGGAACAAAATAACAAACAAAAAAAAAAATCAAGTGAATCAGTATTATCATCTGTTTTCCAACACATCTTAAGGATTTCCTTATTTTAATTCTTAATTTCTGAATAGTTTATTGTGAAACTCCCCTTATTTTGGACACTGTTAAAGGCAAACATAAAGAGAGATAGGCATATCAGATTTCACTGCACAGCAGATTTCATATGCACAGCAAGGAGGACAGTTCTTAAAAGCTGCATTATGTATTGTATACTGTGGCCTACAGTATGATACACAGACAACATAATTGATTCTTCAAATGTTACAAAGAACTCCCTCTCCTTTTCAGATCACATTCTGGTATCAATCGTCACAAAGGTATCTTTAAAACAAATAATACTTGGTTATTTTGGAAGACTAATTTTTTTAACTTCACAATTCAGTCCTCAGAATCCTACTGTTTGTAAAAATAGGAATTAAAAAAAAAGCCCACTGCACAAAAGGAAACAATCTTGTGCTCCACTGCTGCTAACAATTAACTTTGCACAGATGCATCATCTCATTTTTGTGAGCAATTTATACCTCCATTTCAGAGGTATAAAGTTGTCCAGAATAGATCTAACCAACTTCCTTCCTATTTCTTAGGGACTCTTTCACCATAGCAAGGAGACAATTTTATAAAGGCAAAAGAACACCTGCCTCCAATCTGTGCTGCTGCACCATGACAACTCCAGACTCAAGGAATGGAAATGAAGGTGCTAACAGAAGGTATGATATAGCAGACATCTGGAATCACATGCATTTTTAAAAACAGTTCAGAAGTGCATCTGGAATCTTAACTGAAACTTTGGGCATTGATTTCAAAAGAGACACAACTCAGAACAGTGTTTTGCCTTTACCTTCCACGTCCTTGCTACACAGAGTTAATATTCCTGTTCTGACAAGTCTGATCTCAGTTGAAGTTTTAACACAATTTTTGCTCAAACAGTGAGTCAGCCACCAATAAAGTCAAAATCCTCCCTGTGTCCCTGGCTTGTTCCCTATTCTCTTTTTAATATTGTGGAAATTGTTTTGGTAGTAAGAACAATGAATTGTATCAGATCAAAACTGAACTTAAAATCACAGAACCATTTAGGTTGGAAAAGACTTCCAAGATAATGAAGACCAACCATTGCTCCAGCACTGCCAAGGCCACCACTAACCCATGTCCCTAAATGCCACACCCACATTGCCTTTAAATCTTTCCAAGGATGGGGACTCCTCCACTGCCCTGGGCAACTTGTGCAGGGTGGGACAACAGCTTTGGTCAATAAATTTTTCCCAGTATCAGATCTAGACCTCCCCTACAATAACTTGAGTCCATTTCACCTTGTCCCATCCCTTGTTACCTGAGAGCAGAGCCCAACTTCCCCCAGCTCCCTCAGCCTCTCCTGGGGCTCCAGCCCCTTCCCCAGCTCCGTTCCCTGCCCTGGACACGCTCCAGCCCCTCAGTGTCTCTCTTGTCCTGAGGGCCCAGAGCTGTTCCCAGCACTGGAGGTGCCTCAGCAGTGCCAGCACAGGGGACAGGCCCTGCCCTGGGGCTGTGCCACAGCCTGGCTGGGACACCATGGGCACCTTGTCCACCTGGGCACACGCTGACCCAAGTCTGGGCACATGCAGTCCCAAGTCCAAGTCAATGGCTGTTTCTTGTGCCATTAAAACACAGCAGGAGTAAGCAGCCAGGACCTGCCTTCTCAAGGGCCACATTATTTATGCAAATCACAATGACCACCTAAAACACTACGGCAGCAACCTCATCTGGCACACCCTTTCCTCATCATTGATGAGGCAAGGTTATTGCATTTCAGCCCCTGATTTTCAAGATTTCCACAAAGCCCATTTGGATCCAGTGACTCTACTACCAAGAAGCTGTTCTGAGCAGAGATAGCACAGCAGCCTTCACACAGGTATTCCCCCATCACCCTGTCTATAAATGCACCATGGGCACAGAAGCCAGCAAAAAGTCATGTGAGCTGCTGAGTGGCTCACCCAAACTTTGGAAGAGACCAACAGCAGATGTCACCTTAACTTCATCCCAGCAACCTCCCTCAACAACAAAACAATACAATATGGAGAATGTTAGTTTCCACCTGGCATTCCCCTTCTACTTCTCCTCACACTCAGTCAAACAGAGTGATGAAAAGCAAGTGTTCCAACATTCATAAAAATGGCTTGAAATACTGTAACAGCTTTATATTTATGACATAAAAGAGAAACTGTGCTAAAAGATAATACTAGTATTCATGAATTTACAGAAAACTTCACGTTGCATGCTCCTGTAGGTAACTGCATAAGCTTGATAGCAACGCCAGCTCCTTTATTTCAGATGCAGGCAGTAAGCATGACGCTGGATTCCATAATCACAATGCAAATTAGTAAAATAATCCTTTACACAGAGATTATAGAAACAGCATGTATTGCAAAATACTGTCTACTACCCTGCCTGCTGCCTTCTGTGCATTCCTGCAAGTTAATCAAGGTGAAATGTGCAGTCAGTCACGCCTCGACACAGCTAACATTTCATACAAAAAAATTTCACAAACTAGCACTTTGTTACAAGATGGATTTCATTTAACTAGAAGACATAGCCTGGCTTCAATACCACAGTCATCAAAATTTTAAATTAACACCCACATTAAAAATGCTTGCAAGTATGAAAAATATACACTGTTTTGTCCATCAATGTAAAAATCTTTCACAGGCTTTAGAAAGAAGACTTGCAAAAAGCGAAGTTTACAGGAGTATCTAAGCAATAGCTTTTACAACACTTTCCCTCTAAGCCTGTTTCTACTTTCCCTTTAAGGCAACAACAAACACATATATGAAAACAGACCCGCCAGGGCCTGCAGGGGCTCCAGGAGAGCTGCCCAGGCACTGGGGACAAGGCCTGCAGGGCCAGCAGCCAGGCAATGGCTTCCCAGGGCCAGAGGGCAGGCCCAGATGGGATATTGGGCAGGAATTGCTGGCTGGGAGGGTGGGCAGGCCCTGGCCCAGGGTGCCCAGAGCAGCTGTGGCTGCCCCTGGATCCCTGGAAGTGTCCAAGGCCAGGCTGGACAGGGCTTGGAGCAGCCTGGGACAGTGGAAGGTGTTCCGCCCACAGGGGTTAAGCTTTAAAGGCCCTTTCAAACCAAACCTATAATTCTGTACTTAGCTCCTACTCCGTTTTACGAATATAGAGCAGACATCCATTATCATCAATAAACTTTTATGGGTACGTATGTCTGAGAGCATTTATAAAATCATGGTGCAAGGCAGACACTGCTTCCAACAAACCCTTACCAAGTTACTTTCTTTTGGTTTTCCAGCACATTGCAGAAGATTGCAGCCTCACTATTAATATGCTTTTCACATCACTCAATTACAATTAGACATTCAAGCTGTGTCATGTAGATGACATTTTCTCTTAAGAGAAGTTCTTTACAGCTGCACAGCCCAATAAAAAAAGCTTTTTTAACACAAAACCAAAGCCATTTTAGTTTTAACATTACTCCATGAACAGAAAGTAGTTTGACAGAACTCTAAGGAAATCAGACTGGATAATTCAAGCACTTTTATATTCCAGAAATATTTAAATATTTTTACTCCTGAAATTCATACTTGAAGGTTGTAAGAAGTTTCCAAGCTTTTTCTTGCAGTTAAACTTTAGCAGCCATGATTCATCAGCAGAAACACTGTTCTGAAGCATCAAGCTGTAGGTGTATCTGGAATGGCATTAATTTCCCTGGGAGGATGATGTTAAGGAGCCCAGGAAATGCTGACATGCCACTGAAATTAAGGGGCAGGCGTGTTTCAAGCAAAGTAAGGGATCAAACATCTCTCCAAACAAGAGCTGTGTGATTCTCCACACTCCCCTGCAATATTAACAGTCACTCCACATCTCTCTCTCTCTCATTTATTTATATATATATATATATATATATATATATATATATATATATATATATATATATATATATATATATATATATATATATAAAGAGAGAGAGATCAGTGCAAGGTAACTGAAAATGCCTGTTTATCAAGAATTTGTTTAATTCTTGATACACGCCCTACAATAAGCAGCAACAACTGTGGCTTCAAGGCAAGTACTGCTCGAGCTGCCAACTGTACACCTGCACTCCAGAAGCAATGCAGCCTACTCAGAAGTACTGGTCAGCTTGCCCCCAAGAGCTCTGCTTCAGCCCCACTGGCTTCCAGATAATCCCCAAAGTGTCTGAATGCTCT
Organism: Motacilla alba alba; assembly: GCF_015832195.1. Taxonomy (NCBI): domain Eukaryota; kingdom Metazoa; phylum Chordata; class Aves; order Passeriformes; family Motacillidae; genus Motacilla; species Motacilla alba. The sequence continues at coordinate 2,318,357 of NC_052046.1, read as the reverse complement.
GTACAGAAGGGACACACCAAGGACAGGTTCCACAAATCCTCTCTCCTGACTTTAAGCCTTTCATGGACATTCAGCAAAGTAGTTCATTTGTGACACCTTCTACAGTAGATTTGCATCCATGCTGATTTACAGCAGGCTAGAAATGGGTAATGATGATAAGGAAAAACAACCCGTGTCCTGGGATGGTTGAAGACCTTTCTGCTCAGTGGAAGTCTTTTCTCAAACGGATATAACCACAGATAAAGAAATGCAAGTCATAGGGAGAAATGAAGATGCCATTATTAAAATCTGTGTCAGTAGTACAGGACAGCAAAACGAGTTCTAAAGAAAACCACAGTCAATGTAAATCATAACCACCAGATCCTCAGTATTATGGAGATTTTCCTCTGCACAGACTCTAGCCTGGCTCCTTAATTAGGAATTAGCTCCAAAGTTGCATGCACTTAATAACAGCAAAAATCCTAAGTTAAACAAACACAAATATTTAAGAGATTCAAAACAAAGCCTGGCCATTTCACTGCAGCTTCTTTTGTAGAGTACCCAAAACCTTATTATCTCCTTCCTCGCCCCAGCACTGTATCTCAGCACAATCAGTTAACTGTTAATGATTTTACATAAACAAACTTTTAAGGTGTCTTAATAAATCTCAATGATCTAGAATAGTGACTGTGAACCTATTCAGCACACGGGAACTTTGTGCAGATACAAGGTAAGAGCACATTACCATAGGCTATTAGGAGTATTTTACCAGCATTTATGTTATTTAATACACTCAATTTAACTGCAGCCTAAGGATCATGACAGCACCAACAGCAACTTCTCATATCTATTTGTTCACCATCTTAAGTTTAACCCAGACCATGTGGAATTTGATTTCTACAACAAAAACATAAACTGGCCGTCATAGACAATAAAATTATATTAACACGGATAAAATAAAACAGTGCTTCTCAATGACCTTGAGGAGGACGCATGAAAACAGCTCTCAGCATTTTCTTGTTAGCAATTTAACACTAAGCACTGCTTCACCTGGTAAATGTGAGGCGGTCACTTACACTGCTCTTCCAGACTGGAAAAATAAAGCAAGTGAAGTGGAAAGGCACCAAGTCTGGCATGAACAAGAGATCCAATGTATAAAAGAATGAGACTCCAACTTCTGTATTTTAATATGGTATCCAAACAACATTTCTCCTCTCATTTGAATAGTGTGACTTCAGTGCTGGGTGCACAAGAGCAAAAAGTAGAAGTGGTACCTACTTCCAGCATTTATAAACATGATTTTCTAGTAAATTTTGTGCAATGTCTCCTGCCAGAAAGGATATATTAGCACACTTCCATTTCTTCTCAACCAAATGAGTTCTTTTCCACAATGGCTACGAAACTGATCGCAAGTGTCACAGAGTAGTTTTGGCACAGGCAGAGCCATTTGCCTATAAAGAGCCTTCTTTTTTGCCCCATAAAGATGACACTAACAAATTACTTCAAAACGTGACTAAACACGAACTATGAGACTGATGCTGCCACCTAAACTAGAGATCTGTTTCAAAGATTGCATGCACTTCACATTTTTTGTTTCAATTTTAGAGTCAGGACGCCAGCAGAAACACAAGGGACCCAAGAATACTAAATAATATGTAACTGATCCTCTTATCTGCAGCATTTTGTTGAGATTCAACAAGCTTCAAGCTAAATCTTGGTGAGTTCAGAATCTGCTGGGAGCTGGAATTGTTGCTTCACAGATGGCTCTCAGAAGGAGCTGTAGTTCCCCACTTCTGGGCCAATTCTGTTCGAAAATGTGTCTACTCGTCATCTCTGACCTCCACACCAGACTGATGATTCTGTTCCACATCTGCCTGTGCCTGAATAATTCCTTCATCATTTGGTGGGCTGCTCTGGAGAGGGGATTATGGATAAAGGTATGAGCCAGGTTTAAAAACACATCTGTGAACAGCAGCTCTGGAAATGGTTATCTCAAAATTAACTATAACTAGACACTGTTGCGCTCTCCACATCTTCTCAGCCCCTCCCTAAGACTCCAGAAACCAGTAATCGACAGAAATCAATAAACACTACTAGCTAATAAAAGCTTAATCATATGGTCTGGAAGGGTAAGCCTTAGACCAGACATATTCACCAATATCCTGAAAAGCAGGAAATCCTTTAACAAAACTGAAAATTTCCAAAAGGCCTGATGTAACAGCAGGTTTCTTCAAGTCTGGTTTCTTTCACTACAGCCTCCCAGTTATAAACCTTGGGTCGCAACTCCATATAACTTTTACTGTGAAGATCCAGAGGATGCCAGGGATAGCTCTAACAAATATCAAAATACTCCTTTGCCCAGGAAAAAAACCCAAAAAACCCAACCAAACAACAACAACAACAAAAAACACACAAAAAAACCCCCCAAAAAACCAAAACAAAAACACCAGCTGTGCCTGCTTGTTTCCCTCAAGAAACAGGGTTTAAGAAAGAACTCTGATCTCCTGCCTTTAGACAGTCCTTAACAAATTACTAACATAAATTCCACTCCCAAAATGGCCCAAGTGGCCTTTTATAAAGCAGGTAGAAATTACTTTCTACAGGAAACTGCAATCAACAAGAGAGCAGCAAATAATACTGCCATAAAAACATTCAGAAGGTTAATCTATAAAGCAGCCATTTCAGATCACACCTAAAGGTCAATTCAGAAAATCTACTGGGGATGGGAGAATCGCTCTTATCTTTGGCCAAAAGCAGGAAGATTTGGTTGTCTGAAAAAAAAATTAAGCCTCAAAACCAAGTACCTGGTATTCAAGCAGATACATTCAAATGCATCCTCAAATGCAAAAAAAAAAAAAAAGGAAAAATTCAGCCACGGCCTTGCAGACATGAGGCAGACAATTACATTCTCTTCCAAAAAATTACCTAGAGCTTTCCCACAACAGGCTATGAATTATTATCACATGGATACTGAACATTTAGAGAAGCTCCAGGCTAACAGATTCATCTTACAAGCACTCCAGTTTACAAGTAAGATAAATGGGAATATCAAAAGAAATGTCCATAAGACTTTTTTTTTTTTTTAACTAGTGGCACCTCTTGAGTGATGAAAGGGCAGCCTGGCAGTCGGCCTGAAACACAGTTCCCTTTTCCCTCCATACTTCCTGCATTACATCTATCTGTGCACCTCAGTTTCCTGTCAATTTTAAAGGTATTCAGGAACCTAACGCCCTGAGAGACACTATCAATACTTATGGGTATCTAGATAAGCAATTCCAGCGCTTTGGGAGAGACAGATCACAACTCCACCTCAAGACTGGAGAGGAAGAGATAAAAGAAGAGTCACCACTGGCACAAAGTTTACGCTGGGGCTTCAGCCAAACCCTTTGAGACACCTTGGAATGAGGGCTGAGAATGGGTGAGGACACCAAGCAAGAAAATGTGTAAACACAAATACATTTTAAAGGGCAGGAAAAAACCCCAACAACCCAACACCACAACAACACACAAGGCTCACTTACAAAAAAAATAAGCCAACAATTCCTAAACCTAAAACTGAGACAGAGCAGTGTTGTCCTCAGACAAAGAAACTCAGTTCTTCCCACTATATTTTTATAAGTGAGCTCCTCAGTCGCACTACCAGTGTTAGCGCTGGAAGAAGCCCCAGCATGAGAAATTCTCTGGCGGTTGCAGCACATTTCTCCCTGGTCACACCGACAGCAGCTCTTCCTCTCCACTAAAACCCAACTCACAGTGGTTCCTATTTAAGCGGCTTTTATCCCTCCTGTAACAAAGTCCAGGTGGGGGGGGGAGCGGCCTGCACGCAGAATTCCCACGAAGAATTCCACTTCTGCAGCTGTGGACGCTGCTGAAAGACAACCTCCTCCTTCCACACAAAGGTAACAGCGGATTGTTCAGGGAACAGGAGGAAAAGCACCAACTATGTAGTCAGCTCTTTGTGTACACGCCTCAACAAAATGAAAGGGCACGCACGCACACACCCACACCGACAAATCTGCCACAGAGAGTCCACCACGACAATATGAAAGATAATGAACCGAAGATAAAACAAGTCTGAAAAGCGGCTCTGGGTTTCACGCTGTTCAAGCACAGCTTTCCCGGATGGAAACCGGTCCACAGATTTCCAGAGATTCCACAACTATCAGCATTTTTAACAGCCCGGTGGTTATTCACCGCCCTCCCTTCAGCCGCACGGAGCGCGGGGCCCAGCAGGAGCCGTTCGAGCCCGGGGCCGCTCGGCAGCGCCGACAGGGCTTTTAAAATGTCGGGAGGAGCGCGAAGAACCTCGCCGGCGGCAGCAGCAGCACAACCCGCGCGGCAGGGACGGAGAACCGGGCACTGACAGGGAGGGTCTCCTCAGGCAGACGCCGCCGACCCCCGGGAAGTCGAGGCGGGCCCGCTCCTTCCCTCCCTCCCTCTCACCCCGAGGATGGCGCGGGCCCCCCAGCATCGACATCTTGCCCCCGCAGCCGCCTCTCTCCCTTCTCCGTCCTCACCCGCAGCTCCTCGAAATCCGCCATTTTCTACCCGCCGCCGCCGGGCGCCGCCGCCACCATCATCGTGCACCCGGAGCGCGCTCCCGGCACGTGACGGGGAGGGCGGTCCGGCGGGAAGGGCGGCAGGGAAGGGCGGGGGGACCTGAGGGGAATCTGGGCTAGAGAGGTACAGACACACCGGGAACCCTGAGGGGAATCTGGGCTACAGAGGTACAGACACACCGGGAACCCTGAGGGGAATCTGGGCTAGGGAGGTACAGACACACCGGGAACCCCGAGGGGAATCTGGGCTAGAGAGGTACAGACACACCGGGAACCCTGAGGGGAATCTGGGCTAGGGAGGTACAGACACACCGGGAACCCTGAGGGGAATCTGGGCTAGGGAGGTACAGACGCACCGGGAGCTCCGGAGGGAAAATGGGCGAGAGTGGTACAGACACACCGGGAACCCTGAGGGGAATCTGGGCTACAGAGGTACAGACACACCGGGAACCCTGAGGGGAATCTGGGCTACAGAGGTACAGACACACCGGGAACCCTGAGGGGAATCTGGGCTACAGAGGTACAGACACACCGGGAACCCTGAGGGGAATCTGGGCTACAGAGGTACAGACACACCGGGAACCCTGAGGGGAATCTGGGCTACAGAGGTACAGACACACCGGGAACCCTGAGGGGAATCTGGGCTACAGAGGTACAGACGCACCGGGAACCCTGAGGGGAAACTGGGCTACAGAGGTACAGACGCACCGGGAACCCTGAGGGGAATCTGGGCTAGAGTGGTACAGACACACCGGGAACCCTGAGGGGAATCTGGGCTAGGGAGGTACGGACACACCGGGAACCCTGAGGGGAAACTGGGCTAGGGAGGTACAGACACACCGGGAACCCTGAGGGGAAACTGGGCGAGAGTGGTACTGACACACCGGGAACCCTGAGGGGAATCTGGGCTAGAGTGGTACAGACACACCGGGAACCCTGAGGGGAATCTGGGCTAGGGAGGTACAGACACACCGGGAACCCTGAGGAGAATCTGGGCTAGGGAGGTACAGACACACCGGGAACCCTGAGGGGAATCTGGGCTAGGGAGGTACAGACACACCGGGAACCCTGAGGGGAATCTGGGCTAGGGAGGTACAGACACACCGGGAACCCTGAGGGGAATCTGGGCTAGGGAGGTACGGACACACCGGGAACCCTGAGGGGAAACTGGGCGAGAGTGGTACTGACACACCGGGAACCCTGAGGGGAAACTGGGCGAGAGTGGTACAGACACACCGGGAACCCTGAGGGGAAACTGGGCGAGAGTGGTACAGACACACCGGGAAACCTGAGGGGAAACTGTTCCGCTGTGGCACAGACTGGGAACTGCGAGGGAAAGCTAGTCCAGCTGCATACACACAGGCCGGTAGGTACCAGCCCCGATTACACGGTGCTCCTGCAGCAGCTCCAGGGTACAAAGAATTCAAGTGGCCCTGGAAATGATCCCGGAGGGATCACAGAATTACAAAATAAAGATGATCTCTGGAAATCGCCTAGACCAAAGCCTTGACAAGGCAGGGTCACACAGAGCAGGTCACATAGGAACTCCAGGTGGGTGTGATATGTCTCACAGAGGGACACTCCCCGACCTCCCGGGAGCCCCTCTACCAGAGCTATGCCACCTTCAACATAAAGAAGTTCTTCCTCATGCTGAAGTGAAATTCCTGTATTTCAGTTGTGGCTATTGCTCCTCATTCAGTCGCTGGACACCACTGAAAGAGTCCAACACCATTCTCTAGAACCTGCCTTTGAGATGTTTATCTGAATTAATGATATCCCCTCTCAGTCTCCTCTGGGCTAATTATGCCCAGGTCTTGCAATCTCTCATCACAAGGGATGCTCCAGATCCCTCAGAATCCTTGTGCCCTCCCCTGGACACTCTGCATTAGCTCCTTGTCTTTCCTTTACTGAGGAGCTGGACGCACCTGCCATGTTTCTTCCCCTCCAGAATTAACACTCCACTCTTAAACTAAATTGTTCTATTAAAACCAACCAAACCAAAAAAATCAAAGAATAAAATAAATAGAACATATTCCAGTTTGCAATTGAAGTGGATTAAATAGAAAGCTTATGATTTGCAGCCTAGTTTATCCACCCAACCAAAAGCACTCATAATTTGTGTTATAATGATGATGCAGCACGTTTTAGTAATAAAAAATGAAGCGAAAATGTCACCAGCAGTAAGCTTCAAAAACTGGATAATGGGTTTCCTGCTGTAAGGAATGTAAATGTTGAGGCATTTACAGAAAAATAAACATCGAGGTGCAGCTGAGAATATTGTTTTCAAAAGCAGCCAGAGATCATTACCTAGTCACAATAATTACCTACTCACAATATTCAGTTTCATCAGCAACTTGGCTGTAAAACCAAAAACCGATTTATTGCAATAAAAAATAGGAAAGACTCAGCCAACAAACAGGCGAGCAGCCAGCACAACCCAAACAAGAAGAGACATTAGAAAAGAAAAGAGGCCTGAAATGCAAAACATATTTGCTTGTATTAACCAAAAGGCAGCTAGTTTTGCACGACTGACACATCCAGAGCAGCAACTACAACAGTAACTTACGGGCCAAGGGACAGCCCACATCAGCAGCAGGCTCTGCCAGGAGGGATGCCAGGAGGGCAGGTAATTTTGGGAACAAACAGCTGACCTGGTCTACAGGATACTGATCCCTGCCATACACACTACCTATGAGCACTTAATGCTGCTATAAGAGCTGGACACCAAGGAACTTAATAATTAACATCATTAGTTGTAATCTTGCAACAGCTTCCTGAGACAGTCTTTTCTTTTTATTTACCATTTACTCCAAGATAAACCCTTAAATGTGCCAAAGTTTTCCACTACAGGCACAGATACCTAGTCCTCTGCACTAACAGCTTTTGTGCTTGGTCCTATGACAGCCCTTTCTCTGAAGATTGAAACTTAAGGACTTCATTAATTTCAAACCCTGTCTGTTAGTCAAAACCAAGAATTGACAGGCTAATAAAACATGCCATCTGCCACACCACTGCATGAGTTCAACTCCTAAGTCCATCAAATGCTTGTTTTCCCCTCCAATTCAATACCAGACTAAAGGGGCAAGCTGTAGGTTAGAGTCCCTTAGATCATTAAAGCATGACCAGACCAAAGCCTTCTTTTGTTCTTTTAACAAACCCTCAAGTGTTCCTTCCTTCAAACGCATCGGGAAAGACATCAGTGTTCAAGCTCACATCAGAGCCAGGTGGTTCTTTTCTAGTGTACACTCACCTTTCACTTCACAACCACATCTTTCAACTTTTCCATTCATCTTATCCCCAAAATCTGTGAGGATAAGAGCAAACGCTATTTTTATACATCTCACATGTGTAAGATAACAAGAGTTTACATAGTAGCTTTCCATAATATGTTACTGACGTGTTCCTCCATCATATGTTGTTTTCCTCCATCTTTCCCTTACAGCCTTTCTACCACACATCTCTGGGGCCCTATGCTAAAAAAAATTAAAAAAAAAATAAGAAAAAAAAATTCATAGGGCATTTTCTGTCCCATTCCATTGTCTCCACACAAAAATTTCTTTCAAATCTCCCTCTTCTGTTTTTCCAGTAACTAGAATTAATCTCCCTTTTAATTAATCTCCTTGCTCTAGTTCTTTAAAATCTTGCTGTTTTATCATAACTTCTCACAAACACATCAACTCCAGGCTTAGACTCCACAACTACCAAGTCATCTTTGCTAAATTTCAACATTTCCAATATTTCTCTTTCCACCAAACTTTTAAGAAACCTACCTCAAATGTCAGAAATTCTTCTGGAATTTGAAACCTCTTCTTCTTGGACGTCCATCTCCAACGCCTCTTTCTTCTTCTCCTCTTCCTTCTCTCTAAACCTGCTGCTGCATCTCCTGAACCAGTTCCCAGGCTCTTATCTTGAGCGTTTTCTGAATTTTCAGTGCTGGTGTTTAAACTTGGCCGAGCATCAGCCATTGGAGGAAAAGGAGGAGACCTTCCCCCAGGCAGCTAATGCAGCTGCTACTATCTCCCAGAAAAAAAACACTGAATTAGCCACTGCGGTTTTTGTCTTCCCCAGCAGGCTCTAATTAGGGTAAGGAACAAGCCTATAGGTGCTAAGCAACCTGCTCCCTAAATTGAGGCTTGTTAGGGGAAAAAACCCCCTCTGGTTTTAACCTTTTCTAGTAATCTTTCTAGTGCTGTGCACAGTATGTCTATATAAGCATTGCCTGTTCCCACAGCTGTGTTAACTACGGAAAAACATCTGAACATCAAAATAAACCCTCCCGGCCTTCCACAAACACTGCAGTTAAAAAAAAAAAAAAAAAAGACCATAATCAAAAAAAGCCCAAACCAACAAACAAAACCACTCTATAGCTGCTGGCAGGATTGCAACAATTGCTTTTATCAGCATTCTACCTTATCAAACCTGTCCTGTGCTGCTTAACCAGCTGCTAATAGACTACAGTGTGAACTGCAGGCAGGGATGAGGCTGGGGTGACTGGGTGGAAAGTAGATTTGTTTTGTGTGTACTATATTTAAAGGAAAGAATTTTATGAGTTCAGCCTTAAGCTTCTCCATCATCTGTAATATCCCACAGTCATGTACTTTTTAAGGTAACATTATAAGTGAATGGCAAAAGTATTTAAGTGATGGTCAGAGCCTACAACCCTCTTGTCTGAGGTCTAGAGCTGTCAAAGTAGAGAGGCTGAAAGACACCCTTAATCATGCTGCTGACAAAAAATATGTGTGCTCTGGCTATAAGACAAAATTCTTTAAGTTGCATACTCAGGTTGGACAGGGCTTGGAGTAACCTGGTCTAATGGAAGGTGTCCCTGTCCAAGGCAGGGCATTGGAACTGGATGGTTTCCAAAGTCCCTTCCAACCCCAACTATCCTGTGGTTCTCAGAATCTGCTTATTGGACATAAATAATTTATGTGCCTGCATTGTATCTGCATTTTCTATGCAGCTGTTTGACAAAACAGAGTTTGGATGGGACATAATCTTCTGTCAAGGTGCTGCTGTTTGGGTTTTGCCTTTTTTTCTTTTATATGTTTTCTGCATTCTTCACACATCTATTTGTCACTCTATCACTTATTGTATTAGCAGCTAGTTTTCCCAGTACTTTTCCATGGCCTTTCCCTAAGCAGAAAGACAAATTCCAGAGCTCAAGCCCTGGGAGGTACAGTGCTCCTCACTATCTTGGCTCTTCCTGGGAACCAAAGCTGAGAACAGCCCTTCAAGACACATTTCCATGGGCAAAGCACAGCTAGTGCTGAAGGGGGGACTGAGAGAAGGGGCTTCACCTGGGGGCAATTGCACCACCACTTGTCCACCTAACTGGTGCTTTTTACCAATTATGCTAATTTCCTAAAACCTGTAAAAATGCACTCACCCCTGGCAGGGGGACTGGGCTTTTATGGACATTTTTCTATCACTGCCCCGGAAGGCCTTCATTAAAGATCCTCTTTTATATTGCCTTCTTATTAAAATTATCCCAAGCTTCATTTCCAGGCTGGGACAAAGGCAACAAAGGGACATGATGAATATAATTATATATAACTTCATTGATAACAGATATATTAAAGTTTAGAAAAATCCAAATTAGAAATCTAATGTGTGTGTATACATATATTCTAATCAGTTTTGATAATGAAATATTAATTTTGCCTGCCCATCCTAACATACCACAGTGATACACTTATATTTTGGTAATGAGTGCAAAATATTTAAATTTTGCTTTGAAGTTGCTAACTTGATCATTATTATTTTTATTAAATTATGTCTATTGACATAGGCCTGGATTTCACAGTCTTGAACACAGCCTCTCTGACTCTGGGTGAGCATTTGCCTCTATGGACAATTTGTGTGAAAATTACCCTCAGTTTTTGTTCAAAGGATTTGAAGAGTCTCTTTATCCAACAAAACTATATGAAACCATGTATTAAGGTAGCATTGCACCTTTAACAGTAATGGTGGAAAACTAGTCAAGCACAGCCCTGAACCCAAGCTGTTTTCCCAAAAGTGACGAATTTGGGACGGCTTGAATTCTAAATTCAATTACAGGAATTTCTCTTTCAGAGCCGTAAAGAAAGAAGTCCATGGTAATGGAAAAACAAATGCATTACCACTCTACCACCACATTATGGCCACAAAATTAAGCACACATTTTAATAGGAGGGGACCTAAGTTAGAAAAACATTAATCTGATCCACTTTGAAAAAAACTCCATGTTTTATGGGACAAATGTAATAAAAAATGTGTATTAAATTGCATCCTTGACAGGATGAATGTATACACATTTACAGCACAGCTACCTGAGCTGTGAACACACACTGAAGCCTGTGTTGGCCTGTACCAGATTTGGAACATTTTAGAAAAGGGCTGGGAAACATTCCAGAGTGGGAACAGAGTGATATCAAAAGGACAAAGCCATAACTAAGTATTGATGGTTATGTTGAGGAGTATTTTTGGAAGAAGATATGGATTTCTGGAAAAAACATATTTTTGAGGATGAGATGCTAAGCAAGTGTGGCAGCAGCTCTCTGGCCACAGAAGGCAACGCACAACTTTCCCAGGCATTGTGCTGGGAAAGGCAGTGAGAAGATCAGAGAATAGTAATTCTTATCTCCACTTGCTGCACCTGTTGTTGTGAAAATGTGGAATGTGTTATGGAGATGTGTTTACCAAACAGTGGTTTCTTAATTGGACACTGGTGATAGTGTTTAGATTGAAGGACCAGTTGGGCCCAGCTGTATCGTGGCTGTCTGTAAGGGCGATGGGTTTCTTTATTATATTTCTTTATTTTTTATTTATTAATTTATTTATTATATCTCTTTATAATATTTCTTAATTATAATTATTATATTAATTATATATAATTTCTTTATTATTTATTATAATATAATGAAGTGAGTGATCAGCCTTCTGAGAATCACGGAGTCAATGCTAATTATTACCCAGCTGGAGGCCTGCAATGGCCAGCAAGTGTGGTACAGAATCCCAGAACGTTTTGGGTTGGAAGGGACCTTAAAACTCTTCCACTTCCATCCCCCTGCCGTGGTCAGGGGCTCCTTCCATTAGGCCAGGTCATGTTGCATGATGTGAGAACCTGGTCATTACCCTGTCCAAAAACTGAGCAGCTGCTGGATTTGGGAACAGGGATAATAAAAGCCCTTCCCACAAAGCTGTGCATGTATCCATCAATTCACCTTCCTACTGTGCAAGAAAAGCATAGGATCCCTCATGCAAGAGGAGTTTTGGTAGAGATCCTGAGACTGAGCTTTAGGTTTCGTCTCACCCGATCACAGGTTCTCCTCCAGCCGGACTGAAGCCGGACCACATCCAACAGGCACAATTCACCTCTCCAACGATTCGCCCCCGGAACCCCAGGAGGCTGCAGCAGCCAGGCAGCCGAGTTGTGCTCCGAAGAGAGCGCTTCTCACAGCCCTGTGCTCCCTCACAGCGCTGTTCTCCATTTTAATACCCCTTGATGTGAAAGGCAAGCTGCACTCTGCCACACCTCAGCCGTGTGGGCGAGCTGGGCTGCGCTCATTCGGCTTGTTTTGACTTGATTTGGCTTGTTTGGGGTGAGCTTTGGTTGGACTGGCATGGTTTGGGTTGGTTTGGCTTGTCTGGGGTTGGACTGACACATTTTGGGTTGATTTGGCTCGGTTTATGTTGGTTTGGCTTGTTCGGGGTAGTTTTGGGTTGCTCAGGGGCCGGACCGCTCCATCCCCTCAGGCCGAGCCCCCCGCCCAACCGCCCCGCACCACCCCGCCGAGCCCTGCGCCCATTGGCCAGCACCGCCTTCCACCCACGCTCCTCTACTCGTGATTGGGCAAATCTTCCGTCAATCCTTCACCTTCCGACGTTCCGATTGGCTGCTTTGGGGAGGCGGGGCGCGCCTGTCCCCCTCGGGGGTCGGCGGGGGTGCGGGTCCGGGCTCTCCGTGCGCTATTCCCGGCGGCGTTCCCGGTAACATTCCCGGCGGCACCCCTTGCCGCCATGGATCTCGCCTGCCAGGCGCTGAGAACCACCCACCAGGCGAGGGAAGCGGTGAGAACCGGCGGGGCGCGCGGCTGCGCATCGCGGTTGCGCGTCGTGGTTGCCTTGTCAACGGGGGAGCGGTGCGCTGTGCGCATGCGCGGGGGTTGGTGTTGTCATGGCGGCGGGGCCGAAGTTGGGCCGGGTGGGCCGGGGCGGGCCCGGATCCCTCACAGCCCCTCTCGGAATGGTTCTGGAGCAGTAGGCACGGCCAAAGGAGACAGTCCATATCCCTTCCTCCATTCGTTCTTGTTTCAAAAAGTCACGGCTGTATTGCCCCATCCCAGGTCGGGTTTGACGGGGCAATCTGGGATACTGGAAGGTGCCCCTGACCATGGCAGGGCTTGGAACTGGATGGTCTTCAGGTCACTTCCAGTCCAAACCATCCTGTCATTCAATGGTTCTGTGGTTCTTGCTCTAGAAAGCCAAGAAACAGGAAGATTTTGCTGAATTTCATAACCTGTTCTTCTGCTTCCATCTGCTGGTTAAATTACACCAGACTTAGAGAGGCTGCTAAAAGCCTTTCCCACACAGCTGTTGGGTGCTGTGCATGCATACACCAATCCCTCTTCTCACATAAGAATGAAAAGTACAGGATTTTTCACAAAAGAGGTGTTTTGGGAGGAGTCCTGAGACCGAGCTTTAGATGTTATATCAACTTCTTGTAGAATCATAGAATGTTCTGGGCTGGAAGGTGCCCAGAAGGATCATCATGTCCTTGCTCTTGGGCTTGCACAGCACAGCCGCAAAACTCACACCATGTTCTTGAGAGCATTGTCAAAATACTCCTGGAGCTCTGGCTGCCTTGGACTACTCCCTGAGGAGCCTGTTGAGGGCCTGACCACCCTCTGGGGGAAAAAACCTTTTCCTGATATCCAGCCTAAAACTCCACTGACTCAGTTCCATGAAATTCCAATTCCATTGGATCTTGTCTGGTCACCAGGGAGAAAAGATTGGTGCCTGCCACTCAATTTCCTCTCCTCAGGAGGCGTTAATAGGATAGATATATTTACCTAGGAATAGGATCCTCTAGCATGGTCTCCTTCTGAGCCCTAAAGTGAATTCTGATCTGAACCACTGCAAATGGAGCCTGAAGGTGAGGTATTGAAACAGCATCAACATGCAGGAGGAGAGGAGAAAAGGGGACCTGATTTTTAACTTCACCAGTGGGGATTTGCACGGCCTTTGTCCCAAAGATGGTGCCGGATAATAAATGCAGAAACATTTGTGGCGCTGAGAACTGGAGCTCAAGGGCTCTGTCAGCTGTACCACAGGATTTGGTTTGATGTGCTTTTCATAAGCTGGCTTCTCCATAGCCTTTTGGCAGCATGGATTTGAATAACATTCGAGATTTTGGGTATAGAGACAAGGGAGTAGTTTGTGTTTCGCAGAGGAGCAGAAGTTCGGAGCCTCTTTTTCTGATTAGTGACTTAAGAACCACCTGAAGCTGCCAAGCAGATTTTTTCCTTCTTGTTCCTAGTCATAAGTTCTGTGGTGAGCTCACTGTATGTCTTTAATTATGAAAGCTGATTGTAATCCTTGAAGAACTTTGGCAACTCTGTTGTTTGCAGCAGCCTCGTATTATTTGGAGGAGAGAGGAGGGCAAAGCGCCCTTTCTTTGTCCTGGGAAATTCTATTCAATGGCAGCCAAGTTATACATTGTTTAAAACTCACCAGTTCCATTTTCTGCTTGTGTTTCTCAAAAAGTACGGTCAGCAAGCCAGACAAGAACTGAACATTCAGCCTTCTGAAAAGCCTGTCAAAGGTGCAAATATCCAAAGGGCTCTGGGGAATGGAAGCTGTGGGAATACAGGGTGGTGAGCCCATCAGGCCTCTCTGTCCTGATACATGGTGCCAGCTTGATTTTCAGGAATTCCATACTTGTCAGCATCCTGGGATCCCAGAGACAAAGAGGGAAGTGTGTATTACTGTTAGTGCTTTCCCTGTGTGGTTGCACAGCCACCTGGCTGCCTCTTGTCCCAGTTCCTAATCAGAGATTGTAAGAATCTGTGTGTGAACATGGATTCTTTCTGAACACATCCTGTCTGCTCCAGTTGTTTGCCCTTAGAATGCATACACTAAAGCGGAACAGTTCTTATTCCCAAGCTCCCCAGATGATGACTTACTCTTGCAGGTTGTTTTTTTTCCTTCCCAACAAACATGCAAAATTCATGCAGAATATAGAGGGTCAAATGATAATGAAATGTTACTGATTTGTTACCAATTAATATTTTAATATTTTAATATTAATATTTGTTACCAATTAATATTTGTTACCAATTAATATTTTAGTAGGCCCATTAATTTCAGGAAATTGCGCAAGAGACTTGGTTGATTCAGAATGTAAATGCATTTTAGTGAAAGGTGTGGAAATGACTAAACAAACAATTGCACCTAAAGATGCACAAGTCCATTAGAGTTTAATTCAAAATGACTCAAAAAAAGGAATATGTGCCACCCTTTTGTTAAGCTAGAAATAAAGAAAATAACACTATAAGTGTTGAAGCTAATTAGTTAAGTGCTCAACTATTTAGTTTTTAAAACAAGATCACATTTAAATGCCTTAAGGTTTTATTAATTTCATGGACCCCAAAACTCCCCATAGTAATTGAAAATTTAATTACATATGTTTTTCTGTTCTTTTAAGAATGGAAGCTTATTAAACTTTAAACATTTAAACATCTATTGAAATACCAGTGGCTATAAACAACATGCAATTCTAAATACTAATTAAGCAGGAAGGCTAGATCACTATAAAGCTAAACTGAATTTTAAGTAACTTTGCACTTGTAAGTATACTCCTGTTTTTTCATGCTGTGTAAGATTTGCATTTCCTCCCTGAGCACAGCAGAAGCCTTGGGCAGTGTTAATATCTGCCTGGACTGTGGCAGGGAGCTTTTTTTTTGGATATAAGGGCAGTGGGTCAGTCCTAGAGGACAAACTGGAGCTCAGGACAGCAGACCAGGGCAGACACAGAGCTCTTTTTAGGGGACAGATAAAGCTCCTGGTGGCACTGACACAGACAGAGGCTCATCTGCCTCGTGGAAAGCGTGTGTGCTAAAATAATGGTGAAATAATAATGTGCTAAAATAATGGCTAAAATAATGGAAATGCAGGAAAGGGATTGGTGGGACTGGTCTGGCAATAACCCATATGCCACTGGCTCACCAGATTCGTGCCTTGGTAACAGATGGATGTTGAAAGGTCCTTGAATTTTCTTTGGTTTCTGGAATTCTCACAGAACTGAGCTACCAGAGATATCTTGGTTCTGTTTTTCAGGTCCAACCTAATACAAGTCATTGTCAGTTGATTAACTGATTAACAGCTTAGTTCATTTTCTTTGGACACGTTCGATTCTCAAAATCAGCCATTGCTGTTTGCATTCTTCTTAACAAATGTTAAAGACAGAATTAACTGCTCAGTCCGAACTCTCTTCTCATTTTTAGGTGGGGCTTTTTTGGGATGTAAAGGTTCATTCTTCCTTCAGTTTGGTCAGCACAACCAGAAGAACATTGCTATGTCAAGGCTGAAGCAGGTGGCTCACACGTAGACACAATGTTATCCTACCCCAAAGCAAGTCTGTACTTAAATTATTTGAGGTGCTGCCAATCACTGTATCACTATTTATACTAGAACTTAACATGCTTTAGCGATATCAGGAGTAACAAAAGGGATGAACAGCAGCAGATGGCATGCCAGAACACAAATTCTTTTCAAGGGAAGTTCCAGCCATGGATCATGAACCCTGTCAGTCCATCAGGCCGAGGTAATTCCTCTCTTTTCAGCATATCCATGTTTATTACATGAAACACTTGATGTGTTTGTGTTCTGTGGCGGCCACTCTGTTTGCATACTGTATTTTAAATATTCAGAGGTAGCTGTAGCCTTGCACTTTGATACATTAGCAAACACAACAGTTAATCTTTCTCAGTATAAGCCTTTGGGAGCATTTCAAAGGATGTGCAGATGGGATTCTCAGCAAGTGATGACTCCAGCTTCCTTCTTGCATCTCCAGATGTGTTTCAGAACTTCAGGTCATCCAGGAGAAATGGTAAAAGGGCAACAATTCAAAATCTGTTTTCCAAGCACCGGCATATCAAAAGATTAAGAAGGAAAAGACCCTTTCATCTCAGTGTGTGTGTGTTCTGTCTTTGCTCATGGCAATTTTCAGAATTGGTTCATTTCTTGTTGCAGCACCTCCCGGGAACCAGTCTGCTTCATTCAAGAGTTACCAATCTACAAAACATTTACGCAGCACTCCTTTCTCCCCAAAATGGTTCAGAAAAAATTACCTTTGTACCACCACTGAAGTGGTATTGTAACTTCTTTTGGAAATACTTTCTCAAGTGGGTATCAGAGGTAGAGAGGGGTTATGATTTTTCCCTTTTTCCCACACAGTTTTAGCCTTCATTCTATAAAACCAGAATGAACATTCTACAAATCTTATTTGCAATGTGTGAAATGCCAGTTCACTTTGACTCTGCAGGAAACGTTAAGAGCAAACCCCAGCTCTTCCTTAGTTGTGACACTAGATGGCCCCACGACTGAAGCAAACGTCCCAGGAAATATCTGCTGGACTGGGATACTTTTCCCCAGTTCTATCCATCACATTTTACAGGCTGGCAGATTTTATTTTAAAATAAAACAGTAACTGATGATGCTATCTCAAGTGTTGAAATTGGCAGTGGAATGCCGTGTGATACCCAGCCCTGTGTGCAGAGCAGAGGGAGGTCTAACCTAGCAAAGGAATGGTGTGTAAAGAGGTAACTTGGTCTTGCACCACCCAAAAAACAGCTAAAACACCTTTGATTTTTAGAATAAGCCATTCTCTACTATCAGAAGTCTGCTATGGTTGCTCTCTCTTCCAAGAGACCAAAGTGAATAGAGTAATGGTCTTTATGTATATTTATTTCTTTTGCACATCTTGTGGGGTTTAAGAACATCAGCCTTGGTCAGTTGTAGTTCCTTGGCATCTTTGTGTGCCAGGCACAGGCAGAGAGCAGCCCAAGTCCTTGATACAGGTTCTGTCTGCAGTGTGAAGAGGACAGAAATCTGCATTCATCACCTGCAGGCAGTGGTGACACCTGGGCTGGCCTTTTCTTTTGGGGTAGATGAGGATGCTGCTCAGTTGGGATAGAGGGGAGGGAAATGGGATGGAAGTGGGAGCCTGTGTAGCTTTACTGTGCAGTGTGATCAGGGGTGTGTGTGTGCTGTGCATTCCCCATCCATTAAGTGCCACTCCCTCCTGGTCACACTGGGTCCTCACAATCACAGAATCAGAGGAAAGACACAATACCTCAAGTTGGAGGGGACACATGAGGATCATCAAGTCCAGCTCCCAATGCCTCCCAACCTAAAAGAGAAGGGAAGTCATTAATTTGTTTTCCTGTGGTCACAGTTTCAAGTCCCAGTGAAGAACAACAAAGGCAATGTGCTGATTTCTAGAGCTTTCATTGTAGCACCTTCTGTTATGACCCAAAAATCTCAGAAGTTTTCTGCAGACTGAGCATATATAGCATGTTTCATTAAAGTAAGGCTTTATTCCATCATCTTGCATAATTCTGTTCCCACTGTGCCTTTTCCTCTACTTGATATTGCATCTGATACTCTCTCAGATGAAGCTTCATTGAATGAAGAAAAGGATCTTTTATGCTGCCTTGTTTTTATTGGTGAACCATTTGTGAATGACTTTGGCTTCTCCAGTCTGTGCCAAGACATCCATGGGACTGACTCCACATTGAGTTTCTTCAAGTTGAGTCCTGATTTTGGTCAGTCCTATGTGAAAGTCGTGCAAGTTTCATGTCATCCCAATCCACTAATTCTTCCAGTGTCTGTGTTTCATTTGTTGTGTTTACACAACATCAAGGCCTATGAAATGGGAGGTGTCAGCAAGTGTTACAGCTGGTCTTTGTAGTAGACTAATGCAGATCCCAGGCCTGTTCACCAGATCCCCTTCTCCAGGCACTCAGACAACAGGTTTCTGCTTGCAAGGGAAGGACACAGCCAGGGTGGAGCACAAGGTTTCCTTGCAAGTCCCTGAAGCATTGAGGTGTAGCAAAAGTCCTGCCCTAAAATTCACAGCAATCTGAACGTTTTGGGAGCCATGACTCTAGTAAGGGAAGTAAGTTATTTGTTCAACCCTAAAATAATTTTCTCTTCTCTAGGAAAGGTTTCTACCCATCCAGTAGCCCTGATAATGTGTAAGAAAAATTAGATTGAAAACCACTTTCCTTGTGTTTATTAACAGTGAGTTGTTTTACAGTTCTTACATGCTGTTGTGTTAATTTGTTTGTTTCCAGAGGCTACGTTTAGATGTTGTTAACAGCAATAAAGAGAATATTACATTTGATCTAGAGTTCTGTCTTAATTCACAGGAGGAGATGCGAACAGAAGCTCGTCGGAAAAATCTCCTCATTCTAATTTTGCATTATTTAATCGAGGAAGGGTATGTTTTTTAAATAATAGTGCTCTACCCTTGTAGGATTGTGTGTGTCTGACCTGCTGTACTGCATCTTTCTGTCCTCTGTTGGC
Organism: Motacilla alba alba; assembly: GCF_015832195.1. Taxonomy (NCBI): domain Eukaryota; kingdom Metazoa; phylum Chordata; class Aves; order Passeriformes; family Motacillidae; genus Motacilla; species Motacilla alba. Next base: position 2,299,251 of record NC_052046.1, on the reverse strand, counting down.
TGAATGGACAATGTGGGCCTTGGGGTTGATGTGAGGAAGTGGTAAACTACTATGACATGTCCTCACAGTTTGCTTTGCTAAATTGTTTCATTTTCTAAACTAAAAAATCCCTATATAATTTAAAAATAGTTTAGATCAACCAACAAAGCTTATTAAAATAGAGTTTATACCTCTATAAAAATAGGATTGTGGACAGGTCAAAGGTACCATATGCTTACTAGTGCCTCAGAAATCAGAGTAAGATGATGACTCTCAGTTTTTTGATCCTTGTTTGTTTTGTTTTTAAATTGCCAGATATGTTGATGCCGCAAATGCTTTGGAACAAGAGACAAAATTAGGTTTACGTGGCTTTGAAGTTTGTGACAACATTGATCTTGAGACAATTTTGATGGAATATGAAAGCTACTATTTTGTGAAATTTCAAAAGTATCCTAAAATTACCAAAAAGGTCCCGGACACTGGTATGTGGCTCTGTTCCAAAAAGAAAGCTTTTGTTTCCAAAGTCTAAAATGTGTATTTCCCTGCTTTACTCACAGCCTTTGTCATGTATGTCAGCGTTTAATGTTCCAATCCTTAGAGTTACAGATCTGAAGTTCTAGCACACCAGACACCAGAATTGAGAGAGGTGGCTTTGAGCCCTTATGTTTTTCCTTCTTTCTTTATATAAAGGAACCTGAAGCTGGCATTTTTCTGTCTTCTAAAATCTGCTTTGGTATTGGAAAATGTCAGCTAAGCACAAAGCATTATGGCAAAGATATATTTATCCACTTTCTTCTCATGGGCAGAGAATAGTGGATGAATGACACAGAATGAGGCAAATCAGCACATGAGCATTCTGTTATAACCCTGAGAGCCTGAACGGTTTTGCACTTGAGCACAAAATGTAACTTGGAGAAGCCATAGTAACAACTGCATGAGAATAAGTGATGAAGAGCTTGAAGGATTTAGGTTTGGATTACATATTAGGAAAAAAATTTTTTATGAGAAGGGTTGTCAAACCCTGGTACAGGCTGCTCAAGGAAGTGCTGGAGCAATATCCCTGAAAGGGTTCAAAATGCATGTGAATGTGGCACCCGGGGACATGGGTCAGTGGTAGCCACTGCAGGGGTGGGGGAGTGATTGGACTTGATGGTCTTAGAGGTGTTTTCCAGCTTAAATGGCTTAGTAATTGAAATTATCTTGAAATTTGCTTGAAAAAGGCACGTACATCTAGAACCTATGAATTGGTGTTTATACAAAGAAGAAGAACAGCCCTGCAGGACAAAACAAAAAGGATTTGTTGTGAGGCAAGAGTGAAAAAATATTATAAAGCATTTTTTCAGATCATAGTAAAACAGAGCAGTAGGCAAGACTGAATCCATGATCTAAGTGAAAAAGAATTCCCAAAAAGTCACTCTTGGACACTTAAAAACTCTCATTATGCATTTTTTTTGGCCAGTAAAGCTTCTCAGGCATGGAGTAGTCTGCTACTACCTAAGCTCAGATTTGTGACCATGGCAGGGAGGCATCATCCTTTTTCCTTAAAGCATAAGCAGCCTCTTCTCCTGCACTGCACGTAGTTTTCACCATGCCCAAATTGTGCCTGTTGCCAGACTTGGATATCTAAAAAAAACCCTTGGTGTGGTGCTCCTTCCTACTGAATTCTTGCAGCGCTCTTGGCAAGTCCTATAGTAACAGGTTGGTCATTTCCTTGCTGAATTCCTGTCGGAGGTGTTGCAGATATACCCCAAGCCTATTCCATGGGCTCTGCTGCCCCTAAATACACCATGTTCCCAAGCTCCTTCAGGGAAAGAACTGTTTGGGAAGGATTATTTTATTGTGTGAATCATGAGTGGAAGAGCATTGCACAGAGAACACTGAAAGGAGAGTTGTTTTGGGGCAACCAGGGGCATGCTGGTAGGATACAAACCCTTGGCTTTATGAGTTCACATCTGGGCTTTGCAAGTTTGACATTTTGTGAGAAAAAGGCTCTCCTTTGATAGAAGTTGTTTAAAATTATATAAATGCAAATGATAACGTAGTTTGATAACCACTGTTGCAATGTGACATTTATTCTGTCTTGTTATGTTGAACTTGATTCCTCTTCAGAGGAGTAAGGCAAATTTGTATTTCCCAATTCAGCAACAAAAAAATTATTAGCATTAAATAAGTATTCTGTGTGCTATATTAAATTATTGTACTTAATCTAATTTCTGGTGGTGTCCATTTTACTGTGAACATGATACTGGTTTTAAAATGTAAGCAGAGAAACCAAAGACTGCATGAGCTAAAATGTAAAAAGCTTGAAGCAAAAGCACTCTCACCAGCACCAGTTTGTTTTCAGTAAGTTTTTGCAAGCTTGCAGTGCTTATACTCACACTGTTCCTGTTTATGCGTAATTATTTCCACGGTCATTATTGTGTGCTTTAAAATATTTTTAAAGTGAATAAAAGGTTCAAATTGCCCTCTTTTAGATCCTTAATTATTTTCCATTTTAATATTAATTTTGCCTCAGCAGAAAATAAACAACAGCTGAGAAGTGGAGGAAGAGCAAGAAGGTGAGATATATGTGTGGGGTGTTTTTCTGGGCAGAAAATTTTCCTGGTAAAAGCAAATATTCACAGTGGTTTAGATAATGCTGTGATACCAGAGGAGCACCAAAGCCTAGAGCCATCCTCCTGACTGTGTGGTGCATTTTTTCTGTATGTGCTAGAGGAAACTAGGGACTTGTTTCCCAAATAGAGAGGCAGACAATTTACAGAGCTTCTGCAGTGTGGGTTAAGTGGGGTGGGGTATTTGAGAAAAGTAAGCATTGAACTGTGCTGTCATTGAAATTAACGCCATAACTTCAGTGGAAGCAAAGTTAGCCTAAAACTGCTTTATTTGAAAGCTTTGGGTTTTAGTCTTTTGGTATTTTGAAGAAAAAAAAAAGTCATGGAAGTCTTGCATTTTTTTTCTTTATTCTAGGACAGCAGCTTCTTCTCAGAATGTACAAAGGGTCAAACAACAGACAGTGCAACGATCAGTATCAAAAACATCACCTGGGAGTACAGCAGAACCTAAATCCTCCACCAAGGAGAGCCCCAGACAGGTTTAAACATGTTTTATCTTGGCAGCAGTAGAGTTGAAATTAATGGGATTTTGTCTGGGTTGTCTGTAGGCAGCAAGAGGATGGGAGTTACACAATTAATAATTGTGCAACTAATGGGTTTTACTGATTTTGTCACTTAAGGATTATAGGTGCAAGACCTTGAGAGAATTTCTGGCCATGAGTTTGGGGGCAGTAACAGGCAAAAATTAGAGAAAAAGGAGGCATATAATCCAACCTATACTGAAAGCAATCAGTATTAATAGCATTAATACCAATATATTCATCTTTTAGTGCCAGAGAACAAAACAAACAAATAAAGAATGAAGTGGTATGATTTGTAAGCATCTTCACAGTGCATAAGTTGTTTGAGACTGTGGGAGTAATTTGGGTCTGTAATGTTTAGGTTTGAGAGTCTCATTTTGGTGAGATTGCTATGAACTCTATTATCATCCCTTTACAGAGGGTGGATAGGAACAGCAGGTTGGTGGGCAAGCACTGTGTCTATTGCAGCCTTTTTTTTAAAGGGCTTGGCTATATTTCTGCATCAAGAGGAACTCTTCTCTGACCGATTGCTACCCCTAAAAATACCCCAAAACTTTGCCTTTTGGAATTTACAGCAGTAACTGCTGTGAAGTTACTAAAATTGCTCCTAAAATTGCTCCTCATTTCTGAGTTGACATGCTGTGCCTTTTACTTGGCCTGTCATTTCCACTGTTCATAAGAGCTGCTTCTTACGTAAAATGCAGTTTTCTGCTTGGTACATGGAATACTTCACTGCTGAGCTCCAGAGCTGTGGCTTTCACTGCTGTCACCAGTTAGGTGAAGTCCATTTAAATCTACAGTGGTGTTTAAATGATCAATATTTCTCTTGGAACTTCATCTGGGCCTGTGTGAAGAGAGGGAATGATACCTATCATCTAATACCTTCAATCCATTTACTTGGCAACACATCTGTTTTAAAAGGCATTTTTCTTTAGGATAGTGATGGCGCAGATACTCTGGATCAATCTGATTTTGGCTTAAGCATCTCAGGAATCAGCAAAACTGGAGGTGACAGCTCTCACCCAAGAAAGGTTGGTGGAAACCTGGTATGTGGTTTCTCAGATAAATAGTATGTGGAAAAAGAAGAGCACAGAGGTTTTCAAAAATATCAAATGGTTGGGGGTTTTGTCTATTTTTATATAAAAATGTTTCTGTATAGTCAGTTGAAGAGTCAGTTTCATAATTTTGTGTAAAAAATTTTATAGTTCTTTGCATTGAAGGCACTTTTTGCATTAAATACTATTTCAAACACACTCAGAGAAGAATATTTTTTTTTAAAGCCCGGTGGTAAGTAACTAAAATTGAAGATAAATTCTGAATTCCTGAATGAGGTAATGAAAGGCTCTGAGGTTAAATTATGGAACTGACTGAGTTCTGTGTTCTATCCCCATTGCTACCATGGTTTTCGAGGTCAATTTTTTGCCCTAATTAGGACTGTATATGCAGTAAGGAAACACTCTGTTGTAATTGCAAGCAAAATTTGGTCCAGTGTATTTTTAAGAGTAAAAATGGTAAAGCCTACAGCAATATCTTTTTCTCCTTTAGGGCCAAATAATTGACTTCCGCAAGATGATTCAGGATGCTGTCAGAGTGTCACCAGATGGAATTCCCTTGAACAGCCTTAATTGTGATCCAGATCCATCCGTAAGTGTTTCTGTTCATATTTCCATCCAATCAATACGAACTTGAGTTTTGCAGAACCAGGAACAAAACAAAGCACTGCAACAAGGTTGTTTTTGTTCCCAAGTGCTAAAAAAAGCCTTGGATTTCTGATGGGTGTATTTCCTCCTTGAAGCGACAGCCATACTTGATAGTGGTCTAATTTGATGACAGTTGTTTATTCTGGACATGAAAGCAGGCAACAAATAAAAATGAGGCCTTAAGATGAAAAAAAAAAAAATTGCACACACCTGCAGAACTTGTGGGGGTGAAATCCTGGTTCCTTTCAGCTCAGTATGTCTCTAGCATTTGCGTCAGCTGAGACAACAACAGAATTTTGATGGTTGATATAAATTTTCTGCAAACACTCCACGCCAAAGCCAGAACTTCTCAGATAGTGCATCCACCTTTCATGGTGCTTGTCTGCCTGGCAACTTCCTACACTGGAAGAAGCTATCCAAAAAGAGAATGTGACAAAACAGTGACCTACAGTTACATTTTTCACTCCACTTAATCTGTGTAGGTCGTATTTAGGACTATAATTGCAATAAGAAAGCTGCTGATATTTCTGCAACTTTAAAAGTTGATATTACTACGATGTATCAGTTTTTTAAAAAAAATACATAATAGTTTCCCTAAAAATACTTGCAGTCTGACAAAAACTTCTGGTTTTCTCTTTTAGGAACGATTATTGAAACCTCTTAGTGCTTTTACTGGCATGACTGGTGAGATGAGGGAACTTGCAGTGGTTGTAAGCAAAGTAAGAGCCGATCTCCATGTCATTGTAGAGAAATATTAGTTATCTTTGTCATGTGGGAATGCTGTTTATTTCTTTTTACTGTCACTGATAGTGCTCATTCTTGAATGTGCAAGTTATTTTTCCCTCCCCATAGCTCCCCAACATGTCATTTCTTTACATGTGCCAGGGCAGGACAAGCCTTTCTATGGAGGAATTTTCCCAATATTTGATTAAACCTCCCCTGGCCCAGCCTGAGGCCGTTCCTGCTCCTCCTGTCCCTGTTCCCTGGGAGCAGAGCCCGACCCCCCGACTGTCCCCTCCTGTCAGGAGCTGTGCAGAGCCACAAGGTCCCCCCTGAGCCTCCTTTGCTCCAGGCTGAGCCCCTTCCCAGCTCCCTCAGCCTCTCCTGGGGCTCCAGCCCCTTCCCAGCTCCGTTCCCTGCCCTGGACACGCTCCAGCCCCTCAGTGTCTCTCTTGTCCTGAGGGCCCAGAGCTGTCCCCAGCACTGGAGGTGCCTCAGCAGTGCCAGCACAGGGGACAGGCCCTGCCCTGGGGCTGTGTCACAGCCTGGCTGGGACAGCCCGGGGGCCATTGGCCCGGTACTTGCCCTGTGCCTTGCTTTGTGCAGCCTGCACGGTCTGCACTCCCTGCACATTCTCACGTGGAGAGATGCTGTAACTGTAGGCTCTGCAAGCAGTGCCCTCATCCCAGCACTGCCAGAGCAGCATCAGTAATACACCATATCCCAGGGCAGACTTGGGGATTCCTCCAGGATGAGCAGCTTGACCCCTGGAGGGAACCGCAGCCTTGTCAGCAGCATTTAATTTCACTCCCGGGTTGAGGTGTAGCCTAACAAACAGGCCCTGGTGTGCTGGGGATCCGTGGCTACAGCACACACAAATGCTTAGCATCCACCAATTGTGGATGAGTCACTCATCAAAAAGGATTCACAGCACCACAGTGTTTGGTAGTGTTGTGACTTTCTGGGTATTAATATCATGAGTGGTATCAGCTTGGGTGAACCGGCTTATAATCATCTTTCTAAAAAGCCTGGAAGACTTTTGCTGACTGATTTTTATATCTGTGTATTGCCCAAATTCTTGGTTCACAAGTTTTGTATTTGACATTTAGTAGAACTCAAGAAATGTCTTAGGAAATTTCCAGCCATAAAGTAAGAAAATTCTCATTTGCTTCAATTCCTGTCTGGTCTTTTATTTATGGTAGACCTTTAAAATTATGTTGTTCTTGCTGGTACATTAACAAAAAAAGCAATAAAAAATTGCTTTCCATTTGTTATGGTATGTTGTTTGAATTGTGCTCCATTATGGTATGTTCCTAGTTGCTATGGTAATCAACACTTTATAAATCAATACAAATAAATAGCATGTTATATCTGTTTCTTAACACAATCTAATTTAATTTGAAAACAGTTATGTAAGTCTCTACTTAATAGCAGAAATCTGATTCATCTTAATTCACTGTTAATAGACAGGGAAAGTGTAATCTATTCTATGTAGATAATTTTTTCTAATTGTATTAACTTTTCCCCTTGGATACAACCACATAATTTTTCTTCAGTCTGCGTGGACTATTTTTGTTGGAGAGTAGAAATTATCCTGAGTATTTGTACTGAGGATGCAATATTTTTTGCAGAACAATTAGCCCCTGGAACACAAAGCCACAAAATATTATGAAGGCAAATGGAAAGATTCATAGAAGATTTGGAAAGTTTGATGAATTAAATGAAATTAATTTAGTGAGTGTTTCAGGGCATAGACTAATTACTATCTATCTTTGGATAGATTCTTAGGGGAAAAATTTCTTCCTGTTGCAGTGTTTCTCACAGCTTTTCTTGCAGCATATAAAATTTTGCATAGAGTGGAGTAAATAGAAATTTTTCACTGTTACTTACAACACAAGAAATAACATAAGTAATAGTTACTAACATAATAATGGGTAATAACATAAATAATAGCTGCAGCCAAAAAGTTACTGAGCATGAAGTTTAAAAAAACCCAAAAAGTCACTAACAGGTCCAGCCATAAGGTTACTAAGCATCAAGTTAAAAAAAAAAAAATCACATTGCACATGAGTGAGCTGTGGAACTTGTGACTATAAAATAAACATATTTAAAAGAGGGAAGAAAAAGTCACTGAAGAATGAGTGTCAAAAGGTGTTTCAGCTCAACAATTCAGATGTAATTTGAATTACTGAAGTCCATTGGTGGATGTAAACTTGAAGCAATGTCTTACTATGATTACTTTTACTTCTTTTTTTAAACATCCAATTCTTGCAGCAATAGAGACAAAATATTAGAGTTGGTGAACCTTCTTATCAACCAACCTTATGTTGGTTGATTCCTAAATCAAACTAACAGAAAACAGATCTGAGGAAGATCTGCTCAGCATCTACATTTGCTAGGAATACATTAGGGAAACTGGGGCCTGGAGGGGAAGTGATTGCTGTGTATGCTTCCCTCCTGGGAGGTCCCTGGTACCTAGAGTTAAATAATACAGCCTGTATCACTTAACAGCACCACTATTTTATCCCTGAGTCAATCCTTTTACTTTGCCAGGGTCATTATCCGACTGCAGAAGGAGTTTTGCTAACAAGATGTGATGTGTGTTGCAGGACATTTATCTCCATAAGCCGAACGTGAAGTGGGATGATATTATAGGACTGGATGCAGCTAAAAGGCTGGTCAAGGAAGCAGTTGTTTACCCCATAAAGGTGAGGTGCTGAGTAGTTTTAACAAAACCAGTGTTGGGCTTGTTAGCTTGTTTCCTTGCAGTTACAGTGGTGTTTTAGAGTTCTCAGTATTTCTGTGCTTTTGTAGGCCATTTGTGTTAGAGGTGTTGGTGTTCCTGTTTCATGCCAGAACTATTCCTGTTCTACCTGAAATGGCACCTGCATTCTTCTACAGGAAAATTCCCTTTCAATATTAATATTATATGAGTTAGGTCCAATTCTTTGACACCTTTGGCACTGTAAGAAGTGCTGGATTTAGCCTATATTTATTCCATGAAAAATGACTTAGTGAGGAGAATGTCACATCAATTGCGCTTGAAAAAAAAAAAACAAAAAACAAAAACACAGAAAGCAGATTTCAAATAATAAATACAGCATTTTTCTCAGGACTCATACATGATCATACAGATCATACATGTCACATTGTTTTGATGAGGTTTTATGCCTCCCTTCAAATTTTGTATGTTTCTTGAATGTGCTGGGAGCAGTGAAGGTGAGGACTACAGTCTCCTGCAATTTGTTTTAGATTATACATTTTTAATCCCTGAATTACTTTCCTGCAGTATCCAGAGCTGTTTACGGGCATTCTGTCCCCTTGGAAAGGATTGTTGCTGTATGGACCACCAGGTATGGAGAGCTTTTTTTTTACCACATCTTTGTGTTTGTCACTGCTTCTTGTTTTGTCCTGTGGATAAATCATCAATGTTAATTAGATCAGATTGTTAAAAAAAGAACATGTTCTGTACATAAATTAAAAGGAGAGAATGTTGGATGGTTATGTACATCTCTGATACTCAAACATGGCCTTTCTTGTGAGTCTTGGCTATTTTTATACTGGAATCTTCCAGAGACAGTACTTACACTAACAATTCAGAGGAATGAAAACTCAGATCTCTGTTTTTACTCAGCTTGGACAATTTTAATCATGTTTGGCCTGATCCTATGATATGTCAATAAATCTGCCATGGACTTATCTCCATATTGAAAAATGTCCTTCCTTTCTTCTGCTTTAGGGGTTCTTTTGGGAATGGGGTGGAAGCTTTGCCTTCATCTAGCTGGGTGTTTTCCTTGTTAGTGCAGCTTCCCTGATCCCATTGCCCCGCTTTGACACCAGGATGTGGCTGGAAGAGGGCAGAGGGCACAAGAACCACCTGAGTCAGGTTGCAAAGCCTCTCTCTGCAATGAAATTAATTTTTTCCTGTGAATGTTTAGGTGTTCCTGCCACAGAAAGCATCCGACCATTTCAGCGTGCACTACTTCAGGATTTGGAGAATCTGCACTTGCAGTTCTGTATTACCTGAGCTTCTCCAAACAATCCTGAAAGGACCACAAAATATTCTGAGGGCTGGAGCCCCTCTGCTCTGCAGCCAGCCTGGCACAGCTGGGGCTGTTCAGCTGCACCAGAGAAGGCTCCAGGGACACCTGCGAGCCCCTGCCAGGGCCTGCAGGGGCTCCAGGAGAGCTGCCCAGGCACTGGGGACAAGGCATGCAGGGCCAGCAGCCAGGCAATGGCTTCCCAGGGCCAGAGGGCAGGCCCAGATGGGATATTGGGCAGGAATTGCTGGCTGGGAGGGTGGGCAGGCCCTGGCCCAGGGTGCCCAGAGCAGCTGGGGCTGTCCCTGCATCCCTGGCAGTGTCCAAGGCCAGGGCTTGGAGCAACATGGGACAGTGGAAGGTGTCTCTGGTCATTGCAGGGTGTTGGACTCAATGGCAATTAAAGGTCCCTTTCAATCCAAACCATCCTATGAGTTTTTTACTGGTTTTACCTGACTGGTAGTAGGATGAGGGGGATTTATTGAAACATTCACATTTTATTCCTTTGGAGAGTGAAATTCTCAAACACTGTTGTTTGTAGGTACTGGAAAAACTTTGCTTGCTAAGGCTGTTGCCACAGAATGCAATACAACCTTTTTCAACATATCAGCGTCCACCATTGTCAGCAAATGGAGGGGTGATTCAGAAAAACTTGTCCGGGTAAGAATTCCTCTCTCATGCATTATATTTTAGCAAACATCACTTTCCCCCTTGAAGAACTTGGGTTCAGCACAGAACTGGAAACAAGTGTTCTCTGATGCTCATAATCTTTCCTGATTTAGACAAAACATGACTTTGATTATCCCTAGTTCTGAAAGCAGGAATAACATCACTTCTGTAGAAATCTCATGATGGATTCTTGCTGTGGGACTGCACTTCTCTAATGTAAGAGGGAGCAGATGTTCTGAAGGCAGCAAAGATCTTGGACTGCCTGATCAGGAGTCAGACAATCAGAGTTCCAATCTAGTGTGTGCTTAGTGCTCTTCAGAGCACTTCACATCCATTTTGCAGGGGTTAGCTTCTAGGCACCCTGCAAAATGTAATTTAGATTCCCAGATTCCTAATTGTTCTTCTTGGCATGAAATGGGCAAAGAACTCCCTGGTCACAAAGATCTTCCAGTCAAAGGCAGAGGTAATGTTGTTTCAAGGAAAGTAGTTTGCTGGCAAGTGAGTAAATGCATTTTTGTGTATAAATAGCAAAGTGTCTGCATGGCTCAGCTGTGATACAGAAAGTTCAGGGGTTCATGTGTAGCATCTTTGCCCATCTGAATCTCTCCATAACATCCACTAGCTCAATGGAAATCCACAAGCCCTAAACCTGCCTTACCCTCATCTCTTGGGCTGCACTTCAGGTAAATGCAGAGCTCTTGGAAACAAATCACCACAGCAATAACTGTTCTCTGCACATGGCATTGTTTGTCTCTCTTGGAATGTAGGCAATGGCTGCAGCACACTTACTTGTCCTGCCTCCTTTGTCCTTTAAAATTGCATATTTTTCTTCTGACATTCCCTTTCTCTCTGATTCTCTCGACATCTGTCCCAGTAGCTTCCTGGAATTTTCTTTTCTGGCAGGAGTATGTGGGGACAATCTGGTTTCTGCCAACATGATACAGAAGGCTTTTTGAGCAAGCTGCAGCACATGCATTGATATTGAATTTGTGGCCTTTTACTCTTAATTAAACTTATGACAGAATCAAAAAATAAAGTAAGATTGTCGATCAGGAGACCTCTAAGAAAAGTGCTGTGTGAATTTATATCCTAAAATCACATGTGCCTGGTGAAGGGGAGGTATTTTTGGGGTTTGTGGTCATTTGGAGGCATATCCTCTCATCCTGTTTTGCTCAGTTCTACACAGCATTTCTGTGATTTTATGTATTTTATATATTATATTTCTAGTAAAATTGTATACTGGTCATGGTCTACTTGTTACTCTGGGCATATGACTTAAACCCTGTGTTTCATGCTCAAAGTGATGAAAATAATATGTATCTTTTAAAATTTGATTTTTTTCAAATGTTCAGATTTAAAAGTGCTGGACTAATATATATTGTTAGTGATGCTTATCTAAAAACTCAAAAACCACTTTACTCAAGAAGAACTGACAGTGTTTTCTTACTCCTAACACAGGCCTCTCCATGTTTACGGAAAATTACATGAAACTTCATTCTCCAATAAGCAGATCCACATTTTCTGTTTCAGCTTTCAGTCCATTTTTTAAATTGTGATTATTGAAGTAATTTATGTTTGTTTTGATCATGAAAAAGAGTGCTTGATTCTTATCAAAAGAATCAGTGCATTTTCTTTCATTATGCTTCAGCTGACCTGCATTTTTTTTCCTCAAATCCTTATTAAAAAAAAAAAAGAAAAAAGTACAAATGGAGCAACAACAAAAGGCACATGTTTAATCTCAGTAACAATTTAGGAGTTCCCAGAATCCTCTGATGGATCATTTTCTTCTATCCCATTATTCTCAGGGTACTCTGATAGGATTTAGACAGAAAGATTTACACATAAAGACAGGATTACAAGGCTGTGTTCTTTATATCTCCTTTACAAACCACTCAGATTTTGAGAGGATTCAGGGACCCTCAGCCTACCCAGAGCTTTTTCCCAGCAGATATCCCTTGGGCCGTGGGTGCTGTTAATTTATGTTCCATGCCAGTTCACTTTAGTGCCTTCTTGTGTCAGTTTCTCTCTCACACTTACTCTTCTCTCTGACAGGTGTTGTTTGAGCTCGCCCGGTACCACGCTCCTTCCACAATTTTCCTGGATGAGCTGGAGTCAGTTATGAGTCAAAGAGGCACTGCTCCTGGGTAACTGGTGGGACCACTTTGGGATTAAAAGAGAGAGGTGCAGTGCTTGTGTCAGTCACAGCAGAGAAGCAAGAGAGCTTCTGTGAGAATTAGCAAGGGGCTACAGGGACAGCAAGAGGGAGGGAGGTGCAGAGCTTTATAACCAGTTGTGCTGTACTTTAAAGGGATTTGAAATGGAAATAAAGGGCAGTGGTGAGGGAAACAACAGGTGGATTGTTAGAGGTAAGTAAGAGCAGCTTATTTTGTGACACTTTGAACATAGGCATAGCAGAGTAATAGGGAGTGTACACAGTGGAATGGCATTTCCATTAGTGACAGAGTTTGGTGGCATTGTCAGGACTTCCCGTTGCAGGACTGGGAGTATGTTGTTACTTGAATCCAAGATTCAAGACTGCTCATAATTAAAAACACATTAAAAAAAGGTTAGGGATGGGAAAGAAGCCAGAGACATATAAAAATATTGTTTCAACAATTAGGAACACATTACAGGGCATTTTATGTACAGTGAATTACATGATCACTTTATTTATATTATATTGTATGTCTATATTGTATGCTTACTATTTGTAAATAGAGTATGTCCTATTGTAAAGATGCTTCTTGTAGTCATTCTCACTTAACAGATGTGGATGTTTAGCCAAATTTGTCCTTCATATTTACATTTAAAAGCTCTCATTAACATCACTGGGTTATATATTCTAATAAGGACTTTTATCCTAAATGCTGTACTTATTTTTACATGTACTTATTAAATACTGACTTGGCATTGATGTTTGAATGCCTTTGCAGAAATTAGTCATTAAACCTGAACTGCAGCCCTTACCATCTAAGGTCCTGATGTTTTCCCTGGCCTTGATCCAAGAGTTTCCAAGAGCTTCACATCTGGAACCAAGAGTTCCAGCTGGTTTTCTGCAAAACAGATTACCTGTATGTGGGCCAGAGTTCTTAGCACTTTAAGTTCTCCTTTTTTGAAGAAGGATCCTTTCTGTGTGGTCTCTGCCCCTTTCTAAATTCTTATCAGTATGGTGTATTTTTTCTGTTTTCTTTTGGTAGAACATTTTGCAAATTGTTGAATTCAATAGTAGTTTTATCTGCTTGTGGCCACTTTACATTCATTCACAGAAAAATGTTACCCTGAACAGGTAGGTGTACCTGTGGCAGGTAACCACCATTTAATGGCAACTATCCCATTATAAGAATTCCCTGCTATAGATCAGTCAATCAGTCAATCAATCAATTGGAGCCCTAGCTATTTTGCAGTAGATGTTGGTCTTGCATGGAGATTAACATGACGAAAAAAACAGATAAATACTTTCTTTGGATTCAGTGATTGTGAATTCTCCTAACTTTAATGCACTGAAAAGAGTCCATTTAAGTAATCATTAGAAAGCTTGATTTTAATGCTTAGATGTTAGCTAATGGAGCTTAATCGTGCTTTGAACTGGGGCAAAACTGTGACAAGGGCTCAGTTGCTGTGAATGACACTGTATAAATAAAGATGATTAATGCCCTGAGCAAATACTATTTCTCTGAATCTTGGTAGTGGTGAACATGAAGGAAGTCGGCGGATGAAAACGGAATTACTGGTGCAGATGGATGGCTTGGCCCGATCTGATGATCTTGTATTTGTTTTAGCAGCTTCCAATCTGCCATGGTAAGAGATCCAGAGAGTACATTTTGAATACATTTTCATGAGCTTCTAAGCACAGATAAAGATTTTATTTAGACTTCTGCAGAAAAAGCCTTGATATTTGGTTAAAGCATTTAAAGATTAATTTGGAGCTTTTACTTTTAAACTCTTCAATTCTTGCTATTTGTGTCACATGAGAATAATCCATAATAAAGTCAACATATGCTGGTCGTACCAGCTGCTAATATTTAAAATGGAGTATTTGACTTTATAGGCAAGTTATTTACTATGTTTGAGCTAAGAAGGGTTTTCAGCCTGGAACTGTAAGGTGCTTAAAACATCTGGTGCTTAGAAGGATACTCCATAAATAGGAACGTTGGATTTTATTAGTGTCAAATGTGACTTTGAAAAGTTGAGGGACAAAATTCTCCTGTTTCTTCAACACAATTTAGTATAGGAGAAAAAACAGTTTAAGATTGGAACTGTGGAATTTCATCAAGCTGGGCAGGATGTGTATTGGGAACAAGACAAGTTGGAGAGGATAAGGAACGGAGGTAACATTTGTAATGTAACAACTGTGGGTGCTCAGGAGAGGAGCTGCTGATCCTCACAGCACTGAGATCTTTCTGGATACCTTTGTCCCTAAAGGCACATGGACCTAAGTGGGTCTGTTCCCCTCTCACATGGAGAAGAGCACAGGCTTGGGTTAGAACAGGAGAGGACAGCAGTCCTGTTTCCAGGGAACTTCAAGCCACGGTCTGGAAGTCATTTGTTGGAGCCCAGTGGGAGGTGTTTGTGGAATGACCTCATGTGAGCAGCAGTTCAGCAGCATTTCAAGTGGCAAAACTTGAAATTTGACTTAGAGGTGCCTTGTTTAGTGAGATGACACTTGCCCAGCTCTGCAGTGTGACAGAGCAGGGCACCTAAAACCAGCTGGGAGCCAGAGAGGGCTCTGCACCCACAAAGACACAGGCTTCATTTATGGATTGTTTTTCAAGATCAGTGATTTTTGGCTGAATCTTTCAAATGTTGGAAGAGCCTCTCTTTGTGACTGGAGAGCTCTGGGTCATGATCAGCAGACTGCTGGGAGTGTCTTGAGTCTGGATGTCACTGGCTGTGTAACCACAGCTGGTTCCTTTTACATACTTTAAAAAAAGTCTGAAGTCCTAGAGCTAGTTTTAGCTCTAGGATCTAGTCCTAGAGCTAGTCCTAGAGCTAGAGCTAGTCCTAGACTAGTCTTAGAGTCCTAGTCCTAGTCCTATGTATTATTTTGACCATATAGATGCACATTTTGGTTGTGCATATCACCAAATGTTCTCTCACAAAGTCTGTGGCAATATTTTACTCCTCTTGTCAGCTGATCCCCTTTTTGTCAGGCCTGGCTGAAAAGGTCCAGGGAACAGGCAGATAGAATTAAACTACAGAAGTGGAGTTTTTGCCTGAGAATTGAGGCTCAAAGGTAATATTTTCAATCAGTCCCAGGTGGCAGGTAAGCCTAGCTTGTCTCGTCCAGTGTTTTCAGGCTCTTTAAATGAAAGAATGGCTGTGTGAACACCTAAAATTTGCATAGAAGTTAGCTGTATTAAGTTAGGCTCATCCCTACTCTGGCCCAAAAGTGTGAGTACAGAGCCACAATGGAATTTTTTTAATAGCCATAATAGCAAAGTCTGTGTGTTAGTTTCAGGGATTTATGTCTTGGACAAACTCATGAATTTAAATCAGTGTAAAATCCTCCCCATTTTGTTACTACATAAAAGGAACTGAGCTGAATTAGATTTGTGTTCCAGTTGTGTAAGAAAATGCTGAAAAAAATAACTGCTCTCTGTATGGACAGTTAAGTTTGAAAGAGAATTAATACAGTATTAATACCTTTGTCTCTTTGGTAGTAATGCACTATAAATGTTTACGTTATTGCAGCATTGTTGCCCTTTCAGAAGAAGCTCTAGCAGTGCATTGCACCTGTGATCTCTTAAATTAACCCGTGAGATAATTATTCATGCTGAGAGATTTTTGCATGTGTTTTGTTACCCTGTGTCTGCCTTACACAATAAATAAGCTCTCTGGGAAGTTGTGTAAAATACACAGAATTGAGTTTTAAGTATTTTATGTATTTGATTTTTGATCATTTTATAATACTGAAGTTCTAATTTCTGTAAAATTGCTTCCTTGAAGCATCCAAAATGACAGCCTTTTTTAAGGTTGAGACAAAATGACAGGGTTTCTGTTTTGAGGGACCTGCCCTGAAAGAAAGCAGTCAGTCTGTGTTGGAACAAGAGTGGCAGCTGGGGTGTTCACTTTTGAAACTTTTATACCTGAGACTTTAGAACTTCCTTTTGGACTTTCTCTCTTGTCAGGTGAAAGTGTTCCTACCACAGAGAAAATGCTTTAAGGAGGGGCTGGATAAATGCTTATAAAGGTGTTTGAGGACGATGGAAAGCCTGGTGAAAGCCTGAGCTTTCACATCCCTGGGGTTCTCCAGCCTTGAGGAATTTGGGATTATCTGCCTCCAGAGAGGTCAGCAGGTTTTAAACCTCTTTTAGGATCCCAACTATATATTTACAGATTATTTTTATGAGTATTAGGTGACATTTAGCCCTACTGTCAGACCTAGACTTCATCTCCACAGGAATATTTCACAACAAAATTTCAAAATATCTAGTGCTACCTAAGCTGTGGCTTCACAGCACCGCCCTGTGCTCTTGCAAACATTTGTTGTTAAGCTGGATTTCAAGAGATTTGTTTAACATAGATATTTATTGATCAGGGAAAAAAAATTAGTACCAAGCTGCTTTTAGAAGAATGAAAAGAAGCCTAAACAAAGCTCTTTACACTGTCCTAAGCTGCACTGCAGCTATTGATCTTCCTCTTCAGCCTGTGCTTGCTGCTCAGCCCTGCTTTCTGCTGCTAATCTGCAAGGTGTTTCTATTAACAAATTACTTGTTAAAATGATTGAATGTAATTAAATAAAATAAAGGCCTTGTTAGTGAAGGAATAAAGAGATCCTTAATCATGCAGTGAATGTTTCCTAGTGTATAAGTTAATTTAATTCAGTTTTCATTGCAGTGCTGTTTTCTTCTCACCCTTACCCTCAGGACTGGTGAAGTTGTGCACACGGATAGATCCATACCTTCCAACCCGAACCATTCTGTAAATCTGTGATGCCTCCTAATGTTAATTACAAAAAGTCATCCATCTTATGCATCTGTAGAGCTTTGTTTATCTTTTCACGAGCATCTCTCAGTACTTCCACTGGCTGTTGTTTCAGAGAATGTTTAGGTTGGCTCAGTGCTTTGTATTCTGCTCTGGTTAATGTCACTTAACCTTGCATTTGATCACTGACAAAACAATTCAGCAACAACCTAAACACTCGAGATAACAAAAACATTGTTTCTTTATTTCCCTCTTCAGCCAACAGGTCAGTGTAACCTTCTGGATAAACAGAATCACAGAATCAGGGCATCACAGAGTGGTTGGGGTTGGCAGGCACTGTAGAGCACATCTAGTTCCACTCTCCTGGCATGGGCAGGGACACTTTCCACCGGACCAGGTTGTTCAAGCACCCTGTTTGTGAGCACTTTGGGGATGGGACAGGCACAGAACAGCTGTGGCACAGCTCCTCTGGGCAGAGCAGAGAGATTTCTGTTGGAGACTTCTTTACAGAACATGGCTAAGGGCGTTCATGAAGCTGTGTTCTGAAGCAGAAGGAGTGATGGAAAATGTAATTTGGAGGATTTGCAGGCAATTTGCAGAGGTTGGCTGTGGTTGTCCTTCACCTGCAAAGGCTTTTTAGCATACCTGTGTTTTAGTTTCTCTCTAAAATCATGAGAACTTTTGCCCTCTTTACACAGATGATGTTAATGTGGGTATTAATATGGGTAAATAACAGGAAAGGGTTATCAGCCAGAGTAATTATTTCCAGCCAAGCAAGGCAATTTTAAGAAGTTGAGCTGAAAAATACATTTGGAAGATGAAAGGAGACTAACATGGTTCTTTGTGCTAGGTGGGACCCTCTGCAAGAGGCATTGCACTGAACACTGGACAGCACCTGAAGCATCCTAAAAATAGCAATAATAATATCAATACAGCAACAGCTGTTGATTAACAAATCCTGGTATTTACTTCTGAGGCCTTGATTACAAGCACGGGGGTGGATCTGAGTGAATTCCTGTTGTCCTCCGGGCTCCTGGATTTCTGATTTTTGTTTTCATTATTTGGATCAGTGCATGTGGAACAAGGTCTCCCAAACCAAAACATTCTGTTCCTGCAGAGCTGACAGCCAGGCATGCTAAGGTTGGGCAGGCACCTGTGGGGGGATTTGGGTGCCCATTCTTGTTTTTTTTGTTTTTGTTTTTGTTTTTTTTTTTTTTCATGTGCTATGCCATAGAAACACTTGGTATTAAAAAAAAATAAGGACAGGTCACCAAAGGTGATAGAAATCAGCTCTGGTGCTGGGCTACAAATCCATCTTGAGCTGGCTTTGAACTCCCTGTGAACTACAAGGGAGTTTCCTTTTAGAAGGAAACAAGAAACTCCATTTGTTGCCTCAATGTTGATTTTGCTGGGAAAAATATTTCACCCAGGGAATTGGGGATAGGGGCAGGTTTATTTCAGGGTATCTGCAGTCCCAGGTTGCAGGTACAGCCCTCCAGCAGCTGGTTCCTCGTGCTCAGCCAGCACAAGTGGAAATGATGCTTAGGGCTTCTGTTCTTCTGCCTGTACAAGAAACTTTGAAGTGGGTTTCCCCTGCATGAGATTTTCTTGCAAGGTATGAGGACTAAATAATATTTTAAACTGGAATAATGAGTCTGTGACTGAATGGGGCCAGTAGAGAAAGATTGGTACAGGACCTTTTTCTTATCTTTTTGTCGACAAAACATCATAACCTGTGTTGATGTTGACAGAATCAGAGTTTTTGGCTCACTGACACATTTATCCAGCATGTTCACCCTGCATGTGATACTTTTCATAAGGATAATGTCCTTTGTGGCTGTTTATTTATAATAATAAAAATACAAATAAAACCAAACCAAAACAAAATTAAACAAAATATAAATAATAGAAACAATCATTCATAATTTGTACTGCAGGAGGAGTCTCAGTTTGGTGTCCTGTTCTGCCATAATACACAGCCTCACATCCAAGACCTTCAGTCTGGATTTTATACCCACTGAGCATCCCTTACTAAGTAGCAATTAATTAGTCCTGAGAGTGCCCCAGACAGGCAATTTGTAGTGACTCCTTAATAGCAGAGGGGGAAAGGGAGAGGTTGTTGCTGATGAGACATGCTGCAGACGAGCACCAGGGCGAAGGACGGAAACTGCAACTTGTGACTGTGATCGTTAGCATCGCTGTCACAAGTCGCATATCACTCAACAGGAATACACTGGATAATTAACCCTTGTTTTTCCTTTTGGCACAGCTACAGGTGAGGGTCTTGCTGTCAAAGCCGCGTCTCCGTGCCGAGACGCGCTGAGACGCTCCCCGTTGTCCTGTGCCTGCAGGGAGCTGGACTCTGCCATGCTGCGGCGGCTGGAGAAGAGGATCCTGGTGGACCTGCCGAGCGAGGAGGCACGGCGGGTGATGATCCAGCACTGGCTGCCCCCTCTGAGCAACAGCGGCAGCGTCAAGCTGAGGACGGAGCTGGACTACAGCCTGCTGAGCCAGGTGGGCAGGGCTGCAGCTGCTCCTGGCCACGGCGGTGAGCGGGGGTTGGAGAGCACCTCGGCGTGCAGCCACGTACGGAGCTGGGCACCTCCTGAGCTCACCTGAGGCTCGCCGGCTTCACACAGCTCCGCCTGCAACATGGTGTGTGCTGGCCCTCTCTGCTGGGCCAGCTTTTCAGCCTTAAATACAGGGAGACATCCAGCAACAGCAGATTTTATCACTGCTCTCACCAAGCTGGGAGCACTTCCAATTCATCAGGGTAATGAACAGTTAATTGTGTAGAGAGGGTTTGTCACAGCTCCGCTGCTGTGGCAGGAAAGAGCATTTGGCAGCAAAGAGATTCACTAGGTACCCCAGCTTCCTTCATGTAGACCTTTGTCACATCCTGGATTCTTGGGAAACAGAACCCTAGAATGGTTTGGGCTGTAAGGGACTTAATCTTTTTCCAACCTCCAGCAGTAAGCAGGAGCACCTTCAGTTAGCTCAGGTTGCTCAAGGTCCCAGCCCTTAAATATTTTACTTTACTCAGCTGAGATTCTTACAGAGACAATACTGCTCAGTTCTGGGCTCATAAGGAAATATATTTATTTTACTAACTGGAAACCTGAGGATGGACTCAGAAAGGTGGGTTTTATTTCACCTACAGAAAACTGGCATTTAGTAAGAAAATGCCCATTATTTTCCTTGGTCCTATGAGGTATTGTAGGCCTTCAAAGAATAACAAGCTACATGATTTTGAGGGGACGATAAAAAAAAAATAGATTTTTGAGTGTTTCTCTGTGTTTATAAATGCATTTCAGGCAGCAGTAGACTTCACTAATATCTATATAAATACATACCCAATATATTTGCCTGCAAATTACATTTATGTCTGATTTGTGAACTGTAATGTATCATTCTGATCCCCTCACAGGAAACAAATGGATACTCTGGCTCAGACATAAAACTCGTGTGCAAGGAGGCAGCCATGAGACCAGTGAGGAAAATTTTCGATGCTCTTGAAAATCATCAGCCAGGTACCTCAACTCTGAGCAGAGAATCTGGCCTGGGATAGTGCTGATTTCCTGCTGTAACTCTTGGAACGAACATTCTAACTCCAGCAGGTGGAGCTCTGATATCTGCTTGGGAAAGTTTTAAAATCTACAGTTTCAAACCCTGTTAAATTTCTAAAAATCAGGGCTTCTTTTAAAGCTGTCATTATCTGTGCTCACAGCATTATCTGTGCTCATGCAATTTTTAATTTATCACACCACATCTAGCACTAAGTGTTGGACTCGGCATGGATATAAAAGTGTCTTTTGGTAATAGTAACAGGATTGATTCAATTCTCTTGTCTTTAGGTAACAGTAACTTGCCCGTGATCCAGCTGGACACAATCACAACCGCTGATTTCCTGGATGTGATCACCCACACCAAGCCTTCAGCAAAGAATCTGAGCCAGAAGTACACGGCTTGGCAGAGGGAATTTGAGTCTGTCTGATAGGAAAAATCAAAAATCTCCAAGCCATTTGCCATCCAAAGCGGCCTCCAAAGGATCAAATGGTGATGGGGAAAGAAGTGCTGCTGTTTCAAGGAACAAAATGCATTGACAAGTGTCAGAGGGAAATCTTTACTTTCAAAATGCAAGGGTGGGTGAAGGGGTGATGGTTATTCTTTATTCAAAAAAGTTCTTGGAGTTAATGTAATGGCACAATCCTATGCAAAAAAACCTCCAGCCTTAATTTTATGTATAGACTTAAAAGATTGATTGGTTGATTGATTGATTCTCAGTCTTTATTCATGACAGATTTTGGGTAGAACTGGAGCAAAGTTTGAAAGCAGATAGACAATTAGTGTAACTCTCCGTTTCTGACACTCCATAGAGCATCACAGTCAGTGCAGCTTTCCCAGCAGAGACCTGCACCCTCCTTAATGAAACACAAAACAGGAGTTTTCAGTGAAATTCAGGACCTTAGCAGGGCATGTAAATTTGGCTAGTTTGTCACTATTTTCAGCTGAGTTCAAAGCCTTGAAGTGTGTTACTGTACTATTGGTTTGGGGTATTGCCAAAATGAAAAAGGCAAGGAATTAGACAAAAACTGCAGAAAATCAGCAAATTTAGGATAATTAACTAGAAACTGTATTGGTGGCTACCCAATACTGGTTTGCAGCCAGCCATAAAACAGAATTGCAGAACCCCAGGATGAGTCAGGTTGGAAGGGACCAGAGGGAGTCTCATCTGACCCCACCTCCCTGCTCCAGCAGGGCCATCCCAGAGCACAGGGCACAGCATTGTGTCCAGAGGGCTCTGGAATATCCCTGGTGAGGGAGACTCCCCCCCTCTGGCCTCTGATGTTGTGCCTCCTCTGCAGGGGGATTGCTGGGCTCAGTCCCTGGCTCTGGTGCCATTGCTGGGCCTGGAGCAGAGCCTGGGCCCTGCTCTGCCCCTCCCTGCACACAGGGACACCCAGGGAC
Organism: Motacilla alba alba; assembly: GCF_015832195.1. Taxonomy (NCBI): domain Eukaryota; kingdom Metazoa; phylum Chordata; class Aves; order Passeriformes; family Motacillidae; genus Motacilla; species Motacilla alba. The sequence continues at coordinate 2,277,118 of NC_052046.1, read as the reverse complement.
ACCCAGGGCTGGGGGCCCTCTCACAGCCTGAACAGCCCCAGCTCCCTCAGCCTGTCCTCCTTAGAGGGAAGCTGCAGGCCCTTCCCCAGGTGTGCCAGCCTGCCCTGCCCATGGGAGCTGCAGTGAGCTGTGCAGGGCCATGCCAAACGGCCCCCGCGCTGGACTGTCCTGCTCACACACGTGGCCAGGTGAGCAGCCAGCACTGCCACGTGTCCTGCACTCCTCCCATCAGAAACTCCAACATTTTTTCTTTTTTTGTCATTTTTTTCAGGCTCCAGGTCCTATCACTGCTCCCTCTCACAGTCCTTCTTGCTCAGCAGGACACTTCCCCTCATGCAGTTCTCAGTTTTCCTTGGGCTGGTGTGTGTCTGCATTCCAAGCACCAGGGTTGTGCACACTTTCCAGCACATTCCAGGACCTCTGAGGTACTGACAGTCCCTTTCATTCCTGCATCAGTCACACATTATTGGAAGTCTCCAAGGGAATATCCTCACAGGATTTTGCTGGTATATCTCCCACCTCCTGCACCTGCCTGTGACACCAGGCCACAGACCTCCCTCACATCCATCCTTCCAAGCAGAAACCAACAGGTTCAGAATGGCTGGCACAAAACCCAGGTGTGTGAATTTATGCAAAACTGAAGCTGGCAGTACAAGGGCCCACAGACACTGTCTAAAGATGGCTTCTGTTCCTCAGAGGTCTCTTCTCCCAGGCAGAAAGTGTCATGATGAGAGGAAACAACCTCAAGTTGCGCCAGGGAAGGTTCAGGTTGGATATTTGGAATTATTTCTTTCTAGGAAAGACTGTCCAGCCCTGGCACAGGCTGCCCAGGGCAGGGGTGCAGTCTCCATCCCTGGAGGGATTTAGAAGCCATCTGGATGTGGCACCTGAGGACGTGGGTCAGTGGTGGCCTTGGCTGTGCTGAGGAATGGTTGGACTCAATGATCTAGATAAATTTTCCAGCCTAAATAATTCTGAGATTCTCTGATTTATTCTTGTGTTTCCACTAAAAAAATCTCCTCCATCCACCCATTCTCTTCCTGGCAGAGTCTAAATCTGAACGTAGTAAGCACCCACCAAGGGAGGCTGCAGAGAGACACTGTCACATGCGAGGAATTCATTCATCACCGCGGTTTTGTTTAACAAGAAGGAGCATGGCTCATTAACACAAAACTGTATTTTCAATAAGGTTAATACTCCAGTAATGCATAATTACAACCTAATAATTTAACACACAGGAGCACTGTAAAACAACTGTAAAGGACTTTGATTATTACAGTTTGCAAATGGACCAGAAAAGCCATTTACCATCATTACAAAGTTGGTTCATATTGGGGGATGTAGTGCATAGGAAAAGCATTGCACGCTACAGAATTAAATTTCATTTTACAGCTCTGCTAACCAACTGTAAAAACTGGAATCTGTCCCCATGGCTTGTGAAGGATTTTTTCCATAACATTAAAAAGAAACAAAAAAATCCCCAACAAAAGTGAAATTTTGCAACTGTAGCATTAATAGGACCCTGCTGAAGCCTAATTTTAAAAAGTCACAGTCTCTAAGGCATTTAATACCAGAGTTTTGTTTCTGTATCATTCTTTTTAATAACAGGATCTAATTAAAACATCTGTAAAATGCTGACAGTTTTTAATTTTATGAAAAATTTGAAAAGCAAATAACAGGATCTGCTCTAATGAAAGACAGCCACAGTAGTTATTATTAAGCAGTGGTGATGGTTTCATTTAAGAGTCACTTCTAAAGGAGCGTAATCTCTACCTTTAAGTCAGAGCAGAGCAGAGGCATCAGTGAAATCACTACAGGCCACTGAGGCTCTAAGGCTCTGCTTGAGCTTTATTTACTTGAGTGTTTTCAGTGCATGTTTTCAGTTCAGCTTATTCTGCAGAAGGTGATGCTTTCCAGACGATGCTTTTCATCAGGTATTCTTTGAAAAGTGAAAATTAGAAAACACTGCCCTGTGTGTGTGCCTGTGCTGGGCCCACATGGATCCCCTGCCCCTCACAGCCCAGGGTGGTTTCTGATGGATGCCACGCGTGCACTGATCTTGGGACCTTAATTTTTGAAGCAAGAATGAAGGAAATGGTGTGAAACAGATGTTTCTTCAAGCTACCTGTTCCATTTCTCACAACATCTGCTTCAGGATATGTTCCACTGCCTCTGGGAAATTCTCACAGGTTAAGTAGGGAGCTGGGTTGATTTTGTCTTCATCTGCTGGACGGTATTTACCTGTAACAGATTAACACAAAGATCACTTTACCAAACTCCTGGGAGTATCTTTTTTTCCCCCCCTGAAAATTACAGCCTTGTCATAGCAGTACCAATCAGGAAAACGCCCATCTGGGCAAAAAAACATCCCACAAGGCTTCCCTAAACAAATGCTGAGCCCTCCAGGAGATTCCTCCAGGAGCAGCTCTGGATCAAAACTAGTGTTAATCGCACTGGTTCACTCATTTGCTGTACTGGCAAATGTCCATATTGTAGGTTCTTAAAATAATAATCATAGAATCCCAGAATGGTTTGGGTTGCAACAGACCTTAAACTGCATCCAGTGCCACCCCCTGCCATGGGCAGGGACACCTTCCACTGTCCCAGGCTGCTCCAAGCCCCGTCCAGCCTGGCCTGGGACACTGCCAGGGATCCAGGGGCAGCCACAGCTGCTCTGGGCACCCTGGGCCAGGGCCTCATGATCCTCACAGGGAAGGATTTTTTCCTAAAATCTCTAACCTAAATTTCATGTCTTTCTTTTTGAACCAATACTCCCTGTTCTATCACTACATTTCCTGGTGAAGAGTGCCCCTCTCTGAAGACTCTTCTGAAGAAAAGCAGGATTACTTCCCTTCATTTTCAACATACCACACAGTGTGGCATAAGCAAAAATGCCACCTCAAAGAGACCTTTCCCAGTCCATGGGTCCATCAACAACACAAACAATACCTGTCAGTCCCTCCAGGTTCCATTTCCATACAAAGCAAAATTACATTTATAACGACCTGTGTAATTGTTGAGGAATGCCACCAGAGCTCTGGCACCATGAGAGGTTACATTGCTGTGACTGATTTTGGCCATCTAAGGTGTGATTGCAACAGTTCCCTCTGTTCTGTGATTACTGCTCTGGATTTTTGAGTCAGAGCAGATTCTCAGCTACAAGAGCAGCTGTCCCCATCTATGGCTTTGGTCACCCTGCCATCAGCTGGGGGCCTGTGCTGTGCTCTAGCCCTGTTCTGCCTGACAGGCTGCCTCTGCCCCACCCCAGCAGGGCTGTGGAAGGTGGGGGCTGGCCCCAGGGCTCAGAGTCCCTTCACTTCTAGGCACAGGGTGAGATCCCTGAAGGCACCGCTGTCTCCTGAAATGACCAATCCGTCGAGTACTTACCCGTCCTTACCAAAATCCCACGCATGCCTGCCTGCTGGGCACCACCAACATCATCCCTGCAGTCCTGGGACACAGCAGGAGAGCAGAGGGTTAGTGGGCACAGGCACTTCCATAACCTTCTCTGCTTTGCACATCCTTAAAAGCAGTGACACAGAGTCAGATCTTTCAGCTACCCCACTGGTCACACTGTCACAGGAGTGGTTTTCTGTGTGCTCTCTGCCTGATCAAATAGTGACTGAAGTAAGAGAAAAAACCCATGGATTACACACTAAATCCTGTGAACTTTCATGGAATTGTTTAGGTTGGAAAGCCCCTCTAAGACCATGGAGTCCAACCATTCCCGCAGCACTGCGCACACCACCACTGACCCATGTCCCACACATCCACGCAGCTTTTAAACCCCTCCAGCGATGGGGAATCCACCACTGCCCTAGGCAGCCTGTGCCAGTGCTCAAAGTCCTATTTCATGAAGAATTTTTCTCTAATATCCCATCCAAACTTCTCCTGGCCCAGCCTGAGGCCATTCCCTCTCCTCCTGTCCCTGTTCCCTGGGAGCAGAGCCCGACCCCCCCGGCTGTCCCCTCCTGTCAGGAGCTGTGCAGAGCCACAAGGTCCCCCCTAAGCCTCCTTTTCTCCAGGCTGAGCCCCTTCCCAGCTCCCTCAGCTGCTCCTGTGTCCTTCCCCAGCTCCTAGAAAAGACAGTTCCATCCTGGAGCCCCCCTCTGAGGCCCTGCCTGCCCCGGAAGGCAGCGCTGCACGGCAGTGAGGAGGGGTTTGTGCCCACGTACGTCTCCAATCATGACGGCCTCCTCGGGGGCACAGTCAGTGCCCCGCAGAGCCTCCAGGAAGAAGGTCTTCTCTGGCTTCCCCACCACGGTGGCTTTGGTGTCTGTTGCATACTCCAGCCCTGTCACAAAAGGTCCAGGTCCCAGACACAGGCCATCCTTCTTCTTGAAATACCTGGCTTTATGGATCGCTATGAGAGGCGCCCCATCCAAAATCAACCTAAAGAATGAATGAATGAAGAAGAGAGTACAAAAATTATATTAAAGGAATTTATATTCAACAACTGAAGGCCTCAAGTGGCTTTCAACAATCCCAGAATGGTTTGGGTTGGAAGGGACCTTAAAGCTAAATGAGTTCCACCCCCTGCCATGAGCAGGGACACCTTCCACTGTCCCAGGCTGCTCCAAGCCCTGCCCAACCCAGCCTTGGACACTCTCAGGGATCCAGGGACAGCCACAGCTGCTCTGGGCACTCTGTGCTAGGGCCTGCCCACTCTCAAAGGGAACAATTTCTTACAGGTACAGGATGAATCATTTGACCTTAATTTCATATTCTAGCATTGAAGGAATTACAGTAACAAGTTACATTAAAAAAACCTCAAAGCCATTTGAGGTATTCATGTCCCTCTGAATTTCCCAGTTAACCCTGGGAGTTTGAGCAGGCTCGCTTCCACAGCGTTCTCTCATCTCTGTTATGTGCCCTGCAGATTTTCCTACAGCAGACACTGCATCCCCCTGTCCTGCAGCAAAGGGAAGCTGTGTAGGTGCTGCACTGCAGGAATGCTCCTGGTCCACCAAGCACAGAAATATTACTGCAGCCCTCCCCTCCCAAGTTTCAGTGCAACAAGCTCTGAACTGCCATCTGGACTGCCAAACATTTTCCCTTTGATTTTACACTTTCTCCAGGTAATGCAGGTCATTCCAATCTTTATCACAACAGTGTAAAACACTGGCTGTTACTCTCAGGGCAGAAAGGAGGATTCATTTTCTTCTCAACACCTGATTTGCAAAACAAAGCAAAACAAAAGCCTTTAAGAAAACAAAAGTCTTGCTTTGCCCCTGTTGTAGGAGGCTGGCTGAGGTGAGCTGGATTCTCCTTGGAGGATGCCTGCAGAGCAGTCTGGAAGCTCTGAGCAGGGCATAAATGATATTTCATTTCACTTAATTATCACAAAACACTCCTATTGAATCAATGCATTCCAAAGCAAGCTGAACAGGAAGAGAGCTGGGTTGTGTTTCTGTGAGCAGCCAGACATGTTCATGATGGGAGGATGCCTCTAGGACACAGAAAAATTTAATTTGACAGCATCACCACAACCACTATGTTCAGCAGTTTGCAGGAGAGATCTCACCTGAGAGAATTCTTTCAAACGTGGCATCAAAATCCCACTTATACAGGAAGAGAAATTTAGTCTCAGTCATTTCAAGTGGTGCCTGGAGAACGGCCAGACTCTGTGTATCTCATTTTGGGACTCGTGTTGGGTTAGATTTACCTAAGTTAATGTTGGGTGTCAATGGAATAGTTGCCTACCACGTAATTAGTCAGCCTGGGCTCCTCACAGTTGGTGCAGAGGAAAAGGCACTCCTAGGGCACAGTTCAACTGTCCTATTTTAAGCATTATTAGGTAAAAAAATGCCCTGAAGTGCCTCCCTTTATCCCTCCAGAGCCCAGATCACCAGCACAGACACAGTGCTTAGATATCTGCACTTAATCAGATTCACCTCATAGTTCTGCAATCCCGATGCAATTCCATTTTCAATGCAAATCCCAAGTGAGTTAATTATCTGAGCAGTAAAGGAGAAGGAATAGGGCAATGCTCAACAAGAAGAGGATGTGCCAGTGGCCAGTGTTTCCACCAGGCCTAACAGAACTGAGACAGCAGCAAAAGTTTATCCCCCATAGAGAATGGGGGGAAACACCCAGAACAAATCAGTGAGGTGTTACAGGCCAGACAGAACCCATCCTGGCTTTTTTAAAGTGTCTCGGTCTTCAGCCCGAAGTAAACGATGGATATTATTCAACAATTAATACATTTAGGACAGAAATACAAATCAATAAAATGATGTAAGCACTGGGCTACTCAACAGGTTAAGCTCATGCAGTTGTGAAATTAAGAGTCCACTCATGACCCAAAGTGAAATTCCAAAATCAATGCCTTTGGCAAGGCTCACTAACGAGGCAGACAGGGTCAGTTTGGGTCAACATCTGTTGATGTAAGACAGAACTGGCAGCACATGAGGACAGCACTGGCCTCCCACTCCAGGAAACCTCCCTAAGACACTGGTGGGCAGAAACTGATACTGTTTCTTCTAATTTTATGGTTATAAAGAGAGGTTAAGGTGTTTGGTATCAGGCTTTTCACCAGATTTCAAAGCTGCAGAACAGTGGTAGCCACCACCCAGTGAGCAAAGATAGGAAAGGGCTCATCACACACATCACCAGGGCTACACTCAGCTACAGGCTCACACCCAGTGTCTGAAAGCTGAAGGCTTCTCAAGTTAAAATACAGAGTGTGGAGTCAAGCCAGAGCCAGTGAGAAGGACACATGGCTCTGCCCACACTGGTGCAGCCTGGCTCACGGATGGTCACAGACAGAGTGCATCTGACTTACCCCTCAGCCTAGAGACAAAAAGAGCATCAAAAATAAAACACTCAAGATCAGCTCCATAGCCCACCTGGCCCAACAGGCTCTGCTGGCCACTCCTGAACAGAAGATCCTTCAGAAGATACTGCTGGATATCCTGCATTAGGTAGGTAAGGAATAACCTCCCCTAAATACTGGATTCCTTTCCCTACTGCACACAGGCTCTGCAGGCTGGGCTTTGAACACAGAATCTGCCTCTCCTCTTGGAGAAGAAACAACCTCAGGCTGTGCCAGGGCAGGTACAGGTTGGACAAGAGGAGGAATTTCCCCCTGGAAAGGCTGGTCAGGTATTGGAAGGAGATGCCCAGGGAGGTGTTGGAGTCCCCATCCCTGGAGGTGTCCAAGGGAAGGCCTGGACGTGGCACTCAATGCTCTGGGCTGGTGACAGACTGGGGATTGGGCACAGGTTGGATTCAATGGGATGGGAGTCTTTTCCAACCCAAATAATTCTGCGAATGCTTCCCCACATTCCTAGTTTTGTGCATTTCTCCTTCATGAACTGCTAACTTTTCCCCTCAGTAACAGCTGTGACTGTACCTCTGCAGTTTATTTAGACTGAAAGCTGTAAAAATGAGGTCTGGACTGCCTGAAGTTCCTGGTGGAGAATCCAAATCCCGCAAGATTAGTGACTCCCTCACAAGCTGCATGATGTGTGATATTCCTACCACCCTTCTCTTCCCAGAAAGAGAAGAGAGCCCAGCACAAGACAGCTCCCAGTCCACCCCCTGCCAGGGGCTGCCTTACCGAAAGGCTCTGTTCATCATCTCGTAGTGGAAGTGCTCAGGAGCCAGTCCCACCACCACAGCATTGGGGTTATCCGTGCCAATCCCTAGGAAAGACAGGATTTCATTCACACTTAGCAGCCCACAGTCAGCAAAGTGCATTTAATCACTTTAAGGTAAAATAAAGCATTTTCTGACACATTTGCATCACAGAGACTGCTTTTATGTCTTTTATAGATGAAGAAAGCATCTGTGGAAAAGGGGCTGGTCTATCCAGACTGTTCCATCCTCTAGGATCTGGACAGTTTTAAGGCAGTTGTGGGATGATTCTGCTTCTGCTCCCACTGAAATGCAGCAGGACACAAAAATCCCTCTTTTAACTGAATGACTGCTTGCCATCTGAGAATCCCTCTCTACATATATTTATGTGCTTTGTAAGACAGTAAAGCAGGAATTCAAGTGAATCCCATCCAGTTTTTCCATTCCCTCTAGCCACATGAAATTCCACTGACTGTTGTTCCATGCATCAGTCTGATCCTGACAATAAAGACAGTACTGCAGCATGGCCCAAAAGTTGTTTCCCTAGATAAATTTGGGCTTTTCTGGAAGGTCTTTTTTCAAAGTGGATTAGTGCCCTTGGGAACAGCTCCACTGCAGTCCCACCCCTGGACAGAACCAGCAGTGGAAGCAGAGCAGCACCAGCAGAAGGGTTTTACTATGGCATGTTATCAGCTGAGGATTTTGTTCCACCTTCAGACACACCCTCTGCACCTCTAGCAGGACAACTAGAGCTCCTGGCTGGCTCTGCTGGCTGAGGTCTCCTGCTGCATGTCCCTCAGGTGGCTCAGCCAGCAGAACATCCACTCAGAGGTGCCACGGTGCAGTCGTGACATCACCCAGAAGCATCTGAGTCCTTAAACCAGGAAAGGATTCCTTCATCCGCCTGTGACCAACTTTAACAGAGTGATCAGCCAAGAACAGCTCGACAGCAGCCATTAACTGGAATTTAAAGCACTCTCCACTGTACTTACATGTTCCAAGAGCAGCGCTGAGGAGATGTGAGTCAAAGCCCTTGTAGCAAAAACAAATCCAACAACCCACTCCAGACCCCAGCAGTACAGATGATGCACCAATGTGCCCCCGTGTTACCTCTGTCTCTGCCATCTTTTACAAAGTTAGCATCAGCTCCTGAGAAACTGATGGAAAGATCCCAAAACCATGGAGACTGAGCTGATTTAAATGCTGTCAGTGAAAGAGCTGCTGCCTCTGCTGTTTCTCACCCAGGGAAGCCTTCCTGGGAGCACAAATATTGCCGGGGGCACATTTCTCTGGATATGCTGTTAGGAAGAACAGATTACCAGGTTTCACTGCTCTCACAGAGGCTTTTCTGCTGAACATCGACCTCTCTAAAGATTTCTGACCAGACTATGGCACCAAAATATAACAGGAAATTCCTAGATCCTGGCAAGTTTAGAACCTGCTTAAATTACACAGCCAAAAGATTTTGGTTTGTAAGGCAAGGGCAAGGCAAGCCACCCATACTTCAGCTGCCTGACTTTAAATAAAAAATTTTGAGTGTACAGTATGCAGTTTTCAACTCTGAGTATGTTAAAAATGAGGGTATATTTGCTAGTCTTGTTGTCCAAGTGAGAACACATCATTTTCTGCTGAGGGAGGGAAATGGGAGCATCTGAAAGCAAAGCAGATTTTAACCAAGTCTTTAGGGATGACAATTTAGAGGACTCAGGGTGATGAACCTTCTGTCACCAGTGAAGGTATCCAAGTACATGGGGTGCAACCTAAATGTTTAATATAAGATAAGCAATAATTGCCTGGAGATTTTGCATTTAATAATAACCTATTAACAGAGAAACAGCCTGTTGTGTGTGCCTACACACTGTTTTTTCAGCTCTTTATGACCAATAAAGCACCAATGACCTGGTGCTAACAATTACTTCATATTTTACGCTGGAAATGAATGGAAAGCATTGAGTTTTACCTGAATTCCTGACTATTTGAAGGCCTTGGCTGCCATTCCCACAGCTCCTCAAGAAGATACAACTTCAGCCTGTTTGGTGCTTGATTTAAAATTAAGAAAGGACCTTTATGACCCTGCAGAATTCCACATTTCAGGCTCCACCATGGCTGGTGGTCTGCAGATGATCGAGAGCACATCTCCTCAGCTGTTCATTAACTGCTGTTAATTAATTAGCTGCTTCCTGAGCACCTCACCTGTGAAATCAGGCAGGGCCTTGTCGTCCACCAGGAGCAGGGGCCGCACCTGCTGCTGCTCCAGGAGGTTCCTGGCTGCTGTCAGGGAGGTGAAGATCTCGTGCTCGGCGATGTCGAAGCCCAGCCCCGTCAGCCTCTCCAGCAGGTCCCTCTTGCTCTCCTTGGTGGTGTTGGTCACAAACCGGACGGTCAGCGGGGCACTGCGCAGCCTGGGGGGGACACAGGGGCACACTGGGCACAGGCTCCTCCTGTTCTCACCCCTCTGCTTCTCCCTGGGGCTAAAAACAGGCCCAAAGGCTGCAGATGCAAAGAGCACACGGAAGACTGGTGCCACACAAAAACTTGTGTGAGGTGGAAGGGAAAGCAAGAATTACACCCCCCCAGACTAAGACAAGTCATCCTCCTCTCCTTTCCCTCTCTGCCTCAAAAATTCCTGAAGAAAACAGTGATAGCAACTCCCTCTTCACAGCACCAGCCAGCACATCCAAGATAACTAATTCGAAAAGCCTTTTTATTCAAGCTACACAATAAATAAGCCAGTCCTGCTTCTTGATCAAAATAAGCGAACAAAAGAAGCTTGTTGCTGAATTAATATATTGAACTCCACTGCTGGGTGAATTTCCCAGCAGCTGTGGCTCGTTCAGGAGGCTCCAGGAGCCTGTGTTACCTTGGTGGTGGTTTTATGTCAGCTTCTGCAGCCATTTCCCCCTTTCCTGAGGAACACCAGTATCACATAAAACCACATTATAGCCCTGTGCTGACAGTAAATGCTACCAAACAATCAAATAATTTTAAGTGACAGTTTCAACAGCATTCCCTTTAATTATTCCCCCACCGTCACTTTCTCTGTTGCTATAGGAACAAACACAGGCATCAGGACTGTGTGGAGAACATCAGAATAAAGTTGGAGACTTGCTTCCACCTGTCACTTCCTTCTACCTCTTGTTTTACACTGACCATTCACAGGTATGAGATGATAAAAGAGTCCCCTGGTTGATGATAAAACAAAAAATAATATGATTTTTTCCCCCTGGATCTCAACTGTGAACATAGTAACCCTAAAATGGGCACCTCTCCATTTGTTCCCTAAGCAAGCTGCATGCCATTCCTTCTAGCTTCTCTTTGGGAAGGACAGGCATGTGGGCTGGCAGAAAAGAGAGTGGGATGATAATTTTTTTCAAACCTCTGAGCCAAAAGACCTGGCTGCTCTCTGCCACCTGCCCTCCATACCTGTGACAGCACATATATATTATATGGAATTTTAGGAACATTGACTCTCATTTCTCCCTGCAGCAGAAAACAGTGCAGTGAGTGAAAGGGCAATGAATGAGTACCCAGTGTTTCAGCAGGTTTTACTTCCTTGCAATTTTACATCTTAAGGATATAATCATTCCCACAGCACTGTGGGAAATGCAGCTTCCTCATCCCTCTGCGAACTTTTCCTCTGAGCTGCAGTCCAGCTGTATAAAACCCTTAGCAGCCCATTCAGAGAGTTCAGTTCTGCTCCTATATCCTGATTAATCTTTAGTGCCCTAGAATCCTAAAGTGTCCCCCTTCATTCACCACAGTATCACCTATCACTCTGGGATATTTCCTTATCCATTGCAAGATGTCTTCTCCAGGAAAGCGCCACAAATATTCCTGGGATTGTGTGTCCTATTTCACCACTTGGTTGGAATAAATCACTTTGCTGTGCCTGAGTGTCTTTAGGCACCCTTTAACCATGAGAGAAGGAGTTAATTTGACTGTCCTGTTTATTAATGTGTTGAAATTCCTATGAAATAAAAAACAAATGAGGTTGTCTACCTAGCAGAAAGAAACTTTTAAAACAGTAATAAATGAAAAAAGCCTTGTCTAAATGAAATGAAAATGCTACAGGGGTTGCCTGGCTCCCTAGGCCAAGCTTTTCTGTTATCCCACTTTACCTCAGCACAGATCTGAAAGATTTGACAGACAATCAGAGCCCCGAGGAACAGCTCAGCTGAACTGATTTTGGGGTAATTCACCCAAACTCAACTTCTGCTGTGGCTGCCTCACCTGTGAATCAGCAGACACACCTTGAATACTGGGGGTTTTATCTCTAGAAAAGGCTTAGAAAACACAGGAAGAGCCACTGAGGAAAGCAGCAGGGGCTCGGGTGACACCAGTATCTCTCTCCACCCTTTGCCGAGCTCTCCTGGCACGAACACAGCGCAAAGGATTCGGCCGCGTGCTGACCCCACTCACCCACCCCTTTGTGCAAACAGCACTGACACAACCTCCCAGAACAAACCCAAAAGAGAGGGGAAACTTGCCTTTTCAGGGCTTCCTGGGCGCCAGGCACGGCCGAATCCTCGACGTGGAGGGTGCCATTGAGGTCCACCAGCACGGCCTTCAGCGCGCGCCGCGCCGCCATCGCGCCCGGGGACAGGCCGAGGGACCCCGGGACTGCTGGGGATTTAAAAAAAAACCTCACGTAATTGATGGGGGGTAGTTTTTGTCGCAAAGGCTCTGTGGAAATCGGGTGCTGTTTGTTCTTTCAGTGCATCAAAACGAAATAAAGTTCTCTGAAGGACTTGAGGGTGCTGGGGAGAGAGAGGGCCATTAGGCCTGGGATTGCTGGCTCAAGGCCTCAGCAAGAACCTTTCAGCAAGTCCTGCCAACAGCAACAGTGAAAATAAAGACACAGTGCTCTAAAGCTGTGCCTCTAAAGCTGCATTTTGGCTGTAAAGCTCAAAACGCTCTGCCGAAGTGGAAACTGTTGGTTTTATTTTTGTAAGAGGGATGCAGCCCACACCACAGCCACGCTGAGGCTGCTCAGTCAGGATTTTTGCAGATTTTTAGCCAGCAAGCTCTCAGGGCTCAGGCATATCCAGCACCTCGAAGGGTCATTCCATGCTCTTGCAAAAGGGGCAGTTTTTCTGGTTCCACGTACTCAGCCCAAAATAAAAGCCAGGATTTGAAGGGTAAAGGCACCAGGGGAGGAACAGAGAGGTGATGTTTGAGTCTCCCGGCTAAAGATCTGTCTCCAGAAACAAACACTTCCCCTCATGTGGGCTGCAAGTGCTGCATTTTGCTCCGTGAACAAGTCTGAGGAGCTGTTTCTCAGAAAATGTCCAATACAGCTCCAATATAGCATTTTTTTTCCTCTTGTCCATTAGACAAGAACCATCTGAAAAGGCTGAGAGAGTTGGGATTATAGAAGAAAAGCTTCAGGGTGATCTGATTTTGGCTTTTCAGTACCTGAGGGACAATGTCCAAGTGATGGAGGGACAGAGAATGGCTTCCCAGGGCCAGAGGGCAGGCCCAGATGGGATATTGGGCAGGAATTGCTGGCTGGGAGGGTGGGCAGGCCCTGGCCCAGGGTGCCCAGAGCAGCTGGGGCTGTCCCTGCATCCCTGGCAGTGTCCAAGGCCAGGCTGGACAGGGCTTGGAGCAGCCTGGGACAGTGGAAGGTGTCCCTGCACGTCCCAGGGTGTGGGATGGGATGAGCTTTAAGGTCCCTTTCTACCCAAACCACTCTGGGATCTGCCAACCCTACGAGCGACCACAGTTTTGTGTTCAGCTGGTTTGGTTACAGACAGCATGTAGCATGTCTGTACTTCTAAAAAAGCACAGAGACTGGTCAACACCATGACTGGAACCTGCCCTAATAAATTTCTGTCAGTTTTATCTTTGCAGACGGTTTTATAAATGGTCATGTGGGCCTGGGGTCTCAGGTACACCACACACAGACCACACCACGCACACCACAGTTTCCACCACAGGAAACTTTGATATTCCACTACCGTTATTCCTGCTGGTTCTCTGCAATGAGAAAATAAATAAAAATGCTTCTTTTACTGTCTATCTGTTGATACGAAAGCCAAAGTTAAACGTTAAAGACACACAGAACTCCTAAAGAAGCTTCATCAGTTTCAATGGAAATTGCTATTATCATTATTATCATTACTACTATTACTACTGTTTTTATTTTAGTGTTACCATTTTATTTTTACCCTACATTTCCATCGGTTTTGCTGTTCACAGTGCATTTATTTGGGAAATATGGATGTTATCAGCAGAGCCAGTTTTCAGCACAGCCTGATTTTAAGGAAGAAGCTCATGGACTGCCAAGGAAATCCTAAAAGACCGCCAGAACCACAGTTTTTATAATCACATCCCAACGAAAACTCACCTTGTCAGGACAAAGGGACACCCTAGCCCCGGTCTCTGGGACAAGGACACGAGGAACACAAGACACAACCTAAGGGAAAGAGGGATATATTCTATAAAGATATATACGATTGTTATATATCCCTCGGTGAAAGGACGGGGCTGGCACAAGTGCGTGCCTTTCCGCCTCCCAAAACCCCCGTGTTGCGGGGATGGTACCGCCCCTTCCCGCCAGCTCACATCGGGCACACGGGCTGGCCCATTCCCTACCGGGGGAGTCCCGACAGCGGGGAGCTCCCCTTTCCTTGACGCAGATGGTTCCGCCCGCCATTTCGCGGCCGAACGCGGCGGACGCGCCCACGCGGAGGAGAGGGGGGGGCAGCCAGCGCGGCTCCCCCGGCACTGACCTGTTCCCGCCGCCGCCGCCGCGCTCGGCCTGCCGCCCGCGGGGTCCTGGCGGAGCCGCGCCCGCCCAGCCCCGCGCCGGGCCAGGCCCGCCGCCAGCGCGGCAAATAATAAACAGAATGTAATGGTTGTTGTCATAAAATAAACACCGACCTCAGCCCGCAGCGGGCCTGCCGCCGGTCGGCGACAGGCAGCCGCGACAGGCAGCGCGGGGGGCAGCCCGCAGGGCCCTGAGGCTCGGGGCGCACCGTGACGTGGGTATGGTATAAATTATATAAATTACACCCATTCTATCCATTATATCCCTGTTGCAGCCTCTTTGTCCTATATGTGCAATATGTAATCATACCCTGTGTGGATATGGTCATAAATCATGTAAATTATATCCCTTATATCCTATATGGACATATTTATATCCGTAGCCATGCACTATGGATATCCATAAACTAATTATCAAAAACATATCAATAATCTCTACACTATGGATATCCATAAACTAACTATCAAAAATATATCAATAATCTCTATATTATGGATATATTGTGCCCTGTATGGATATTATACATAATAATGTATTCATATATCTATCTATCTATCTATCTATCTATATATATATATATATATATATATAAAAACGTTATATACAAAATCTTATCATATCCATATATGGCTATATTATACCCATAATATATCCACGGTAACTAGTATATATTTATATATAAATACAAATATATATATATATATATATAGGATATATAAAAATATTAAATATTTTTTATTTCTAGGATATATTAAAAATATACCCGTTATATAGCTACAATTTAATGCTTTAAATTACATCCATAATATGTCCACAGTGATAATATAACATATATATTATAATCCACTTATTATATCCATATACAAATATATGAGTATATTTTCATACCTATATTTATAATTCCACATTGATAGGTGTTTATATGTCTTTGTAGCATGACTTTTAACCTACAAACGCAATAGTTTGTAAAACTATTACTAAGGTGAATAGACATGTAAAAACTTTGCTTTGCAGGTTCCTTTCTTTTTGCAGGTTCAGCCGCAGCGCTGCTCCAGAGCTGCTGGAAGCCAGGCGAGGGGATGGCAGCAGTGTGGTTATTCCCAGTGGTTATTCCCTGGCTGTCCCTGCACTCCCTGCTCCTTCCCTGCACACCTGATCCTCGCCTGCTGCCCCACTTTGAATCCCGATTTTTCACCTGTCAGGTGAAGCTCGTCCCAGTTTTGCCTCCGCAGCGCAGGATTCCCGTTGCTGCTTCTCCCTGCCCGCGTGCCTGCAGCCCCTCTGGAAGCACAGCAAGGAGGAGAACACCACTTTGTTATTTTAAAGCTGCTGCAGCTTGCAGTCTTTAGTGCTGGCCTTGACTTCAGCAAGGACAAATCAAGTTTGGATGCAGAAATGGGGTTACAGACTCGCCGTGCCTCAAGCCGTTCAGCACTCACTCCCAGTGCCACAGCCATGGAAACATCTACTGCCGCTTATCTTTCCCAAAAAATTTCATAGGAATACAAAGCATTCCACACACACACAAAGCCCCATTTCCAGCAAAGATCTGTGAGAACAGCTGAGCCTCGAGGCTGCACCCTCCTCACCTCTGACTGACACCAAGATCATCACAGAGAAACTACTTCTAACAGATCCACAGGTTTGAGAAGCTGAGGATCCTGGAGATCCTGTTCTGCCTCAGGACGGCGTTGCCACATCTCACTGGGTTTGCTACATAAACCAAAATACAGCTCCACAGCAGAGATGATACTGCCACGCGCCGCAGGGATGAGGAAAAAGTTACACGTTTCATACAAGAGCATCTGAAGAGGATGAAGCAGTTTTGAGATATCCCCACTGTACACAGAGAGAGAGAGAGAGAGAGAGAGAGAGAGAGCTGGGAAAGAGAGTGCTTAACTTGGAAATTCAGGATTTATTTACAAAAATCACAAGAAAAAAAGGAAACAACATAAACCTGTCCTCCTGGATGTACTTTACTCTGCAAAAACCTGTGACTGAAGATCATTTACATGTTTTACAGATTCTTTTTCATATACAACAGCATAAGCTTTAGTCATCAAGACATTGGGAGAAAAGATGATTGGGCAAGCTGCTTTAAAAAAATGAAACTGCCAGGTCTCCCTTGGCCTCCCCTCTTCAAAATTAAAGTCAAACACTTCAGCAGAAGAACAGACAAAGAATTCTAACTTCTCTATAAAGATACACGAGACTCACCTCTTCCAATCAGACTTAACTCAGTCTTAATTGAGACATGACAGGCAGGAGAGCAATTAGGAGCACTCTCTTCCACAGAACTGCAAAGTCACACACACAGTTGCGCTTTCAAAGGCGTTAATTTAACAAATGATGATGACGATGGAGGGTGGGGGAAGGAGCAGTAACAGAAGAGGCTTCAAATTCGCGGGTTTTTCCCAAAGAAATGCATTTGCAAAGCGCAAGTGTTCACCTCCCGGTGGTATTCCCCTCCCACGTTTCCCAGGAAGCTCAGAATACAAACGGTTCCCCACTTCGACCAAAGTGATCACCATGCAGAAGTTTAATACATATTTTAAAAAGTATAATAACAATTCTTGACAGAAAAGTAACAAATACTAATCACTAATATCCCCAAAGTTAACACAGTTACCCAGCTTTAGGTACAGCTTTGTTTTTTTCTTAATTTTTCTTTTTTTTTCTTTTAATTTTGCACTGCAATTGCACTCATTTTCTACTGACTCTACCATCAGTTTGAAACACTGATTTGAAGATAAAAATCCCCAATCGAAGCATGAAAATTCAGCTTTCAATGTTAACCTGGATCAGGACTTTACTCAGCTGATTATATCTCCCTCCATATCAAAGCTGGACTTCAAACCTTTATAGCAGGTATTCTTTATGACATGCTTTCAGAGCCTAATTCATATTCTCTTAAACAGTTCCGTGGTAGTAACTGAAATGAAGACAAACACGTGGTTATTTTCCTCAATTTAAAAACAAATCGGAGAGCGTACTGAAGGAAATTCATCCCTGAGTAACAAAGCATTTAAAAGCTGCATCCCATTGCCAGTCACTGCAACATCCTATGACATTTACTCTAATAATTAATCAACACTATGAACAGGCACAACAGAACTGGTCACAGTCCAATGTGTTTGCAGCGTTGTTGCATTGATCCCGTGATCCTGCCTAATGAAACTGCAAGGGAACATTAGGAAATGGGATAAATAGAAACGGTGTCTTTTATTATTTTAAGTTGAATGTCAGATTGACAGCTAAACCGTGCTGGATCCCAGGGAACTCCGAGCAGTGGTGGTCAGCAACTGGCTTCTTTGGACATCCAAAGGGTGTCAACCGGGTGTCTTCAGCCGAACAGCAGGAGGAGAACGATTGTGATGGAGTTCAGGGCTATTAACGGCACTGCAGAGGGGGAAAAAAAGGAGAAATTTATAGGGAAAATTTTGCTTTCCGCATCACAAAATGACAGGGCTTCATATAACCTTGGGAGAAGGAGCAGAACCAGTCAAAATTTTAGAAATACATTTCATTTTCCTGTGTAAAGTTGGAGCCAGTGGAATGAGCCAGGCTCGAAGACATTAGCAGAAAGCAATAGCAGAAATATTTTTCCACAGGGGGTTTTAACTTTAACCCAGAGCCTTTAGTTCTGTTTTAACTTCAACACAAATAACTCTTTCTCCAGACGATCTAAAATTCAGCTTATATCCTTGGCTTTACTGTGCTTTAGAAAAAATGTTTTGGGTTTTACTCAGTAGTAGGCAAGACAGGTTAAGATTTGTTACTCCCTCTCTACCATCACCTACAAAATGAATTTTTGGTGTCCTTCACAATGAAGAACTATCAGTAACTTACAAATAAAGTATATTTTTTTCTCCCTATCTTCTGAGGCACATAAGCCTGGCTTACCTTTCAGAAACCCCGGAATTACATTTCCCTCACAGGTACTTCCCACAAAGTTGGATTCAGACAAAGTGATTGACACTAATTGCAGACTTTGGTCGATCACCAAACTTCCTGCCAGCTGCCAAACCCCAAGGGAAGGCAAAAGCTCAGCAGGAGAAACACAAGCCAGAGCCAGGGCATGTTTTTATGTTTTTGCACTTTTACCAGAATTAGGGCACTTCTGGTGAGGCCTGCACCCTCTCCCAGAGAGTCCAGGCCCAGAAGAAATACAGATTAGTGCAGAAACAAGAACTACAGATTGTAATAATAACAATAATAACAATAATAACAATAATAACAATAATAACAATAATAACAATAATAATAATAATAATAATAATAATAATAATAGTAAGTATTGTGCCCTTACCTCTCATAACAGTTCGTATTGATCGAATGAGGTTTGTCAGCTGTGCTTTAATTCCTGGTTCCTCTCCAAATCCTCCAATCCCTTGATCGCTTCCCCAGCCAACTGGGTCACATAAAAACAGACACACACTTTAGGAAAAAAACCCCAAAACCACACGACAAATGCTGCAATTTTAACGAGCAATCTATCCTGAATGTAGCTTACACCAGCACAGACAGACAGCCCAGTAAGCCTTGTTTCATGAGCATGTTTTAGTACAGTAGGCTGAAAGCTGTTAAACCTCAGCCTTAATGACAAATCCATGTTTCTGTAAAGAAAACCCTGGCCTTTTTAATACACCGCTGTTCCCTGCGTGCCCAGACTAACACCTGAGTTCGTCTGTGCTTAAAAAATAAAACAGCTGTCAAAATAAACCCTAAACCAACTGCAACCTTTCCATAGTCTCGAAAATAAAACAGCGAATAACTGCTGGGTGTGAAGTGATGGTGCTTCAGCGCTGAGAAAGAGGCCACACGAGAGAAAAACAGCCAGCGCCAATTCCAGAACTGGGGTGATGATTTCTGCAGCTGCTGTAAAAAAAAAGCTAGAACTCTTGAGGGAAAAAATGGGGGACTTTTATGAGAGTAGCAGAAGTCCTGAAGTTTTACGATGCCTGGACACAGCATGATGGCACCAGGGATGCGTCCAGGGATTTCTAAGACCTGCTGGCTGCAGCCCTTACCATTTTGGGAAGGAGCAGAGCAAGGAGCAGCTCTCAATACACCAAGCTCCACTGCCCAAGCTGTGCCTTTCTTTCTCCAGAGGCCACTCTTCAGTGACTTTTGTTCTCCCTTTCTGGTCTCCCTGGCACCAAACTGAGGGTGGTGGGCGAGTCCTCTCCCTCACCAGCCTTGCCAGCTGCTGCTTCCCACTGGGATGAGCCCGGAGCTATATTCCCAAGTCTCACGAGGCCGACAAGTGGCTTCACCCATCCCACTATTCCCCATAACTCCCTTTTTTAATTCTAGCTGCTCATCAGGAGAGCAAAAGAAAAGCCCAAACCAAAACTGAGCAGATCCACTGAAACAAATCCAGCAGGAGAAAGGGATGCCCTTCTGCACTCCTGCCAAAAATCCTGGCTCAGCCTGACGTGGAGAAGTCAGGATTCTCCACAGCAGTGAACTGGGAAACCATGGATCATGGGCCATTTTTTTTTTCCACGGCTTTGCAGATCTCTGCCGGTGGATTTTCTGTTTGGCAGGGCTTTGGCTTCTTCTGAAGGGCAAGGATGCCCAGCCCTGGGAATCCCACGGACCGACAGTCGCCATCTCATGAAGAACCAGGCACGGCAAGAAAAAGGAAACCTTTGTACGACACCTAACACTCCGAGGCGCGGCACGGAGTGCCGTGAAACAGTTAAAAATGAACAGGAAAAAAGGACAATTATTGGGGGGGGGGGCGGCGGGAAAGAGAGACAAAGGTACGACGAAAGCGGCTGGGAATTCCTCCCCAAACCCACCCCGAATCCCAAACCCCTCCCCCGGGCGCTGCTGCTCCCACCGGCAGGGAGCGGCGGCGGGGGCCGCGGCCACCGCGTCCACCTCCCCCAAGGCCGGGCGGCCCTCCCAGCTCACCGTGGCGGAGGAAGCGCTCCTCGTGCAGCACGGCCACTGCATTGACGATGAGGAGCGAGGCCTGCAGCAGCGAGTAGAGCGTGAACGCCATGGCCCGGCGGGGCGGAGCGGGGCGGCACCGGCGGCGGCGGCGGCGGCGGCGCCCGAGAGAGACGTGGCGGGGCTGGGGGCGGAGCCTCCCCTCACGGCCCGGAGGGGGCGGGGCCTGATGGGCGGGGCCTCGCTCGAGCGCTGGGGCGGGGCTTTTGATGGGCGTGGCCTCTCCGCGGCAGCCGCGCGTTGGGCGAGCAGGGAGAGGGCGCGGCTTAGCGGGGTGGGGCTAATGTGGGGCGTGGCTTGGTGAGCCCGGCCTAACGGGGCGGTTAGGGCGCGGCTTGTGGGGGCGTGGCCTCCCGGCAGCGCCGCGCCTGCCCCAGGGGGCGTGGTCTAGAGGGGCGTGTCCTGGAGGGGGCGTGGCCTCCGGCTGGCGGCAGCCGCGCTCGGCTCGGGGCTCGCCCGCGGATCCCCCGGGATCCCGAACCTGGCGGAGCCCCTCGGGTCCGGCGGAACCCTGGGCATCCCTCGAGCCCCGTGGACCCCTCGGTGCCCCTGGGGTTCCTTGGAGCCTCTGGAGCGCGCTGGATCCATGGATCCCTCTGGTCAATGGATCACTTGGATGCCTGTGGATGCCTCGACTCCGTGGATCTCTCGGAACACCGTGGGTCCCGTGGAGCCCCTTGGGTCCATTGGGTCCGTGGATCCCTCGCGCCCATGGATCCTTTGGAGCCCCGTGGAGCCCTCGAGTCCGTGGATGCCTCAGAACCCCGTGGGTCCCTCGGAGCTCCTTGGGTCTGTCGGGACCGTGGATCCCTTGGGTTCATGGATGCCTCGTAGCCCCGTGGTTCCATCAGAACCCCTTGGGTCCATTGGATCTGTGAATGCCTTCAGTCCATGGATCCCGTGGAACCCCGTGGATCCCCTGGGTCCATTGGTCGTTCAGAGACCTTTGGATCCCTTGGGTCCATTGATCTGTCAGAGCCTCTTGGGTTCACTGGGTCCATGGATCCCTCGTGTCCATGGAGCCCATGGAGCCCTGTGGATCCCTCGGGGCCATGGATCCCTTGCATCCGCATGGGTTCCTAGGAGGCCCTTGGGTCCATCGGATCCATGGATCCCTCGGGTCCATGGATCCCTTGGAGCCCCGTGGTTTTCTCAGGTCCACGGGTCCTTCGCAG
Organism: Motacilla alba alba; assembly: GCF_015832195.1. NCBI lineage: Eukaryota > Metazoa > Chordata > Aves > Passeriformes > Motacillidae > Motacilla > Motacilla alba. The sequence goes on along the minus strand of NC_052046.1, from coordinate 2,255,632 downwards.
CTCCGTGGATTTCTCAGGTCCGTGGATCTCTCGGAGCCCCATGGACCTCACAGCGCAGGCTGTGACGTGGGAAGCTCCGCTCGCTGTGTAGCAAGTGGCCTTTGGATTTGGAGCGGGAGTAAGGCTCATCCTCATCCTCCTCCTCGGTAACATGGTGTCTCCTGGCGGTGGGAGCTGGCTGGGAGACATTGCCCGGCGTGGGGCAGCCCCTGTGGCCATCCGTCATCAGCAACCCAACACAAGCAGAATTAATAAAAAACCATAAACAGTGCACATGCAAAATTACAAGAGTTTATAGCTATATTTAGCCTTACGGACAGCAGGGTTTTTCCGTGTGTTTTCTCGGTACATTGGTTTTCCTTCTGGCCTGTCTGAGGTTTCTAGCAGGAAGCCAGCCCAGATCCCAGATGCTGTTTGTCCCACGCGTAATGCTGCAGAATCCAAAGCACAGTCCGAAAGAAAACAATCACCTTTTATAGCGGATTGATCACGACTTCTGGGCGGTTCTGCAGTCACATTACAAAATAGCCACAACTGGAGCTCGGGGATACTGTATCCCTGTTATAACTCCTGTAGTTACACACTTATCCCTGTACTGTAGTTACACAGTTATCCCAGTGCAGTTATTGATGCACAAATAGACATTTTTTTCCCCTTTGCCTCTTTCAGTCCCATTGGCTGAAGGGGGTGATTTGCATAACCCCCCTGATTTTATTTCCCAGCACCTAAGCCCCTTTAACTCTGGATGGTTGGTACTTTTATTACTCAATCAGGGCGCAATGATTTGCATGATCCCTCTGTGGTGGTGGTTATTAGACCCATCTGCTGCAGTAGAGGCAGCAGCTTTGTGCTCAGTGTGGTGGACTGCAGAGAGCCCGTCTCGGCTCCCTGCCCTGCCACAGCCTTCTGACACAATCTGGACAAATTATTCACCACTTGTCAATATTGTGTCCCCATGCTCTGTGTGGAGATCCCCTCACCAGCAAGTGATGATCTGACACTTCAATTAATCAATTATCATGAGTGTGTAATCAAGAGATGCTCAGACACCACGTGAATCAGCTGTGAAGAAATCCTCAGCTTCTTCTTGTGTTCGTCTTTCCTTTCCAAAACACCCACTTTGGTACAGTCAGTGTCACAATATTGTGCAACTTAATAGCCGCTACTATTAAATAACATTATGTTTTAATACTGGAAGAAAGATAAAACACCCTGGCACCAGAACCACAGCACATTTTCTTTACAATTTACTCCCAAAATTACTGCTATTGTACAAGGGAGAGAGAGCATCCAGGATATTCATCGGAGTTCTCTCATCTGGTCAAAAGTATTTGTCATTTCAGCCTCAGAAAGGAACATAGTCTCCATTCAGGGCAGTGACTAAAACATCTATTGCAGTTCCAGTGAGCTCAATACTTTTGAAGCCTGTACTGAAGTGTTTACTTACATGAAAATTCATTGTTTTTTGCCAAATGCTGGCTTTGGTTCTGAAAACTCTCATGTGTATGATTAACTTCTTGAGCCAGTGGTTAGCGGGAACACTCGAGTGTAGTGGAACATGTGAACACACGCTTGCAGGCTCTGGAGTTCCAACACAGCTTCTCTGTTTCTCATCTGGGTTTTTTTAATTTGCTATGATCACAAAACTCCTAAACCCCACCATTCTAACATTTTAAAATGGAGCCATTTCTGATTGCCTGGTTCCCACTCCCCCTTCCTCCTCAGAATTTGCAGGGGTTTGTAATTCAAATAATCTTTTTCTGTCTGTAAATAACAAAACAAAAAACCCCACTTATCTTGAGTTTACCAAACTCCATACAGGCAGAGAAAGTCAATATTGGCCTGAAAAATGTCATCCTGAAGGTCACTACAAATTTTTAAGAAGTTCTGAGTGGTGACATGTGATGGTCTCACAATCAGAGCTCTCTTCTGTCCTCAGATATAACCTAGGGCATTCTGGCCGTGGTTCTATAATTAAATACAGATGAATATGGGGCTCACTAACATAGATATCTAATAATCACCATGATCAAGTAGCATTTCCTGGGCTACCTCCTTACGGTATACAAGCTATAAATAAATAAATGCTAACCTCAGTGAAGAGCTAATGCTTAGAGTTATGGCCCTGAAAAAAAAAAAAAAACCCGAGGTTTTTGCAATAAGTACACAAGTTATGGCTTAGTATTTTTACCCATAATTAAGATGTATTTCGAAAGAGCAGCTGCCATCAAGCTGATATAAACTTGACATGATTTTCCCCTTAATGAAATCCATCATGGCAACTTAGCAACCACAGGAGCCTTATCTCTGAATCATGTTACGTGGTTGAAGGGAAAACCAGATAAAGTTGCTTGCATTAGAAGGAAAGGGGCTTTTTTTTTTTTTTGTTGTTTCATTAAGGTGTCATGTTTCAGTACAGTAAATTCCCGTGGTGTCATCTGCAGGGTGCAGTCAATCACCATAAAGGAGAGTTTTAAACCACCTTACAGATGTCAAAGGATTAAACTTCAGGCTGGTGAAGTATAGTGAAGGCACTGGTGTTTTTCACTCTCAGTTTCTCTCGTTCAATATTTTCCAGGCAGAACACATCTCCCTGGGTCTCGCTGTCCCCTACACTTAATGAGAACCAAGCTTGTTGCTTGGGAGATTTTGGGGTTAACAGAGTTTAATCCTGATGAGAAAATACCAGGACAAAGGAAGACCTGTTATGACTTCAGCCGCTCTACCCTTCACCTCACTTGCCACCACCATCTTCTGACTTTATTTTCTGAACCAGCTTTTTAACCATTTCCTTCTTCAGGCACTGTACATACCCAGATACACACAGATCAGTGAGAAAATTTTGGGGGCGCAGGAAATCTGGAAATTTGGCACAATGATCCCAAGAAGTGAAGAAACGCATTTTGTTGGTGGCAGGTTTTTTTACCAACTCCTGCCATAAGTATCTTCATTAACTGAAAAACTTTGCGTAGGTGAAAAAAATTCAGTTCTGTGTCTCAGCCAGGTGCTATAAATAAATCCAATAGCTAAATTTCACAGTTGGACTAAAGCCTTTGTCATCCCTCACTCATCACACCTATAGCAACTGTCAAAGAGCTGTAAAGTTAATGGTGCATCCAGCTGATGTAACACGTTCCTGCTAAGCACAAATTGAGTGACTGGTTTAATGTCCAGATGGGTTTTGTTTGTTTTTTTTTTTTAAACCACCAAAGCTGGGAATGCAGTAAGATTTTTGTACATTTGGGAGAATGTGTGGCTGGTCCTCACCTGTCAGCAGCTGTGTGCAGAAGGGAGCCTTGCCTTATCCGTGACTCGTGGGTCACCTCTGCTCTTGCTTGTTTGAGAAGAGAACAGCCATCCCTCCAAAACACAGCCTGACAGCCTTCCTGAGATTTGGGAGGACATTAACAGGGTTTCATACACAAAACAACTGCCTGGGGATTGAGGAACAAAAAGGAAAACCATTCACAATTCTGGATTTATACCTAAATTTATCAATGCTGTTTTCCTAAGTTACTTGGCTCCGTAACCATAACAGCCTTTGAGTGTCATTTGTTGCCTGGTTCTCTCTCTCTCTCACAGACACAGAAACACACACACACACACATGCTGTTGCTCATCTTGCTACCGCCAAGAGAACAGAATGGTTATAGAATCAGGGAATGGTTTGAGCTGGAAGGGAGCCTAAAGATCACCTCTGTGACATGACATCGTTCAATTATTACTGGCACTGTTTGCGTTGCTTTTGCACTGGAATACACCGGTCCAGACCCAAATCCTGTCATGCTTGGTGCCATGCAGATATTTTTCAGAGGCAGGCATGGGGATTTTCCGGTCCATGTCTGAGATGGAAGACAGTGGATATCTAAAGCAGGCCAACGTGGGGAGCAGGGCAGCAAGGAAACAAATGGATTTTTTCAGGGAATTACAAGTCTCTGCTTAGCCCTGCCTCACTGCTGACAGACGGGCAGGATTTTCAGGCATGGAGGCAGCAGAGAGTCTTAGGGAGGGATTTAGAGGATGGGGAAACAGCTCCATGAATTTTGAAAGGTGGGGGATTTAGTCTCTGTGCAGTGAGCAGCATGAAGAAAAGGCAGGGGGATTAAAGAGAGCAAAGAGAAGGGTGTCTGAGGCTGCTGCTACAGCAGAGGACAGGCAGGAGCAGCTCACTTCATGCGGAGAGGGAGGCAGATCCAGGGGACACAAACCTCTACAGGCACAGACTTGGTGTTTGCCACCAGGGACTTGCACGGATGTGTTTCTGTTGGACCAGGGAAAATTGTGCCAGTAGAAACATTCTGTGCGGGGCTACAGCTAACATCAGAGGACCCAGGATAGCTGACACGTGCTCACAGCTTTGGAATCGGGTCTGGCTTCCACCTCTGCTGACAGAAAAGTCACTCAGTGAACCCTTCTGGGGACAAACACGAGGAGCTGCAGTGGTGACCAAAGTTTGACCGCCTTTGTGGCACAGATTTTCCCTCAGGGCTGTGAAATGTGGATCTGTGTAGGGCAGCCTCACCTTCCTGTGCCTGCCCCAAGTCTCTCTTTTGATAGGTGTCATGTAGAGGAGGAGACACGAGGGTTTTGGTGTCCTGGTGTGTCCCAATGGGGCCAGGCCTTCCACCAGCAGCTTCCCCAGGGGACGGTGGCCCCATCTAAGCCTGGAGAAGGAGGAAGCTCACAGGCTGCAGCCTCGGGGTTCCCAACACCAGTTAGCAAAGGGCATGAAGCTGGAACAGGCTGGCCAGATCCAGGGATCACACTGATCCCTCTTGGAGCCAGATCCCTGCCCAGCCTGATCCCTGGAGCCACCACCTGAAGGAGAAGGACAGCCAGGCGAGCTGGTGTCACACCAGACGTCACCAGTGCCCCGAAAGCCACAGCACTCAGTTTAAAGATGTCGCTTTCTCCAGGCTGTAAAAGTGGGTGGGTAAAAACCAAATCACAGGCCTGCTGGCTCTGGAGGCTGCATCCTGTCCAATAATGCCAGCATTAGCAAGCTGGAGTCATGCAGATAATAGGCAACCATGTGCAGGAGGTTAGGTCTCAGCATAAGGTCTGGGATTCTCAGTGAGTCAGAGGGATTGGGAAATCTTTGTAAAAATAACCAGAATTCCCCCTCCTGTATTTTTTTCCCCATGACTCACCCCGCAGAAAAGAGGCAATATGAAAAAGTCGTCAATCTCTGCAGTAAATTTTTAACACAACACGTCACAGAGAAAAGGTACATGTATCTGTGCTTTTTATCCACTTCCATTAAAAAACCCTCAATTTCCCTGCATTTTCTAATACTTTTGTGGTATGAGTTCACATTCCAGCATGTTGGTGGAGAAAATGAAGTGCAAGATGTCAGTCCATCCTCTCAACTAGCACACATCCCCTGAGTCCTTTATCCCCTTTTCTCTCCAGAAGAAAGCTGCAAATGGAAGAAGCTTTGGGCTGTCATTGCTCTGGTGCTGAACTGGGGGGTGTTGTCAAAGGAGAAGCATCAGAAATGGAAATTGTCTCTTCAGAGATGGCAGACTCCGGCTGGGCACGCATTTTGCTTGTAAGAAACATAATTTATGCACATGGGGCCAGTCAAATCCACCGTGGAAATCCTGTCAGAGCTGCAGTTTGCCACCGTAACTTTTTCCACCACCACAGGTGTTTTGAGGTCTTTGGAGGAATAATTGGATGTGCAATGCCTGGCACAACAGAAATGGAGAAAAAACAAATAGCTGGGTGTCTGATCAGCATGAGGAGCTGTTGGTATCTTGAAGCCAAGTCAGTTAATAACAGAATGTCATTTATGGCAGTACAGAACTGATAGCTGGGGCAGAGCTGGTTTAATTAATTTTGGAGGTGACATATTCCTTTTTTCCTTAATCTTCTGCCCTTTGTAAAACCACATCCTATGACCTCGTCACCCTGCTTCATTTGGCTAGATGCATTCAAACTAAAACCGAACAAATTTTCTGTTTGAAGAGACTCCTCAAAACATATAATTTACCCTCTTTTTATGGAAACAGATGCCACAAGGAAAGTCCCTCTTTTTGTGAATTCAGGTGATTGAAAACAATGAAAACATTGGCATTATTGAGGAATCAGGGGGTTAGGTGTCTTGATTTTCCTCTATTAAATTTAAATACATATCTATATAATTATACCTTTATATCTATATATCTACATATCTATATATCTATATATCTATATATCTATATATCTATATATACAGGTATGCAGATACAGATATAAGTATGGCTATAGATAAAGGTATAGATATAGACACAGATATAGATACAGATATAGATAGATACATATAAAAAATCTGGAGGTGGGGAGAATTTGGACCAGATACAAAACAAACCCAATGTCATTGCCCTAAATTGCTATTACCCAAGCACCCTCCCTAGTGATTCTCCAGCCACTGCTATCCCATCCAGCTTTAGGCTGAGGGAGGAGCCTGGGAAAACCCCAAGAAGCCCCACTAGGGCTTGGCAGGCTGTTCCCATGGGGTGATGACTCTTGGCTGGAGCAGGAATTCATCCCTGCACACATTCCCATGGCAACCCTGGTTTCTCTCTTCTCCCCTGACACTCACCTCCGGAGAACACTTACTGCCATGCTGATGGCAACCAGCAGCAGGAGGCTTCCACTGAGAGAAACCATGACAATGGCATAGGTGGAGGGTGGTGAACCTTGAGGAGAAATCACAGGTGAGTTTTGCCACCAAACAGCTTCAGGGAACACGGCCTTTTGTGAAACTACAGGTTGCTACAGGCTGAAAATACTGACAGTCCTCCTGCTCAAAGCATCAGTGGAAGGGGGTGACCAGCTCTGTATTAGAGGGGTGTTTCTGGAACCAATTTCTCTTCAAAAATCTCACAGCTCAATTAAATAACTTTATCTACCAAAGAGCAAAGCAAAACTGCTTTTCAGGACTGAGACTGAAACGCAGCCCTGTGGATCTCGGGGTGGGAAAGTCTGCCCTGCACTGCTAGACCACAAAATCACTTCACATATTATCTACCTATTTATAGTAAAGCAGGATCCTGAATCTTATTGCCTGTCTAGCCAGCACTTTCCATCTACTCCCACCCTTCTCAGTCTGTTTCCATCCTTTTTTTACTCTTGTATATAATTGCAAGCTTAAAGAAATGAACAGTGGCTCACATCCCTGCCTCCAAAGCTCCCACTCTTTTCTGCTGCAACGCCTCCCTTCAATGCCACCGTTCTTCCCACCCTAAACCCCAACAGAAGCGTGTCTAACGTGTCTGATTCAGCCACTCCTTTTGAGCCCACTCAATGCCCTGTATCCGTAACCTGACAGACTTGGTAACATGCTCAGCAGTGTCACCACATAAATAAACACTGCAGAACTGATTTTAAATGCTGGTGGAAAAAAACAGGAGAGTAAAACACCTTCTTCCTGGACAATCATAGAGTTGTTCAAATCTTCGTCACCAGCATGGGCCATCCTGAAAAATTAGGCAAAGAGACAATCAGATCCCAGCTTAATGCTCAAAACCAGCACATTTAGTTCAGATTCCTTCATCACACCTGAGTATTTCACTATCTCTAACGTGAATTATCTTTAACTGGAGATTAAAGCAAGGCGTGTTAAAAGATAGATCCAAAAGACAGAAGTTAATGCATCCTAAAAACCCTGAATGCTTCTGTTAAGGCAATGAGCTTCCACTGCCTTGAGTTTGACTTCATTTTTCTCCATGGCATCTAGTCTTTATAGAATCACAGAATCCCAGAATGGTTTGTGTTGGAAAGGACCTTAAAGCCCATCCAGTGCCACCCCCTGCCATAGGGAGGGACACCTTCCACCATCCCAGGGTGCTCCAAACCCCATCCAGCCTGGCCTTGGGCACGGCCTGGGATGGAATTTTGGCATGGACAAACAGCCCAACAACACCAGCAAAATGCTCTGACATACCTAGCTGATACTTTTATCTAATCCTGGCCAGTTTGCCCCAGGACAGAGAGCCTTTTCTTTTACTGCCTCCAGAAGTGGTAGCTAAGCAATCTGTCCAGGTTTTGCCTCTTGTCCATCAGTGCATGTGAATAAAATGAAATGTCAGCCCAGAATCTGCTCCAGGACGTTGTGTGAAATTTACCCTGGAGACATTCTCCCTCTCCCCAAGGAGAGCTGGGCTGAGTGTTGCTGAGAATGGAAAATCAGCTTGCTTACTGTCCTCCAACCCACAAGGCACCAAATCTTTTTGTCCCACCTGCAAGACGTCCTAAGGAAAACCTCAGTGTCACCCTTGTGCTTAAAAAGAACTCGAGAAAACACACCACAGAAATTAGAATATAAAGCAGAATTAGATTACAAATTTGTGGATTACCTTGTGGCTGCTGAATATCCTTGTGTCAGCATCACACTGCTCAGACCTTGCCTGAAAGTAAAGCTGGTCCGAAGGGTTTCAGACTAATTGCTCACTTCATTTGCCTCTGTTGATTGCTTCCTTCTCTCCGTGGTTTTTATAGGGCAGGGTAATCTCTTCCGTGTTTAGACAATCAATAAAGTGTGGAGGTGGATCAAACAGAGTCTTTACTCACCATCCTTTGGATAAGCAACTATTTTCACAGCCTTTCTGGTGGAGCAGGAGGCACAGCGGGGCTCCACCCAGGAGCCTGACAGGGCTCCCCCAGGGCACAGGACCCCCTTGGATGTGCATGAACTCCTCCAGCAAAACCATCTCTGTAGCTGGTGCCCAGGACTTGCTGCAGAAGCGTGCTGTGTCCCAGGAGGGGTGCCTTTGGGTCTTCTCCAGAAGGCTGGGTGGAGAGGCCAGGCGTGGGTGCTTTCCAGGCGCCCAGCTGTGACAAGTCTGAGCCCTGTCCTTGCTGTCTGGCTGTTGCACGGTCTGATCTGGCTCTCTGCACTGAAAGGAGCCAGGCAGGAGTTTAAGGAGCCGTTGTTGAGCTGTCAGATGGGGGATGGCCAGTTCCGGGCTTCAGAAGTGCTTCATTCCGGTGTTTCTTGCAGCCTGGCCTCACCGCACCGCGGGCAGGGGGAGAGCAGGACTTTATCTCCAAAGCTCCTACCCCTTCCCATGCCTCAGCTAGGGAGGCCACATCTGCACAGCTCTGGGCCTCGTTCTGCTCTGCAGGAGCCTCCATTCCCTCTGCCAGGCTGGGGCTGAGCTGGCAGCTGCCCCGAGTTATCTCCCGAGAGGCTGCGGTTGCCTGTGCTCTGTGGTCAGAGAAGGAGTGGTGCTCCAGGGTGGAGACCCTTTCTTCGTTAATGCAGGCACAAAGAAAACATTAATGAAATCCGTATTGGCAGGTGTTTCAAAACAATAGAGATAGACTGGTTTTTCTGCTGTGCCTAGACAAATAGGTGCACAACAATTCCTGCTCCTCTCTTGCGTCACAGTAACAAACAGGACCCAGGCACCTCTCCAAGTCCCCTGGAGATTGTTTGGAAGGGTTTCAGGCACCCACAGTCTAGAGAATTCTAAAGAATTCACAGTCAACTAGAAATCTAGTTGACCACAACCTTGAATTTTCCTCTGTGGCTCAAGAAAATGGCAAATTAACTACATTAAATAGATTTTACAGAGAGGTGAACAGCAAAGAGCAGGCCTGCAAACATATGCAGGTGTTTTTTCTGTTGAAGCCACACATACACCCTTCATTTTGTGTCATCCATAGAGGAGGACACCTTCTCTCCCTGCTTCAGGGAATCGCTGGACTTGTTTGGCTTTGAGCCTGAACATGCCACAAAAGAGCTCCTGAGCAGGGAGGACTTTGTATTCAGGCAGCTGCCAGCACTTTCCTTCTTTATCAAACAAAGGGAAAGATCAAATCAAAGCTGAGATTGCTTCGTGGAACCCATTTGTGATTTTTGAGTCTGATCCAAAGGTCACTGGAGTTAATGGGAATCTCTGCTGATTTCTCTGGTATCCTGACCATGTTTCAAAAGAAAAAAGCTGGTAAATACACAGCAGACCTCACTCTTGAAAGGCACTGACCATCTGCATGGTGGATCCACGTGTCTTGTGCAAGCCCAATGTGAAGATGTGGTGGAAGCAGCTGGGACATGTTCTTCTCTTGGGAATGGAAATTCACTTTTATAGAACTTTCAGAGACAATAAGGAAAAAAAGCAATGGATGCCCTCAATATTCCTGAAAGTGAATAGTCTTATTAAAAAAAAAAAAAAAAAAAAGTGAATAAATATTCCTTTTTTTATTTTTTTTTATCCCGGTGCCACCTCACCCCAAACTCAGTTCTGTGGAGAAGCTTGAGGTCACAGTGTGGGGAGCTGTGGTGGAGGAGGAGGGGGCAGCTCTTTCCTGCAGAAACACTTTATCTCACGTGGCTTGGGTGCAGTTCCACCACTGAAAACTGCCAGCACAGATAACGAGAACCCCAGTGAGACCAGGACAGGCAGCCAAGTGTGCATAAGGCCACAGAGGCACACGCCACAGGTCGCAAGGATGTGAGCTGTGTGCAAGGACAGAGCTTCTCTGCACCACTGTAGGTGAAATATGAGTTTTTTGAGCTAGGTCTCATAGGCTATTGGAGATATATTTCACACCCAAGATAGCTCAGCTACCTTAAAAGGCGTAAAATTAGCAAGATGGCTTCTGTAGTAGTGTTAAAAACAAAAAGGTTTTAATAAAAGGCAAAATAACAAAACTTTTTACAGAGAAAAACTGAGCTAGGTGCAAGAGTTCTTTGCCTTTAGTAAAACACCCCACAAAAGCCATTAGTTTCTTTGTTCTCTTCTTTTCCTAGTAAATTTCTTATGCAAGACTTTTTAGCTCTTTACCAATTAGCTATCCTTAAGTTTAAAGTCCTCTAAGTCTCATGAAATGTCTTTTCACCGAGTTGAAGAAAGAAACTTCTGAGCTTATTTCCTTTTTAAAGAGACAAAAGATAGTTTCGCCACTCCGTCAACAAAGAGCACATTCCTATATGTAGGTCTTTAACCTGCTCTGGGACTGATTAGTGAGCACTTGGCCACCACTTTGGAGAGCAAAAATTTCACATATGAGGGTGTGCATCAAGGACAATATTATTATAATGAAAAAAACAAAAAAACCTCTCAAAATTGTACCGAATAATCCAAGGCAGCTGGGTAAAACAGTGTCAAAATACATTTAGAATTATAGAATCACAGAATCATATGGGTTGGAAGGGATCTTAAAGCCCATCTTGTCCCAGCCCCCTGCCATGCTCATCTGGGCATAAACTCCATGGACAAACCTCCTGGAGGAAAGAAAAGCTACAGGAGGTGATAGGAAAACAACGGCATGTCCTTGAGGAGCTCTCCCAAGAGCTTTTCTTAGCAGAGTGATTCTGATTTAAAAGCCAGCAGGGTAAACATTTTTTTATCATAGAGGGTCAGAGAAAACACTTCACTTTGTTTTTGTTAACTCCTCGGCGATACAGTCTGGAAAACACAGGTTTTCTGAGGAGGAGCTGTTTTTTGTACACTGCAAAATTTATACCAAATCTTTGGCACAGCTGCCTCAAGGTTTTACACTACATAAAAATTATGGGAAAGGAAAAATAACCCCGAGGAAATCTGAACTCTAAAAGGCACAGGGATTTACTTAATCAATACTACAAAAGAAAAGGTGTAGTGATTTTTTTTTTTTTGCTATTAATAAGCAGAGCCTTATCCTGGTTGCCATACCCACCTCAGACAAAACTTCTTGATCTCTACTGTAACACCTTGAAGAAACCTATTCTGTCAGAGATACCTTTTTTTATAATCATCAAGGTATTTATTCATCAATGTGATCAATCTCAAAAGCAGTAAATGCTCAGATATGCTGTCTGCTTCAGAGAACTTGTTCATGACTCACAAGGCCAGGTTGGATGGGGCTTGGAGCAACACGAGCTAGTGGAAAATGTCCTTGCTCATGGCAGGGGGTGGAACTGGATGAGCTTTAAGACCCCTTCCAACCCAAACCATTCCAGAATCGTGCAGATTGCACCTTCCACTTTAGAGCCAGGTCAGCAAAAGGTAGAAAGGGTCTTTGAGGGAGATGGCTTGAAGGCACATAAAATTTTGGTCCTGAGAGAATGCCTGTTCCCATTTCCTGGAATAAGGGAAAGCACATATCTTCATGCTTTTGCTTGGTGCACTTCTTCACCAACATAAATAGCTGTGGTAAATCATCTCAGAAGCAAACAATGCAAGCCCTAGGTCCTGGAGAAGCACCTGGAGGGCATCCAGAGGACAGAGCCCACCTGGGAGGTGCTGTGGGCAGTTCATGGACACACAGCTGTGTGGGGTAAAAAGCAGTACTCTCATTCCATTTGGATATTCAAACCACAGCTCAGTGCATAGCCTGTGCTGTGGGTTTTGCCATGCTCAGGGGAGTTTGGTGTCCAGAAGGCTAAAACTGAGGCCTGTGAGACTGCTGTTACCCTTTGCCTCTCTTGTGATAGCAGCTGTGGAGGCGATATTTGGTCACTTACGCAGGTTTCTTCAAGGTGTTGACAAGCTGCACGTCACATGTTAGAAAAGCTGAGTGTTTATTTTCCACACCAACACGTCATTCATTTTGTGCAGTGCTGCTCTCTGTGAGCAAATTAACTGTAACTGGGACAGTCCCCACGTGGCACTGGGGAGCTGCAGCCACACCACGGCCCTGCCACCTTCCAGCTCAGGGTGGGCACATCCAAAGTGCCACCAGGACAGGCTGGGGTCACTCCCCAGCCGTGCTGGGATGTGCTCCCCAGTGGGCTCAAACACAACCACTGCAGAGAGGTAGCTGGGTCCAAGTCAATTTGTGTAGACACAGGGTATGTGTGCTGCAGATACCGCCATACCAGCTGCTGGGAAAATCTTCCAGAATCCTTTTTTTTTGGTATTTTTATTTGTGATGCCAGCTGGTGGAAAGGTTGAGTTGGTGAAATACAACAGTGTTTAAGGGGATCCTTTTCACTTTAATGTGTGCAAGCTTTGCCACAAGAGGAAAGCAAACAAAAAGCAACAGGTGATAAGGAGCTTCCATGGATATTTATCAAAGTGATTTGTTTAGGTGGAGGCCTTCCTTTATTTGTTTTCTAGAATCACGTTCTTGACCTTTATCAGCGTGAGGAATTATTTTTTAATTCAAAACACCTCATTCATGCTTAGTTCTGAGATACATGTTCCATCACAGCCTTTGCCATTGTGGTCTGTGAATCAGCTACCAACCAGGTGCTTCCATTCATTTCCTGAGTGGGCACAAATAACCGAGTGGAAATTGGACATTTCGAGTCTGAGTGTTCAGTTTGAAGTGCATTTAATGCCTATTAATTCATGGCAGCTCCATTTAATGCACAGCTCCACAACTGCACCAACACACACAGCTTTGCTCTGGAAAGTCCCTGGGGAGCACGACAGCCTGAGCTGGGAGCAGAAAACAAATAAATCTGCTTTAGGTGCTTTGTGTCTGCTCCTGGGCCTGGCTCTCAAATGGTGAGGGACAACGAGGGCTGCTCTGCGTGCCTGACCACATCCAGGAGCTCTGGCAATCAGAAGCCATTAGGGAGGAGATTTCTTATTGAGCAACAGGATTACTTTATGTCTGGGCAAAACTTTTGATCTATAGTGGTAAGAGATTTTACCACCACCCTGCAGCCGGGTTCATTCATCACAGAAAGCAGAGCAGTGTCACTCTGTGCAATAATCTGTAGAGTATCCTGTGCCCTGAGTGTTCTCAAGTGCAGCTAGTTCTGTGTCTCATAAAGGATGCACCTGATTGGGAAAATGAACATGAGGACTACAGAGCTATGGGGCTGCTCATGTTGCAGGGATGATTACAACTTAATCTGGAAAAAAGACAGCCAAAAAGGCTTGATAGGTGCCTATGAAATCATGTCAGACATGGGCAAAGTGGACAGGGATGGCCAGTAGTCAACAGGCCATTTGTCTCATCCAATACAAGAAGCCCAGGGCATAAAATGAGGCTAAATTTGGCAGCTCAAATCATCAGAAGCTGGTTTTCTCTTTTTTCCCCACAAGCTGTATTTAAGCTGCGGAGTTTACAGCCACAGGATGCTGTAATCTGCTAAAAGTGTGCCTAGGTCTTAAAAAAAATCACTGGTTGTGTTCATGGAAGAAAAAAAATCCATTGAGGGTTACTAAAAGCAAGACATCATGTCTAGGTCAGAAAACCCATAAGCAGTAAATCATTAGTAGCTAAAACAATATTCTGGGAACATATCTCTAATTGCTGGTGTGCTTTCACAAAGTATTTGGTTTCCTCTGCTCCTGGGAACAGGCAACTGGTACAGATGAAAATTTGAGGTGCCCTGGCCCAGATTTTCTGCTGGTTTTGCTGCTTTTTTTTTTTTTTTTTTTTTTAACCCACGCCACAAAAGCCTTAATTCTCTTGGTTCCGTGAGTCCTGCCAGCTCACCTAACACCAGAGCAAACTGTGCAGGGTAGGGCACAAAAACAGGCTGAGCCCTTCCTCCCCTGCCTGCCAGCTCTGCCGGCTGCAGAGAGGAACTGTAAAGCCAGGTGATTTAATCTCACAGGAATTTGCTGGGAATTTGCTGGGAGTATTGAGAGAGCAGCTCTGCTGGGCATGGCTGAAAACACTTTGGGATGCTGGTGGTGCTGTCCCGGTGTGGGAGATCCTTTGTGTTTGGGACCAAGCCCTTTAGCAGGGAGGTGGATTCACTCAGGAAAGCCCTGACAATCAGGGTGCTGCAGGTCACCAAGGAAGGACCTGGGGCAATACAGCTGCAGTCTTCCAAATCAACTGACTGCCTTTATTTCTGTGGATCCACAAGGCACGTCCTGCAATTGTACTAAATCTGCTTCTCCTGAGCGTTTTCAAAATAAACAGAGGCAGATATTTCCACCACAAAACTCTTCAGCATATTATTTGTGAATTAAAATACTTCTAAAAAGGCATTATTGGGGATAAATTTCCCAGTTGTTTTCTTAGGTGGACTAAGCATGGCATTAAATTACAGGGAAGCTCAACTATTATCTCATACTTTTCTTTTTTTTTTTATTATAGACTTTTTATCCACATGAATGATAAAGAAACTACAACAGAGTTAAATACCTTTTTTGATAACAGTGATTATATTCTTAATTACACTCAATATTAAATTGTAAAATATTTCCAGAGGAGTACAATCGTAATTCATACAGCAGGCAAAATACCAGAGGGGGAAAGGGACGAGGGAGAGGGGTGTGAGAATCTCCAGACTGCTTTTAAAAAGCACTGTGTATGGCTAACGCTGCTCTATCCGTCCATCCATCTGTCCACCCGTCCATCCAAACGTGGTTCTGGCCCATCTGGTGAGACGTTCATTTCCTTCCACAAAACAATCACTATTCCAAAGCAAAAGGCGAACTGGCAGATGTTGTCAGTGTCTGCGGCATCGAAAGGACCAGCAGTTCCTTTCACAGCTTATCTGCACGATTCAAAAGCTTTTCTTTTTTTTTTCCTATCAAGCTCAATAGTCCTTCTAAAAACACAAAGACTTAAACTTTGGTACCACCAAAAAAAAAAAAAAAAAAAAAGAAAAATATCAAGGACAGGCATTTTTTTTTTGTTGTTTTGTGTTTACTAATAAATGGCTGCTACATTCTATTTGACATGGTTGTCCATGATACTATGAGGTCACTTGTCCTTAGGTTCAGAGGAACCTGATTTTTTTTTATTTAGATCCCCAAACACTTCCATTTCACAGTCTATATACAAGTCAGGTTTCTGACTGGGTTATAACTTATAAGGTAACAGCTGCAAAAGCTCCTGTGCTTCTGGGAGTGGGAAAAAAAAAAAAAAAAAAAGAGAGAGAGGGAGAAAAAGAGAGAGAAAGTGTTATCAACATTAAGCCAAAGTTTGAGACAGTGACAGAATCATTTATTTACAACCCTTGAGAAAGGGACACACGTGGGTCACCTGCTCTAGCAGCATCCCCTGAGACTTCGACAGTATCTGAGGGGTCCCGTGGAAATATTGGCAATAAAGATGAAGTGCAAACTTTGACAGACTGCAGTGCGATTAAACGCAGCCAGATCTGCCATGGGAAGGGGCAGAGGGCCCCGCAAGGGGCTCGGGGCAGGAACTGAGGGGTTGCTCTGCCAAACAGAGTCTGAAGCCCCTGGAGCGCTGCGTGGGCAGGGATGTGCAAACACGTTTCCTCCTGAGGAGACTTTTCCTCCTTGGCACATCAAGGACACGAAACTGCTCCTGAACGACACAGCCGCGGTTCTCCGCCTGGCTGGCTCGGCTGAGCACTTAAGCAACAGCTAATCTCTCAAAAGAACCGGGGCCCCGTGGAGGCATCCCGCTTGTCCGCGGGGATGGCGCGCCGCTGGAAACAGCAGCAGCGTGAGGAGCGCATCCATCCTCCCCGCCCTGGCCAAACGGGCACGGAATGCTCGCTGCTGGGATGCCAGCGCCGTCCTGGCAGGGACCGGGAGCTGATGGAAGCCCGGTGATGGGAGCAAGCTGCTCCTCTCGTCCGATGCTGCCATCCTCAGGCAGGTTCTTGTTGGGCATCAAGCGCTGCAGACAAGGCACTGGGGCAGGACCTGCTGCTCCTGATGGCGGGAGGCGTGCTGTTTTATTCTGGGCATTAATGCCGCTGATTTTGTTTTAAATCAGCGCCCAGATTGCTGTAGGCTCGATTGGAAGACGCTGGCAGTCAGTGAGGAGGTGTGCACAAGAGCCAAAAGAGACCAGCTCGGTGCTTAGAATAATCTCCTTATCTCAGCGGGCAGAGCTCCGGGCCACAGATCGTGGTTATCTGGTTACTCTTACTCCTACTTACTCCTACTGCTTTTATTTTTAAGAATCTGCTTCTTCTATAGCTCAGGCTCCATCATCTCCACTACCAAGCCCTTCTCAGATGTCCCAGACTCTCCTGAATACCTCTATTTTGTGCATTACCGAGATCTCTGTATGAGTAGCTCTTCTTTTTCTAATCCCCCTACTTCTCCTCGGGGATTTTTTTAGTGAATCCACAAGCCAGATTTTGTGGCATAACACAGTAGCAGGGCTACCAGCTTTTGGCATCTGTCTCCAATCCCTAATCTTTTTGTTTTACCAGGAAAAAAAAACCAAGAGAATGTCATTTAAACTTCAGCACCTGAAACTGGAATCTCCCAGGCCACTGATGATGGAGGTGGTGTTTCTACTAAATGAGCCCTTCTAACAGACAGTCCTGAAAAATGTAGTGCTTGGTTTAGGAAGGCCCTGCACATGAGCAGCAGGATAATTACCTTCTGTAGGACACTGAACTTCAGAACCACAGTCAGTGGGGTTCTGTGAGACTCCCAAAATATGCTGATGTACTGCTTTCTACTGGAGCTGAAGTAGTTTCATTAAGGGCAGAAAAACTCCTCCCTACCTGGAGCGTGAACATTTTTTTTGCACTCTGAATGCCAAGGTATTTCCCTCTTTCTATTCCCTCTTTCCACTGAAGGTACGTTGAACCTTGATGACGCTTTTCAGCGTCAGGAAAAGCACAAGCTCAGGCAGTTAGAGCCATGGAATGGTTTGAGTTGAAAAGAAGAGATCCCTTCATCCTACCCCTGCCATGGGCAGGGACACCTTCCACTGTCTCAGGGTGCTCCAAGCCCCATCCAACCTGGCCTTGGGCACTTCCAGGGATGGGGCAGCCACAGCTGCTCTGGGCACCCTGTGCCAGGACCTCACCACCCTCACAGGGAAGAATTTCTTCCTAATATTTAATTTAAAGCTACTTTAGTATTTAATTTAAAGCTACTCCCCGTTTGAAGCCTTTGTCTTGTCACTGCAGGACCCACGGGTCAGCTCCCAACACCACATCCCACCCCAGGGAAGCCTGGTAATTCACGCCACACGTGATTTATCAGCTTTAGACTGTAGCACAGCACCTGCACAGAGAGGGCTTTGGGACCAGAACCAGCCACATCAAACAACAGAATGATCCTCTTAATTCCTGCTATGGCTGCAGAGGAACGCAGGCAGCCAGGTCAAGTGGAATGGAGTCTCTTTTTCGCAAGCTCACCTTTAGCTTTTGCTGAGGTGTGCACCGAGCTTTTCTTTCCTGATCAAGCTTGCTGCATAGGGAATCTGGAATGACACAGAAACAGAGACACTGCTCAGCCAAGGTTTAGCTAATGAAACACCCAAGCTGGAAATCCCTGTAAATGAAAGGTTTTTTCTCCTTCCTGAAAATGGGGAGGAATTGTAGGAAACAGCACCTTAAATACAAAGGTTCAACTCTTTATGAAACCTCAGGGAGGGTGAAGGCAGAAATAAAATTAAAAATGGCCAGAACTAAAACAACAGATGGAATCTTAAAATTCAGTGTAAAAGATGCATTCTGATGCTTTGTTTATATCAGAGGCTGACAAAGGGTAGAGCCACCTGTGAGATCATAAAAAGTCAGCTGCCTGTGACAGATCAGGCAATGCACACTGATCCCTGCACAGCCACAATACAGCAGGTTGGGAGCGTGAGACTCCGTGTATTTATATCCCCCTAATTAGGAAGTTCATAATAGTTATCTCCTACTTGCACCAATCTGAAGGGAAGCCACTGAAGTGGAACAAATAATTAAAGAAAAACAGAGAACATGGGCATATTAGGGAACACAGTTATATTTAGAAACAAAGTGGGATGATGTGCTCATTGGCCAGGGGGAATACATTACAGGGCTGCTCTTCTTCAGTGCTGGGCCTTTAGAATGCAACAAAACTAAATTGCTCTGAGATTTCCCCATAGCTGGGAATCCAAGTGGCTACAAATTCTTTGATGATGGCTTTTGGAGGGACTGCTGGAGGAATACAGGCTGGGGGATCAAAAAATTCTGTGTCCCTGCACTCCTAGGTGCTGCTGCACACTGAGCTGACCTGCTTCTGCTGCCAGGCACTCCAGAATATGCTCACAAATAATGTCAAATATGTCACTGCAAGCTGACAGTTATGTCACCTGCAGTCAGGATCAAGGCCTTAACCTGCACAAACAGCAGAAGGAACAGATGGGCAAATGCAGAGTTCAAGCAACATGCCTAGACACAGTGAATTTACATCCATATCCACTGACCCCACATGTTCCTGTACATCCCTGTTTTGATTTTAGATACATAATGCCCATAATTATTTTAAATACGTTGTGCCCGTCCGTTTTGAGGATGTTTGTGTGGATTGTGCCCAGCATGCCTCTGGGCTGGGGTAAAGCATCGTGTCTGCAAAGACACGGAGAGACTTATCCATCCCTGCCTACCTTAGTAAGGAAAAAGAGGAGGGAAGGATCAGGATGAGAGGAAAGAGAGGGGTTTTTGAAGCTCGAGAGCTAACCCTTTCATGTCTTGGGAAGGGAGGTCAATCTGGCTGAAAGCAGCAGCACCAGGAAGGAGCAGTGTCTGTGGCTAAAGCCTTTCACAGGGGCACGCTGCTTCCCCCCTGCACAGCCCTGGGAAAGGGGAAATGTGTGTGCACAAACTACTGATTACCAGAAAAGATCAAGATTCCAGGTGTTTTGTCTGACTACTCTGATAATCCCTTCCCCTGGCAGAAGATAATAGACATCAGGAAGATTGTGGCCAGATCTCCCCCACCATGAAACAGAGCTGTCCCCTCCACCATGTCCCCAGGCACAGCTGCCTTTAGGACAAAGTACTTGCAAAGACTGCAAAACTCCTTCCCAAGCTGCAGCAGAGAGGGGGATGCAGAGAATCTGCTTCCCTGATCACCCGTGGCCATGGTTTGGATGCAAAAGGGAGCCACAAACAAACTGCACAAAAGAAATCAGCACGTTCCAGCTGGGACCTGTGGTGCCTCACCAGCTGATTCCTGCCTCTCTCCCACTCACGAAGGCCAACTTGGGTTTGCATGGCCACAAATTATATAGGACATCTCCCAGGCTGTACTGACCTAGATAATACAACGGGGTACATTCTGTCAGAAATTAACTGTTCTTAATCCACTTCTCTGCTATATTTGGCGTCTTTCTAACGCGTGTTGTTTTACCTGATCTCCTGGCAATTGATGGCACTGGGAGAGGTGGGTGTTCAGCAGGGAAATGACTGCTTTCTCCACGAGTTAAATCACCCACAATGTCATCTTCTGTTTCTGTCATTGTCAGAGCACTCTGTAACTCTGATGCTGTGGTGGAAGAGGGTTTAGGGCTCTTCCTGGCAAAAAGGTGTCCCTTTTCAAAGGGTGTACAGGAGTAACAAAAGTGAAGGCAGCTGGGTTTTAAGCAGCAAAAAACCCAGTTTTGGTGACCAGGCCCACATTAGTAGGAAACACAATGAGAGCAGATCTGAGGAGAAACTCCAAGAAAAATGCAACATGGACACTGAGCCCTTTTTCCTACAGGCTGACTCCAGTCTAGTCCTGGTATCCATTAGGAACTGGAGCACAGATCCCCTGTGCATTCCTGGAGCACATCCCCATTTGTTCCACCTGGAAGGAGCCCAGTCAGCCAGCCTGGAGCCTGCCCCATGACTCAAACCAAAGCACGGGTAATGGATTGGACTGGGGAGTCATTTCTGAAGTTCCTGTCTGATGCCTGTTATCCACACTCAGATATCAAAGAAGCTTCAGCACACCATCCTCTTTCAGAGGCTTCACCTCTGCATCCCATCTCTGGTGAGGTACATGATTTTACATTGTGTTGCCTAGAAAAAATGTTTTGTAGCTGAGGCTGGCTTGTGGCTCCCTGCACATCCACACCCATTTTTTATCAGCATTTCTGCAGATTCTAAAGGAAAGGAAGCTTTCTGCTTAAATTTGTACAAAGCATCCTTTTCTTTAACATTTGAATTTACTGGAGAAAGAGGCACAGCTCCATCCTGTCAACCCAAGGCATATGCACATGTGTTGTCAAGATACAAGTTTTGCTCATCTGTCTTTGAAAAAATAAAATAAATTAAAAAAAAACCAAAACAAAAAACTGACAGCGAGAAATAAAATTCTGGTGAAAACAGCTCCCTTTCCTGTACACAATCAGGGATGAGCCTTTTGAGGACACAGAACACAGCGTTCCAGAAATGTTCTTTTACCTGTCATTATGTGTGTGCCTGTGAGCAGGCACTTCAGCACAAGATGCCACTCAAGAAATCCGAGAGCCATTCTGCTGAACAACTGTTTGCATTCTCTCCAAGGTCAATCATCTGAGCTGCACCACTTCAGGCCAAGTGCAGAGATCACAAATGGCACTGAAGCACTGCCATTTCCCATTTCCTGTTTTTGAGAACTCAGATCTCCCCACACAGAAATGTGGGTGCTTCTGGTTTGGATAATGAATGCATTAGTTGTACAAAAGCACCAGCTTTCCATAAGCAGTGTAAACTAGGAATTAGAGCTACTGGTGCTCTTCTGAATTGCAGTGTGACCCAGAGGAACAGGCTCTCATGCCTCTGAAGATTTACCAACATTAACCACATGGTGGATTTTTTTTTCCCCTTTCTTTTAAACATTCCTTGTCAATCTTTAAGGATCAGGGTGAAAGATGATGCAGAGATGGAAATCAGCTTTGGAGAGAGATAGTTCCTGATTTGTTTTATTGCCCGACTCTGAAGAACAGAGTTGATTTAAAGGAGCACTGAGAGCAGAAAGCCATAAAACACAGAGCAGTTCCAGATGGATCCAGTTCTGAGCTCTGAACATTATTATCAGCCTGAAGTGAGGCTGGTAAGGAGGAAGTCGGTTCATGGGAGCATAACCTAATTAAAATATCCCAAACAAAACCAAACCATCTTTTTTCACCTAATCTGGAAAGACAAAGGCTTGCCTGAGTGTTCCACATTTCTAACACACCTCAAAAACCTGTCACCTTTTACCCCAATGTAAAATTAGTGGGATTGATCATCACACCTGATGATATAAACCACAATGGGTGATGAACACCACCTGAGCTTTTCCTGATGGACAGGTCACCACTGAGAACCCACAAACTACTTGTAAGGCACCTCAGAGAGAAAACTAACAAAAGCTCCTCAGTTTGCAGGAGACTTAGATTTCCTGCTTGGCGTTCTACTTTTCCATAGCCATGTTTGAGAGAGGTGCATGAAAACACTAAAGGATGAAAATCATAATGCTGGCAATGCTGCTTCTGATCTTTGTCTCTCACCAGGCAGCTAGGAAGAAAGTTCATGGTTTTAAAGTCTATTCCACTAACACAGTTGCTCAGAAGACAATATCAGACAGATGCAGAGTTTCAGGCAGGAGGTGACTTGGTGCTTGGTTATGGTGCTGAGCTATCCCAGCAGATGAGTTCTGGTCTCATTGGACAGAAACTAAAAACTCTAGAGGGAGGTGAGCTCTTCTAAAGCTGTACCTTGTATGTCATGTCTGAATTTCCCCCATCCTGCTGGGCAGCAGTTCCTCCTCTCTGGCCCTTTGTCTGCAACTCATTAACAAAAGCCAGACGATCCCCAGAATCTCAGAACTTTCTAGGTTCAAAAAGATGTCTAAGATAACTGAGTCCAACCATGCCACCAGTGCCCAGCTCACCACTGACCCCTGTCCCCAAGTGCCACACCCACACAGCCTTTAAAGCCCTCCAGGGATGGGGACACCACCTCTGCCCTGAACAGCTGTCCTCGGTGCTTGACAGTGAAGAATTTTTTCCTAATATCCAGTTTAAACCTTCCCTGGCACAACAGGATCCGCATGCAAAATCCACATTTTATATATGATCTGCACATACACGCCCTGTACTCAGCCAGTTTGGGAGGCAGCACTTTGCAAAAGGAGGAAGAGGAAAATGCATTCAGGGGTCTAAGATACATTTTCTTGTTAAATATGGTGATTGATTGTTTCCTTGCATTTGGCCAAGATCGTGGCACAAACAGGTGGCAAAACTTCCTGCCAGCTGCTTCAGACACTTGGAAAACTCTACAAACTGAAACACAGGAAGTTCCACCTGGACGTCAGGAAGAAATTCCTTACTGTCACAGTCTGCATGGAGAGGTTGTGGAGCCTTCCTCGCTGGAGGTGTTCAAAACCTGCCTGGAGAACTGTTCCGAGCAATGTGCTCTGCGGCACTCCACTCGAGCAGGGAGCTTGGACTAGGTGACCTCCAGTGGCCACTTGCAGCCTTACTCCTTCTGTGATTCCCATCAAAACTACCGGCCACACCCCACCCTGCTCCTCCAGCAACGCCCTGAGCCAGGCTGCCTGCAGAGAACCCAACATCCACCAGTGAAGATGCAAGAGAACAGGGCCCATCACGTTTTCCCAGCGACCTGAGCCTTACTCCTTGGCTTTCAGGAACCCATGAAATATTATTATTTTTTAACTCCGGCGCGGGCAGAGCAACAGGAGCAGCGGGGGCCGCTGATCCAGCCCAGCCCTAAGCCGGGCTCAATTTAAGCCGGAGTTACCGCGCCGCTGCAGTGGCGGCCGGCGGGCGGCAGAGGGCACCCGCGGGCCGCGCTGCGGCCGATCGCTCCCAAAACGGGGAAGAATCTCCCCAAAAAAAAAACCGGGACAAAAAGCGCCACGGCCAGCGCAGGGCACGAGTTCACGTCAGTCTGCGGTGGGTGTTGGCGCTGGGAAGTTTCCAAATGCAATCATAATTGGCTGATTTTTTTTTCGTGGTCACGTTCAGCTTGTATTACAGATATTTCCGAAACAGCAAACATGCTGGGTAAATTTGTTTTAAAGTCTGGTTGCTCAGATCAGGGTGAGTGAAACGATCGTTCTGGAAAAAACTGCTTCTGATACTCACAGTTACAGGGGATCGGGGATGACAGAATCATTTAGGTTGGAAAAGCCCGCCAAGACATTCAAATCCAGCCATTTCCCCCACACTGCCCAGCCCACATTAATCCTCGTCCCCAAGTGCCACATCCACATGGCTCTTAAATCTTTCCAGGGATATTCAGGAAGGACTAATTTAAGTTGTGTATCTTCAGCAGTGAGAAGAGCCAAAAAAACCACCCTGGCATCTGTATTTTTTGTAATTTTTTGTACCTTTTAAAGCAATTAAGTCAAGTTCTGTAGCTAGTTACATCGACAAATTTTGAGCTGATTACTAAAAAAGCATACACCTATGAAGGTCTAATTAAAACTGTGATTTCAGTATGTATGAAATGCTTCTGCTTTTCTCTTTGTACTTCTATGTTAACAGGAAAATTAGGTTAAAGTCCTGTTAAAGTAGTAGTGCAGCATCTCAGGTACAAAAAAAAAGCACCTAAAAGTACCAGTTAAAAACAAAACAACAACAGCAATTAAACAAAAAATCAAAAGCAGACATGCTTTTTGTGTATTCTGCACCAATTCATCCATGCAATAACTCTGGAAGGCCAAAGTAGTTCTATCACTACCACATTCAGTTCATTAATCTTAATTCTAGATATAAACATACAAGATATATTCCCTTGAATGAATTAGAGCCACTGCTGGGATTATCACCTCAAAAATGCTGACTCCATTTCAGTTATCAGCCAAGACATCTCTGAAGATTTCTGCACTCATCTTGAGCAAACACGCTCATTATTTGCAGCAGTCTCTCAGTTTTTCATACAAACACCTTTTTATCAGTCTCACTGATCACAACCTGCCCCACGAATATGAGCATGAAGACTTACCGGTGATTCAACAACATTTCCATTAGTACAAATTATCTAAGGCATCTGTAGTGAGGGAAGAGGTCCTGAGTTGTTGGTGCAGCACATTAAATGTTGAAACTATTCTCTGAAAGTACACTCAGACAGCTCTGCTAAATGATTAAATGACTCTTAGTCTGTCCATAGCACACGTCAGTAAGTGAAAAGGGTGTGAATTACTTGATCATATTTCTTTTCCTGCCCAAAAAAAAAAAAAAAAATCAGGAAAACCACCACAGCTGGCTTGCTGGAGGTCTAGGATATCCAGTTCCAGAAACAACTTCACCACAGGGCCACAAGGTGAATGGCAGAGGTGATCCATTCTCTCCCTGGGAGGCAGAGTTAGCTAGCTCCAAGTTCAGCTGACGCAAGAGATAAAGAGTGGGGTGGGGCCGTAAACTTTGTGCCTAGAAGTTCTTTGCAACAGGAAATTCAGCTGCCCACCTGCCTCAAGTTCAAAGAAGTGCTTTTCAGGATGGCATCCTAATTAGGACTTTCTGTGACAACAAAATTCACGGGTCAAGTCAAACTTCCTGCCTGTCATCAGGACACAAAGGGGGACGCAGTAACAACTGGGGCACACTGAAGGAAAAGAGCGCGGACCAGCTGCAAAAAACACCCAGAGATATTCTGGACCTGTTTCCTCCACAAACACCTCTTCCAAACACCCTCCATCTCTCATTGAAATCTCCGCAGTCAGCAGGAACGGGGCGCGTGGATGCTCGGCTGCTCTAAAAATAAGGCCAGTCCTAAATGCCTCTGAACATCGGAGCACAAGTCTGACAATCCTGGCCTTCAAATTCACTTTTATGTCCTAACCCATCAATTAGAAAATGACAGTACCAGGAGGCTGGGCAATGCCTTCTCTGCACCGTGACAAGCAGAAGGAAAATTTCAGTGGGCGAGCACAGGGGCTGATTCAGAGAAATGGGGATATTTGCCAAGCTTGCCTCAAAAACAAAATGCCATTGGGCAATGTCAGACTGATCACAGAGAAAGCACCAGCAAAGCAAGCATTAGCTGACAGCCTCGCCATGCCCTGCTCTTGAAACCACACTAAGCATTCATTTATTTGAGTGTGGAACAGCTTCCCGTGCTCCAGCCCCTTTGCTTGCACCGGATTAAGAACATCAGCTTTTCAAAACAACATAGTTGGATGTGATGATCCAGAGCTGCACCAGCACACAGGCAAAATCCCCCTTGGTTTTAAAATAACAAGCAGGAGACCCAATAGTAATGTGTGCCTGCACTGAACTGTGTTTTGGCAACTTGATCCTTTACTGCTGAGTTAAGCACTTCTTCTCGCGTCTGAAATGAGGAAAAGACACATCCTAAGGTTTGTTTTCTGGTGGAAAGCAGGGATTGAGCAGATTCCCTAGGCAGAAACGTTTAACTGCTCAAAGTTTACTGATTCACTCCTCCCTGCTCCTCTCTGCAGAAGCGCCTCTCAGTGTTGAGTTGACACATTTTGTTTAGTTGAAACATGAAGACACATCTGGTTACTGTATGAAAGTAAATCTCCAGGTAATTAAGCTCCAAACCAGCTGAGAACTGCATGTTTACCTCTTGCTAGATAAAAGGCAATAGGAGCTCAGTAAAGGTGAATCTGCATGGCTCACAAAGGAAAAAATTGAGGTGTGAGCTTAAGAAACACAAAGCAGCAGCTCAAGACATTTTTATCAGAGAAAGTAAACTTACGATTTGTAGCTGTTGCACCATTTCTTCTCTGTATGCCAGCTCCCGCTTCATCTGATCTTGAAAATTGTCTGTATGAGAGGGAAAAAAGTGTAGGTGCAATAATTAAAACAGAGACCTCACGGCAGCATTGACACCAATCAAGCTAAATCAAGCCCAGTCATTACTGAAGAATCACAAAGCTTTGCAAAAGTCCTTCACTCAATTAAAACATATGCCTAACAAATATGTGTCCAATAGGAAACACCACTGATACCAGAAAAAATGTGGAACAGTTAGATTGCACTGCATCCCCCACCAGAAAATGTGGGATGCTAACTTTGTGTTGCTGTTTTCCTGCACGGGCAAGGCTCTGCAGTCATTAGTCAAAGTTTTTCAGGCCCTGAAGAGGAGAGCAGAAACGGCTCTTCTTTGCTTTGGCATAAATCCGTTGACATCAACAGCGATGTCCAGTGTGTGAGAGGAGAAAGCGTTCAAGGATGCAGGGTTTGATTTGTGGTTTGTAGCATCGTGCTGACGGCTTTGAACAAAACTGAAGCTCCATAAAGAGTGACGTGGAATTCGGAAGGGAGAAAGTCTTTGCAAAAGAGATCCTGGGCAGCTGGGTTACAGCACAGGCCAGCCTTCCTGCTCCAGTAGATCCTCCTTCCCTGATTTTCCTCCTAAACAACCATTTCAGACAAAACTTCGTATGTTAGAAGATTAACTGATGCTCTGTGCTCCTTAACACTCCTGTTGGTAGGTGGGAAAAAGAGGAATATAAACAAAACTATTGACAAGAACCAGAGAATTCCAAGAGCTGCCTGATGGAGGTCAGGGTGCAAGGATGGGCTGTTAAATGGAAGAGGAAAGAAAACCCATCCCAACCACTATCATTTTGATTCAAGTAAGAAGCCTGTCCTGGAAGAAAAAACAAGGGGGCAGAGCTCTGTCCCCCTTTCAAAAAAGAACTTTTTCTTCTGTGAATTGTGAACTGAAGTTGTTGTTTAAAAGAGAAGGAGGCAGGGAAAGAGCAATGAAATGGGGAAAGTGAGAAATTTTGGCAAGCTGAAGCCCTCAGGAGTCCAGAACAACCACATTGAAAAGCACATGGTGGCATTAGCTCAATGAAGTTCTCCAGATTCCCTGTAAATTCCCATGGAACTGTTAAGCCTATACTTACTATCCCTCTACTCTGACTCGACAGAAAAATAAGCCAACAAAAATAAAGCAGATTTTCAATTCTGCTTTTCCTAGACCCCCCCAGAAAACATGCAGTATAACAAGGTAACTGCCTCCTGTCCTGGTCACTAAAGGCTGATCATTGCGACCAATGTCCTCTAGCTTCACTCTGAGTAGGCTTTAAGGAGAAATTTTCCTTTTCCCCCTCAATGCTTTCCTCCCAGCTGCCTCTCCATGGGCTCATCACCTCTCCAAACAAACAGCTCAGGGATCTTGCTCAGCCCTGCACAGCAAATGTCCAGGCTCACAGCGGAAATGGGGTGTTAAAGGTAGGGACAGCGTTTTTTTTCCGGCGGCATTTATCGGAGTCCAAATGCTCACAGACAAAGCCATAAGCAGTACCCAGGAGAAAAGATATGAATATTTAAATAGCTTTCTTAACACAAAATTAAATACTTTAAGTACCCAGACTGCGTCTCTACCATTTTATTGCCACATTGTTTAAAATGCAGACGGACAGAAGGCAGAGCAGCCGACACGGAGGGCACAAAGCAGAGCAGGGCTCCAGGAGAACACACTGTCACCACGCAGAGATGCTTGCATTTCTATCAGGACAGCAAATAGTTTGACTTTCTACACGTGATCTGATCTTTTAGTTGTTTTTTTTTTAATTTTATTTGAGTGATCTCTGCATTGAGAGACCTTAAAGGCAAAAGAAAATTTCACCTGCAGCTTTCAAGCACAACAGCAACGTGAAAAATACAAGATCTTGCTGTTTTATAAATTATCACAGTCCGTGTTTCAAGCAGGTTCAAGAGGCCACTGAGAAGACTGCAGCATAGCGCTGCTTGGAGAGCTTGCAAATAAGCTCAGTTCTCATTTAACAGTGATTGAAACGAGAGGAGAACTCTGAAACCAAGCGCCATTTCCTGCACAGCCCTGTTGTGAGCAGTGGCTTGATGCTGTGAAGGGAGAACACCCCAAATGTGCTCAGTTCCAGGTGGAGGACCCAAAAGAGGTGACTCTAGAGCCCACTGCAGGCAACCTGACATTTTCCAGAGAGAACAGTATTGCCTTCCACATCTCTCATGTTGCCTCCCAGCTGAAACAGGGATGAGTTTTCAATACAATTTAAATTTTGCCTCAACTCTCCTTTTTAGTTGCCTCAACTCTCCTTTAGTTGTCCTCTGCCTGGCTTCTCCCTGCCCAACACACCAATACCATTCTAATACCCGACCTAAAGCAACAGCCCAACAGCAAGAGCCTGGAACAGCCCCCCTCTCCTGTGCTAGAACACACAATGCAATAGAGGCCAAAACACCCTCAACACGGATTTACACTGATTTGCTTTACAAAAGTAATTTTTTTCTTTTTTTCTTGTTTTATTACATGTGGAGGAGGGGTGGGTTTTTTTGGTAAATCTAAATCTGTAAATAGGCTTTACGGTCACTTGTAGGTATGGTTTATAGCACATTATCTGTTTTCTATTTTAATCCTGAAGAAAATTGACCACTACTTTGTGGTCCATTGAAACCACATATTTTTCAGGCCAGCATACAGCAGTCACCACTTCCTTGGTCGGCCGTACTTGTTCTTTTCTTTTATTTGAATTGTATTTCATGTGGTTTAATTGCAGTGTTTATTTACATGGCAAAGACAGAGCATTAATTTTACTGTAGAAGAGCAAAAGGATAAATAAGAGACTTGAATGGCAAAAGTCCAAGATGCCATTTCACCAATACCACACAGCAGCATTTTGATCCCCACGAGTTATTTGAAAATTACCTCACTCCCAAACCCAAGTAATGACTGGATTTATTCTGAAGGATGAGGTTATGCTCCTTTCATTAATATCTGTATCATGTCAAATGACTCTTCTTTATTTAAGGAGCTGTCTACATATTTCAATATTCGGGCTAAAGATGGAGTCATTCCCAGAGTCCTCACGCTTCCTGGCTTCCCTGAACATACCCATCTGATGCTACAGAAAGGGGACAAGCATATTTTCTTTGAACTATAGGAAAATGCTGTCTGTGCTCTCTCCTTTTCCAGTGTGATCATCCTGATCTAGGTGGGATTTCTCCTGGAAGAATCTTTCTGCCGTTGCTCCAGTGTCCTTCAAGAGATCCCAGCCAAGGGGTCTTTTTCCACATCAGTCAGCCCAGCCTTCTGGCAGCTTCACAAAAAACCCTGCTCAGTGCCCATTTTGTTTTATTTGAGATATGCCCTGCACATTCCATCGCCCTGGGCAGCGGCACCCCGCTCAGTGGCCGTGGTGGAAGGGCCACCTCAAACGTCCTCTCTCAACGGGAAAAATCCAAGCAGGAATTTCTACTCCTTAAAAAGTCCAGGTCGATCCTCCAGCATCAGCTGGAACCTCCTGAAAATGAGTATTAGGAACCTCCTCAAAACAAGGATGAAGTATCTTGTCTTCAGAAGCCCCTGAGGTGCTGGCTGAGTCACCAACCTCACCCTGCCCCATGAGGGCCCAGATGCCGTTTCTGTCTACTCACTGCAATCAATGCTATCAAAACTAGCGGAATGCACACCAAAACAAACATCCAGCTTTGTGTTTTCCCTACAAAAGACCTGCTTGGGCAGCTGCAAAGCCACAGGAGGGGCTGAAAGGGACCTTAAAAATCACCTCATTCCAGCCCCGGGGACACCTCCCACCATCCCAGCTTGCTCCAAGCCCTGCCCAACCTGGACCCAGCAGAACTAAGCCCAAGATCACAGCAGCACAACTGAGAGCCTGTCTCGTTTTATCAGCCTGGCAGCAACCAACCACATACACACACAACACCAAAACCACGGATTTTGTGTCTTACTGAAGACTGGGAAAGACGCGTTTCCTTTCAACACCTGGAATTCCTGTTCCAGCCTCCTCCGTAGGTCGATCTGCTCAAACAGAACCTTCTGGAGTTCCTCTAACAAAGAGAAAAAGTGGTTTTGATAATCTGTATAAATAATTCTTGAAAGAACAGTTGCAGAGCAATTCATTACTCTAAGACAAAATATTTTAACGCTTATTAAAATAAAAAAAAAAGTGTTGCATGGACCTACCATAGATTTTGTGCAGAAAGCCATGAATATAAATCAATGTAATATATTATTTTAAAGTATTATATTACAGTGTCATGTATTGATTGATATATATGCATTAATCTCAATTATATCCACCCAAAGGTCCATATATTATTCATATGTTACTTGACAAGCTTAAAATATGGCACAGAACAAAAGTGCCCCCTATTATCCTCATATTCTATTAAAACAAAGAGCAGTTTTATAATGTAAGAGGCCCTTATTTATTTTACCTTTCCCCATATTTTCCACATCCTTCTTCAGAGAATGAGGTGAATTGGTTTCTTGTGTGTGTTCTCCTTAAAAAAGAGAAAGAAAAAGACTATTGATTTACTGATAGTGCTTTTTGTCAGTGCTGTCCTTACTACACATCTGCTTCAGAGAATCTGGAGAGGGGAAAAAAAAAGGGGGCAAAAATATAAAGAAAGAGTAAGATCGAGGTTGATTTACAAATTTCTGGGTGCATAGCAGAAGTACTTGTGAATTCATATTTTCTCTAGTTCAGGGAAGTATCTGTCTACAGCATGGCCTCTTGCAGGCAATAGCTGATGTCTCCTTGATATTCTTCTTGCTGAGCTGATTCCTCCTTTCCCTCTAACCCCTCTCTTGAAGATACTCTTATCAGAGAAAAACTGGGAGCAGGCAGAGAAAAGGGGAGATGTTTCTCTACAGTCTCATCTCTTCTCCTCTCAACTGGAAGCCCGTGCTCTCCATCTGGGCAGGACCCTGCTCCAAAATCCACAGGAAAAATGCCTTTTTGCCTTCATCAGCTCTCCAGCTTTATCATCTTTCAGGGCTCCATGGCATGGGTGTGTTGCAACTGGATATAATTTATACCCAGCTGAGATAAAATTGACATTAGTGGTATTTGGATATGAAGGATACAGCTCCAGGGTCAGCCAGTTGAAGGACTCAATTCTTGGGTTGCCCACATCAACTTTTAATCATATTATAGCACAGAATCTTCCATGTAACAGAATTTGGCTATTTCCAGACACACACATGCTACTTCCTTCAGCCTTTTTTTTTTTGTCTACAAATTGAATTAAATTTTTTAAAAAATTAAAAGTCCCAAGTTGTGAAGTTCACCTGAATGACAGTTTGACTTGAAAGCTGAAGCTTCTGACAAAAGGTGTTACTTTCACTGTCCTCTGCAACTGCAAAATTTTTCCTGGGATTTCTATGAATAGCTTCTATAAAAGCTATGAAAAACTTTTTAAAAAATAATAAAATATCACTGAAGCTGAAATTGATGGGAGAATTTCTGTTATTTACAGCTGAAGTAGAAATGGACTCTCAATAATTAAGAAAATATTTGGTAAATAACCAATTATTGAACTAATTTGATTAATTCTTGTTTTAGTCCAGCCAGTAAATACACATCATTAACTTGACTAATAAGCAATCACAAGATATATATATATATAAATATATTCGTAGGCTTATGTAGTTAGAAGAGAGGTTAATGGAGAAAATACCTTGGGTTTTGATGTTTGTTTGGTTTTGCTTTTTTTTTAGATAAAAACCAATAGCACTGAATAGGTCATCGGACAACATACAACAGTTACTTTAAAAATTATTGTGTCATCACAATAGGCTAATTTTAAAGCTGAATTGGAAAGTCTTGCAATAGATGCAGTCAGAAATCTTTTTGCAAAACATTTTTTTCTGTTTTTTAAAATCGATGCAATCCTATATCCAGTAAACCTTGAAGTTATAGCATATGAAATCTATCCAACAGCTCTGCGTTTTAGCATCTCCACTCTCCTCAATCCTTAAAAAAAACCCA
Organism: Motacilla alba alba; assembly: GCF_015832195.1. Lineage (NCBI taxonomy): Eukaryota > Metazoa > Chordata > Aves > Passeriformes > Motacillidae > Motacilla > Motacilla alba. The sequence goes on along the minus strand of NC_052046.1, from coordinate 2,223,380 downwards.
AAAAGCAACCACTCATTCAGGAACATACATTTACACAACTGGTATCTGGTGCCAGCAATTCCATTTTAAAAACTCATTTATGTAACGTGGTGAGTTAAACAAAAAAAAAAAAAAATCATGTTTTGTGGGATAATTTGTGAAAACAAAGAATTTTCCACAGGTAAGTTGTCTCACCACAGTAGAAAATATAGAAGGCTTAAAAATATATCACCTTTTGGGCAGTGGTTTGAGGGGTTTCCACAACGTAAAATGGGTTTCTTGGGGGCTTTTTTTAGCCAGCATGATCCTTTTTTAAACTAGATGGCCATGAAAACAAGGTATTTTGTCAGATAAACTAGGGTACATTAAATCAAAAGGGAGGAATTTAAGTTTAGGAAGGGTGAATTTGTTGAATTACAAATACTACCATATTCCCAACCCATTTCTTCCATTGAGGTGCCCTTTTCTGTGTATTTTATGTGCAGTTTTGAGGGATAACAGGCTCACAGACCTAAGGTAACTGGATCTTTCAAGGAGAAGGAAAGGAAAGGGGTAGAGTCTGGAGTATGGTGACAATGCAGCTCTTTCTCCCTGGCTCAGCTGAGCTCCCAGGGCTGTACAGTTTGAGGCTGCTGACTCGCTGGGACAGAAAGAACTGCATCAAAATGAAGATAAGGGCATGCAGCATAAAGAATAACTTCCCCAGCATCTGCAGCCTCCCTACTAAGCTACTGAAAAAGGCCTATTAGATAATCCTCCATGCTTGCACCTGAAATAAGTAAAGAATGGGAGTGGAAAAATTGAGGTATTTAAAGGCCAAAGACGGGACACATGGTTTTAAAGAATAATTGCATTTCTAAACTGCTTTCTGATGATTAAAAAAAAAAAATTAAAAATCTCCACATTATTATTTTTAACGGCAATAATAATCAGATGGGTTTCACCTTTCCTGTCCCCCTGAAAATTATAATCAGGAGCCTGCTCTTCTCCATTTTTCCATACTTCCCAGAGGCCTCATCACGCGTTGTGTACTGTTCCACCTTAATTGAAAGGGAGGAGGTATTGAATATTTAACCAGCTTCCCTTCTCTTAAATGTTAATTAAAAGCTAAATAGGTGTTTAAAAACAAACAAACAGAAAGCCCAAAGAATTTTAATCAGTCTAAGAAAAAAATCACTTCCCCTCCTAATAGCTCCACCATAACTCTCCTGGGCCTTGTCTGCACACAAACTTGCAGCATTTAGAGCAGCAGGACTGAAAGCTGTGCCACCCCTCTGTGTGGACACGGAGACTTCCTTTAGGAAAGGCTGTTTCAGTTTGTTCAGGAGAATCAAACTGTGCCTCCCCCGTCTCTTGGATAGGGGGAAAGAGGGTGAAATATTTGCAGGCCGCTTAAGAGGCCTCAGCGAAAGCTGTGGGTGCCTCTGTTCCTCCCCACGAGCTCAGGTGCACAGACATTATTTTTCTGGAATAAAGGTACAAATGGCTTTCTTAACCTGGAGGGTGAACACCCACCCATGAAGGACACCTCAAAATTGCTGAAAAATTGGCGCCGTGGAAAACAGAGGCCCCAGGGTTGGGCATTGGCGCAACCTCAGCTCCTGCGAGGCCGCCATTTTATCAGCTCTACATCCACCGGCGCAGCCTAAGATTTGTATTTTTAACATGTGGATTTTTAACATTTCTGAACCTCTCGTCCTCAAAAGAAATGCACTTTGACCTTATGGTAAAAAAAAAAAAAAAAAAAAAAGCCAGACATAGCCAGGTTATCTCTTCATGCTCTGCCACCTCCTGCAATCCTTCCCCAGGAAAGCTCTCAGGACACTTTCTGCAAAGCAGCTAAAAAAAATTCCACGCAGTCCCAGACATCTCAGCTACCTCAATGTGCTGATTTGTCCGGCACAGACCATGCATGGTCTGGGAATATAATTCCATTGTCCCAGCTCTATGCCCTGCTCCTGGTCCCCAGCTTGTGCCCTCCACAATCCTGACCACACCTGAGGTTTCGGACCATGTCATGTAGAACCATCTTCTCTTTCTCTGTGTCCACTTCATCCCTGTTATTCCTGGACAACCACTGTGCTTTGCAGAGCCCACCATGTCTTCCAAAAGCTCTGCACCTCACCCCTGACACTGTGAAGCCCACAGCACTCCTGGTCCATCACAACTTAAACACCCACTAATGTCTTCAGCCAGAGAGAAGCGCTGTCTGCAGACACAAAGACCACAGCAAAAAGTTGCTGGTGTCTTCAGGATATAAATATATATAGATATATACATTTATATCCATTTAAAAAAATGTAGGCAGATGTGAACCAGCAAACTTTCAGCGCTCCAGAGGCTCCCTCTGCATCTGAAATTAAAGACTCGCTCTAAGACATGCAGAGCTCTTGCAAATGTCCTGAAGAAATTCTAAACTTATTGAAAATATTCATGCATCCTGCATATTCATGCCACTTTTGGGGGGAATAATCAATAGCGTATTCAGGACTTGGCAAAATATGCCTACTTTAGGAAACTCAATAAGCATTTTTTTACGTGTTTTTGTGCACCAGGGCTGATAAATGTCTTTAAAAACCTGGAGTTTCAAATGGCAATTTGCCCCCAAAAGTGATTTAAATTTAAAACAAACTAGTTCTTTTTTATATCCAGATAAATCCTCATTTGTAACATCCATTCAAAGTTTAAAACATGAACATCTGATTAAAAAACATCCGCATTGAAGTACTAACAGAGAGGAATCAGGATTTCAAACTAAACACTTACAAACCTATGCGTTACCAACCTAAGATACTGAAATGTTTAAAAAAGATAAGGAATCTGTTGGCTTTTGGTCTGAACCTTATTTCTACGTATGAGAACTATTCCGTAATTTTATTTTAGAAGCACAAAAGCTAGAAAATTTCAAATTCTTGGTATATTTTAAATGGACGGTAATATGCTCACCAGATTCCAGAAGATGAGGCTTTAAAAATGAGCAAAACACACCTAATATTAAGAAAATTGCAAAAAATAAAGAAATTCAACAACGATCCACCCTTTTTTAATAATTAAAAGAGAGTTCAGGGGGTCCTTAATCACAAAAGATGAGAAATGAGAGAAATAAGAGAAATAAGGATGCAGTCCTGCAGTCCGTCTGCAGATTTGTCTGTCATGCATATCCAAGTATTTATACACAATCTTACGTATTAATATGCAGTTCTGGATCCCATATCCAAAACTTCATCTTGCCAACTTTTAATTTCTTTGGTATTTTTTTGCAAACACGTCCCTAATAAAATTTAAAATAATTTAAATTCTGTATCCAATGCTTTCAACTTATCCCAGTTAAGGCTACACAACCATCCAGTCTGCCGCATAGTAAAAGCCGGGCTGTTTTCAACCCTCTATAAAGTATTTTAAATCTACAGCAATTGCAGTATTGGCAGAGTTGCCCTGAATATATATTTAAGAATAAATAAAAAAAAACCCAGCTGACCATTTCCAGCCTGAATTTTTCTGAAACTGCCCGACAAAGCAAAGATCAAAAAATAAAATCAGGGAAATTGCAGCAAGATTTGAGAAGCTGTTTATTAACACCCATTTTTAGGGCTCCCCTTTCTCATGAAAACAGATCAATAATTAGATTGGTTGAGGAACAGCTTGCAGAACTCCTCTTTAAGGAACACGCAGCCTTGCAATGTTCTCCTACCCTTCAACTCCCACCGATGAAGGAGGGTCGGGGTGGCAAACCAAAGGAAAATAGACCAGTTACATAAGTTAGTCACAGTTACCTCTCAAAACTGCCGTGGGATTTTGAATAATTTCGAGCTCTTTCCAAGCCCTGCCTGGCAGGGAAGGAAGGGGGATTTTCACTGGCAGTTTTCTGGCCGGGCAGGGCGAACGGCTGTGGGATCCTCAAGCCCGTATCTATTTCAGCCTTGGAAAGAACTCTGCTGTGGATCTGTGAGTTCATTGACACATCGAGATGAGGAAGCCAAGGTTTGCACCCAGAAACAACCATGCCTGGCACAGAAAACCCTGTTTTTGTTTGAAGGCTCTCTTTAGTAGGTTTAATATATAAATACAAGTCCATCTCACTTCGAAAGGAATTCCCAGGACCACTTCATCTTCCTTAACCTTATTAGGAAGGCAGAGCTTTGAGCAAATCACAAACCTATAAAGTTATTTTAAGGAAACTGGAGAGCCTGGATATTCTGCAAAATGGTTTGACAACCAAGCAGAAAAGCAGTGAGAATAAAATCCACTAACTCTGTGGAAGACTAAGAAGGCCGAGTCCTACAGAGGTGCTCTGATATAATTTCCTCGGAAGATAAGGGGCTGTTCATGCTTGGAGAGTGCACAGAAATCATCTTCAGGATGAACACCTTGCCCTTACACATTTTGCATTTCTTTACAGTTTATCTCAGATCCAGTCCCAAGACCTTCAAACATCCAGGCACGCCTCTCATTTTACTCAATATATTTAAGACTCTGAGCAGAGTCAAAACATGCAGAGCAGTAAAAAAACCCTGAAATTTACATTTAAATTTACCATGGAAATGAACATATAGCTGACATGGACTTACAGTGTTAGTGAACAGAAAACTACTGGAGTTTTAGAGAGGGAGAGGATGCTGCAATATCTAAATAAAAAGCAAACTATAGCCATAATTTACTGCTTAAAATGAGCATGGATACAATAATTTTGTAAAAGGGAAAAATAAACCCAATTTTTTTCCCCAAAATTAATTAGCCAGAGTGCAGGACACTGACTATGCACAGTATTCCTAAAAATTCTCAGGGTTCTTAAGGTTGACTTCTGCTAGTGTCACTGCTGTGCTCTCAGTGGTAATTATTTGAAAGTGTAGAAGATAATGAGGTGTTATCCATTGGTCCACAACCTCAATCCCTCAACCACAAAATTTACAAAAACGTGAAACACTGATAGGTTTCTTCATCGTGTACCAATGCTAAAGCAGGTCTTGTTATTAAATGTTTCTAAAAAAATACTCCCTGAAATGGGATACATTTGCAAATGTTTGCGATCTTACATTGTTCTCTGCTATTATATAAGATTTCTGTAAGATCCCATTTCTTCATTTCCACTCCGTGTACAACTCTCTCTCTCCCCGCTTGCTCTCTCTGTCTCATTTGACAGGCAAATTTGCAGACATTGCCTGAGGATAACAACCTCGTTTGACAGTCAATTAACCGTGAATAGTCAAAGCCAAGGCAGTTTGCATTACATAAATGGAAAATTAGATTCCTTTTTCCCAAGAAACAAAAACCTCTCCTTAAGACACTGCAATAGACAACTTAGTATCAAAACTTCTAATCACGTCTTTCCCAAACCCCTTGGAGACATTTAGCAATCAGTAAAAGGTGGTTTCATTTAATTTGTATAATGTAATTTTTGTAAATGTATTATACATTTTGTGTAGAGATCATTATCATGGAGATAATATAAATGTTGGCATAGATGTCATAAAACACCTTTAATGTCTTTCTGACAGATATTAAAAGCAATAAGCTGTGATCCTTTTTAATGGAAGGTTTCAAAGAGAACATTTCAATTATTGTCATTTTATGCTTTTCCAGCCTGTTTCATTGTGTAACCTGATACATTTCAGAAATTTCTGCTGAAATATGCCCAGCAATTAATAATCTTACTCCTATTAATGTCACCCCTTCCCACCTATTTGCATTTCTCTCAGTTATATTTGCTTGGAATTGTTTTTATCTTTACCCTTGTACTAAATATTCAGACATTTGATTATGAATTGAAGCCTCTGTCTCTTTTTCCTCTACTTCTTCTGAGCCTACCTGCTATATCTCTCCAGAAGTCTCCTCCTGAAGGCTCTGAATCTGTGACGAAAAAATTATGCTCCTTGTTCTTATCTGAAATCCAAAGAAAACGCAGGGCTTAAAAAGCTTTTACCACCAAGAAACCTCAAACCAAAATCAGTATCAGAATCCAAGGGGAAAAAAGTAAATATATATTTGTACATCCACCAGGCACAGAGAAGCATTTCGGATGCGAATTAATATAATGCTAAATTACCACCATGGAGAGACTATTAGAATGTTTAATGGATTTTTTTAATTGAAATCACGGAAGTGATTTACTTTTGTTTAAGCCAAGCTGTAGAGAACAAACCCACTCAGCTCACAGAACTCCCACCTGGAGGTGAGCGGGCAGATCCGCATCTGTACTCACCTGAGAAGGTGTCCTCTTTCGTAGGCAAGATGACCTGATTACCCTCCTTGCTCTTCTGATTCTAGAAAAACAGAAAACGGTGAAAACCACGAGATCAGTGTGGAAAATTACAAGGAGCAGTTGAGCAGTGGTTTATCTCTGAAATGGGATACATTTCCTACGAGCACAAACAGTGCCCAGGGAAACGACACAGGAAATCCCACCGTGGCCTCTTCCAAAGCCACCTCCATGGAGGGAGCTCACATCCTGCTGGAAACCTGAAGGAAATGGGCAGGGTTGGGTTAGGGCACCCATCCCAAAACAGGGGCTGGATTACTTTCTCCCATGTGTTAACCTGGGTTGAGGGGGTCAGGATGTGCAGCAATACCCACAAACGTTGCCTACACTCTGCTGGGAAAGGCACCCACCAAACAAATCTCATATTTTTGTTACCTTTCCAGGGCTGGCCTGTGGATGCTGCACGAGGCCTGGCACGCTTGACATGTTGTACAGCAGTGCCACCATGGAAGCAACTTCCCATGGGAATGGGCGTCCCTGAGATGCTTGCCCAACTGGGTAAAGAGTTTGGGCCACCCTGATTTTGGGAGTGAGGTGAGCAGGAGGGGCTTGACCAGGAGGTTGTGGTGGGCCGTGTCTGACTGTGGCCCACCCAGGCCAGCTTGGTCTGAGAGGTCACTGAGGACCTGGCACCCAGCTTGATGGTGGGGGGTACCCAGTTCCTGACCTGCTGGTGGGGGATTCACGGTGCCTGACACGTAGTCGGGGGGTACAGAGTGCCTGACATGGTGCTGGGGGGTTACACCCATCCATGCCCCCACCCAGGGGGTCCCTCCCGCCCCGGAGAGGGGGTGTCAGTGAGAGGAAGGGGCCTGCCAGGGCATTTACATCTTTGTAGAGGGGCTGCTCCTCGGGCGCCGGGTGATGTGCCGGGCTGCTGCCGCCACTGCCCGCCCGCGGGGCCCCGGCAGGCGGCTGCGGTGGGGCTTGACCATCGCCCGGCTTCTCCTCGACGGGCGCACGGGGGAAGGGGCCGGCGGCGGGGCGCTCCCGGCCGCCCTTCTCCGGCAGACCCCGGGCGGGTGGAAAGCGGCCGCCGGCCGCCGAAGGGTCTCCGCCGCGGGGCTCTTCCTCGCCCTCCTCCTCCTCATCCTCTTCCTCCTCCTCGGGGGGCTTGTGGCCCTCGACGTCCACCTCGGGCTCGTCTTCCTCCTCCTCGTCCTCCTCCTCCTCGCTGCTCTCTTCGCTGGCGAAGCTGCAGCTGGTGCCTCCGGGGGAGAGGAGGCGGTGCGCGGCGTGCGGAGGATGCGGGTGCCTCTCGCATCCCGCATCCTCGGGGGGCGGCGGCGGCGGCGGCGGCAGCAGCAGCTGCAGCGGCGAGGCGGAGCGCGGGGGGCCGCCGCCGCCGCCTCCGTGCAGCTTGGCCAGGCTCTCCGAGTCCTCCTTGCCGCCCACCGGGCGGAAGGCGCTGGAGTGGTGGTACCCGCCGCCCGCCTTGCGCCCGCCCGCCGCCTCCAGCAGGTGCGGGTGGTGCGGGGGGACCCGCCCGCCGCCGCCGCCGCTGCCCCCGTCGGAAGCGGCGGGCGAGGCGGGCTCGGCGCTGCCGCCGGGGGGCGACTCGAACAGCGGGTCCCGGGCGGCGGCGGCGGCGGCGGCGGGCGCGGACGGGGGGGCGGCGGCGGGCGGTGTCCCCAGCCCCTGCGGCCCCGTCGCCAGCCCCGCCGGCCCCGCCTCGCCGCCGGGCTCCGACAGGTCCAGGAAAGCCTGGCGCAGCAGGCCCGCCCCGTCCCCCCCCAGCGAGCATCCCAGGGCGCCGGGGGGCTGCGGCGGCGGCTGCAGGTAGGTGGGTACCGGCAGCCCGCCCGGGGTGCGCGGCGGCCAAAACATGCAGAAGGGAGGGTAGAAGGCGGCGTCCTTCCTGCCCGGCCAGAAGAGCCCCGAGAGCCCGCCGCCCGCCGCCGCCGCCCCGCCGGCCTTGTGCGCGGCCGCCCCGCCGAGGGCATCGCCGCCGCCGCCCTCCTCCTTCTTGTGGCAGAGCCCGAAGGCGGCGGCGGGGAAGCCGTAGGGGTGCGGGAAGAGCCCGCCGCAGCCGGGGAACTTCTGGAGCATGCCGCCGAAGGAGCCCTTGCTGGGCACCGGGATGACGGGGTAGCTCCGCGGGCTTTTGCCGCCGTGCGCCGCCGCCACCGCCTCCTGCAGCTCCTCGTCCTCCTCGAAGCGCGGCCGCTTCTGGTGCAGGTCGGGCGGGGCGGCCAGCAGGTGCGGGCTCAGCAGCCCGCCGCCCACCACGGCCGCCGCCTTCACCGAGCCCAGCGGGTGGCAGGCGGCGGGGGCGGCGGCGGCGGGGGCCGGCGGGGCGGGCGGCAGGGCGCGCTTGCGGCTGCCGCCGTTGAACATGGCCTTGACATCCTCCCAGGCGAAGACCAGCTCATCCTGGGGGCTCTTGTCGGTCAGCTTCAGGTGGCGGCGCCAGGAGTTGAAGTTGGCGGCGTCGGGCTGGGTGTACTTGGCGTCGGGGGTGCGGTGGGAGTGGAAGATGAACTTGTTGGGCGAGAAGTACATGCTGCAGTAGCTGCACTTGATGCACTTGGCCCGGGAGCTGTTGTAGCGGGCCGGGATGAAGCTCCCGCGGCATCCCCAGGCGCACTCGTGGGATACGTCGAAGGCGAAGTTATCCGGCAATTTGGGGGGCCGGTTCTCCCCCAAGAAGGACTTGCAGAGCCGCTCTGCCTCCCTCTTGGTGATCATGCCGCAGCGGCGGGAGGAGATGGGCATGGCCCCGGCCCGCCGCAGGATCTCCAGCTGCACCGGCGTGCACTGCACGCAGGTGATGCCCAGGGCCACCCGCCGGTTGTGGATCTCGTTGTAGCTGAAGTTTTTGAGGAGGGTGTTGGAGATCTGCGCCAGGCACAGCCGCTCCTGCCCGTCGATGACCAGGGAGACGATGGGGATGCCGTAGAGGATCACCTGCCCCACCTGGTTGGGCTTCATGGCGGCGTGGCCGGCCCTCGGCTGGTTCATGGGGTCCGGTGGGTACGCGCTGGACGGCGACGGCAGCAAGATATCGGTGGGGCCGGGCAGCGGGCTGGTCGCCATCGTCTCAGCGCCGGGGGGGCTGCTCTGCTCTAGCTGCGGGAGGGGAAGGGCACAGAGACACAGCGCCGTCAGCCGAGCGCTCACAGGGATGGGGGGTCCCCGCCGCACGCACCCCGTCCTCCCCCCGCTCCTCTGGTCTGTCGGCATGCGGAGGCGCTACCCGTGGGGAGCTTTGCTCAGCGACCCGAGTCCCCCAAACCTCCTCCGTCCTCGCCGGGAGGGTCCCCGGAGCTGTCCGCCCCGCGCATCCCGGGTCTCCCACGAGCGCATCCCACCGCAGGTGCGGAGATGGCGGCACACGAGCGAGCCGTCCCTGCTTGGAAGAATCCCCGACCCGCGGGCGCTCCGACCCCAAACACGCAGCGGAGACGCGCGTCCGTCTCCTCGCCCTGGAAACCCGCCGCCACCCGGGAGGGCTCCGCGCAGAGCCTCCGCGGGCACACGGCGACCGAGGAGGGGTCCCCTCTCCTCGGAAAGCATGGACGAGGAACAAAAAACCCCAAAAAGTTTCGGTGCTCCCCGCGGCTGCCCGGGCATCCTCCCCGCCCGGCGCCCGTTACCTCCGCGGCCGCGCTCCGGCCGTGCCGCCGCCGGACCTTCCTCGTCCTCCTCCTCCTCCAGCAGCCGCCGGGAGGGAGGGAAGCGCATCCCGGCGCCGCGGAGCCGCGCGGCCGGACAGAGCCCCCCGCCCCCGGTGCGCGGCCCCCGTGGGCGCCCTGACGTCAGCGGCCCGGGGGGGCGGACGGGGCCGGAGCCACCGCAAGCCCCCCCAGACGGTGGGAGGCGAGCGGGGCTGGGGGCGGCTCCCCCATCCCTCTCGTCCTCCCTCTCTCCCTCCCCGCGCCGGGAGGGGGGATGCGGGCGCCCCGTCGGGGCCCGGCCCTCCCGCCGCCGCCGCCGCCCCCCGAGCGCTGCCCCGCTCCGCGCACGGTTTCCCGGCGAGAGGCCGGAACGGTGGAAGGGGGAATGCGCTTTGGCTTTTTTTTTTTTTTTTTTATTTAGCCGTTTTTCGGCTTCCTCTCTTCCCTCCGCCCCTTCACGGTCTGAGACAAATCGGTTCCAAGAAACGGAATATTCTCCTTATGTACCCCGCGTCTTTTCGGAAACGGTGCTTTTTGAAGGGGTCGGGAGAAATTACAGGGTAGGGGAGGAGAAAGAGAGAGAAAGTTGATTTCTCGCCACAGCCGTGTCCTCACGAGCGCGAGCAACTTCTGTATCTTCACTGCCATTCCCAAACACACCGGAGTCATTCACCAGAGCCACTTCACAAGCACCCGGGCCCAGATTCTCGCTTCCACAAAGACCAACACGGAGCAAATATGTTCTGCTTGGTTTTTTTTTTTAACTTTTCCCCAAATTGGTTTATGTCCCCAGCTAAGGAAAAAAGAAAACAAAAAAATCCCCAGCAGATAGACTGCAGAACGGTGGCGGTTTCTGCCTCTTTTTTTTTTTTTTTTTTTTTTTTTTTTTTTTTTTTTTTTTTTTTTTTTTGTGAATACAGTGAACTGAAAATGTAGAATTTTTTTTACACGAATCACCTCCAAAAGGTTATGGGTCCCAAATGCCTCTCTGCGCAGCGCTGGGAGAGGACGGGGCGATCCCGCCGCGACCCCCACACCCCAAGGCAGAAGGCCAATGCCGCTCAACGCCGCTGCTTTCCAGGGAGGAAAACCGCAGAAAAACGGCTAAACCCCGGGAAAAATAAAAACTCATTCCTAGCCAAAATGGGGAGACAACTGGACCGCCAAGTGTTTCCTAATACCCTTCTGATTTATTTTCCTTTTATAAAAATGTCTGTATCTTTCTTTTTCTCTCCATGAGCATGACCAGTACTGAATATTTCTGCACATTTAACTATGAAATTTTTTTTTTTTTTGGTTTGTCTGTTTTTTGGTTTTGTTTTTTTTTTTCCTCGGGAATCACAGATCCAGACGGAAATCTCTACAGCGACCTTTCCCAGGACATCCACACTAAAGCTCACACCTTCTCTCCTCTATCCGGGTATTGCTCGTCTCCTGGCTAATAATAATAATAATAATAATAATAATAATAATAATAATAATAATAATATCATCGCATCTCTCCCTATTACTTCTGTCACTTCCTATTAAACCTTGCTCTTCCCCTGTCGCAACTGTCACAGGGAGACTTCCCCCTTTCCCCTCCCTCCTACTTTTTTCCCGATCCTCTTCTGCACGGAGCCTGCTGCTTTCGTGTGAGCAATGGCTATAAGCCTCACATTGGTGACATTTTAATCAATGCTTCCTAGCCAGACTGACATGAATTTTACACTTCAAAACTCTCCTCCGCCAGCTAATTGATTCAAATTGTTTTATTGGTTAAACCCGTGTCACACATTGTATGATCTATTACCACGCCTCGGAGAAAATCTCCCCTCCTGTCTCCGCTCCCAGGTCGGCTCCAGGAGGGACGGGGGGTTTTAGGGAGAAGCCGCTGGATCCTGCGGATGCTCGGTGCCTGCATCCCCGCAGCGGCCGCCGGGCAGACCGCTCCCCTCTCCCGTGGTCACTCGGCGGCTCTTCCCGACCTCTCCCGGGAGAACCGGGGATGGACAACTTCGCCCCAGGCTCTGAGCCCGGCGTTGGAAGAGGACGAGAAGCGGTTGCAGGAGGCGAAAGGGATGAGGGGGTTTTGCAGAACACCTCCAGCGAAGGGAGAGGCGGAAAACTCAGCCTCGGGACAGGGTCGTCGCTAGCCAGCGACTACGTTCTATTTTGTGGTGACTAAACGTAGAGTAAAACTAAACTGCCTTTTTTTCCTTTCCTTTTTTTTTTTTTCCCATTTTTTTTTCTTTTTTTGCCACCTGCTTGGTGCTGTTGTCCCTCCTTGTTTCCGTTGTAAAAAACTGACTGGCTTCCTCCATTCCCTTCAAAGGGAAAACCCAAACCCACGGGTCGGGATGTGAGGAGGTGCAAAGACCACCGAATTTGGGGCAGAGACTGACCCACACCAGCACCGTGGAGAAGCGGGGCAAGAACACACCGTTCCCTACTTTTTCTTGCTTGAGCCTGTTGGGAAGCCTCCTGGGGTAGCAGGACCTCAGCACGGGCATGGCGGGGGTGGCTTGGCACGGAAAGGCTGGCCCACACAGCGGCCGGGAGGCTCCCGCAGGTGTCCCCAGGCGGGCGAGGCCCGGCGGGGCTGCTCGGCCGCCGCCAACCCCACCGGGGTCTCGGCGGGTCGGATGGAGCCCACCCTGACCACGGCGAGGGGAGGAAGGGAATTCCCGCTGGAGGTGGGGTGTCCACACTCCCCCTCATGGGTAGGCGCGGATCTGGGGGCTCCTGTCCTGATGTCGACTCCAATTCCTCCCGTTCATTTCGTTCCTTGCTGTTGCCATTTGGCATGGAGTCACCTCTCAACAGAGGAGTGGAGAAGGTGGAGAAACTTCTCACAGAAGCCTGGAAGGGCTAAGCAGGAGTCGCGACTCCTTTTCCCTCTTCCCTTCTCTATGGCAATTCCGCCTCGGAGCGGGAGGCGACAGCAGCTCGTTCTCCGGCCGCGGATCGCTCCGAGTGGAAGCGAGCAGCGGGGAAAAGCGGCCAAGTTTAAACCACCCCAGCCCACCCTCACGGCCTTTATTCACTTCCAGAGCGCTTAAATATTGTAGCAGAGAGGCCACGAGAAGCAAGATAACCTTGGTGCGTTTAAAAAACCGCAAAGAAACCACCCCCAACGCGATTCCATTCCCTCCTCCCACCTCTGCACATCCCATTGAAACTTCCAGCCCTGTAAGTAGCAGACACGCAAGGTATTGTTATAAAACCTCTTATCCTAACCAAATTTAGACAGCAAAGTTTGGGTTTGTTTTTTTTTTTTTTTTCCCTTTCTTTTAAATACTTTTGTGTAGATTTCCCTTGCGTTGCTTGGTCTGGAGCGAGGCTCTTTTCTAAGTAGCATTTTTTTTTTAATCGCACTTTATTATATTAAGCAGAAAGGGCATTTGGAATAGAGGTGGTCCCATCTGGAAAGCCCCGGAGCTCATTTAGATCACATCACTTCGGGCTTTTGTCTCTGCTCTTGAATAACCCAGCTAGACACAACAAAAGGGTAGAGATCTCTACGTGGAGTTTTTTTTCAGTGGCGAAAGGACGCCTCGGAAAGATGCTTCTATATTCCTAATAGCGAGGGGGGAAACGACTCAACGGGATCTTCTCTTGGCTCTCGAAAGACACCAGGCGAGTTCAGGGATGGGGCAATTTTAGATAGTTTTTTACCCCACTGGTAGCTGGAAACCAGCACGCCGGAGGAAGGGAAGGAACGGAGAACGGCACCTTTTGTCTGGCGGAGGTCTCCTAAATTCTCAGTTTAATGTGCTCGGAGCGACCCAAAGCTGAGATGGTCCTCGCCGAAGGTACGTGCAGACCTCAGCCAGGAGGCGCGGTACCCCCGCCGGGGGAAAGGCTGCCCGCCAGCCCCCCAGCATCCCGATAGAAGCAGCACCTCGTAAAAAAAGCGATTTATCTTTTTTTTTTTTTTTTTTTTTAAATCCTACGGGAAGGGACTGGCAGCCCGGGAGGAGATGGGCGCTCCCCATCCCTCCATGCAGCTCGTGAAAACACGAGGGTGATTCTTTCTGTTCTGCCTGAGGATGGGGTGGCAGGGAGCAAAAGAGCTGCAAGTTTAGGTGTGCGTGAATTAACACCCCAGGGAGTGGTGGACCGGGGGGGCGGAGGGGTGGAAAGAACGATCCCAAACGAAAAAAAAAAAAAGCCACCTCAGCTATTGATTTTTTTTTTTCCCCAAACGCATAAATTAAAGAGCTCTGAACATTTGCATGAGAAACGTGCCTGCTCCGAAGTATTCAAACGAGCAACAAATTTCCACGGTGGCGAAGCAGGGCCCCAGTCGGGCTGTGATGGGGAGCAGCGATCCCAAACTTCCGAGAGGAACGTGACGAGGAGTCATCACGTCAGTAAATAATTCAATTTTGCGTCTTTCAGAACCCAGTAACCTTGGGTGTCTTAGAAAGCAGATTGTACAAACAGGCAATTAAGATGAGCACAGAGACTTTCAGAGGAGATATAATGAACCAGCTTTAATTACTATCTTGAAATTAAAAATGTAATATACAGATTTAAATTTATTTTCACCTAAATTGTGTATAAAATTATACGGCGTTCCCCACCCCCCCCGCCCCTTTTCCCAGGCTAAGAAACGAATTGCCACCAAGCTTGCCACTAAAAAGTCTGAAGTACTTTCCAAACCCTGCTCCCCAGCACGCAGTAATAATGATACATTTATCATTACTGATGACCGCCCACTGGTTTATTATTGCTTTGTTGCAACTATTACAATCAAGAGATTTCTTTATTTACTGTTAACATTCACTTAAAGCTGAATGTTAATGACTCTTCTGAATTCACCGAAGACTTTTCCGTTATATTTCAGGAGTAGTTACGGTTTGGGTTTCAGAAATGGCAGAAAAGGAGGAGAGATGCTGGGGTGGTGGTTTGCTCCTGGTTTTTCTTTTCTTTCTTTTTTTCCTTCTTAAAAGGCTGTTTAAGAGGATTTATCTAAGTCGGATTTTCAACAAAGAGTTGCAAAAGCCTTGGCGTAATGTACGTACTTGACTGTAGCTAATTATGAGTGTATTTTATTACAGGAGATTCATTCATTATTGATAAATGTTTGCAGTAACTTCCTGCTATGTAGAGTTGTATTTTACGAGGAATAAACAACCTATGGGGATTGGGAGTGTTCAGCTTTTACGCTTCTGCACTCTTCGACAGTTCCCATTACCCACTTCGGGGTCTGGCTTGCCACCTTCCCTCTTTCTACATCCAAAAGCGACTTCTTCCCTCTTCCCCTACCACCGCGTTCCTCTCGTTCCTTTACCCCTTGCTATGATTTCAGAATTATCATTAAAAAAAAAAAAAAAGTTATTTGTATAGTAGAGGATTTTACTGTAGGCACTCTTCCCTAAAGCCGGGTCCATATGGATATCTCCAAAGGGCTGCACAGACCGGGATGAGCTCCCGTTTCGGGCCAGCCGATGGGCAGGAGCCGTGCAACAAGCAGGCAACGCACAGGAAGGGCTTGGAGGGCGGGGAAAAGGGTTTCCCCGAGGGCTCCCCGCTTCGTCTCCAGCCCTCGGACCCCCAAAGCTTTGGAGTCGCAGCCAGTAAAAAAATACTAATTAATAACAATAATTTAAAAGATCCATTTCCCCCCTCGGCTTTTAAACATCAGAGCCGCTGATTAAGCGGAGGAGACGCCTCTCACAGGCTGGTGGCCGCCTCTCATCCCACTTTTCTCGCAAAATCAGCCCTTTCCCAGGCGAGGAGGGTCGTTCCAGGGGGAAAGAGCCGAACAGTCTGGGCCAGAGGCTCAGCGCTGCGCGCAGCCCCGCATCCCCCATCCCATCCCGGCGCCGGCAGCGCTGCGCGGGCGCCGAGAGCTCCGTGCGCTCCCCTCCCCAGAGGGCCGGGAGGCCCCCACTTTGGATTTGGGGACCAGCCAGCCCTGATCGTCCTTTCTCATCTCCACGCCTGGCCCAAAGTTCACGACTTGTAAGGAGAATGAAGAACCATGTGCGTGTGTGGAAGTACACACATCTGTGAGAGACACGGGGACGAGGAGCCGCGCATCCGGAAGGGATGAGCGGCGCGGCTCCAAACCATCGCCCCTTCCCTCCGCGGCAGCCCAAACTTGCGGGGGGCTCCTCTCTCCCATCGGCGCTCACCCAGCCACATCCCTCCAGGCAGCGAACAGCCGCCTTACACTCCCTTCCCTCCCCGCGACGGCCGGCGCGACCCCGCGACCCGCCGCGACAGCGAGCGACACCGCCGCTCGCTCCGCAAGGGATGGCTACACCCAAATCAAAAGGTTCCCACGAGCCCCATCCCAGCTCCAGCCGCACGCTTACCTGGACAGCCGGGCTCCATGGGCTCTCCGCGGGTGCGGGGCCGCTCTCGCTGCGCGGCAGCTCCGCGGCGCCTAAGTTTGGCTCCCGCGTCTGCCGCGGCGGCTGTGCCGCGGGTGGGTCGGGTCTCGGACGCCTTCTAGCAGCCAGGCAGCGCCTTGCAAGCGGTGCGGGGAAGCCGCCCCCTTCCCCGGCCCCCTCCCCTCGCTGAGGGGAGAACCGCGGCCGCCCCCGCCCCGCCGCTACCCCGGGGCAGGTCCGCCCCGACGGCTGCGGAGGGTGGGAGGAGGGCACCCCCCACATTCTCCCCGCCTGGAGGGGGGGCAAGAGGGACCCTGTTGCAGGGGCGGACTCTGCTTCCCCAAGCTCCCCCCACCCCAAACTTCCCCTCTTCCCCCAGAATTTTCTTTTGCCTCTTCCCTACTTTCCCGGCAAAACGGGAATGATGGCGAGCCCCCCGCCCCCCCCCCCCCCAAATTGTGAGTGCTTTGAGGGACAGCGGGAAGGGTGCCCCCGCAAACACAAGCCCCTGAGGGAAATTAAGGGGTGGGGGCACTGCCACCTCCTCCAAGCCCTCGCACTCCCGCGGAGGCCCCGTCCCTAGCAAAACGCTTCCCGCAGATCACTCGACGTGCGGAACAAGGCGGCTGCTTAAAAACACAAAGCCGGAGCCCTAATGAGTTCAATTACAATGTGGTAAACACATTGCCTCTACGCTTTAATTAAGCCGGCTGTCCAATTTTAACTCATTAGTAATTCATTAAGAGAACAGCCTTTAGCTGGCTGCGAGGAGTTCCGAAGCTTGTGCGGTTACGCGCCGTGCACATCCCAACGTATCTGAGGATGGGAGAGCGGCGTGTGTCCGTCCTCCCCCAGAAAAGGGGACTCCTGGACCCCAAAGGGACATCACCTGTTGTCCCAGCTGCTGTGGGACACCCTCGTAGGGGAAAGGGACCCGAAGGTGTTGGGCTGGGGAGGAGGAAAGGAGTGCTGAGGTTACCCGGGACCCCCCGTCCCTCTTTCCTCGGGAGAAACCGGCAGGCGGAGGGACACACCTGGGACTCCCCCGTCTTAACAAAAACAAAACAAAAAACCCAACCAAAAGCCCCCACCACAAACACGGAGAGAGTGTTTCAAACGTATCTGGGCCAAGAAACAGGTCAAATTTGCCCGAGAAGCGAATTTGGTTTGATGAGCGAACCCAGGGCTCTGCAGAGCCGAGTCTTGCCTCTCCGCCCCGCGGAGCAGGAGCGGAGCCTGGGAACCGGGGCGCTGCGAGGTGCCGGCGTGGGGCGTGGGAGCTGCCCCCCAAAACACCCGCGTGGAAGCTCGCCGGGTCCCGCCGGGGCTCACCGCGCTCCGTGCGGCGGCTGCTGCGGGGGCACCGCAGCGAACCGGGCTGCGGGAGCCCGCGTTTCCCTTCGCTTTCCCTCCGAGGAGAGGCGAACCGCAGCGTCCCGCACGTCCCGAGGATGACGGTGGTGGTGCAGGGATTTAGGGTTTCCCGCTGCAGCTGCTGCCCCATTAAGGATTCAGGCATTTTCCTTTTAAATTGCAGCGCTTGGGGTGGGTCTGAGGCGGTCCGGGCTGGACATCCCCAAACCTTCCTCAAATCCCATCCCGCTAGAATCGCTGCTTTTGAAGCGTTTGCTTTATGAGCATAGTTACTATTTTAGCACAGCTCCAACAGGCTGGAGGTTGCAGTTATTTTTTTAAGATCTATTGAAAGTTTCTTTTCCTTTCTTCCTGTATTTTTAGCGATCTTTGACATTTGAAATCTGAATATGCAAAAGTGTTTAGCAGGCAGGAGGAGGTTTGGTTTCATGCCCCTTCACTACTGCCAGGTGCTTCAGAGAAACACACACAAGACCACAAAAAAATCTTTCTGAAGTAAGTTTGGGTGGGTTGTTTATTGTTTGGAGTTTCATTTGTTTATTTGTTTGCTTGACCACAGACATTTATCTGATCCCAGACAGATTCAGAAGTCTTTATTTTTTTCTTGCCTTTTTCTTTGGCTGGCTTACTTGCAGTGTCCCCTGCCTAGCACGGGCACTTGTCACCTCTGCTGTCCCCCCTGCGCAAGCTCAGCCCCAGCTCAGTAGAAGGAGGCAGGTTCAGGACCTCCGAGCTACCAAGCAGTAAAAGGGGGACTTCAAACTCCAGATCTGAGTTGTGAACGACTAAATCCCTTCTGAAGAAGCCTTTAGGCAGACATCTCAAGAAGAAGCCCTTAATAAGAGTCGTCTCCTTTGGGGAGTAGATTGGGAGCAGTTATCTCTTTAAAGCAGTTTTTTCCTTTTTCACATCGCCGGCTCTCTCTGCCAGAGTCTTGATTTTCATTTGGCTCCAGGCTT
This sequence comes from Motacilla alba alba, assembly GCF_015832195.1. Lineage (NCBI taxonomy): Eukaryota > Metazoa > Chordata > Aves > Passeriformes > Motacillidae > Motacilla > Motacilla alba. The sequence goes on along the minus strand of NC_052046.1, from coordinate 2,204,869 downwards.
GCAGAATCGGATTGTCTGGAATTAAGAGATTTGAATATTGCTCCTCTTGATGTCAAAGAATTTTTTTCCCGCCAAGAAGGAATATCACACATGCAGGATCAAGCCCCAGTGGAAGGCAAGTCTGTGGGCACCCTAATGAGGGCTCAAAAGCAGAGATATTTAACCTGTTGCTGTGTTGCCTTTGTCACCTTATTTTTATAATCAGATCTTTAAAAAAAATTGCCCCGAAAGCTAAAAGAATATTGCTTATCTATTTCCAGAAACATCTTCCACTGCTTTGTCTTGACTAGCAAAGCACTGGCTTCTGGACACCCAGGGGACAATCTTCCTCCAGAGCCTCCTGGTATAAATCTAAAAATAATCTTGAAGCCAGTGGGCTACAATTCATTTTATTACCCCAGTGTTGATCTAGAATAGGTACATAAAAACTGTTAGGACAATTAATCTGAATTAATTTCCAAAGTGAATTAAATTAAATTGAATGAAGACCACCTGAATTCTGAATAAGAACAACCTTCACAGGGGTTTCACACAGTTTAATTAATCCACTTTTAAATTCTCACCTTCAGCTAATTTGGGTTATTTTCCTGAGTGTCCCCACGTAGGCAAAATCTTAGAGGTAAACGTGGCTCAGGGGAATTCCTCTGGATTTACCCAGATGTAATTTAGAACAGAAATGTATCCTCTAATACTCTTTGACCACGGCACAGAAATTATGCAGAAATGGGAGATATATAAATTGTGCTGCTGCATGGAGCTCTGCTTTAAGAAGGAAACCCTTCCCAAAAGTTGTTGTTGGTTTTTTTTGTAATTGTTTTTCTCTCTCCCTGTACCTCTGTGTGTATAAACACAGGTACATGTGTCTGCAGACGTGCACATTAAGGATGTGTGCTCTGACTTTGCTCGATTTGTTTAATCCATTAAGGCTTCTCCTCTGTGCACCTGGGACTCCCATTGAAGTTAAACTGGGAGCTGAAGAAACAGCAGGATCAGCTGGCTGGGAGACAGCCCAGCGCTGCACCTTCGCAGCTGAAATCGGATGGCAAACCCAAAACCCACAGCCCCTCAGGGCCCAGCAATCTAGGACAAATTTACAAAAGCAAGGTTGTCTTTCAAGGAGCAAAGCCCCTTCCACTGGCTGAGGGGGCGTCATCATCTTTACACGGGTTTTAGGTGCCAGTGATGTTGTTGTGGTATTTATCACGACGCTGCAATATTGCTGAGGTGATGGTTCTCAGTTTTCAGTGGTGCTTGGTCAACTGAGGAGAGCAACTGCAGCAGGCACAGGAAGGTATCAATTCTCTCCTCCCAAAAAGCCACTTCAAACAGCTGACTTGCTATTTCAGCGTGTAAGGTAACTACAACCAGGTGCCTGCTTTATTTAAGCAGCTGTTTTAAAAATCAAGGAAATTATTTTTCCTTCTGAAGACAGTGACTGTAGGACTCAAGGGTCAAAGTTCCCTAAATTGCCCTTCATGACCATACCATAGAGTCACAGAATGGTTTGGTTTGAAAAAGACTCGAAAGACCATCTATTTCTAACCCCTAGCTCTATTTCTAACCCCTCTGAGATGGGCAGGGACACCACGAGTGGCTCCCTGGTGCCTCTCAGGTGAGATTCCTCAGGTGAGAGCAGTCTCCTCCCAGCAGACACTTGTGCCAAACGTCCCAAATTGTCACAATAACAGAATCTCTGAAATAACCAGAATAACCATATTTCAGAATCTCTGAAATAACTCCTCAAATAACCATATCAATGGGGTAAGGTATAGCAGTATGGTCATGCCGGAGCACATCCAGAAACCTGGAATTTCACTCCTTGGCACAATGAATTACAGCGTGACCTTGCAGAGAGACATTTATAGACCAACATTTTAAAGATAAGCTCTCAAATAAGAGTGCCCTGTGAGTAATCTGGTGTGCTGCTCATCTGTCCAGACTGGGCATTTCTGAAAATCAATCTCCTTTGGATTGGGATTTCTCAGTTGACATTCCTAAGTTGGAAAAATACGACCTCTTCTTCAAGCCTCAATTTATGCACCTGGAAAGGATGTGAATGTGTTTAGGGAACAGCATTCATCTACCAGCATCTCAGAGAGGTTTTATAAAATGTAGTTGAGTTAAAAACTCAAACCTACCCTTTATTCTCACTTTTGCATAATACAGTTGAAAATAAATAAATAACCATTCATGAAAGCTAAAAGCATATCTGAAAAGCTGCATAAAATGAAAGATTCCCAAGAATTTAGAAACTGTGGAGTAACTTCACAGTTTAATTCAGGTATTTCCAGACTCATCAGAACAGGAGATTTTTGCCAATCTTTCCCCCTCGCCATCCAAATTTTAATTTCATGTACCATAAGATCAATCCACCTTCTTACATACTCCTTTCGTAAATTTGGATGCATTTTGGAAAAATTCAAGGCCAGGCTGGATGAGGCTTTGAACAACCTGGTCTAGTAGGAGGTGTCCCTGACCATGGCAGGGAGTTGAAAGAGGATGATCTTTAATGTCTCTTTCAACCCAGACTGTTCCATGATGCAAAGGAATATGCTCCCACCAATCTGTCAAATTTAAAAACATTGCAACAACCCAATGGAGTCAATCTTTACAATGGACACGGGAGATTTCCAAAACAGGCAGCAGAAAATTTTATGGCACCTTACATCTAACACAATAGGTGAGGATATGGTCTCAAGTTGTCCCAGGGGAGGTTCAGATGGAATGTTAGGGAAAATTCTTCCATGGGAAAGGGTTGTCCAGCCCCACAGGCTGCCCAGGGCAGTAGTGGAGTCCCTGGAGTGACTGATGCTTGGGGACATGGATTAATGGTGAGCTTGGCAGTGCTGAGGGAATGGTTGGACTTGATGAACTTAGAGATCTTTTTCAAAGTAAATGATTCTGTGATCCTCCTGCCTGATGCTCCCACCACCCTCTGCTGGGGTTGGGACCACTCACTCAGCCAAGCTGATGGCTTCTGCCTTGACATCAGCTCACTCAATCACCTCTACTCCTACCTTGCCAATTCTTTTGTTGCTGCCATCCCCATAATTATAATTTAGGCATTTCCAGAGCCCAGGACTTCATTGGTGTAATAGAATTTTCAAGGGCTAGTGAGTTTTCACCAGTGGCAGAAACAGTTTCATTCCCTTTCCTTGTGTCCTGCCTACTTTTCCAGCCCCCTCATTATGGTTCAGCTTCCTTTTATCTGTGATAACCCTTCTGTCTGCAGGGTCACTTTCCAGCCTCAAATAGTGAAATGCTGCTCAGAAAATGAAATTTTCTACCTCCACAAGAGGAGTGTTCCTCATCACAACAGAAAAATACTGAGGAGAGGCTTAAAAATATCTTCAGCTGATTTTGACATAAAAAAAAAATTACAAGAATTTGTCCCTAGCATAAATTTTTGACTAAGTTCCTATATTAGGTACCTTAAAAAAGGACTTTTATTTCACATCAATGCTAACACACTCTCATGAGCTGATGTTTAGAAATCAAGCAAGCACAAAACTAATTTCAAAGCAGCACCATTGCAGATTAGTTTGGCCCAGAAATTAAAGTCCTTCCTATCTGCTTTCGCTCATGATTGTTAATTAATTGGTAGGTAATAAACACTGACACCAGTTTTGCAGGAGTAGAAACATGAGGATATCCTGGACTAGCTTTCCTGGTGTTATGTTTTTGAGTCACAGCCCAATTTTCAGGAAAACCAAAACCTGCAGAGAAGACATGAGAGGGGTTTTTGAAGAGGTGCCTACGAGCCATCTGCAGCCCAGCTGCTTTTTGTGCAGCTCTCCTCTGGGGCCTGACCTTGCTGGTTTATTTCTCTCACAGTTCCAGCACCAAGATGAAAAGTTGGAGTCCTTGGTCAGGCTTGGGGTGCACACCAGACCGGCAGGACAGCTCCATTAAATTCCTGTCTTTGCTACCAGCTCCTGCTCGTGGCTGTGTGTGAGCCCAGCAAGTGCTTTTGTCTCTCTTTATGAACCAATAGAATCACAGAATGTTTTGGGTTGGATGGGACCTTCATCATCATCCAGTGCCACTCCCTGCCATGGGCAGGGACACCTTCTACTATCCCAGGTTGCTCCAAGCCCTGTCCAGCCTGGCCTGGGACCCTGCCAGGGATGCAGGGACAGCCACAGCTGCTCTGGGCACCCTGGGCCAGGGCCTGCCCACCCTCCCAGCCAGCAATTCCTTCCCAATGCCTGATCTAAACCTAATTCCTTTCAGTTTAAAATTATTCCTACTTGTCCAACCAGCTTCTTCCCAGGACAAACAAAAGTGCCCACAATTCATCACTGCAGGGCTTAAGGAGGCATCTCTGGTGCTGGATGAGGTAACCAGACCTGCCCATGAATAAATTTGGGGGATATGTATTAACCCACAGAAGAAATCCTCAAGAGGATCCTTAGAAATATAATAACAATTTTGGAGGATCAGTGTCTTAATTCCACCCCACTGCAGTCACACCAAGTGCACTGACAAGTGGGTATCCAATTAACAGTGATTATAAATAAGCAGAAAATGCAGTAAAAGTTACTGGAGCCCTGGGATGCAGTGAGAATAGAGGTGCCCGGACCACACACTGAGCTTTTACCCCATGAATTCCTGTCTCAGGAAATAAACTCCAGACACTACATGACACCCCTGCACACCAAACCTGAGCTCTCTGGTCCCCACTCTGCCAAGTCCCATTTCTGCTGCAGGTGGGGCAGACACGTGTCCCCCCCTCAGGGAGGCAGGACAGGTGAGTGCCAGTCCCAGGGGGACAATCTCCTGGACATGCAGTCAGCCTCCTCTTGCTTGAGGGGGTGTCAGTTTCCCAAACCTCATTAACTGAAGCAACACTGTAAATGTCTGGCTGAGTTTTAGGAAGGGAGGAGTTAGAGCATCTACTTTGCCTATTTATATTTGCTGCTGCCAAAGGAGCTGAAAGGCCATTAGCAACCCTGCTGGTCTTTCAGCATTGGAACTAAACACCTTTAGCCCCAGAGGGCTTCACAGCAGTAGGAAAAACCTCGCACTTGTAAGGTCTCCAGCCCTTTATTACTTTTTTCCATCATGATTACCTTGGCTCCAGAAAGTTTTAATACTGTTCAAAATTCAATCCAGTTTTATTGACATCTCCAGTTTTGCCAAACAGTTAAACTGAAGCAGACGGCATGAATTTCAGTCAATCAATATTCATTTAGAACTGGACACCCATATGTAAGCATACTCTCTCCTTGGCAATGAGTAGGGAGGCTAAACAATCAATCCACACTTGTATTTAAACTCGGCGACTGCATTTTCACAAACCCCCACATAAGGCAAAATTGAATGGTTGAATAAGGCAACATGTGATTTCTGTTATGTTATTATTAATAATTAATAATTCACTTAATAACACAGCGGGAGCCTAATCCAAAACCCACTGATGTCAATAGATTTCTTTCCAGGGTACTCAGTAGCACAAGGCAGACACAAAAACTCAGGTTTTTAACAGCATTTAAGCACCTACATCCTGTGCTGGACTCAGACACCTTCTGCTCCACAGCCCCTGGGCTCAGAACAAGGCAGGGAAGTGGTGGTGATATGGTACAGTGAATAGTGGAGTGTGGTGGATGTGTGGTGAGTAACAGAGAGCAGATCAAGAGCTGTCCAGGTACATGTGGCAGGGCTAGATTTGAATTTTGGCTTTACAGCACTGATTGAATATGCCCACCTTTTCTGTTACGGGTACACACCATGTAAGACTGACATTTATTCCATTGTACTTTAATATAACAAGCAGATTGCATCCATTATTGGCAGGCTGAGAGAGCAGTGGATGTTCAGCTGCACCAGAGAAGGCTCCAGGGACACCTGCGAGCCCCTGCCAGGGCCTGCAGGGGCTCCAGGAGAGCTGCCCAGGCACTGGGGACAAGGCATGCAGGGCCAGCAGCCAGGCAATGGCTTCCCAGGGCCAGAGGGCAGGCCCAGATGGGATATTGGGCAGGAATTGCTGGCTGGGAGGGTGGGCAGGCCCTGGCCCAGGGTGCCCAGAGCAGCTGTGGCTGTCCCTGCATCCCTGGCAGTGTCCCAGGCCAGGCTGGACAGGGCTTGGAGCAGCCTGGGCTAGTGGAAGGTGTCCCTGCCCATGGCAGCGGGATGGAACAAAACAGTCTTGAAGGTCCCTTGTAGTCCAAACCATTTTGTGATTAACAGCTGTCATACACTGTCTGCATCCCTGCTTTAGGCTCTGGCTGTGTGCAGAGTCTGATGTGCGAAAGATAAGAAGATCCAGGAAACAGCAAGCTGTTAAGTTTACTTAAAACTTTCACTGGCCTTTTCCTGGCTGCCATCAACATCTTTAGGGCAGCTTCTGAGAAGTGCTGTGGCAGCCAGACACCCAGGCCTTGGACATCTGGACCTTAAAGCAAATATTACTGTTGTAGTTATTACCTTTTTGCCTCCCTAATTAACCGGTTGGGCACTTGCCAGCTCTTTCTCTCTGCATTGCAAGGATTGTTTCCATTGGGTTTAGGCAGACAGTCTTACTTTAAGATCCCTATTGATCAGCTGCCATTCTCACATGGTTAAAGCACTCCTCTTGGGGAACTCTCCAGTGTTTTAAGTGCACACAGTTACTCTCATGACTGGCTTGTAAACAGGTTTTAATGGGGCTATTAGTGTAAAAGGACAGGAAACTTTCAAAAACAGCCTTTTAAATATTCATGAAGATGTTTAATCTGGTGCTTAATCACCACTGTTTGCATATCAGAAAAGAGGGGGGGCAGCAGTGCCTCGCTGTTAACTTCAACAGGACATTAATAAATGGACTTGGACCCACGATTAATGCCCAAATGGCAGCCAAACTCTTTAGAAAGCATTCCCCACCTTCTGCAGAAGAGCTTCCCAAAACTGGTGTCCAAGGAGAGTGTTAGCTCCCAGGAGAGGAGGTTCAGGGCCAGGCTCTGCTCCTGCCTGTACTGAGCATGGCATGACCTACATCTTCTGCACTGGCTGTGTCCCATTGGGTCCCAGGGGCATCAGAGTGGACTTTTCTGCCTGAGTGGAGGGTTCAGAGCCCCAGGGGATCTCCTAAAAGCAGCTGTGCTCAGGTGGGATGTGCTGTGTCCTGTGTCTGTCCCTCACTGGGGCTGGATGGGCCCTCCAGGAGATGCCAGTATCTCCCCGCTCCAAACAAGGGGTTCATTCACTCATGTTTTCCTTCCAGCAAAGCTGTGACTCAGGCTTTCAGCTGGTTTATGCTGGCTGAATTGGTGCAAGGACGTGAAAGATTCCCTGTTTAACTGGTTCAAGCAGTGATTTTATCCTGGTGTCCCATTCTCTGTAACCCCTACTGACCTTTCCTGGCCACTCATGTGGTCACACCTATTCACTCTCTGCTCTGATCCACGCCAGGAGCATCACAGCTTGGGTAAAGGCAGAGTGAGCTAAACACAGAATTTCAGCTTCTGTGTTGCTTTGGGTGTGGATTTTAGCCACTTCTTTGGCAATTTTTGTAACACACGTTTTATTTTCATTTTAAAAGTAAAGGCGGAAAGGATAGTATTTCCCCAGTGGGAGAGACTTCATGCAATTTTAAAAACGTGCATTATTTAATCCAGCAGGCATTAAGATGCCTTGAGCTGTTAACACCTGTTGTGGAAATCCATAATACACAGGCTTAAAAAACCAACAACCCTGAGAGACCCATAAAGGTTCCTGCAGAGCTGTCCTCGCCTCTTGTGTCAATGAGTACTTAAGGGCCCTGAAATCTGTGGCTGAACTCACTCACTGAGCACGTGCTTTCTCTTCAGCTCAAAACAAAAAAAAAAATCCTTCGGATAATTTCATTGAAGAGAAAAAAAAAAAAAAGAATAATGAATATGAAACACCAGAGAGCTGCATTTCTTACACAAACCTTTCATGCATTTTTCATACATTTCCCCACCCAGGCGCCTAAATGCACCAGTTTATAGTCTATGTTACTACCTTGTAAAACTCCATGTAAAACTTCAGTCAACATTTTTTTTAGTGCTTTGACACACTGTCATTTAACATATGTCAGACCCAGGTAGCCTGACCTCAGCTGGGGAGGTCGCCGCTGTCTCCCACAGAAGTAGATAAAAAGAAATTATATTCCCAATAGGAAATGCAAGGGTAAAGCAAAACTCCCCGGGGAAAGTGTGCAAGAAACTCTTAGTGTGATTTCACATTAGCAACACCTGTGCTCACTTCATCTTCATAATCAGCAGAAACCCTTTGTGCTGTGAAGTCTTGGCTGTGCTGGAGCCAGTGGAAATTTTCCCATTTAAACAACAGGACCCCTCTGACGGGACCTCTCTAATGGGACCACCTAAAAGCTGAGATAGCTGCCTCAACAAGGAGCTGGGTGTCTGGTGCCATTTGAGCCTCGCCAGGGTGTGCTTCTTGGCCTGCCACTTACCTTGTTGGCCCATGTCAGATTGCTGATCCCACAGGGATGCTGGGGGGTCTGGGAAGTCCTGGGAAAAGGGAAAAATAGTACCCACCTTTAAAAAGGGGAGAAATTAGCACCCTGGGAATTACCACCCTGTCAACCTGACCTCTGTGCCTGGTGTTATAAATAAGAAGCTTGACTAGGCCAATATTCAAGCAGCAATCAGTTTATTAATAATATGGTAAGGTATGAGTAAAACAGCGCTGGGTACAGTGGGGGAAGTTTTCCCTCCAGCTGCACACCGATGGTTGGGGCGTACAGATATTTATAGGGGTGCACATCAGCTTTTTTCAGCAGTTTCTATTCCAAATTTTCATGTCACAGTTCTATACACTATTGTGAGTTAGTTTTCTCAGGATGTACCCCAGAAAGGAGTATCCCCAGATGGTGGGGTCCGACTTCCGAAAGAAGAAAGAGGTCTTACAGCTGGTGCGGTCCAGACTCCAGATGTGGGCCCACCTTTTAACTGCAAAGACTATAAATCTCATAGCAGTGATGTCCAGCTTCCCTTGGTTGAAGCCATCAATCCTTGGGTTGATGTTCATCTTCCTTTCTCAAGCTGCTTTTTACTGTTTTGCTAAGGTGTTGAGATAAGCATGTTTCCTTTACATATATTCTAAACTTATATTTTCAAAGTTCCTTACTACAAGCAATATTCTAAAATTATATTTCAAAAGGTTATTATTGCAAAGCTGTTTAATGCTTAGCTACATGCAGAAAGTTCCTGTCCAGCAGTGACATCCTTAAAGCTTTAATTCAGATGCTATAAAAGTTAATTGCAAACAAAGGATAAGTTCAAAGGCCTTCTTCCATGCTTTACTCCCTCAGTTAATTTTTTGGAATTCATCCTTTAATTGTCCCATGATCAGTTTCCACACCTAGCACAATCACAAGTACACATGCTGCCTGCGTGTACCTGACACCAAACACAGCTTTGAATCTCACACTGGGGAGATCACGGAATAGAAGCTGTGCTGAGGGACATGGAGGACAGGGAGGAGATTTCAGACAGCAGGGGTGCATCAAGGAAAAATCCTGTCTGACTCAATGCAGTGGCTTTCTTTGAAGCAGTAACTGCATCAGTGGATCAGGGAAGAGCTGCAGATGTCATTTATTTGGACCTCTGTAAAGCCTTTGACACAACATCCCTCCGTCCAAATTGGAGAGTGATGGATTCCATGGGAGAACTATTAGATGGATTAGGAACTGGTAGGATGGTTGCATCCAGAGGGCTGTAGTCAGTGGCTCAGGGTCCCAGGTGGTCCCTCAGGGGTCCATCTGGCCACCACTGTTATTGCATATCTTCATTAATGACACAGACACAGGGATCCAGGGCACCCTCAGGGGATTTGCAGATGGCACCAAGCTGGGAGGTGCAGCTGCTGCAGCTGGAGGATGGGATGGCATCCAGAGGGACCTGGACAGGCTGCAGAAGTGGCCCAGGGGACTCTCATGAGGTTTAACAAGGCCAAGTGCTGGAGCTGCACCTGGGCCAGGGCAGCCCCTGGGATCAACCCAGGCTGGGAATGAGCAGAGGGAGCAGCCCTGAGAGAAGGAGCTGGGGGTGCTGTGGGGGAGAGCTGGACCTGCCCCAGCCTGAACCCCCCTGCCCTGGGCTGAGCCCCCAGCGTGGGCAGCAGGGCAGGGGGGATTGTGCCCCTCTGGCCCTGGGCTCGGGTGAGAGCCCACCTGCAGAGCTGCCCCAGCCCTGCTCCAACAGCACAAGGACGTGGAGCTGCTGGAGCCAGCCCAGAGGAGGCCACGGAGATGCTCTGAGGGGTGGAGAGCCTCTTCCATGAGGAAAGACTGGAAGAACTGGGATTGTTCATCCTGGAGAAGAGAAGATTTGGGGTCATCTGACTGCAGCCTTCCAGCATCTGAAGGGAGCTCACAGGAAAGATGGGACAAGACTGTTTACAGGAGCTTGGAGTGACAGGACAAGAAGGAATGGCTTCAAGCTGAAAGAGAGTAGATTTAGATCAGATATTAGGAAAAAGTCTCCCCTGTGAGGGTGGGCAAGTCCTGGCACAGGTTTCTCAGAGCAGCTGTGGCTTCCCCTGGATCCCTGGAAGTGTCCAAGGCCAGGTTGAACGGGGCTTGGAATAACATGAGCTGATGGAAGGTGTCCCTGCCCATGGCAGGGTTTTGGACAAGATGAGCTTTAAAAGTCCCCTTCTAACCCAAATCATTCCATGATTCTGTGATTTTTATGGTTCTATGATTCTATGGTTCTTCCTAGGTGTCCTGGGGCTAGAGGCACACAGGTGTCTGCAGGTGCACTGGTGTCCCAGCTTCCAGCAGAGCCTGAAGATTGAGCTGGATCAACCAATCTGTGAGATAAAACATAAACATCTATTGCCATGTGAGGCATCCAGGGCTATCTGGAGGGGACTGGAGAGGACTGTGAGGGGACAGAATCCTTCTGGGGCAAGAGCTAAGGCCAGCTGAGATGGCAGGGTCCCCTCAGACGTAGCTGGATTTCACGGTGTGGTTCATGGGGATGTTCTGTGCAAGGCCAGGAGCTTGTGGGTCCCTTCCAGTGCGGGGCATTCCATGATTCCATGGTCCTGTGACCTGTTTCAAGGCAGCTGGGTTGAGTCCTGTGTGTTTGCACCGAAATCCCCCCACCCTCCACAGCTGATTCTGCAGGGCCTCAGCTACAGGAGACAGGTCCCACCTTGCTGCGGGGTAAGACAAATCCTACAGCTGCAGGAGAGTTTTACCACAGGGATAATTAGAAACTTTCCTACCTGCCTCTATTAACTAAATAATTTTATAATTAGTTTGCAGCACTCAAGCCATTTCAGCAGCAGGCACAGAAATCTCTGAGGAAGGCAGGGAATACCAAGATTGTTTATTCATGGATCCTAGGAAATTTTTCACCATGGCTGTCTCCTGTGGTGGACTCCTTGGGGACAAGTGAGAATCTCAGCAATTTTATGAAACTTACTTAACACTCTAGTGAAGTGCAGATGAGGAGTGGTGACATCATCCTGAAGAAAATCAAAGGCAAATCTGTCACAAATATAGGGGAAGCTCACAAATATGGTCAGGCTCACACTGGGAACTCATGCTGGTTGTGGTTATATGCCAGGCACATGATCTGGGCACACTTCTCCAGGTAAAGTTTATCTCTGTTTCTCTGTTGGAATCAGAGGATTTTTTTTTTTTTTTTTTTTTTTTACATCAGAGCACAGATCAGGTGTTTTTCAATAATATTCTTTATTTCTAAATGTCTCTGTCTCAGCAAGGCACAGATTAAGTCCCACTTAGCTTTTGCTTGAGTTTTTTACAGCTTGGCACTGAGGTTTAAGGTTGCCTTTATTGAAAGGATTTCATGGCATTCACAGAATAAGGCTTTTGGTTTGACAACACAATTATACAGGACCTTATCTTCAAGTATAGCTACTCAAATTTATTCAGGCAGAAAATTCTGAGGCTGGGAACATAGCTGTTAATTCTGCTTTGTAAACCAAAAGTAGCGTATTTTTTAAATAGCATTGGTTATAGAAGATAATTATAATTTGTCTTAAAATACTCCTCTCTTCCAGACTTTGAAAAATTTCAATGACTTGCTTTGGGAAATATTTCAGTAATAAACGCCGGAAAAATGCAATAACTTAATCTATTTTGAAGAGCTGTGGAATTAAAGAAAGGTGAATTTTTGATATTTTTAACACAAACTGATACTTTCCCCAAAAAATATAAAGAAAAAAACAGGAACACATGGAGTAATCCTACTCAGCCAGAGTGGTGACTCCTTATGACTGTTTCTGAGATCTGTCCTGAAACTACACACTGCAAAAGAGAATTTTCAAAAAGAGAACGACAGAAAGAGAATTCTCAAAGTCGTTTTTCTAGCATGGATTGGTTTGAGTCAGAAGGGGCCTTAAAGATCATCTCATTCAAGCCTCCTGCCATGGGCAGGGACACCTTCCACTGTCCCAGGCTGCTCCAAGCCCTGTCCTAGCTGGGCTTGGCAACTACTCCTCAGGGATTTTCTCTGCAGTTGGGTGCTTCAGGCCAAAACAGTTCCTTTGGCCTCTGTGGTTGCTTCTGGCAGGTAATTGTGGGGTTGAAATTAAATCTTTCTTGGTCAGCCTTGTTTCCTCCAGCCCACATGCTTCAGGGTAAACCCATGAGTCGCTGCCCTAGCTCTTCCTCATTAAATGAGATCAGCAGCTCATCATGAACTCTGCACAAGAAATTACAACCCCAGGTAATTTTTGAGAGGAAAAAAAAAAATAACCCAAATGAGAGGACAATCTCATGTCCATCATTGCAGTGGCAAAAGGGACCAGTGGAAAGAAAGAACCCAAGAAGAGAAGATTTCTGGAGACATCCCTAAATAGATGTTTATTTTTAACCCTCACACCCAAGCCTGGAAGATCCTGTTCTTTCTGCAGGAGTCCTGTATTAGTGCCCCAGCTGAGGAACATGCATTAGCAACTCTTAGTCTCTTGTGCTGAGCATTATGTCTCATCTTTGGAGTCAGATTAACGGAGATTAGTGGTACCACTTATGAGTTTAAACATCATTCTGACCCAAATTGGTTGTGCAAGCCCAATGTATAACGTTGCACATGCAAGGCTCTTACTGTCCAGAAAGTGATTTCATTAATTGTTTCAGGGAAGAAAGCTTGTGTTACTTTCTGCTCTAATCCTGAGGTACTGCCCCCCACGCTTTCCACATCCACTGTCAAACACATCTGGTTATCCATCCACGCAAGGATCCATTTAATAATCAAAGATCATTTTGTTATAGCTGCAGTTGGCCCGTCTGCTTGCCTTCCCTGAGTGATTTCATCCGTGCCTCTGATCTGTTGGATATCTGCTCCAGTTTCCACAAGGAGTGACACAGGACTTGAGGAAACCCGACAAAAAATAAACAGGCACGGCACTGCAGAAACTGCTGCTCTGTATTAAAACAAATGGTTTTAATTATTTAAAATTAGATGCCTTGGCAGGAGCCATGCAGAAACTAAAAACAGAGGAAGCAAAAATATTCTTGTTTAAGACTACAGAAATGGAATTGATCCTAATAAGTCAAGTTTATTTTTGTGAAATAATAAAAGAAAACCTCTTGCATTTCTCTGGCTGGGTGACCAAAACCAATTTGGAAACACACTGAACTTTTCAAGAAATCATTCACTTAGTTGGATTTGGTCCTGGTGTTATTAAAAAAAAATACAAAGGAATAAAAGAGAAGCACTTTCCCAGTGTTGCTTTTAGCATTTCCCATGGGACTGTCTACTGATGTCAGCTGTTTTTTGGACGGAGCATTAAGAACAAACTCTCATTTCCCTGCTCACAGGCTTGGCAGCCCTTGGCTGGCTCACAGTCTTTGTTCTACCTCCAGGGTCTGCACAGACACGTGTGACCAAGGTCCAATTTATGCCAGTGTTTCAATGAAGTGGTTGTCCTGATGTGTGTGACCAGATTCTCCATCCAGCCAAGGGAGGGACAGCAGTGTCTTTGCAGGAGATTGAGCACCCCAGGCAGGCAGACGCTTTCTGCCTTGGTTGGCTTTCAAGAGCACCTCCGCTTGGCAGAAGAGGAATTTATGTGGTTATTTTAAGAAGCCTCCCCCTTCCCTAAATAATGAAGATGGAGGTATCTGAGTTAGGCAGGCTAAATCACAGGAGTGACGCGTCTCCTGGCTCTGCTGAGGAGCAGAGAGTGTCAGGGTGCTGTGGTTTACTGTCTCCTCATGGTGACTGGCCAGGTGTGTGCTCCACTCTAAATTAACCCAAGTCCGGGAGACAAATTCCCACCTCTCTCAAGAACTGCTCAGGCAGCACTTTTAATAACTCATGTCCATCTCTCCCATCACACACTGGAGACACTGCACCTCCAGCACAAGGAGCAAGGAGGGAGCTGCTTATTAACCACCATCCCTTCCTTCAGCACCCAGGGGTGTCCCCTGGGGTTTCTCATCCAAACACTGACCCACCCTGACCCTGTTTAGCTGTTGAGATCTGACAAGATCACAGCCTGGGGTGGTATGGCTGAATTTACATGTGCTTAACAAATTGCCTGTTCACTCAATTACATTTTATTTAATCATCTGTAATCATATAAATTATGCCTGATGGTAGTAAATGTTCATGTCAGTTCCTAATTACAGATTGATTAATTGGCTGCGGTGATTTGTATTACTTATATAAGAATATATGAACATGATGATAAATTATTATTAGTATGCAGCATTTCATATGAAACATAGGGGAAACTTTCCTTTCTTTGACACTTACATTCAGCGTATCAACAATCTTTTGCATTATCCCACGCCCCAAAAAAGGACACTTTCACTACATAAAAAAAACCAAAAAAACCCAAAAAACTAAAAACAAAACAAAACAAAGAAAGGAGAAATATGGTGTGATGAATCCTCAAGAATAAAAAATCTTGAGGATTCCATCTCAACAGTGTAGAACTCGCCTGTTGCTTTCTACTCACTTCAGTATTGATCTGGACTACACATCAAGTCAGGTTTTAGCATGAAATTCAAGAAAGTGAGGAAAAAATTTGTGCTGATGTCATCTGGAGATAAGCCCTCTTGCTGTAGGGTTCAGCTTGGCCACGCTACTGCCTTGACAATTGCTCTGAGTTTGGAGGGCAGATGTTTTAAGCCCAGATCTGTTGTTAAGCAGGAATACACGCTGAAGGATGTCTACTTTCCCAGAAAAATATTTGAACAGACCACGGTGCTCCAAGCCCCATCCAGCCTGGCCTGGGACACTGCCAGGGATGCAGGGACAGCCACAGCTGCTCTGGGCACCCTGGGCCAGGGCCTGCCCACCCTCCCAGCCAGCAATTCCTGCCCAATATCCCATCTGGGCCTGCCCTCTGGCCCTGGGAAGCCATTGCCTGGCTGCTGGCCCTGCATGCCTTGTCCCCAGTGCCTGGGCAGCTCTCCTGGAGCCCCTCAGGCCCTGGCAGGGGCTCGCAGGTGTCCCTGGAGCCTTCTCTGGTGCAGCTGAACAGCCCCAGCTGTGCCAGGCTGGCTGCAGAGCAGAGGGGCTCAGCCCTGGCAGCATCTCCGTGGCCTCCTCTGGACCCATTTCAACATGTCCAGGTCTTTCCATGACAATATCAGTCATGAATGCTGTCAGCACTCATTTCCAGAAAAAAAACCCCAGGAGCTTTTGCCTGCCAGCACAGGTCCTGTGCTGCTGTGTGCTGCTGTGTTTCTGTCAATCCATTTCTCAAGGTCACCTGGCTCCTCCCACACAGCAAGGCAGACATCCCCAAATTGATGGTTTTTAGTGTTTTCAGAAAACATAAATAGAAAATGTCAAACTTTTGTACCAAGGTCACTCACAGACGTCTTAAATGTGACTACTGAAAAAAACAATCCTCGCGGAGCCCCACTAACAAACTACCCCCAGTCTAGCACTACTTCTATCACTAGAGACTCTTATTTCCCCTACAGGTAAACACCTCACAATCTTCTTTCTAAGCCCCCATTTCTCCAGCTCCACTAATCCAGCTAATCCCTCTCTGAAGCAAGAATAAGTGACAGCTTTTTCATTCCCTTATCTAAAAGTTAGGTCTCTTATCAAAGGAATATGCTAAACACAAGTGACACTTTCTGTCTTTGGAAAACCCCAGTTATATTTAAGATCACAGCTCTGTATCTGTAGCCATTCTTCCCTCCAAATTTTGTTGCAGTTTTGTCACCTTGTTAAGGTTAAAGCACTTAATAAACTGAAAAATTAAAGGTTTAATTATTTTCTACTGCTTTGTATCTGGGACTGAGATTGTCCAGTGCCTTCATGTCAACTGAATTAAGCTCACCATCATTTTCTTATATCTCAAAAGTGGTAATTTTCAGTTTTTTCTGACTCTTTCCTCAGTGTCCAGCTTGCCTGTGCTGCCCTGCCCAGATGCACCTCCCTCCCTCAACACTGAACTGAGTGAATGGTCGGATGTTGAGAAGTAAAACCGGGGTGTGTCTGACAGTTGTTGGACAAGAAGCTTTTCCTTAAAAATGTTTCCACTCCCCTGCATCTTCCAGGAACTCATGGACCCTGACTTGCAATGTTCTTTGCCTGTTTTGCCAGATGACCCACAGGGTGGGTAACCACATTATGGCCATTAATTAACCCATTCAAGGAACCCTTCTCTGAGCTGATGCTGGGATGATTTGTGAGACATCAGCTCTCGGGTGACATCCAGATAACTATCCTTTTCCAGCCTGCTTCTAAGAGGAGACTCTGGGCTACCCACAAAGGACAAGAATTGGAGCCCATCTCAAAGCCCTCATTCCTGAGAGCCAAATAACTCCATCAGTTTCTTGTTCTCGTTGAAGGTGAAAATGTAGAGATTTTGGTTAATATTGGTAGGTATGACAAAGACAACCTGTTTCTTACACCTGAATTTTGTCCTCCACCTACCCTGGTTCAGACAGGGTGGGTAGCATAAATCAGTGAGGTAGAGGCTAAGGCTTTTAGTGGATATATCTCTTTGTCTTCCAGCCTGTCTGTCTGTCTGTCAGTGCTGTCAGGCATGGGAGATGTTAAAATCAGGAATTCTCTTGGTGGTTCAGTATTTTTTGGTGAATTTTTATTTGGTTATTTTTGTGTTTGGGGATTTTTTGTTTGTTTGTTTGTTTTTCTTTGGTTTTTTTTTTGTTTTTTTATGGGTTTTTGTTGGGGTTTTTTGTTTGCTTGGGGGTTTTTTGTTTGTTTGTGGTTTTTTGCTTTTTTTTTTGTTTGTTTGTTTAGTTTAGTTTAGTTTTGTTTTTTTTTCTGTTTTCTTCCCTTCCCCTGCCAGACACTGTGGCTCTTTCTCAGACACTGCTGTAGCTCCTCTGCAGAAACTGTCCTGATAGATGCCTGACTCTCACTGCAAGAGAAACACTCTGCTGCCCACGAGTATGTGAGCTTGGATAAATTACTGACCCATCACTGCCTTGGCTTCCCTATCAGAAGAATCAGTACAAAACAATTACAGAGTGAGGTCTGTTCAGCTAATGCTGATAAAGAGCCAAGGGACTGGGCACGGAGCATGCAGTACAAACCTCTACCATGTTGCTGTTGTTAAGGTGGTCACTTAACATTCCTGTGTGTAAATAAATCTTGAAGGGAGCCAACCTCTGGGATGACCAGGAAACACACAAATGCTGGAAATGTCTCATCCATTTATGGGGAACTGAATTTCTAAGCTGGAGAGGAGTGAGCAAAGCTGTTCTGTTTTCACTTGGGTCTTCAGGTTTTGTGTTCAGGCTTGGCTTTGCACCCTTTGGGACAGAGAGAATCTTTTACCTGTGTGCTTCTGCCCTGCAGGCCATGGAAAATCTGCTAGAAGAAGGGGTGCCAGGGAGAGATTGATCCACTGGGAGATTCATCCACCTATCCATCCACCTCCCACCCACTCACCTCTTGGCTGATCTGTCCACTCCCGTGCAACAAACTGATCCAAAACCCCCAAAACTATATTCCCCACTCCTCTTTGAGTCTTGTCTGCTTGCGAGCTGCCAGCAGACTTGCCATAATGAGCTCATTTTTACAAGTTTAACAGGATCCCACCCTTCTCTTTTTGACAAGCCTCTAATGCTTTCCATCAGCAGGGTGGGAAATTCAGCTCAATAGACATTTCCATAATCAGATGTTTAAATCATGGTAGTTGTTGTTACAAAACTAATCTGTGTGGCCAAACAAGCAGAACTATGCTGGTGCTTTTTAAAAATGCAGTAGGTGTGTAGTTGATGTGTTATTATCAGTTAATTCTCATAAAAGGTCATTAATGGTGCATACAGTGAAGTGCAGGACTGGACAGGCTGGGTCAGAGAGAGAGAGGATCTGCATGACTGATGTGCAATTCTCAGGGTCAGAGCATGACAAAATTATTCTCTTCAATTATTTACATCCTTCCATCGACGGCGTGGTGGGCTTGGGCCTGTGCAAGGAGTTTCTGCTGTCCTTGCAGGGCTTTTCCTTTTCCTCAGGAATGGCGTTCATTTAAAGGAAAAAGATCTGCTGAAATCCTGTCCTGTTCCCTGTGGCTGGCAAAGATTCAGGGAGGAGGGTGGGTGGTACTGCTGCAGCCATTCGAGGCTGGGGAATCCTGTGCTCCCTGACATGGTAACCTGTGCTGCACATAAATCCTGTGAGCCCATCCTGCACGAGCACCTCATGAGGAGATCCCACTGTCAGGTACAGAAACAAGGCTGGGAAGAAGGATTAAGGCTGCCAATTTCATAACAGATTGTATCCTTGTTATCACCATCATCAGAAGTTTAAACGCTTCTCTCTCCCTACCTCCAAATCTTCAGCGAAAGGAATCCAACTTGATTTTTCTTTTAATTTTTTTTTTTTAATTTTTTTTTATTTTGCTGATGGCAACAGCACCAGGCGTGCTATATATCAGCCATGATATATAGCCCTACGAGCTGGCTGCTGACAACTTATGGCTCTTTTGTCTGGGTTTGCCTGCTTGGCTGTTTAATTACGTGAAGTGCCTGTTTTTTTCCGCGCGGCGCTCATTTCGTACCAGCGGCTGCTGGAATTCATGGATGGTGCTATGTTTGCACCAGCCATCAAGCTGATGTTTCAAACACATTAGCACGACCCCGCTGCAAAATGTGGGGTGAGGAGGAGTTGCTGCTGCAGCTCTTTGGTTCATCTGAGTGAGCTAAATCAGCCAGGATGTTTCTTGGAATGAAGTGGTAGAATTCTCTGTGGTTCTATGAAAATGTTTCTCTTCATAGTTTCAATACCTCCTTGCATCTCTTTTCTTTTCTTTTCTTCTTTTTTTTTTTTTTTTAATGTTAATGGAATTTAAATTACTGACCATAGCAATTTAACTTTTGATGAAAACAGCAATTAATAGAGAGGACATTAGAGAGAAGAATCCTGAGACTTTATGGGTATGGATTACTGTAAAGCTACATAATAAAATGATTACAGCATGCATAAAAGGTCATTATTGCTGTAATAATGCTGTCCCAAAGTACCTTTTTCATTCTGCAGGACTGAAACTTGTTACCAAGCCTAAATGAAAAGAAGGAAGTTATGTCTCAGGCCTCTGTTACTGCAAAATTTAAGAATTAACCCAAAAATCTGATAATGATTTTTATTAATTTTCTTCAGGAATCAATTCCCCCATGCCTTTATCTCTTGAAAGAAGAAAATTTAAGCATGGAAAGGGGCAGAATTTTTAAAGGGAGAAATCTGGAGTTTGTGATAGAAATGTCATAGATTTTAATGAGCTCCATGTAACCATAGCTAGAGGTCCTTATTAAGATCCATGTCTTCTACTACATAAAGTAAAAAAAAAGCCTGAGCCAGAAGATATATTCCATTTTGCTGTTCTCTTTAATCTACAGATGGTGCTTGTGAAATAATACTATCTGAGTGGGCATCTTTTCTGAAGAGCTGAATAAAGTGCTATCCTAAGTCTACTCAAATTAGCATATTTGACTTTGACACTATTTGAACAAAAATAAAATTTCTGGTTTGGCTTTGGATCTTTGCACACTTTTCTAAAATGAAAGGGAAAAATTCTGAATGAAAATTGAAAGAAAATAGTTCAAAGTCTGCTAACGGCGCTTGAAAATTGAAAGATGTAGTTTTAATCCTGAAATTTTGGTCTGTCACTTCTCATGTCTGAAGCACCTCAAATGCACCATGAGTGTGATGATAGTCTTGGTTGCCTTCCAGAGGGGCTGTTTTGCTTCTAGATCTTAAAAGAAATTCTGTCTGCTCCACCTAGGACAAAAATCTCTCCCATCCCCCTTCCATTTAACAGTAGCATTCCCACCTTTCTCTCTCGTGTCCTCCCTTGTGTCCCTCCAGCTCAAACCTCTCAATGGCTGATGACCTTTTATCAACCATACTCATGATGGCACATCTGGCAAGGCCAAAAGTTGAGTCTCCACTTTGTAACATCCCTATATCCACTTTAGTTGGATTTAGAAACACAATTCCTATTAACCTATGACAGGATTTAGGCCCTCAAATCACTTTACCTTAAAAGAATTTAGGAGAACCTCCTCTGAACGTTGCAAAACTTGAACAATTTGCCCTTTTGGAAGGGACAGATGGGATTGTTTTATGGAAAAGGACTGAGGTGTAAATCCCAGCAGCCTCATTTACCTTCAGGGTCTTGGTTCAGGCCTTGAAATTCTAAACAAAGAGATGCCCAAAGACCATCAGAAAAAATCCTGCCTTGTATTCTCATCCACGTAGCTACAAATGCTCATTTCCCATTTTAATCTCTGTCCAGAGGATGAGCAGGCATAAGGCATATAATTTCAATTAATCTGAGATCTGCAAGTATAAGAAGCTATAAAAGAGCTTATTATTATTTATTTCTCCAGGCATTTTATCCATGTACCATTAGAGATACACATCTAAATGTGCCTTCTATGTCAGTGATAGTGCTCTGTGAAATAGCAAACATTAAAAACGCATAGGAGAGGTTATTCTTTCATATCTGATGGAGGCTTCAGTAAAATGCTTGGGTGGTATTTCACCTGGATGCCAGAGAGCTGCGTGCAGGCACAGCTTTATATACACAGCTTTCATCTTCTCCTGTGCTGGCCCTGATGGGACACCTCCAGTGCCGGGGACAGCTCTGGGCCCTCAGGACAAGAGAGACACTGAGGGGCTGGAGCGTGTCCAGGCAGGGAACGGAGCTGGGAAGGGGCTGGAGAGGCTGAGGGATCTGGGAAGGGGCTCAGCCTGGAGCAAAGGAGGCTCAGGGGGGACCTTGTGGCTCTGCACAGCTCCTGACAGGAGGGGACAGCCAGGGAGGGTCGGGCTCTGCTCCCAGGGAACAAGGACAGGAGGAGAGGGAACAGCCTCAGGCTGGGCCAGGGCAGGTTTAAATTGGATATTGGGGAAAATTCCTTCATGGAAAGGGTTGTCCAGCCCTGGAACAGCTGCCCAGAGAAGTAGAGAAGTCCCCATCCCTGGAGGGATTTAAAAGCCGTGTGGATGTGGCACTTGGGGACATAGGTCTGTGGTGGCTTTGGCAGTGCCAGAGGACTGGTTTGAATTGGTAATCCTGGAAATCTTTTCCAGTCTAAACTGGTCTGTGATTCTCTGCATAACATGGGACGTAGCTGGGTTTTGAAGATGACCCACAACTCTGTCCATGGATGTATCCAGCACATAAAGTGCCATCATCCCACTATGTGTGGCAGCTCTTCCTAATCCCACTGCTGCCAGGAGGATCCTCAGCAGGTCCCACTGTGCCTTGGAGTGCCAGGGGTTGCTGTGCCTTGGAATTGCTGAGGATGCTGTGGCTGTGGAGCCAGGGCCATGCAGCAGTTCCATGGATCATCAGTGGTGCAGCACTGGGGTCCCCAGGCTGCCAAACCAGAACCTGCTGGCCCGGGCTGGGGGGCTCCTGAAGAGCTGAGTCATGGAGATCATAAAACCACAAAGTCAAGCCATGATTTGGGTTGGAGGAGACATTTAAAGGCCATCTAGTCCAAGAACCTTGCAAGGAGCAGGAGCACCTTCCACTAGATCAGGTAGCTCAGAGCTCTCTCCAGCCTGAATATTTCCAGAGAAGGGGCAACCAACACCTCTCTGGGAAACCTCTGCCTGTGCCTCACCTTTCTCAGTGCCAAGTTTTCTTTCTAATATCTTGTCTGAATCTTTTCTCTTTTCGTTTAAAACCTTTCCCCATTGTCCCATCACTACACGCCTTTGTCAAAGGTCTCTCTCTGCTCTCCTAGAGCCCCTTGAGGCCCTGGCAGGGACTCTGAGCTCTCCCTGGAGCCTTCTCTGGTGCAGGTGAACAAGACACTCTCTCAGCCTGCCTCCAGAGTGAGATGTTCCAACAGAAGGAGCTGCTGAACCCTAAGCAGGGTGTCCAGAGACCCAGCAGGGCCTTTCAAATAAGGGGCACTGGAGGAGGGAGGTTGGGAAACTCCTTGGGAAGCTCTGTGGGAAGGAGACACAAAGCATGGATGTCAGCAGCACCCCACACTGTACCAGAGTGATGTTTCATTCCTGGAGACTCACTCCATTCATATTGCAGTAGCTGATGCCACCCTTCATCATACTTTCCTGCCCCTGCACCCTCCCTCCTCTTTTTAATGATTAAATGACTGCATTTGGTAAAGGCACAATAGGAAAAAAAAAAAAATAATAGAGGCTCCTACATCTCCTCCTGAGGGGGGACAATGGCACAGAGGCATCTGTGTGCATGTTTAATGGGTTCAATTTCCTTTCCCTGCCATGGTTTGGTGGCTGACAAGGGAATGCAGCAAGATGGTGGTTACTGCTGCTTTATTGAACGGGACTCCATGAACACTCACTTGGGTATAACACGAGCAGTGCCCAGGCTTCCCTCTCCTCAGCATCTGTGCACGTGGCCAAGGGCAAGTGTTTCTTTGAGAGGGATCACCCCCCTTTTCTCTTCCCTCCCCCTCACCCCATTCAAAGTAGCCAAACTGACACAAAGGATGCTGGCAAACTGGATGGGCTGGGAAAGCAGAGCTCCCGGAACGCCCCTTGGAGCCCCATAAACGTGTGCCGAAGGAAATTAATTGAATGCTGCATATCGAAGGAAATAACAATAACAATAATCACACACATCCCTAGCAACTAGAGAGGGAAAAGATCTATGTGGTTCTTTCGTCTCTTCTCTGCCAAGGAGTGATTATTCTCTTCCCCAGTTAATCCCAGTGCCATCAGGCAGATATTTGGAAGAGTGGAGGTTTTTCCAAGGGCAGGTGGGTGCCAAGTGTGGCCTGATCCTTTTGCACATTTCAAAGGGGATGCTGGAGGTCTCACTGTGGTGCTGATTGCTAGACTCAGCAGTCCTGATCCACAGTGGTCATGAGGACCAGGATGGAGGACCTGGAACTCAATCATCGCACGTGGGCAGCACAACAGACAGAGCTGCAGAATCCCAAAACAATTTGGATTGGAAGTGACCTTTAAAGGTTATCCAGCCCAACCCCCTGCCATGAGTAGGGACAGCTCCCACTTGACCAGGTAGCTCAGATGTAAGGCTGGAATGGCTCTGCTGGCACAGACTGAGATCAGATCTCGTGCTGGTTCTCTGCTTGGGGTGTTTTTGAGGCCAGCAAGATCAATCATTCTTTATAAGGTATCTTCAGATGCCACATGAATGCAGATTTTTGCCTGTTGGTTGAGCTGCTGTCCTCAAATTTGCTTTCTCCAACTGAGCCACACAGCTTATGCTGGGATGTGACAAAACAAGAGTTTTCCCCAGAATCTAGGCAGGATTAGCAGTCACACATGGTTCTCCTCCCCTTGCTTTGCAGGATTCCATCTTCCTTCAGGACTCCAGACCAGCCTTGAGCTGAAACATTCCTGCCACATTCAGGAGCTGACAAGTGGCCTTCCCACTCCTGGGGAGGGAGGCTTGGAGGAAATTTATGGCCATAAGGGACTGTGGGACTTGCTTGGAAGAACTGTGTAGAGTGGGGATGGGATCTGATCTTCAGGATGCCCTTCCAGCTGTGGGTCACACCAAGGAGTGGGATGTGTCCGGACAAAAAAGTGCCTTTGAGTTTGATGGACTAAATCCATCTCTTTCCTTAAAACCCTGACAGCTGCTTTTCCTCTCTGCACCTTCGCTCCCCATTTATAAAGAGCTGATGAGAATGTGCTTCTGCTCTCTCACGCCGAGGCTTCATTCATTAGTAGTTACAAAAGGTTTTGAGATCCTCAGATGGCCAGTGTGAGAGAAGTAATTATTTATTAACAGCCTCTGCGAAGGTGTGGGCAGCCATATTAAATCTCTCCAGGGTATTTAATTTAGGTGCTGAGCATTTATTGCGAGTCTGAGAAAGTAATTGCTGATCTGGGCAGCGGGAGGTGGTAAGATTTCTTTTTCTAATTTTTTTTAATTTTTTTTTTGTACCTGAATGAAACACCTATAAATGCAGATCACATTTTTTACAACGGAGATAAAGAGTTGATACAAAAGGACCATCAGTCCTTGAGACTTTTACTGAGGCTGAGATGTGTCTTTGTCCAACATCCTTGCAGGGTGCCCAGGGATGGTTGGATGCAGGGTGCCATGCTGCTCTCCCCTTGGGCATCCTCCAGGTGTTGGGAGGCCGGCAGCGCATGAGCATCTCCTCACAAATTTCCCCTGGGCTGGTGTTCACCTTGCCCTGGCCTCCCTCCTGGGGCTGAACCCCCTGCCCAAAGCCTGCCCTGTCCCCCGCAGGTGCGTGGGGACAGCGCTCACCTCGCTCCCAGCCGCGGCGGTAGCGCGGGGCCTTTGCCATTAAGCGCCTTCCGTCTCCTTTTCTTTTGTTAAAACCAAATGGAACAATGTAATTAGCTTGTTACAATTAAAGTGACTCGACTGGATAAATTGTAATCACCCAGACTGAAGTTAGGCATCCCTGCAGGTCCCGGCCAGAGCAGCTGAGCTGCCTCATTTGCATAATTAAAATATACAAATGATAATGGATTTTGTACTCAATTTCCAGCGGCTGTAAATTCGAGAAACTATGAAATTAGAATAACTGAGATGGAACCCGCCTTGAGGTAATGAGGATGACAAGTTTTGACAGTAGGGGTGTTTATAACACTAGTTTCTCGCTGTAAAATAAATAAGTACAAAAAAGATTAGACAGTGATATTACTTAATAGTTCCATGGACAGTGGGGAAAGGAGATAGACTGGTGATTACCTCTGCAAATTTACGCTGCCTTTTTGACAAGCTCACTCCTAACCTTAGGGGACACCTTTCTCCTGATTATGAGAAATTGAGAATGAATTAAATGCATAAAAAGGGTTGTCACGGATAGACAAACTAAAGGAAAAGAAATGAAATTAGTCTTGCCATTTTAGCTTGCCGCAGGAGGAGGGGGGGAGAGGGAAGGGGAAAAGGCTGGGAGAGGTTTCAGTGCTCCTGCAAGGAGGAAATGAAGAGACTGAGTGGTCCAGAACCAAGGCTGATTTCACAAGAAATGGAAAGTCCTTGGGACCCCAGGTGAAAGCAGGAGAAAAAAAAAAAAAGAAAAAGGGAGATTTCTTGTTCAGGGAAGCTAGAGGTTCAGTCTGGCAATGAATTGTGGTTTTCTATGAGTGGCACTTTTTTAAAAATTTAATTTTTCGGCAAATATTTTCTGTCTCCATTTTTAAGCTTCTAGAACTTCTGAGAACCCCTCAGAGCTGGAAATCTGGGCTGAGCCAGGAATGGGCAGGTTGCCTAGCTACCTCTGACTTCTCTTTACCTACCCATCCAAAACAGCAACACTTTTATGAATATACACACAAAAAATAATCTTGTCCAAAATTATTCTGCAAAACCAAGTGAAAATAATAGTTTCTGCTCTCCTCAACTTTTCCACTTAGTCCAAAAGAATTAATTAACAATTGAATGTGGTTGCTAATGCTTTTTTTGCAACTTTTCTCTTTTTCAGTAGGAGATTCAGCAGCATAAAGAGAACTGAACCTGTTGAGAAAAGTGTTGTGCAGAAGATATCCCTGGAAGGGTGTGAAAGTGGAGAGCAGAGAGCTGGAGCCAAAACTAATTCTGGTGAGTAGGATTTACCTGCTTCCAGCTTCTGTGAACTGACCCTGGGGTATCCTGCTGATTTTGCTTTTTATTCACCCCTTTTTTTTGCTCTGATGAGAACTGCACCGGCCAGCTCAGATGGAAATTCCAATCCCATAAATGTCTGGATTTTCCAAGGGGTTAAAAATGGTCATTTGTTTGCTCTGGAATGAGGAATTTGATTAGGGATTGGTTGAAGGAAAGCTGGCACAATGTTTTCCTTGGCCCTGTGTGGAGCAAGGATGGGATCATGGGTGTGTGGGAGCACTGAGGACCAAACTCGCTTTGACAATGGGTTTGGGAAGGGTGGTGATAACTCCACTATCCATCTCCCTTCTCTAGGATCCCATGGATCTCATTATTAAAAGCTCTTAATCCCTGTGCACTCCAAAGAAATTCTGATGATATCATTGGCAGCCTGGAATAAAGAAGGTGGAAGAAGATGGAGGGAGGTGAGCCAAATGGGAAAGGAGGAGAAAGAGGGAGAAAGCACAAGGGTAAAGAGGAGGGGTAAGCAGGGAAGGCAAGGGGTACTCAAAGTACCCAAAAAGCAAAGACTGCAGAGGTGCTGAGAGAGATGGGCTGAGGCTGGGGGGCTGCAGGGATCCAGAGGGTCCAGAGGGTCCCATCCCCACCCACAAGGAGCAGCAGAGCACCCACTTTCTCACCCCGGCTGGAAATATTCTTAAAGCAACTGTATGTCTCCCTCTGCTTGCCCACAGCCATGGGTCAAAACAGGGCAGTGGTCTATATTTATGCTTTGAATATCACCTGAATGGATCCTGCCATCCTCCAAAGGCTGCTGCTTGTTTTCAGGCCCACTGGGTACAGCTTCCTTTCCTCTCTTCCCTTTTCCCTAGCCTTCAGTGTGTTTCCAGTTCAGGTACAGCCGTCGTTTACATTTTATAGTTTGCTTTACAGCATCTTGTTATTGCGTTATCTGTTAAAGAATGTATTTTTAATGTGTTTTATAGCATGCTTTATAAATAAGTTATTAAAGAATGTACCTGCAGCTAGTGATCACTTAATAAATATTAATAAAGCAATTCCAGATGAGGCCATCATTAAGAGTGTTGCAGAACACCCTTGCTAGCAACCTAGAAAGAGTTTCTGTGCTGGTTACCAAAAAGTTCACGAGAGTTAGGAAGCAGAGATGGGAAGGAACAGGCTGCCCAGAGAAGCTGTGGCTGCCGCATCCCCAGAAGTGTTCCAGGCAAGGTTGGACAGGGCTTGGAGCAACCTGGGGAAGTGGAAAGTGACTTGGAACAAAATTATATTCTAGGTGCTTTTAAACCAAAACCATTCTGTGATTCCAAGATTCAATGAAGGACATAGTTTTGCGATGTCCTTCTGCCCCAGAGCACCAGACTGACATTGTTTTTGTTTTGTGGGGCATTTCTGGTTTCTTCTTTGTTTTGGTTTGTTTTGGGTTTTTTGTTGGGTTGGTTTTTTTTTGTTTTTGTTTGTTTGTTTTTATTTGTTCATTGTTTTTGTTCTGGTTTCAGGTTTTTTGAGGTTTTTTGTTTGCTTTTTTTTTTTGATTTTTGGTTGGTTTGGTCTTGTGGTTTTTTTGTTTTTTGCATTTTTTTAAAATGAAATACCAGTAGGGGGTATTGATGAAGTACCAATATCAGATACTAAGAAGGAGAAGGTAGAAAAAGAGAGAGGGACTCTGAATGTATAGCTGGGTTTGTGTCCACCACAAGTGAGGAGCACAGAGGTGGCTTTGCAGGAGGTTATCTCACTTCATTGGCTTTTCCACTTCTGACTAAAATGTTATCTTAGCACTAATAAATAGTCAATCATATTTCCTTTTCTATGCGACTGAATCTGTATTTTTTGATAGTCAATAGACACAAAGTCCCACAGTAAATATGGACATTGCCTTCCATTTTGCAAATCTATTTTGTTTCTAGCTAGAGAAGGCTTAACAGCATCCATGGGTGGGTGACCTGACAACAAACAAGGGTCTTTTGTGTGGGGAATAAAGCACCTAAACCCAGGCAATTTGCAAGGTTATTTACTGTACAATAATGAATTTGAAATTTTATGGGCTCAGCTTGTACACAGCCAGTAGGATGGTGAGCAGCAGCTGGATTAGTCACAGCACCACTGGACATTGTGCAGTGGTTGCACAAAACTGTCCTTTGTTCTGAGACCAGAGCAGACAGGAGAGTGTTCTCTTCTGCTCCTGCAGGTGCTGATGGAGGAGACCCGGGGGGGTTTGAGCTGATATTAGGAAAAATATCTTCAAAAAGGTTTGTCCAGCCCTGGCACAGCTGCTCATGGCAGTGGTGGAGACGCAACTGCCATCCCTGGAGGGATTTAAAGGCTGTGTGGATGTGACACCTGGGGACACAGGTCAGTGGTGGCTTTGGCTGTGCTGGGGGAATGGTTGGACTTCAAGGTCTTTTCCAGGCTAAATGACTCCATGATTCTGTGAGTCCAAAGAACTTCAGAACTCTCTTCATAGTTCCCTATCCATGTTGCTGTCGTATGCTGACAGTCACCTTGCCAGATATTGGTATCTGCTATGTCTTCTTTCCATGTGGTGCCACAGTTAATTATGACCATTGTGGATATAGTTGTTCCTCCATTAACATCCACCCCCTTCTTAAATCACGTGCAAAGTTCCTCCCACCCACATATCCTTGCCCTACTTCGTGGTCCTTGTACATGTCCATGTTTCCAGCAGATCAGAGATGCTCCCAAAGGGCAGAAAGTGCTTCATGAAGGAAGAGGAGCAAAGCTGTCTTCCTCCTTCCACTCCCCTTTTTTTGCTCTCATTATGGGGCAGGTACCCTCCTCCCACAGCCCAGAAAGAAGGGGATGGGTTTGAAACTTCCCTCTTCTCCCTGCAGCTCCCATAATTGCCTTTCACACTGTTTATCATCTGTGATAATACAGCTGTGCCCTGTTACCTCCAGCTGCCCTAATTCGTGTTATCAGTCTGGCACTAGGGAGAGGGAGGTGAGAGGTACAGAGGAGAGGTGAAGCCATTACAGAGCTGACAGGGCAGTGAGAATGGAAGGTGGTGATGGACTAGCCATCACTTGACCTGAATGCAAACATACATCCTATTGGATTGACCTTTCCCTGAGAGTAATGGATCTCCTCGTGCATCATTTTTGCTACATTGCTGGCCATTCCAAGGAGATGGTTTCTGGTAATTAAGATAGATCCCTCATATAATCCACCCACAGCGACAATCAATAGGCGCCTCCAGAGGGATATTTCCAGATTATTGCTATGTCAGCGCAACTTGTGGGAGCTTTGTAGATCTTACAGTGAGAAACAAGGCCAGGAAAGCAGCACAGGGGTGGTTTTTTGGGGAGGAAAGAATTTGCGGGATCCATGTAGGGTGTGTGCATGTACATATGGGTCACTGTGCCCTCTCTTGTTTGGGATGACAAACACTTGAGAATTATAAACCCCAATACACCTGTCAGTGCAGAAACCCTTGCATGACCATAAACCTGTTAGCACAGAAAAGCAGACTCAGGATGGAATGACTGCAGCAGGGTGCTGAGGTGGCCACTGGTGGCATCCTGGCTTGTGTCTGCCATAGTGAGGCCAGCAGGACCAGGGAAGGGATTGTCCCTCTCTACTGGGTGAGGCTGCACCTTGAGTCCTGGTTCCAGTTTTGGACCCCTCAAAACAAGGAAGATATTGAGGGGTTGGTGTGTGCCCAGGGAAGGGAATAGGGCTGGGGAAAAGTCTGGAGAATAAATCATTAAAGAGTGGCTGAGAGAACTTTCTGGCTCTGCACAACTCCCAGCCAGGGAGGTCGGGCCCTGCTGCCAGGGAACAGGGACAGGAGGAGGGGGAACGGCCTCAGGCTGGGCCAGGGGAGGGTCAGGTTGGACATCAGGAGGGATTTCTTCATGGAAAGTGTTGTTAAACATTAGAACGGACTGCTCATGGAGGTGTTGGAGTCCTTATCCCTGGAGGTGTCCAAGGAATGCCTGGATGTGGCACTCAGTGCTCCGGCCTGGGTGACAAGGTGGGGATCAGTCATAGGTTGGACTCAACCTTGGAGGTCTTTTCCAACCTTCAACTTTCTCTGATTATATAAATCAAACTCGTTCACTACTCTTATCAGTGGAGAAGGTGCTTTCTTGCTCATGCTTCCTCCTTCTTTATGGGCTGTTTTGAGTACCCATGAGGCAGGGAACAGAGCCCCCAGCATTATACACAGATACCAGGCTACAGGTACCAGGTACAGGCACTTGCAAAGGTGGAACTGGGAAGAAAAACCTTTGTTTCCACTTGTAAATTGAGTATTTTTGATGGATGTGTCCTCCCAGGAGAGCACATCAGAGGAGGATACAAGTGCCTCTTGCTCCTCTTGGTCCAGCCACTTCTCTAGTTGTTAGCCAAAGATAACACCAGGGCGTCTTCCAAATTCCAAATTTGGATCTGGGAATGAAATTCCCGCATGCTGCAGCTGTAGAAAGCAAGAAGCTACCCAATTTGTGCTGCCCCC
Organism: Motacilla alba alba; assembly: GCF_015832195.1. Taxonomy (NCBI): domain Eukaryota; kingdom Metazoa; phylum Chordata; class Aves; order Passeriformes; family Motacillidae; genus Motacilla; species Motacilla alba. The sequence goes on along the minus strand of NC_052046.1, from coordinate 2,174,427 downwards.
ATCCAATTTGTGCTGCCCCATTTAGTGGTGCAAAATCTGTCAGAGGAACAAGGAAATTCATGATGTTAAGTGCGGTTCAGTTCCCTGGTACTTGATCCAGCTAAGTGAGGACGCTCCCCTGGAGTTTATATCTATTACAATTTAATATTTATATCTGTTATAATTTAAGGAAATACCTGAGAGCTATCGAGTCTCTGAATTGCATCCTTGAATAAATTCCTGATCTTCTTAAGAATGTCCCTTTGCTCCTTTTTGGCTCCTTTTGAGCAGGTCTGGCTATATATTCATACCCCACCATGGAGCCTAGAACAGAAATACTAATTCTAAAGAAACATTCTGAGATACCAAAATACCAGCGACGGTAATATATAGCATATTTTATGGAGTCTCACACAGTGCATCATTTGCTGTAAGAAATGACAGTAAAAGATGTTTTTGAATAGTTGGATCTTCCCCAGTACTTTTTTGGGGAGTCCAGTAGCACATCTAGTTGGTGAGACACATCAGCAGCATTGGTGTTTTGGAAACTCCAGAGTGAGGGTTGGCTTTGCAGCTCTTGAATTGTGTGGTAAAACTCCTGCTGATGACAAGAAGCCCTGGAATTCATTCCCTTTGTCATATTGATCTAAGAAATGCAGCCAAACACGAGTTGGGATACGCGCTTTAAAAATGTCAAGGGGAAATTATTTCAAGCTCTGAATATATATGAAGTTAATAACTTGCCTCTTCCCATTTCCCTTTTTAGCTTTTATTCTGGATTGCTGACCTGATTTTCCAGAAAGGGATGTTTGGTGGGTCAGCGGTAGGGAGGGATGCAAATGATTCCCTAAAAGGTTCAGACACCATTTTTTTGCCACCAGAGCCTGGTCTTCTTGCATAACCCTCTGAGGGCTTCTGGGCTGACAGGAAACCTCCAGAGTGTGATTTTTTTTTTTTCTTACTGAGCATTTCACATTTACCTGATGCACATTTTTCATTGCAGTCGTCTTCTAATTTGTCTTTGTCCTGGAAACAACATCTTCAGGTGTTCTGGCAAAAGGGAAATGAAAGAAACCCCTCTTTCAAGGGAAAATCTCTTATGGAGGTCCCCAACCTTTGGATTACATTCCAAACATTGAGACATAGAGATAGTCTCTCATGTCCAGATTTTGTTGTTAATGTTTCCATGAATTTATGAAACATTTCTGCTCTTTGTCCCCCCTAATCTTTTAAATCAGCTTTACATACCTTCCATGCCCAGTTTGATCTCCACGGCTTTTCATGTTGTGGGTTTTTTCGTTGTCTTCTTTTTCATTATAGCTTTCCATTTCATGTTAGCACATAAAGAAAAAGGCATTTTATTGGAATAGCTATGTCACAGCAAAGATTATTTTTTCTCCCTGTGGATGAAACCAGATTCTGTTTTTCATGTGGCTCATGTTATAACAATCTCACTCTGGCTGTATGGCCAGAACCTAATTGTAGCATTTTTAGAGGAAATTCTTATTATTTAAATGCAGTTTCACCCGTGATACATTTTAGAGCTATAAAAGAACATTAACTGGTTCTTATTTTATATGTTTCATAATAGTAAGGGTTTATATGAATTGATAAAGCTCTTAAAAAGTCGACTATATTTGTACCTCTCCACACTACTGTGTGAAAAATTTGTAAACAGTAATAAAAAGAGATCTGTCCACCACTCAGCCAATGTGATATCCTTTTTAAAAGGCATGGGTGCTTTTCTGGTTGGGCTTAAGAAAAAGAATCGGATGGATGATTTCTCTTAGGCCAGATTAGCACTGTCCCTCTGGGGATAGAGAGGCAAATGTTACCCCAGCAGAGGGGCATGACATTAAATGTAGAGAATCTTGAGTTTCCATTGGGTGAAGATATGCAGGACCAAAACACAGCTACTCTGGAGGAAGCAGGTGAATGAAGATTTTATGGAGCAACTCAAGAGTTTTTAAGTTTCCGAATTATTTCCCCCCCTTGATAACTCCCTAAGAATCATAAAATGGTTTAGGTTGGAAGGGATCTTTAAATCCCATCTCATTCCAACCCCCTGCCGTGGGCAGGGACATCTTCCACTATCCCAGGTTGCTCCAAGCCACATCCAACCTGGCGCTGGACACTCCTAAGGATGGGGCAGCCACAGCTGCTCTGGGCATCCTGTGCCAGGGCTTCACCACCCTCACATGGAACAATTCCTTCCCAATATCCCACTCAAACCTGCCCTCTGGCAGTGGGAAGCTATTTTCCTTTATCCTGTCATTCCAGGCCCTTGTCAATTGTCTCCTCTATTTTTCTTGTCAGCTTCTTCAGGTCCTGGAAGGTCACAATTAGGTCATCTTTGACCTTCCTTTCTTCAGGCTGGAAAATCCCAATTCTCTCAGCCTTTCCTCATGAACAGGAGTGCTCCAGCCCTCTGATCATTTTTATGTCCCTGTGAGAAACTGCTTCCAACTCACCTGGCTGCAGAATTAGTAGCTCCCCACTAATCCCTGGTTCAGTGTTAAAAACTCATTGGTCTGCCATCTCAGGGTATTGGCAGCAGGTACCAGGCCATCAGACCCACGGTAAGGATGGGCTTTGGAACAAATCCCCCAAATATTCTGACTCATTTAATCTGATCTTGAAAATAATTCCCAGTAAACAGAAGACCATGAATATCTTCGGATCTCGAGGAGCAATCCTTTAGTATGTGTGTGTATGTGTGATTGTGGATTAATGTCTTTCTGAGCTCCAGTGAAAGGGGCCATTATAAAAATGAGGTTGGCTAAGATGATTAAACATTATTTACAGAAAGGACATGGGTCTGATTAAACCACAGGGAGGGGGGGTCTGTTTTATGGTGACAGGAAAAAAGACATCATTCAACAGAGGTCCTTGCTTCGTTTCAGTAATTAGAGACTAAAGCAACTTGGACAGTCTGTCAGCTTCAATATGGTGGCATTAACTAGTAGATCATGTAAATAAAAGCTGTGTGATTAGATCAAAAATTAAAGCCCCATAATTTTTCCTGTTACCTTGCAATTTACTGTTGAAGTCTGTTGAAATGGTCTCACCAAGCACTCACCTCCGAGAATAATTATCTGTAGAGCTGCTTTTTTAAAAACTCTTTTAATTTTTTCCCCTCCAGAACCCATTTAAGTGACCGGATTTTGGGCGAGTCTGGCTAGACAGCTCCACAAAGAGATCTTATGGTAGCACAACTCAGCATCTGAGGTTCCTATTAGCTGCTTTTTTCAAAATCAGACCCTAAAAATTTCTCCTATAAATATTTTTTTTTTACCTAGTCTTGGGTCCAAGTTTATTTTATTAGTGTGGGAAAGAGAGAAAGAGATTTTAGTGCTTTTCCAATAAACTCCTTGGCATGACAGAGGTATAAAATGCAGCCATCCCATCCTCATGTATCCTGCTCAAAGTTTGGGCTACGATGGAATCATACTGAAATGCAGAACTGGGTGTGTGAGATTAGAAATCCTTGTCAGACACCTTACTGAGGGTAAGTATTAGCAAATTATGGGAATTACATAAGGAGGAGGAACCTTTAAATTACTAACTGTTCATAGAACAGTAGAATGGTTTAAGTTGGAAAGTATCTTTTAGATGTCATTTATTAAACATCCTCTTTTCCCAGGATAACTTTTTCCTGGAAGACACCTGACTATTTCTGTATGCCTCAGAGCTAAACTATTGCTGGGATATGGAGACAAACAAGAAATCTGTCTCATCCTTGCACAGATTCTAAGAGCAGGCTGGGAAAATTGGTCTCAAATGGGACCCATTTCTCCTGCCCAGCCAGAGGGGCCGTGGCCGCCTGTGGGCAAGGAGCATCTCCAGATGTACAGTCAGAGTATTGCCTGGTCAAGTTAATTTTCTGCAGCAGCACATTTTTTTGAAAACCATTGAGTCTGTCCCACTGTCATCTGTGATTGTGCCACCCTTCTCAGTCCTCTGCTCTGGATAACCACAGCTTTTGTATTTGCAGCACCAGCCCAAGACTGATGCTTTTCCAGAAGAGTGATCTAGACAGAAACAAACTTCTGCAGTTAACACAACATGAGGTATGCAGGATACAGCTGCCTGATCTTCCAGGCAAAGAGCAACCAGGTGGCTGGGGTCTCTTTCCCTGGGAGGTCTGTTGGGATGATGCCTCTGGCTCTTTCCAAATGGACAAAAAGCTTTTCCAGTGGTTTTATATTTACAGTCGCCACACTAAAACTGTTGCCTGTTTGCACTTCATTTTGGGCATGTTCTTAATGTCTGTTTAATCAATACCTGAAGCATTTTATCTGTTGGCATTCTGCTTCCAAAGCAAACATGGATGTTGGCAATGGGGAAATGCGAGGCAGGTGTGTGCCTCTGTGTCATCAGGGAGTTCATACCAGCTACTTTTTTATCTTGCTTTTTTCTCCCTTATGTGGCACATAGAGGAATTTTGAATAAGTTAATGAGGTTTAGTGGTCTCCTGTGATGCAATGAGGTACTTTTTCAAACCCATAAAAAATGGAATGGGATTAAAACCTGCATTTTAGCAATGCCATTCCTGGCAGTGGCACAAGTTCCTTGCTTTCCAGGAGTCTTTTTTTATTTTTTAATTTATTATGCATACTGTAGTTGCATCTAAAAGTGCCATTTAGAGACCGCTGCACAAAGTGCCATGCGTGAATACATATCAAAACAACCCCTTTTTTTGGCGAATAAACCTTAAACACTTTTTTCCACTTGTAAATTTCATTGCTGTTTCCACCGCACTTCCCGTTGGAGGTGGCACTGACCCAAAACCACTTTTTTTTTTTTTTTTTTTTGCTAAATGTGATATGCCTGTATTATTCCTGGTGGGAATGGAGTGGCTGCTCCTGCCCTCCCGCCTCTCTCCAGGGGTGGGGAGCCGCAGATGCTGCAGAGCCGGGGCAGCTCTCCTGTGCCAGGGGGGGACACAGCACTGGGTGCCCTGCAGGAACCGATCATCCTGCAGGAATGATCCTGCCGCCATCCCCGGAGAGGGGGCGGCGGTGACATCCATCTGTCCTGCCTCCCTGAGGCTGTTCCTGACAGAGGGAGCAGCAGATAGGAGCAGAGGAAGCGTTTTGCTAATTTTTGCCGACGGTAGGCAGATCCCAGTACCAGGCTAGGCTGGACTGGTACGGCAAGATGCCAAAAGGCAGAATTTGGGTGGAAAAAACATGACAGCCGGAGACCTGGATACAGGTATTCCAAATTTACCCAGTGGTTGCATGTCAGTTGTTCTAATTCTTCCTCCTATCTGCTCAGCTATTGGTTAGGACTCTGCCACTTTTGGTTTTTTTTCCTACTTGGCTCCCCAGTAGAAACCCGTGTGAGGACAACAAGCATGAAAGCATGAGAAGAAGTCAAGAAGAGTACTTCCTCTGTTCACATCAATGTCAAATTATCTCCACATGTCCAGGGCCCACACAAGCCTCTGGAAAATTGCTTTCTCACACCCCTGAATTCTTTTTCTATGAAAGGTAAAAGTAAGGGGAAATTTTATATTCTGTTGACTGACAAACTTGCTTTGCTGCTTGAGACTGACACAAACAGTGCTTCCAAAGCTCTGTAGTGAATGCTTGCAGTTGTATTTATTACACTCTGTGCAAGGCAAGTCGAGATACACATTTGGGTTTATTTCAGGTGAGAAGGTGAAGTCCATGGTGTTATGAGCTGGGGTGTGCACTTCCCCAAATAACAGAGCCCAAGTACAGTGCCATGTAACCCCTTCATCTCTCCATGAGGTCAATATAATAGAATAATGGAATAATTTAGGTTGGAGAAGACTTCCAGGATTACCAAGTCCAAGCATTCCTCCAGCACTGCCAAGGCTACCACAGACCCATGTCCCCAAGCATCACATCCACATGGCTTCTAAATCTCTCCAGGGATGTGGACACCACCACTGCCCTGAGCAGCTGTGCCAGAGCTGGACAGCCCTTTCCATGAAGGAATTTTACCAATATCCAGTCTAAACTGCTGGGCAGTTGCCAGCCACTCTGCCTCAGCCTGTAGAGCCACCAGGGGCTGTTGTGAACACGCAAAGTGACTTAATTTCTTCTTTCAGCCAGGTCTGTCTCCAGCTCCCATGGGCTTGCTGTAGCTATTTACTTCACCTTAAAATTGCCACTTAATCTCTGTGCTGTTGTTTCCCCACTGGTGAGATGAGAGCAGGACCAATGATCTGTTAATGTTTCTAACGAAAGGGAGGAAAGCGCTGAGTGTAATTTTAATAAATGGCAGTGTGGAAGTTTTCCCTGCTCCACTGCTTTCTCTCGCAGATGATATAAACCACACAAACTACCTGCTCTCCTCCTAACACTCCCTTCACTCCAGTGGAGTTAATGTGATTTAATGCACTTACCATCCTGGCAGTTACAATTTAAGTGGCATGCTCTCGATTGCAAATGATAACCTTTTAATGACATTTCCCCCAGTGTGCGGGTGGCTGCAGCTCCCTTGGCAGCCCCCTTTCTCCTTTGGGAAAAGAGAGCCCAGACCCTGTCTCAGCTAAGCTGAGCCCTGTGGCTCTAACAAGCCCTGCTGACAGACGGTGCACGTCCCAGCAGACGCTGCTTTTCCTACCACAGACGCCCTAGGTTTGAATCCTGTGGCTGAACTTGCAGCCCAGACTCTGGGAATGAGGTTGTTGCCCCTCAGTGCTGTCTGCCAGAGGATGTTTAGCTGTGTTAGCTGGCTCTGTGCTGTGCACATTGGGCTGTTCTCCTTCTGCTGCAGTTACAGTTGGCACCATTAAACTCTCGGTGTTCACTGCCTGGGGATGTGCAATTATTGTGGAGCCTTCTCCTAGTTACAGTAGGAGACACCGCGTTACTGCCGCCACTATGGAGTGACAAATGAGCTTTTAATGACACCTACTCTACCTGGAATTATCTGTAAACTACAATTAAGGAAGTAGATACTGAAGGAATTAAAGATCAGAGGAAAAACGACATGCTTTTATGGTGACTTACGGGGAGATCTGCAAATTTGAGGTTGTTTTCCGTGGAACAGGTTGAGAGATGCAACAGAATGCAACAACTTTAAATGATCTCTTCTCCACCATCAGTGCAGAATGCCAGTGCTGCTGCAGTGCTTATCAGCCTACACTTCAGCTGAAGCAGATCTGCAGGAGTCAGTTGTCTCCAGACCTGACTGGCCTGTAGGTACAGTGGATTTTGAAAGACTTGTGAATTTTGGTGGGTTGGTTAATTTGGAAGGTTTGCCTCCAAGGTCTGAATCTGCAGAGCTGTCAGGCACTTCCAAGGGACCCTAAAAAGAAATGTGGCCAGGCTGGAGGAGCAAGACCAAATTAGCAAGTCAATTAGCAGGAGATCTAAGTGTCTGGGGCAACCTGCTACTGGTTTCAGGGGCCGCAAAACTGGAAGGTGCCCAATGCACTGGAAGTGTGGCCCTGGATCAGATATTTGTCCTTGTGGCTGTGGTGTCCACAGAGAGGACGTCTGTGGTGCTCCCTCAGAAGCACATCCTTGTGGAAAAGCTGTCCCACTGTTTTGAAAGAGGATGAAAGAGCTAAAGAAGAGAAAATGAGAATAAAAATCATGGAATCATAGAACCATTTAAGTTGGGAGAGACTTACAAGATCATCAACTCCAACCATTAGACCATCAAGTTCAACCTTCAACATAAAGTATAAAAAATATAAAATTTACCAGGCCTGTCTTCAGACAAATCTGCTGGAATCACAGGGACTAAACAAACTCCCTAGGATTTCACCTTAAAAAAGCATCCAGCTGTGGATCCACTTTCAAAATTATTGACTGTCTTTGAGGCAGTTTTGTCATGGGAATCACTCCGATAGCGAATCTCCAGAGCATGACCCAGGCAAAAGTTAGCAAGTATTAAAAATAGAATTACACTAAGCAATGCCTTTTTGCTTAGTCATCTTTCCTTTTCTGTGGTATTTTATTATTGCTATTCCAATGTGCTGGTTATTGAGTATGTGATTATTCTTTCAAATGAGTTTGGACAGCGTCTATAGCTTTGTAGCAATTAAGAGGCCGCAGACTTTAGCAGCTCAGGAGAAATGGAATAGGTTTTAATAGCTTTATTTATCTTTAGCTTCTGCAGAGCTGTTTGTGCTTCCTCAATGGTGGGCAGTTTTGCATCAATAAAAGGATGCTGGAACTTATTTCTTGTAAATGCAAGTAGGTCATTATCAATGGCATGGGGAGCCTTGCACAGGGCTCGAGAGAGACGCTTTCCTTCTTAACTCTGTCATCAATTACAAGTCTGCCAATGAATCTTGGGAAATGTGAACAAAAGCATTTTATGACCTGCCTCAGTGAAAGTCTGGCAGGCTGCAATGCTTCCTCGCTGCTGCTAATTGTCTTCCTCACAGAGCCTGCTGCCAGCTTTAATGCCCAATGCCTCCTTTTACCTGGGGGCAACGAAGTGAAGTCTGGCCAGGTAAGCCAGGTAAGTCAGGTAACTGGTGCTGTTAAATTAACTCTTCTAGTTAATTTTCTAACCTTCTAAATAATTAAATTAGCTCTCAGGCATAATTTTTGGGGCTGTCCCGTGCAGGGCCAGGAGCTGAATTTTGATGGTCCATGTGAATCCCTTTCAATTCAGGGCTTTCTGTGAGTGTGTGATTCTTCATTTGCTTGTTTTGAATAGATTTTTTTACACATAACCAATGTTACATGTGAAGAGCCCTTAATGTGTGCTGATTACTGGTGCAGCTTTGGGAAGGGATGAGAGGTCAGCACTGGCTTCAGAGTCCCAGCTTGTTTTCCTCTTTTAAATTATGAGAAATCACAACTTTGTTGCAATCATACAGTTCATCATCTTCATTGTCCTCCTGCTGTCAGAAGATTTTGTGCCTGCCCGTGGCTTCTTTGCTTGAAAGATTGGTTGCAATACAATGGACAACCCAAAAATAAAGCCTCCTTTTCTTTTGAGAAACACATGTTACTGGCTGAAGCTCAAACACTGTGATTAACTCATCACTAAATTGTGAAACTGTACAGAAGGAATGGGAATTGGTCCATCAGCCCCCAGCTTTGTTTCATTCGCTCCTTTCCTTGTCAGGTGATTAAAAATCTGATTTTCCTGGTAACCTCTGGTCTATGATATTCTCAGCAGTGCACACATAAGTTTGTTCCTGAGTTCTCACTCTGTTTATTTATGGCAGTTCCCACTGGAGCTGTCAAACAACTTCACTCCAGCAGCCCACAGGAATGAAAGCCACACTGAGCAGTGTTTGAGTTCAAGCTTAAACACCATTGGAGGATTTCCTGGCACGGTTCTTTCTGTATTTTATTGAGTGAGTTTTTCAGCACCCTCAGGTGTTTTCTGACTCAGGACAGCATAGCAAAGAGATAAGAATAGCACTGAATACTTGAGCACAAGGAGTGAACATTTTCCTAAGTCCTGACTAATTGTCTGATTCCTGACAAGTCTCTTCAAGTGCATGAAATGCAACAATTTCTTGCTCAAAATGAGGCACTGCTGACTCATGTTTTTTTAATGCAAGAAATGCTAAGAATTCTCTTCATCAGTGGCATCCGGAGGATTACAGCTCATGCCAAAACAGTGCCTATCAACACTTGTGGTTCAACGGGCACTGGTAGAGCTGTGCATTAATGACATATATTTGGATCATTACAAGTGCAAATGATGCTTAGGGATCTATTCAAAATTTTGTTTTCTTTTGCCTAGCTGATGTTTTTCAATTGGCCTTTTGTTTTTAAAAAAAAAATGGAATTCCTATTGCTCTCAAATTCTTACTGGCAAAATGTTCTTTTCCAGTGCAAACATTTCATACATTGCATACATGCCTTTCTGCACATAAATATTAACAAATTGGTAATATAAATATGTTTATATACATTGTTAGCAGCGTAAAATCAACATTTTGAGAAAAAAACCATTTTTTTTGATAGGCATTTTGGTTTAGATTAAATACACTCCTGTGTTGCAAGGATGGAGATGGGGAGCTAAAGTTCAGCACGAAGTTGTTAAGCCCGTCTGGCAAGATGTAAACCCAAATTTCTCACCTGATTGCTCCTTACTGCCTACAGGGTAAATGCTCCAAATGATGCACAGGAGGTGTGTGGACAAAACCTATTAATAAATAATTGGTTTTGTACCCATGCCTCCTGCACACTTTTTTTGAAAATTCCCTTCTCTTTCTTGCCTCCAAGTGTCATTCATGGCAATCTATAGAAAATAAGACTGAAGAGTAAACGCAGGGTAAGAAGCAGTGCTTAAGGGAAGAGCTCTCAGCTGTATTCCCTTCCATCTGAGGTTATGAAGGCAGACAGAATATTTCCTCACATTGAAGGACATTTTTGTTGTATGCATATTCCACATCATGCAGCATTTTCCTTATCATCGCACAGTAACAATCCCTAGAAAGAGGAATATGGCCCTCAGGCCTCACAATATCATCCTTTATTAGGAATAAGAACAAAGAATGCAATTAAAATACAAATATTTCACATCCCAGAGGTCTGGATGCTGTTTGGCAGCTCCCAGGTGGTTCCATCTTTGAAGAAGCGTTACGGATGCGGATGCGCGCGAGGGGAAGCACCGCCGCAATGGGAATGGGAATGCGGCTAAAGAGGCACAGAAATGCTGCTGGGGGAAAAAAGGGAGGAAACCTTTTTAGGGCATATGCTCTAGATGGGTAGGAGATCTCCTGAAGGCAGTGCCTGAAGCCCCAGGTGTTGGGGACTTTTAGGTTTTGTGTTGATCAGGGCAGGCAGGGGAGAGATTAACTTGAAGGTCACAGCCTGTCCCTGTGTCTTTCTGCTCTTTGTGCTGTAACCTTGCTGGAGAAGAGAGTCTGGATAGACATTCACTGTCCTGGACTGTGATTTTACAGCAGTGAATAACTCCCTCTTGATTTAAAAACCTCTTCTGCTGTAACATAATTACAACCATTTACTACTAGCTTTGGTTTTAAAAAAAAAAAAAATCATTCTGAATTTCATAACAAAAAAAAAAACAAAAAACAACAAAAAAAAAAAACAAAACAAAAAAACCAGACTCCAGGCCTTCTGAGTGGTGCTTGGCCAAAAATGAAAGGACAAAGCTCCAATAAATACTTGGTTTTTGCAACTCCCAGAAATCAGTAATACTACTGTATGAAATGTTACTGATAAATCACATTACCTGTCAATGTTACATTTATTACTTTATTAAAAATTCATCCAAATTGTCTGACTTCTGCCCCACAGAAGCTGGTTTTCAATCCCAGGTAAACAGCAGGTTTTTTTTCACTTAGATCTCTTTTAAGTGCTGGTTAAAAAAGCTCCAGTGACCAAAGAAATCAGGTGCATTTCTGAATGTTCCTATCCCAACAGATCCCCCGGTAATTTTTTCAATGTCAGTCCACCCTAGAGGAAGACTCAACTTGGACACCTCTTCTGCTGTACTCTGCAATAAAGACTCTGATTTTTGCCTGGCATATGTGAAAAACTTTCCTCAAGTTTCCTCTGAGGAAAGAAAGGGAGGATTTGTGCAATTCCAGTTTGCAAAGCTTGGTGCTGGCTGTGTATCCCAGGATCTCCCTGTGTTTTCACCCACTGCTGTGAACCTGGGGTTGCTCCTGCCTGTGGCTTCGTGTTCCTATAAAATTCAAGATTTATCATCCCTTGACAATCGATTGGCCATTCCTGGATCAATACCTACCACTTGGGTCAATTAATCTTGATATTCACTTTAAGAGTAGTCAGTATCTACTTATTGATTTTAAGAATAATGAAAAGTAAGTACCTGGGACTCAATCCCTGGACTCCTAGTTGGGGCAAACCTCCTACCACAGTCAGGCTTTGGCAGACATTGGAGCTCTCTTCCTAAGGGTAACAATTCCCAATTTGCTTTTTAAATTCTTGACTATTTCTCTGTCCAAAGGTGTCATGTCACTCAGAAACACGAGGTGCTCCTGTGGCATTTCCAAAGCATGAGTAATGTTTGAACAGCACTGAGCTGAGACAGCATCTTTGGTGCTCCTGTGGGCTTTGGCAGGCTACTGACACTGCTTACAGAAGGAATTCCCAAAATTAAAGATTAAAGAATGTCCTTGCCACACTAGGACTAGGCTTTGATGCTTTATGAGTCAGATCTCCCATCATTTCTCCTTAGAATGTTCCCTGAGTCACACTGAACTCATAGGTGGTGCTTAACCAACAACATGAAAACAACTCATAAATATAAATATATTTCAGCATTTTTAAGCAGTTCGTGATTGCCTGTGAGAATTTAACCTAAAAAAGCTCAAAGAACCACAAAATCTGGCCCTCTATTATTAATTGTTGTGTTTGCAGTAAAGCACTGCATACAATTTTACACATGAAATCTAAGAATAAATTTCTTTGACTTGAAAACAAAACAATGATGTATCAGTAAATTCTTCCCTGACTGCAAATTTATATTCTGGAAAGTGTTCATGGAATGTGTAGCCATTTGTATTCTCTGTAGTATTATTTCTGTATCTTTAGAGTGCTCAAAGAATAACAAATGAGCTGCCAGTTTAGAGTGACAAAATGTTCAATAAGATGGAAATGGGCTATCTAATATTTGCAAAAAATAAAATAAAAAATTAGTCCCTGGAGGTAATTTTTAATTTTTAGAGTTTTGCATAAAATACTGCAGAAAACCAAACCATCACTACAACCAAAATACATTCTTCAACTAGTTGTCAGAGTAAGATTTTTGTTCTGCTGGAAAGAAGAGATTCCTTCCTTCCTTCCTTCCTTCCTTCCTTCCTTCCTTCCTTCCTTCCTTCCTTCCTTCCTTCCTTCCTTCCTTCCTTCCTTCCTTCCTTCCTTCCTTCCTCCCTTCCTCCCTCCCTCCCTCCCTCCCTCCCTCCCTCCACTTCCTTCCTCTTTTCTGTGCCTCTCCTGTATTTAATTTGCCCTTTTGCCCTTTCTTCCTTTACTACTCTTTCCCTTTCTTATTCAATTTTCCTTTTCTTCCCTTTTTTCTTACTCTTTTTTACTTCTTTCCGATACACTGGCTACTTCAGCCCCCTGATCCACTCTTCAAATAACCAAGGAAATAATATAATCATATCCATACAAAAGAAAAAAAAACCAACCCAAACCCTCCCTTCAAAAGGGGGTGACAGTCAATTAGAAAAAAATTAGGCATCAGTGCATAAAGGAACAGAAAAGGAAGCTGAGTGCAGCCCAGCAACGTTTTGTTTAGTCTAAGGGATTAATTATTCAACAGTTGCTGTCATGATGAGAGTGTGCACACCAGACTGAAACTGGCACAGAGGTTAATTGGTATCCAAGGGCTGTCTCTAGTCACCTGATACCCTTAAGTAGCATGGTTGCTATTTTAGTACCTTTTTGGACTTCAGAAAGAACCCACAAAAGAACCCCAAGTCGCACGTGAGGAGGTGGAGACATGATTTCCTGGCATGAGGAGTTCGGGAAATTGGTACCCAGCATCGGCTTTCCCAGTGAGAAGAGAGAGATCTTGTGTGCTTGCTGCAGTTGGAAAATGGATTCCCCATTGCTGCTGGTTTAAGCCTTATGGGTGCTATTTAAACTTGGCACGTCATAAATCCAGTATCTACCAGAGCGTTTGTTCTCCATCCCATTTTATTTGTGAGCGTGTGCAGAGAATTGCAGCGGTGCAAACAAAGATGTTTCATTCCAGCCAAAACCAAGTAAGTCCCAAACTTTGTTTCCTCACAAGGGGCAGCAGAGGGACAGGGACTGATCTGTTCTCTCTGGTGATCAGTGATAGAACCTGAGGGAAGATCATGGTGATGTTTAGGTTGGATATCAGGGAAAGGTTCTTCCTCCAGAGAGTGCTGGCACTGCCCAGGCTCCCCAGGGAATGGGCACGGCCCTGAGGCTGCCAGAGCTCCACAAGTGTTTGGACGCTGCTCTCAAGCACAGGGTGGGATTGTTGGGGTGTCTGTGCAGGGCCAGGATTTGGACTGGATAACCCTTGTGGGTCTCTTCCAACCCAGGATATTCTGTGATGCTGTGATTTGCCAAGGGCCTTCTTAATTCAAAATTTTAGATTAGGTCCTCAAGATTGCCAGAACCACTCTGGCTGGCAGGATATAGATTGTGCATGCACAGGTCTCAAAGGCTTCATCAGGTCACCACCTTATGATCCACCAGAAATTATCAGCAGGGCTGGCCAGCACATGGTGCTGAGCTTAAAAATGACCCTGGCTTTATATTCCTGACCATATTTTGGGAGGTTTTACTTTAGGTTTAGAGAACCTTCCCTAACCTCATATCCCAAGAATAGCATCTCTTGTTCTTCAGTCTCTGCTTCAGAAATGGGGATATTACCCCCTTTGGCTTTTGCCTCCTGCATGCAGGGGAAATCTGCAAAGCCCCTGGTGGAGAAGGCAGAGATGGTTCCAAGTCAGAACGCAAACCATGAGCAAACATCTGGCTGTGCCACATCCCCTGCTGCCATAACTTCTGAGGGTATGTACAGCAAATTTTCAATGATTAAGGTGTGCCCAGTGGACTTAGAGACTTTGAACCTTTTCAGAGCTAGGAAGTGTGTGGGTTTTAGTATCTTATGATACAAAGACTTTTGGAAAAGGAGACTAGTGTCCATGAGCTAGCTGTGGCTTACGTGATAACAGAAAAGCAGAAGGTGTGCTGGGAGCTGGGCACAGGACGGATAAAGCTGAAGGAGGAACACTGGCAAAACCTTTGCAGCAGGAAGAGTAACAGCCTTTAAAGGAGCTTAACAACGTGTGCTTGTTACACAAACAGTAATTCAGGCTTGGGCAAGAGTCTGAGGGGGGAACAAAATGTTAGAAGTGCCAAGGACATATAGGAAAGAAACCACCTCGCTGTCCCACCACATCTGACACCACCAATGCTTTGTCTGAACAAGGGCAAGCAGGTGCCCACCATCCACCCATAACCCTTCTTTGGGGTTTATAAATCAGAAGCTGGCTCTGACTGACATCTGCAATACAAGGACCCCACCTGAGAGCATTTGCTGGCTTTATTTTCTTCCCTCCTGTGGGCAGCTCCTCTCTCCCATTCCACACCATGGCAGCACCTCTGTGTTGGGATGAAACTACAGCAGCCATTTGAACTTGTAATGTGAGAACATAGTGGGAGGAGCTGAGACTTAGAGAGTCTCTTGTTTGCTCTTTTCTAACTTCTGGTGATGTAGAAATGATCACATCCTCTGTCAGGGAAATGAGGAAGTAAAACAGTGAGCATCAAGTATGAAGAAGAAATTATATTTAATGAAATTGGATTTGTAAATGTTTTTGTTCCAGCTACTTTAAAGCACCACTGGCATCCTAACTGAGGAACTGCCAAGAAAATAGTATTTTCTTCTGCTGTGGTAGGTTTTCTCTCCCCTTCTCTGGCTTTTTTTCTCAGGAATGTTTCAGCAAGTGGTAAATCATGTGCTGGAAGAGTGCATGTTTCTTTTTTTTGTCTCTAACATTGACCTCAGCCCTAGAGGGCCTCAAACAACAAAAAACCTGTTTTGGCCCAGATTGTCTTATGGGTTACATCAGTTTCCTCACTGTAAGAAGACAGACCTCATCTTAGAAACCACACAGACATCTTAAACTCAAGTAGTGGGACCAAAGTCCCAATAAACATCAAGACTCAAGTGTGTTGCTGAGTCAATCCAATGGACAAAGACATCCAGATAATATTTCTAGCTATTGGCATAAAATATTACCACAAGTTAAGAGAAAACAGTACTTTCAAATGATCTTCCTGCCCAGCTCCTGAGTTATCAAGAAGCTGAATGGACAATTCTGAAGGAAACAGAACACCTCAGGGCAATAAAGGAGGCTATTTTCAGTATCTTTGGCATCATAAACTCATAAATCTTGAAAGACTTTGCAAAGGAAAGAGTTGTTGCTTCTGTGTGCTCATCTCTGACCATCAGTGAAGCATTGTGGGGAACATCATGTCAACATCCCATTTCCAGCACCTGTTTTTTGTGTGTTATGGCAGCAGGCTGGGTCCTGGGATGCTGGGATGTATGCAGGTCCCATGACCATCCAGGGATGCAGGTCTCTGTTGGGCCAAGGATGAAGCTCTTCTGCTGTCATATTGCAAATCCCCTGGTGAACCCATCGGGGGTGAACCCCCTTCTCCAGCATCAGGATAAAAATCCTATTTAGCAGCACCATCACTGAGGACAAAAATTGAAAAGCCTTTTGTTGAACAAAGCACCTTTCACTTAAAAAATCCAGGCAAGATAAAATGACATGTGTGCTAATGATGTATTTTATGAACCACCATCTGTCTCGGGAAAGGTCAGAGAAAAATGGCAACCACTGCTCAGGTGATTGGTGGTGGAGGGGGGAAAATGGCCTCATCTGAACGTGACAAGAAGCTTCAGTGACATCATATAAATGCCATAATTGGGAAGTGGTAAATTGAACAGGGCTGCCTTTGGAATTTGATGTGTCAATAAACAAGTTCAAGGTGACACGTTGGATCAATACGGCACGACAAGAATCATCCGACAAATTTACTGCAAAGTAATTGGGTGCAAAATGACTCAACTCAACCTTCACACTGCAGAAAATCAAACAAACAGGCAACCTACAGGCAACAGTTTGTATATGTCAGATGCTGCTTAAGGTAGCTTGCGCAGTACTAATAGAGTTGTTTTAAAGAGAGATGGGGAAAAAAAAATAAAAGTGAGGTTCCCGTTATTATGAGTGTGACCTGAGGCATTGCTATAACCCTCTATGCACCTCGAGGGTGTATAAATAGAAAAACAAAACACACAATTGCTAGAGGTAGTCTTAAATATTGATATTTTTCTTCCTGTCTCTTTTGAGATGACAAATAAAATAAACCATGAACAGGGAACACCTTTTTTTTTTTTTTTTCTCTTAGCACAAACAAGAGGCTTTTCATCTAATGGGTTTCTCACCTTTCACTCCCCTTATTTTTTGATAAAGGAAGGGATAACAAGTCACATATATTAAAAAAACCCCACATTACACAGAGCAATTGAATGCAAATCACTGGCTACCATTAGAATTAACCATCCCCACTTACTACAAAACCTGAAAAGAGTCACTCAGATAAGTCTCTTCAGCACATTAATTTGTTGACAACAAATTTGATGCTTGATTTGTCCCCACTCGACAACCTTTAATCTTGAGTTTCTCTGAGGGGAAAGTCAAGAGCTTATTTTTTTCCCAAGAAATCTGGGCTCTCGCCAAGGCTACGAAAGAAGCTGGTACACTGACTGCTCACTTTGGAAATGTCACAGAGATTGATTGTGTTTTAATTGTGCATTCATTCTGGAGTGAGAAAAGAGAGAAGATGAGTGGAAAGTCACAGCCAAGGAGAAAGACACTGTTCATGTTCTCACCCCCTCCTAGCCAGGCTGAATTTTAGCAGAGACTACTTTTTAATTTTTTTTTTAATTTTTTTTTTTTTTCCTTGCCATGGTGGCTTTGTGCCTCCCTGGAAATGATGGGGAAGCCTCACTCCTGCCTTGCCCCTGATGCTGCTGGAGCACAGGGAATCCAACACAGACCTCAGGCCCTGGTGCTGGCACATGGCTCCAGCATCCACATAATTGACAGTGATCCGAAAATGCAGGAGAGCAGAGAAACCCAACAGCTGAGCTTTATTGATGGGCTGACGCCACCGGATAAAGCAGCGTGCCGTGTTGGTAAGCTTTGGGCACACCGAGAATTTAATGAATGTCGGAATGTGGACAGGGAGAAAATAGTGAGATTGAGACACAAGATTTGTGCCAAGGATGGGATTAGTGTGAAGAATTATGAGTGCAGTAGTTATGTTAAAAATAACACAACCCATTCATATATACATATACATGTATATACATATAATAGAAAGATTTGTCTCTGGTTGCCATCCTGAAGTTCTCATGCTCCCTCAGGCAGGGACATCCCTGGGAGCACTGCCCAGGAGCCTCTTCAGGTTGGAAATTTCTGCCAAGACAAGTGGGCTGTGTTCCACCAAGGAAATGCAACCAAGGTGAGCAAAACACTAGCTGTCCATTGTTTTTCAGGGAAAAATACTCCCAGATCTAGTAAGGGACTTGGTGTTGAGATGTGGAACCAAGCGTGCAATATCAGAGGGCCAGCTCTCCCCTTTTCCCTGCCACCAAAGTTATCCTGCTTGGTAGTAGAATGGAAAAAATGCCCCTTTTTATCCCAGCAGAGGTTTGGGATGCCCTTGAGCTGCCACCTCACCAAAGAACGAAGCTATTCACTTACCAGAAGATTTCCTTGTCCTTCAAGAATGACTTGGAAAGTCAGTTGGGAAGAGAGAACCATCTTATCCTGTACGATTAGGCAGTCCATCCTGTAAACCTGACATTTCTGGTGGGATGTTTTGCTCCCCTCACTCTGGCTGAATCACAGAGGAGTCACAGCAGAACGCTGAAACTGGACAGTCCTGGTTGGAGGAAGCTATGTGATGCAAGCCATCTCTTCTTCAAAAGGCATCTTGAGGTGGTTTCACTGTTTTTTGATGGAGTTATTTGTCAGTTTCCCACTCTTTTTTGCTTGTTTATTTTGTTGGTTTGGTTGGTTTTTTCCTGAACAATTTGCATCCAAGACAGCTCTGGCTGTGGAAGGAACTGCATAGGATATTTGCAAAGCTGAAGAAGTGAAAATGCAAGGATACTTTATTTTCAGATTTTCTGGAGAATATTTGGGTTATCAAAAGCTTGTTAGCCTAGTTCTATTCTACTCTGTAAAGAAAAAGCTCTTCTTGGTAAAGCTGAAAGCCCCGTGTCACTCTGCTGCAGCACATCTGCCAGGATGTGGAGATAACATGTTATTTCCAGCAGTATTCCAGATAATTTCTGGAAATAGATTTCTACAGCAGTAGCTGTAGATGAATGTCTGCCTCTGTGCCATTCTTTGCTTTGAAGCAGCCTGCACATCTGAAAACATCACCTCTACACCCGAGAGAGGAGTCTGGGATGTTCGTTTCCCATTAATTAAAGTGGGAATCAGATATCCAGTCTCTCAGGTTGCTGCGCAAACAAAGCCATGAGGGAATCACACTTTGCAGGGCCCAAAATGGGGAGCTGACAGACTGGTGGCACGTGAGCCCATTGGAGACATGGATCCAGAGTTTGGAGTTTCCATCACCTGAAGCATAGTGGAAAAATCCCAAGCAAACTGTTCTTTCCACTAATTTTGCTGAATTTCTTGTTCCTTGAACTGATTTTCTCTCTTTGAACGATATTGATTTCCAGTGTTTCTCTAATTTATTCTTCGTCGTCTTTGTTTACTTGTAATGATTATTTTGTTGTTAATTGATATTTTTGCTGTGCTCCTTAAAAGCTGATTGAAAATCAATTCAAGCCAATGGCAAACCTGTCTCTGATTTCAGTGCATTTTAAAGTTATTATTGTTATTTTTCCCCTCTTTTAGCACATCAAAAGGGAAAAAATATAAATGAAACAGTCCTTTAAGCTGTGTAGCTCTTCCTGGAAATATTTGTATGTAAGGTACCTTCCCTAAATCCTTAACACTTTGATTGTCTTTGGGTTATCAATCACACCAGTTATTTTCTTGTCGGACTTAAGAGGATTATTGGGACTGGATTTTGTACTTTGTCAGTATTACAGAGTGACACCTCCACACTCGGGGCTGGGCTGCAGCCTGGCAGTGAGCCTGCCTGGCTTCCCTCTCACTGAAATCACCTGGACATGCCACCCACCTTGCTGGTGACAGTCTCTAGGAAATCTGTCCAGCCCAAGCAGAAAATTCAAATTAAAGCACCTGGGAGGCAGGGAAGGGGTGAAAGGGGACAGATTTTAACCTAAGGAGCAAATGATAAAGCGTGGTTTTTCTTTTTTGGGATCCTGACAGAAATCAGATGCCTACAGCACAGAAGCTTTGATATCACCTTAACTCATGCGAGCAGGTGGAAAGCAAAAAGGTATTTCATTTTGTGTTGAACTAAGGAATGAATCTGACCCCATTGCACCTCTGCAGAGGAGCTCATGGGCTGTTCTTAAAAGAAACATATTATTTGAAACATTTCTCTGCTCCATAGATGAACCCACTTTCCCTTCCCGTTGTCTCTTTTCTTGTTTTATTTACCTGTAGGGATGCACATTAATAGAGTTGGCAGCTGTTGGACCAAGCCTTGCCTGAGGGACCAAATGCTCTTTGGGTGTTGTGTTTGACCCCAGATACCCAGTCTTGCTTTGTCTTGTTTCCTTCTTGAGTGAACAGGAGCAGAAGAGGCATGAGCGAGGTTGTCTGGGGCTGTGGGACCATGTCTGTGGGGCATCTTGCAGCTCTCTGTGCCTTCCCTTTCTCCCTCCAGGTGGAAAGGAGCTCAGGTGCTGCTGGGCCCCTCTAAAGCTCCTTCAGAGAGGGTCTAACCCTGCTCATTGTGTGATCTCACCAAGACCTGGTGCTGCAGGCATGCTCCAGGCATGTCCGCAGGTCTGGTCCATCAGCCCAGGAGCTCTCCTCTTCCCTGGAATAAATATTGCAGCTTCGGCCATTTAAAACTATCCTGCCATGGCTGCCATGTTAATTGAGCTGCAATTGCTGGCCCTGAAAGGCATCAGGGCTTGTTTAGAGTTGCTATTAGTTTTTCTGGGTTGCAGAGAAGCCTTGCATGGAAATTGAGTCCATTATGTATTTGGGTCTTGCTTAACGAGATGCAGTGCAAAAGGCACTCCATTACTTTGGAACTAGAGGCTTTGCCTTCTTTCCAAGATTGATTTTTATTTCACAAATTATTACTGCATGGATTAATGATCTCTCTGCATGCAAGCGCTCTCGGCTGCTACCCAGGTACATTAACCTTTCATAGAACAAAGAATTCCTCCGCCACGATGTTGCTTTGACCAAAGAATTTCTCTTCTAGGTGCTGCATATTAAATACGTGGGCATCACCTCCTTGCTCTTCCCAAGCACATAGGATCTGGATTCAGAAATTTTGGGCCTTTGTGCATGAACCTGTACCCCCTCCAGATGTTGTCTTCTCTACCGGACCACTACAGACTCCTACTGCTCAAGGGAAAAGTTGTAGGCTGTAATTAATAAGATAATAGTTGGCACTAACAAAGCATTTTTGGAGCACAAATTCAGCACTTGGGCACTCCCAAACAGGAAAAGGCTACAGTTTATTGGCGTGTAAATTGGAAGTGGAAAAAAAGGTGTCCATGAAGGTCCCAGAGAGAAGAGTCCAGACTCCCAAAGCTCATCTCCATTCTTGTAAGATAAAGAAACACAGTTCTGTTATCAGAAGCTGTTTGCCTGAACCTTGATGTGCTCAGACCCCCACAAGGAAGCGCTCGAGACATAAGCTCATAACAAAGGGGTTAATCCTGCAGCAGCCTCTGCAATGAGGGTGATCATATATACCCCAAATATGAGACAGAAAAAGGGGGAACAGCTTTAAATTGCCAGAGGTCAGGGTTAGAAGGGAGTTTGGGAAGGAATTGCTGGCTGTGAGAGTGGGCAGGCCCTGGCCCAGGGTGCCCAGAGCAGCTGTGGCTGCCCCTGGATCCCTGGAAGTGTCCAGGGCCAGGTTGGATGGGGCTTGGAGCAACCTGGTCTAATGTCCCTGCCCACTGCAGGGCGTTAGACTGTATGGCTTTTAAGGTCCTTTCCAACCCAAACCATTCTGTGGTTCTGCGATTCTATTTAAACTGTTGCAGAAATGTGGATTCTTTTATTATTTATGTTGACGAACATCCTTAGTCCAGTTCCCTCCCAGTCATTCTGTCATGGCAGCATGCTCATTTAGAATTGAAAAGTCTGCTCTGCTGGCAGATTGCTGCCTGCTCTCAGTAAATAGCATGAAATGTAGCCAGCTTTGCTGTGTTTGTGAAACTTTCCCCACAGCTCTAATTATGCCTGGGTAGTACTAACATTTAGTCAGCTTAAATTATTAAACTCTTGCAGCCCCCGCAGGTAAAAACCTGTTTAATTAATGACTGATTAGTTAAATCATTATGTGTTCTGATATGAATCACAATAATTTTTATAGGCCGTATTATCATTTTAAAGGCATGCTAATTTATTGAAGGATTCTTTTTCCTAAAAGGAACAGAAATAGGCATACCTGAGAGTTTAGGAGAAGCCACCTCCTTTATTAAGGACAAATGATATCAGGAGAAATCTAGCATCAAAAGATATTCCCTAGACAATCCTGGATGATCTTTACTACATCAGGAATCAGGAGGTGCTTAGACTCTGGAGAAAGAGTCCTTCAGATCTGGACATTTTTATGTTTAAACTTGCATTTTTTTATTTATTTCCCCATTTGGAGGGCAAATCCTGGCACAACTGCACAGATTTCTGAGGTTTCCAGTGCTGCCAGCCAGAACTCCTGTCTTGGGCAGCAGAGCCCCACGTTCAGTGGAAGTGGCTTTCAGCATCAGTCTGTACTAAAATGAGGCATCACTGTATGGTTTCATCCAGGTAGCTTGTAGCTCTTCCCAAACCATGTTGGTCCATGGCCCCATGACACCTTGCAGGAGGTGGACTGGCACACCCAGCTGTTGTCCCTGCTAATATACGACCCTGCTGGCTGAAGGGCTGGCTGTGACCCCAAGGTTGAAATCTGATCCTGGGGCAAACGCCAGGGGTTACAGCTGTGCTAGAAGAATCAATCAATCAAACAAACAAACAAACAAACAAAAAAAAAAATTAAAATACATATTTATAATAAACCTATATATACATATATATATGCACACATACATATATATACATATATATGTATATGTACATATATATACATATATATGTATGTATGTGTACATATATATGTGTGTATATATATACACTCACATACATACATATATATATATGTATGTGTATATATATATTTTTATATATATATATACACCCTCACACACACACACATATATATATATAATAAACCTCATAAACCTTATATATATATATATATATAAAATAAACCTCAAACCTCTTTTTCTCAAGAATCTCCATGACATATCAATCCTGACACACCATTGCCCCCAAAGCACATTCAGGTTCACCTTAAATCTCCAGGTTACTGATGAAGGTATTATCAGACACCAGAAAGTTGTCTCTGACAATAATAATTTCTGTGAGGACTACAAATTTCTTCAGAAGACTTCATTCAGCTAAGCTTTGACAACTCACAGCAAAATGGTCGTGGCGTTATCGGTCAGACTTTTGCCTCTGAGCTGGACTTGTTGTGATAGAGATAAGCTCCTTTTCCAGGAAGCAGATATGTTTGGGAAGCAGGGATATACAAGAGATTGTACATCAAATCTGAATGCTGCTCTCTGAACGAGAAGGACTGTGGCCACACTCTTTCAGGAGCTGACAGAAACATCCATTCTCTTTTTGAGTGAAAGCAAAAGCAGCAAACCTCCCATCCCCAAAACCCCATGGCCAACACCAAGAACCTGAAACCAAGCACTGATAGCCCTGTTTTCCAAGGCACAGCTATGCTTGGTCTCCTGGGGACTGCAGCAGCCAGATTTGCAAAATCAGGTGAAATTATACTGTTGATCTTGTAGAAGTTGAGTTCGGTCTCTCACTAGAGAGTGTGGTTGTCTTCAGCTCAGCAAAGTGATGACCCTCTCATGCAAAGACCTTGGGAGGTGCACAGGGTGTACACTTTGAGAACAGGTGGCTGTAGGGCAAATTCAGGAGAATTCAGAGGAATTTCAGCTCTTTGCCCAGCTGAAGGCATCTGTGCTCTCCCAGCAGCAGTATGGAACTTCCAGGGGAGCCAACAGGAAGAGCCAGCTCTTGCTGGCTGGTTGGGTGGATGTACCAAACTAGGTACATACCATATTGTGCTGCCTCACTGCAGAAATCTAGGATGACACTTGCAAAAAGGAAAGGAGAAGGGGAAAAAAAGGTTATTTTTGAGCTAAATGCTCTCACAGAAACATAATGCACTGCAGCACTGCTTGCTTCCCTTTGGTTTGCCTAAGCACTGCAGCCAAACAGTGCAATAAACACACTCCAAAGAGAAGACATGGCTTGCTTGCTTGCTCTTTTTTTTTTGCCTTTTTTTTTTTGTAGCTCTCTGCTTTTCTCTCCCTCTTTTCCTATCATATTGAATCATCAGGGTGTGAAATATAATAAAGCACTGTACCATTCAATCTGTCGGCTGTACCTTACAGGTGTACTCCAGGTAAATATCCCCTTGGCTGGTGAAAAATGAGCTTACCTGAAACAGATGACTTTGATGAACTTCAGTAGCTGGGCCTCTATCACTCTTTTCCAATTGGCTTCCCCAGCAAAGCATGGTTACTCCACACAAATTTGTCTTACTGAAGGAAAGATATTCTCTAATTCACTTTGTTCCCAGCGACTTGCCCCCCTCGCTGACGTCTTCACTTCATCTGGCGTTTCATAAAAGTATAAATGGCAGGGCTTGTCAGCTCTTCCACCGGGGGACTTTGGGAAATAAATTAATTATTTACCAGCCTATCGCACGCCCCATTGCTTTGATAAAACTGGAATATAAATAAAAATGACCATGTATTAAAAGGTGCCATTTGCTGGATGCAGCAGTGGCAGGTACAGGATCACAGCAAAAGCTCCTGCTTCCCCCCACTGCCCTCCCCAGGCAGTCCCTGCTCTCTGCCAAGCAGGGGCTGATAGCAGAAACAAAGCAGAGACCTATGCAGATAAGACCCGTGTACCTGCAAGGGCTTCCACTGCTCACCATTTTAATTTCAGATAAGTGCTGAATGCCTCTCTACTCTCCAAAACAAGAACATCCAGAAGATTAAGTTCTGCCTGACTAGCAGTAATCCAGGCAAGCCATTCTGAATGGTTTGGAGGTTCCTTTTCTTTGATGGCTCTTTGCTGATATCTACCTTTATTTGTTAGTTTCTTATTCTTTTCTAGGACAGACCTCTTAAGAGGGCAGGGAAAGGCCAGAAGAAGTCCTGGGGGTGACTGGGAACAGAGAGATGTTCTTGTGGGCAGTGGATCCTCAGTGGGAAAATCAGAAACCTGTGCCTTCTGCAAGCCCAGAGAGTGCAGGCAAGGGAGCAGAGTGAGGTATTTTCCCCACTTTTTCCTTCAACCTCTCATTTGGGTGAAAACACATTGTGATTTCCTGAGTAACACGTTGTGGTTTGGGGAATACCTGAGGCAGTTTCCCTTTTTGCCTGAGTATTTTTAAAAGTCTGTTTCAGCAGTATAGAAAACCTCACACATTACAAGAGGGATTGGCTGCTTGGGGGGTGGGGAATGACCTTTCCACTGAGGAATCGTTTTGTTCATCATTAATTGTCATTTGCAGTAGAATGTAGTGATTTTCCTCTTTAAACAAGTTGCAGAAGTTAATTACTTCATCCTTAGAGACCTCTAAGAGGGACAAATACACTACTTCCTTTTGCTGGCTGGAAAAAGTGAAGGTGATGACAAGACCTGTCCACAATTGTGAAACCAAGAGTTTTAAACCTTTAAGTAATTGCACTGGTCACAACACTCACCCTGATTCTGTGACTGTATTTCCCTCTTAATGTTCTTGTTACAGCTTTTGGTTCTCATCTCTCACAGAATAAAATACTTTATGGATTTTACTCCTTTATGTCTCTCTCCCACGTGGATAAGAGAAGAAACTTGAGGCTGTGGGCATCTGAGTTTGCTTCTTTCCCAAACTGGAATCTTTGGACAAGCGGACTGTATTTTCTAGACATGCAGAGATGCTGAGAGAACTGGACAGGCTGGGTCAAAAGGTGGGATTCTGAGGTGGGAGACACTTTTTTACCTCATCTTTTCTAGATTTGAAAACAAGCAAACTCTGTTTCACTGAGTGGTTGAAAAGGTAGAGCAACAAGGCTGTTAATGGGGCTGCACAGGAGTTTGTGCATGAAGACACCAAGTTACTTCAGAATATATAGAGAAGGCAGGATGCAAAAGGATGCCCAGAGGAGATCTTCCTAAAATCACCAGAGCATAAGCAAGGTTATTATATCTACTTAAAATTTAAGTGCTCTGTAAGGTGGCCAGGCATGATATTTAAGCCCATCCCTTATAAACTTGTGCAGAGCCCCAGTAGACCCAAACCATTAAACAGAGCTTCCCCAGGACCAGAAATAACCTCACTAGTCTCAAAACTTCCCTTCTCACTGAATCCACTGCTGTCCTGAGTGAATTCAACGTTTCACTTTAACTCTTACTGTTTTTCATTCTGGAAAGCAGCAGGCAGGGAACAGAAGCCACAATCTCTATTCAAACGTGAATGATTACAGCAAAACTCTGCTCTGGTTTGGGTTCTTTTTTTTTTTTTTTTCCCCTGGTCATCATGGAATGGATTAATCTGAAACCACAGCCCAAACTAGGATATGTTTTAAAAGCCTTCAGAGCAGAATTGCACTCATGTTTGGTGCCTCAGCTTTTTGTTTCAGGCCAGGGTTTATTTGTGTCTTCCTCCTTCTTCCTCCATTTTTTTCTAAATCGTACCATCAAGTAGTAAAAGCACCATCCGTGTTTCAGATGCATGCAAAATAAACTACAGAAGGAAAGTGGCAGATAAATTTAAAGAGCATTAAAGTTATATATAATTTAAATATGTATAAAATTATTTGGTATATCGATTAGAAAATGGGCTGTTGACCATTTAAAGGCAACAATCAATTTCATAGTTCACAGGTCAGGTCAAGTTTCATTCTAATGATCTAAAAAACCAAATAGCATTAGGAGATAATGAACTCCACAGGATTACAGATGTGATCTATAGCTCTGCTGTGGCACAAGAACCAGCAAATGAGAGGGCATCATCTGAAGTGCCCTGGCCTCCACAGACAAAAACCATGTTTTTATAACTTGGCAAGGTGTCAATTTATGATGTAATCAAAGGCAGACGATGAAATTACTCTACTCCTAAAACCCCACATGGTTAGGCTCAATGACATCAATGAGCAAGGGAGGTAGATCCCCATTAATGTGGTCTACAAAGTTATCTTCCCTGTTCTGGTAAGTGAACGTCAGGCATACCCACCCTGTTAATCAAAGGGAGCTGATAGCCCTCTCTGCTCCCACCAAGGGGTTGGGTTACACCAGGGAAATTCTGCAAGGCTGCCTCAGGGCTGCTCCTGGTGCACTGCTGTACAGCAGAGGAGCAGCTTCTCCAAATCTCAGCGAGGCTAGAAGGAAAAAGAAATGTGTGTGTAGAGAGGGAGATGAATTTGTGTCCATTTCCATGTAAATATACAGATCTCTTGTGTGTATGTGTAAGGGGAAGCATATTTTCATTGGGATGTGGAAGAAAGAGACCATTTGAACTTTTAAAAAGAGGAGAAAGGGTCAGTGATTTTGAAATGCCTAGTAAATACCTTCACACAAAATCAGAGTTGTTAGGTTTGGAAAGGATTTGTAGAGATCATCCAGTCCAAACTCCCTGCCAAGGCAGGGTGACCCAGAGCAAGTCACACAGGAATGCATCCAGGTGGGTTTGGAATGCCTCCAGAGAGGGAGAATCCATGCCCTCCTTGGGCAGCTGTTCCAGGGTTTCGCCACCCCCGACATAAAAAAGTTCTTCTTCATCTTGAGTTGAAACTCCTTGTGCTTTAGTTTATGGCCATTTCAGGGTATTTAGCTGTTATTTTGAGAGAATTGCTGGTTTTCTGAAGAACCATTAGCTTTTGGCCTTAAGCTTTCTGCATTCATTTAGCCTAGAGCAGACACAGCAGTGACTTTTCACTCTCTACAACCCCCTGAAAGGAGGTGTTTGCCTCCTCCTCCCAGGTAACCAGCGACAGGACAAGAGGACACAGCCTGAGGCTGCCCCACAGGAGGTTTAGGTTGGACATCAGGAGGAATTCCCCCGTGGAAGGGGTGGTCAGTCATTGGAAGGGGCTGCCCAGGGAGGAGTCCCCATCCCTGGAGATGTCCAGGGAAAGCCTGGGCATGGCACTGAGTGCTCTGGGCTGGTGACAAAGTGGGGATTGGGCACAGGTTGGACTCAATGGGCTTGGGGGGCTTTTCCAACCTCAGGGGTTCTGTGATTCTGTAAATCTTCAGTCCGTATCTTCTGAACCACATGACCAGAATTTTTGCATCCTTACTTTTTGCTTTGCCTCAAAATTTGAAATCAGTACAAAATCCATCTAGATTTGGGGCTGGGATGGGCTGATCTTAAATCCAGGCCTGATACTTATGTAATCTCAAGATCCCATTTCCACCTCTGGTTTGGACCATAGGAAATTTAACAGTTTCTGAGAGAGTGCCTGAAATGTGAGGTAATCTTGAAGAAAGATGAGACAAGACTCCTCTGAGTGTCCATTAGATAGAGTTAAAGGAGGAAACTCCAGTTTCATCAAGTGGACATGTGAAAGGTTTTCCACCTTTTTAATCATGAAGGTGCCTTGAACACCCTTGAGTGCCTTGGATGACAGTCAGTGCCTGCATTTCAACAGCTGGGTCCCACTGTAAATGCTTGTGCAGATTCTATCAGCTGGGCATATGACTTTTTTGTCTTTGTGATCAGCCCACATTGCTGCCTTGAGCTTCTTTAAACAGCATTCACTTCCACACTGCTGTGTCTGCTCGGCTGTTGCGGTGTTAATGGCCTTACTTGGGTTATGAATTGGGCTCATTAGACTTATTTTCTTCTTTAATATAATGAGTGTGTAAGCACTAAACTAAGAGGCATAAAACTTTGATAAATGAGAAAATTGGATAATTGCACAGCATCAGTGCTGTGCTCGTAGGAGCCTTCTTAAAAAAAATGGAGGAGGGAGAAAGACAGAAGGAATGCAGGTGAAACAGAGAAATAAAAGTGTTTAGAATGAGCCTTCAGCATAATCATATTCTCTTCTTGCATATCAGAATGGGTCAGCTTGGCTGGGATACAGGGCCCTCAAGTAACAACCCAAAGCATTTATGCTGGAGGGGGTTGCCTGGAAGGGTGGTGGATCCTCATCTCTGGAAATATTCAAAATCAGGATGAGGCTTGGAGCAACCTGGTCTAGTGGTTTTTGGACTAAATAACTTTCAAAGGCCCCTTCCAATTCAAACCATTCTGTGATTCTACGATTTCAACCCAGTTTTTACCTCTCTTAGTGGTAAGGACACACAGGCTGTAACTGCAGATGGCTGCTCCAGGTCAGCACATCCCATAGGCATGTGTTGAATAACTGAGCATGGATGAACTCACATATGTGCTCAACAGGGTGCAATTCAGTGTAGGGGTTAGACAAGATGGCTTTTCTGGTCCCTTCCAACAAAAACTGTCCTATGGGAATGATCTTGTACATCCAGAATTCCTATAGATCCTCAAGCAAATGGATAAACGAAGACTCAGCCCAAACCTCTTTCCTGACAGAAGCAAAAAATACAGAGAAAACAATAATCCCAAAGGCAAAGAGAAAGCAAAGAAACTGAAGAGGGTGAACCTACAAGAATGTGTTTTCAGAACCAATCTGCCTATGAATGACCCTGCCAAAAATCTCAGACAAAAATGTGCTCCAGCTTTTTGCAGCACAACAGCAAGAAACCAGTCCCGTGAAGCTGTGCTGTTCAATGCAGTCCTGGATCGTTGCTTATCTATCCTAATAGGCAAGAAATACAACGGCTAAATTATAATTATGTACTGTACACAGCAGTGTTAGCAAAATAACATGATGTTTGGTACATTTCCCATCATCTTCTTAGGAGGTACAGCGAGCTGCAGGTTTGTAACAATCTTCTGTTTCCTCACCTCATTAATCTCCCGAAGTGGAGAGAGAGCAATACAAGCAGAGGGAGCCCAGAAATGTATGTACATTACCGAATTAACCAGGCATGTAATTAGTGCTCAGGTGCTTAGTCAAGGAAGAAACATGCAGGATTATTTAGATTTGGTTTTAACACCCCAAAGTTTGAATAGTGGAGGTGGGTTGTATGAGTTTTTCAGTCAGCTGCTTCAGCTGTGCTGGAGAAATAGGGATTTGTGCCCTTGTTTCTGCCTCTGGCATTGTGTTGTTTCCCAGTCTTCCTCTTATTAATGGGAATATATGACAGTGAATCATGCAGCTTGTCACAGTCCACCCTAGGAGTGGGGATGCATCTCTGTCCACCCAAGGACATGGACAATGCAGCTCACCCCTATAACAGAGTCTGTCATGACCCAATAATACTTGAATCCTTCTCTGCTGACTGCCCATAAGAAATGCAGTGTGGATGAGGCTGGGGTTTATTTTGGCATGTTCTAGAGGGCTTCTGTTTTACCAGGGTAAATTATCTCTGTTGTGGTACCTTCTGATTGACACCTCCTGAGAATATCCTGCTTTAAGTGCATTTAGTGTCCGCGGGGACCTGAAGGCAGATGAGCTTTGCTCATCCCACAGGGCAGCCACATAATTTCCGAGGCATGCCCTGGGTTGCTGAGTGTGTGATCCAGCTTGACACTGAGCTTGCCCTGCTGTGAACCGCATTTTGGGCTCAGCAACACCCTCTCTTTCTGCCTCGTGTCTGGTAAACATTTGCAATCTCAGCCTGAGCCATATTGAATAGAACTGGCCACGGCGTGCATCCCAATCCACAGAAACCACCAAAAGCAGGGAGTCATAGAACAGTTTGGGTTGGAAGGGCCTTCTAAAGTTTCTTGCATTCCAACCCCCTGCCATGGGCAGGGACACCTTCCAGTATCCCAGGTGGCTCCAACTCACGTCCAACCTGGCCTTGGACACTTCCAGGGATCCAGGGGCAGCCACAGCTTCTCTGGGAGACCTGTGCGAGGGCCTCAGCACCCTTATTGTGAAAAGCCTCTTCCTTGTTTCTCATGTAAATCAACCCTCCTTCAGTTTAAAACCATCACACCTTGTCCTGTTGCAACATGCTCTGCTAAAGAGTTTGTTCCCTTCTTTCTTGTAGGCACCATTTAAGTACTAAAATATCACAGTAATGTGCCCCAGGATCCTTCTCTTTTCAGGGTGAACAGCCCCAGCTGTGCCAGGCTGGCTGCAGAGCAGAGGGGCTCAGCCCTGGCAGCATCTCCGTGGCCTCCTCTGGGCTGGCTCCAGCAGCTCCACGTCCCTGTGCTGTTGGAGCCAGGGCTGGGGCAGCTCTGCAGGTGGGCTCTCACCTGAGCCCAGGGACGAGGGGCAGAATCCCCTCCCTTGACCTCCTGCCCACACCTGAATGGCCAGCTGTGCCCCATAATTCATTTTCCAAGCCTTTTCTAGCCCAGCTTTCACTATTTCCAGGCCACCTCCTCAATCCATCTTCTGGATCCCCACATTTTGACACCATCCCATTGCAGGCATGGGCTCTGCGTGCATTTTCATGCTGGCCTGGATAAAGCACAGTGAGAAGCTGAATTGCAAATGGTAGCCTTGAGTTACATTTATGTAAACACCACCGAAAAGCAGAGATAAGGGAACGAGGCACATTCCTGCACATCAGCTCGCTGGGGTTATTTGCTGCTTGTTGCTGGTGAATGAGAGAGAGGGCTCCCTGGAACAGCAGCACGATGATAAAATTGTGATGAAAATACTTTTTGTATTGCTTTTCATTGAAATATTGCCCCTTGGCGGGAAGCAGATTGGTAACATCAGCCAGCAGGAGTGGAAAGTGGGTCTTAACATCCTGTAAGCTCATCATGGCAAACTCAGGCCGTGATGTGTTTGGTGAACAGCCCTCATGTGCTTAATTTTGAAAGTTCAGAGAGAGGTTTGGCTGGAGTAGTAAAGGAAACGTACATGTGTGAAATGCAGAATTTGAAGGAAGAGGCTTTTGTTGTGCAAAAGACATCCAAGATTGTCAAGAAAACAAGGTAGAATCCATTAAAAAAGAGTATCTGAAATATTTCGCCCACAAAATCTATTGTATTTTCCTAGAAGTGTGAACAGAAAACTTCTGGAGGTTGTTCTAATTAAATGTCTAGGAATTCAGTTACCTATCTGGGAAAAAATTGTGTTAATGACAAATCTCTAAGCAAACTTTAGTTTATGAAGACCTTGTCCAGTGCAGGATTTGTTATAACTTCAACATACATCAAATGATCTGTGCACACACAGATAACAGACCTTCCCCACAGTGACCTGATAAAAATAATTTAAAGCAGCTAGATCAAATAAGGCCTAAATAAATGATGATTATATGTGAATTTGGCTAAACTTCCACCATTGATAGCTTCAGTTACAATCACAGAATATCCACTTTCCTTCACCTGCCTCTCATTAGAAGTATTTCTGCTAAAGTAAGGTTTGATTTTAATTCTGATTTTATTTTTATTCTTATTTTTTATTTCTTATGCAGAGATAAGGCAGTGGGGGACACATAGGGTGTAATTCCAGGGCAAAACCCTTGCCTCATGCTTATGCTCTCAAATCTTTTCTCCTCTGCTGGTAAAACAAGCAGGATTAGCACACGATAAGACCAGTGGAGATAATAATTACACTGGCTATGAGCGAACTCCAGAACCACGGAATAAATCCCCAAACAATTATTAAAATGGCTCAATGCATTACACAAATTGGAAAAGACTGGGACATTTTTGGGAGGGGCGAAGGGAGGTAAGACACATTATTTAAGTGTTCTTGTAAGCCTTCTAAGATATTAATGTTGCAAAGCTTCTTATGAATATTTAAGAACATAAAATGGAGATACACTTCAGCCCAGCATTACCACAGAAGCCTGTAATACAGTTGAGTCCACTTAAGAAGGCAATATCTGACATCCATGACAGATTTAAACATGATAAGGCAAAGGTCATGTTTATAGCTGAAAAGTCCATGCAAACTAGTTAAATATTACTGCAGTTAGCTCTGTTACAGTTATTTTTATGTATTGATTTATAGAATTTCCTTAAAGATTCAACTTTGCCTCCAGGTGCCTGTACTTTTGGAAACACTTAAAAAAATACTTATTAAATTATTTGATGTTTTGCACAGAAAGAACAAGTACCTTGTGTTAAAAAGGAAAAGAGCTTTATTTCTTCCTCTATTAGGAGCTGCCTGAGAGATAGTCCCTGATGTTGGTACCACTAGGACTGGTTTCAGCAGAACTTTTCATAGGAAAATGTTTTATTTGAGTAAAGGAATGGATGCCAAAATTTTTCTTCAGAGACACTATAAAATTCATAAAAACTAACACAAAATTTTTTACCTCACATTACAGTTTTTCCTCAGTTCTGAAAGAAAATATTTTCATGGAAACATAGGCTCATAGAATACAATTAAAGAAATTATTTTAATTTATCAAGTTTAGATTTCGATTAATTTTCTTCTCTTTCAGTTGGTGTCTACCCTTAGAGAAATATAAATATATTGCTTTTTTCTAACTTACTGTGATATTCAAAACTACTGAATCTCTGTGTCTATTTAAAATAGGCATCAGGATATTCCTGTTTTACTGACTGATGAAAATAATTGTGGTTATGAAAATTTTTATATTCCCTTCAGCAAAAGTGATTCCAACTGTCCAAGGAAAATTGGATGACCTTGTCTTTTTTTTCCTTTCTTTCTTTCTTTTTTTTTCCTATTTTTTTTATGAGAAATAAACTTCAAAACTAAAGGATCAAAATCAGGAGTGGCCTCTGAAAATAGAGAAAAAAATACCAACAAAGCTGTTGTATTTTACAGGAAACATGACTGTAAGAGAGCTTTATAAACAGCAGATGGCTCCCATATAGAAGAGGCTGAGCAATCTGAGCAAACAATAATCAACACGAAAAAGCAAAGCTCAGTTTGACACACGGGGAAATTTAAGACACTGAAATTAAAAGATATATTGGAACATACTGTAAAGAAAGATAGAAATGCCTCTGGTTTGGTCGTTTGGGTCTTGGTGGCTTCTTGGGTTGGCATGGATACTCATGTGCTGAAAATCTTTGTGGTGGAAGCTGTACCTGCCACCCACACAGGCCATGGCAGTGCCTCAGGGCTTCACTTTGATTTCCCATCACTTGTGCATCTACAGATTATCCAGAGGTGATTTCCAAGCAGTCATGGTTTAGGGCAGCCCTGGTGCTCTGGTTGGGATGTAGAACTGTTGTCACCACAGATAATCTCTTGTGCACGGCTCCTCCAGTCACTTCTGTCCCTCTGAGGTATCAGTTTCTCCCTGGGGAATATATCCCATGGACGATATAACAGAATCCTGGAATGGTTTGGGTTGGAAGGGACATTAAAGACCATCTCATCCAACGCCCTGCCACGGGCAGGGACACCTTCCACTGTCCCAGGCTGCTCCAAGCCCCATCCAGCCTGGCCTTGGGCACTGCCAGGGATGCAGGGACAGCTACAGCTGCTCTGGGCACCCTGTGCCAGGGCCTGCCCACCCTCACAGGGAACAATTTGCTCCAATCATCCAAATCTTATTCTCCCCTCTTTTCATATAAGGGTGTTCCCCCTAGTCCTGTCACCATCTCTCTCTGTAAGACACTACTATTTAGAAGTAGTTTTCTTCAATATTAAATGCGTTAGTAAGAAGAGAGTGTTAAAGTGGGCAGTTTCTATCAGATTTTTTTCCCTGAAAAAAAGGATGGAATGTGCAAAAAAAAAAAAAAAAATCTTAATTTTGTCTCAGTGGTTGTCCCCTGTACAGACCCATTCAGCTACTGACTAGAAGCAGATTAACAGCTTACATTTATTGACATTTTCCATTGTTTTTCCAAGGACCCAAGGAAATTTCAGGTGACAACAGGGGCATCACATGCACAGCTATCATACCAAGCTAGTTCCAGAATGCTCTGTTTGTCACATATTTACTGCAAGATTTACAGAACATGTGTTTTTATGGCATTTATTAAAACGACACATAGATAAAGAAGTAAAAAATAATTAAAGAAGGCAGGAATGGTAGAGAGGAGGAAGGGCAGAGTGGAGATGGGAGTGGGGACAGAGAGGCTGGTTTCTCCCCTTACCAGGCTAACCTCCTACAGGGAAGTGTAATGAACCAGTTCCTCAAAAGTGTCCCAATTGGGCTCCTATTTTTCCAGGGTTTGCTGAAGACTGTGTGTGATCCTTTACTTCACACTCAGATGCACTGGTCTATTAGAGCAGTCTCTGTGCTGTGGGATGAAGGATTTATTTTACCAACATAGCAATAAAAGTAGTGTTTTGCAACCAGTAAAGCACCAAGGAAGCGTGCTCCTTTGGTCTGGCAAGTAGCTGTGTTCCCTGAAGATGTGACCTGCTCCTCAGGTGACCATGTTAAAGTAGAGCCCCTCCTGTGACTTGGTTTTTTCCAGCTTTATTATCAACCCAAAAGCTGGAAATGATAGTGACTGAAACAGATGTATGAGAATCGTTCCCTCCTTTTAAGCTCTGATTCAGTTCAGTAGGAGCAGAGTTAATTTTGTAGGACTGAAATAAATGACATGGAAGGTCACAGAGCTAAATGTTTTCCACAGCCCCCTACCCTGCATTGCTCCATTTCACTGTGTGTCTAGGATGTTAGTTTCCTGTTTTACCTCCTATTTTGACTTCTTAAGTTTATGCCACTAGGGATCAATAGGAATCTGTATTTTGTAGCTTCTGTCTTGGAGAAATAATACAATTTGCCTCAAAACCTAGAGTGCATTCCAGCCCAGGCTACAGGGATAGCACAACTGAAATAAAATCCTTGTGTCCATTCTTTTCTTTTATCAAGACATTCTGTAAGGCAGAAAAAGTCCTTGTTCAACATTTCTCCTTAAGAATGCTAGAGGTTATCAGGTGTTTTTACCCTCTGATTTCAGTGTTTTAAGTGTGTCTTGTGAATGCCAGGGCAGAAATGCATGACTGTTACATTATTTCTGTAGGCAGTTACAGACATAATTCTTGGGGAGAAGATGGAATTAAACCAAAATAGAGTTATAGAACAGTTTGGGTTGGAAGAGGCAGTAAATACTATCTATTTCCAACCTCCCTGTCATGGGCAGGAATACATAATTTCCATATGTAATACAGTTTATAACTACCAACATTTCCTCATGTTCCTACAGGAGAGGAGCCTCTTGGCTAAGCCCTTGTCTGTAGTGGGAGGCTGCTACATAAACACAGGTGAGGCAGGAGGTACAGAACCTCCCTTTGCAAAGCCAAATGTCATATCCATTAAATAATCAGAGCCAAGCTGGTGCTTGGTGTTAATTCTTTGATGTACAGGGTTTCCTTCTGTTTTTGGTGGTTTCACGGCTTTCATTAAGGGGCAAACAAGATCTAAAGAATAAAACTCAAGGAATCCATTTGGATAAACCATTTGCCTATATGCCACCATATGTTGCATCCCCACAGGTTACTGCTGCCAGAGAGTAGTCTAGAGAAAAGGAATCAATCTCACTTTTGGTACCATCGTAGCTGTTCCTTGACCTCTTAATCAGGCACAGGCAGTAAATATTTGTTGTGGTGACCAGACAACTCATTGGCTGGTCTGATGGTCTTTTAAAATGAGGTTAGTTAATCTTTCCCACTGCCACTGCGTACTGAAACCTGTTGACAGGGGAATTAGGGAACTGAAAATCAGTGTGTTTACAAAGGATTAGCATTAAAAACCTCCTCTGAGGACTGAAGCATCTTCTGCTTAGTAGAAAGGCTGAGCAGTATGGGAGCTAGGGTCCATCACTTTTCAGTGAGAGAAGAAAACACCTCTGGAGTGCTACCTTACATCTGTTTAACCATAAAGTCCTTTAGTATCCTTTGTTCACGCTGCACTGAGACATTGAAAGTCTAGGGCTTGGAGCTCAACTGCCTCATTCCAAGCTTTCCCAGTTGCAAATTAGTTGTGCTTTACTTTCCAAGTTGATTATCCTCACGATGTCGCCTTGGTGTCTGATCCAAGCCCTGCTGACATAAATGGGAACCTTTCCATGGACTTTAATAGTTTTTGGATGAGGCCTTAGCTATCTCTGTAGCTATTAAGAGAGGCACAAGTTGTGGAATGAAGTGCAGGTGTTTTTGCTGCTGGGAGGAAGACCTTGTACTGTATTTAATGTTCTTTAATTAATTGAGTCCCGAGGTATAGAGCGGGCTTATGTTCCCAGAAAATGCATTAGGGCAACACAGCACCTTCCATTTGCAGCAATCCAAATGCAATATTAAAGTTTTATGTTTATTGAACAAGCTCCAGGAATCCACGTGCAGGAGAGCTTCACCTTCCAGTGGAATGCAGTTCCTCCTTTGGAGGGTAACACAGGAATCATTTCACGAGGACAGAAAAGGAGTAAAGCAAAAGGTATGAAACACCAGTGAAAAGCATCAGGTTTCTGATGTGAGCTGTCAGTAAAGGACCAACGCCATAAATGAGGCCAGAATTTTCCCAGTGCCTTGACTTTGCTGTCGTGTTGTGAGGGCTTTGTGCAGCTGCAGTGCCCTGTGGTCAATCCAAGACATTGCACTTCCAACAGCAGAGTATCTTCAGGTTACACTGGAAAACTTAGGCCAGGTGCCCACATTTCTGAAGCTAAATAGTCAGGGCCAACCTGGCAGCCTGGGATGTCTTCCCAGTCAATGGAAAGAAACAGGTGAAGAGTAAGAGTGATTAAATTTGGTTGGGTAAATCTGCCCCTGAAGTTGCCTCTTCCTCTTTGCCGACTGGCAGAGAGCCCAGCTGACCTGTCTGAGATGTCATTCAGGTGTGAAAATGGGATTTATCCCACCTTTAGCTAATGAAGTCTTGTGGGAAGTCTGCCTCAAGCTTCTTTGGTGCCACCAGTTCTGCAAAAGTGAGGCAGAACTGAGTACACAGAGTATTCATTAAATACTCTTGAAACTTGGAGTGAGAGGAGAGGCTTGGCTTTGGAAATCTGTAAAAAAAGAGAAAACCCACAGGCTTAAAAAGGATGAACCAATTTCTGCATTGGCAAAAATCTTTTACAGACTCGGAATAGCAACAGCAGAAGATGACCTCGAGTGGCTCAAGGGGTCTGTGGGGAAAGGAGTGGTGTGTACTCCCAGAAGGAGATGAGAGCAGGAGCAAGGAGGGTAGGGAAAACCTGGGAACAGGATGGGGGATGGCTGTGGGATAGCTGAAAAAGCAGCTGGAAAACAGTGCAGACCAAACTGCTATGGCTCAGCCTTGTGCAGGAGGAATTCCTGGGAGAAGCAGATGGAGGGCAGCAGAGGGTTTGGGGACATTTAGCCATGGGCATGGGCAAAACAGGTATTACTGAGATAAACTGCAACAAGGAGAGCTTTTTTGAGGCTGTAAACCTTGGTTAGAAGGAGTCCAGCCCTCAGAGTATTTCTGCAGATGTTAATGGCTGCTTTGGTGGGGAAGAGCACCCCATTATTTGGGTTGTGCTAAGATATGTTAAAAGGCCACTTAATCAGATTAGAAATATATTTCCTTGCACAGAACAATCCAGACACCCCTGCTCAGTGATATTTATTGCAAAGTCAGAAAGTCATTAGGTGGCAGAGTTCAGATTTCCAAGTGCATGTTTGGTATATACAAGTCAATATGTTTTTGTTTTTTTTCTTAATTTAACTTCTTGATTGACTTATTATGTACATTGGCACTTTTAAGAGCTTCGAATAAAACACAGTGAGAGTTCAGAACAAATGTAAATGGCCTAAAAGAAAAGGAAAAAAAAATCCTATAATCTTTTTTAATGGCTATAAAACGTGGGAAGGATATATCATAAGCTCCCCGCATGGGGTCCTTGTCTGCGTTCAATCCAGTATTGTAATTTAGACATGACTTTTTATTTAATTTCTGACTGAGAAAGGGAAATTAGAAAACAACATTATCTCAGCTGCTCCGTTATAATGAACAATATTTCACAGTGCCAGTATAAGTTACCTTAAGAACTTATTTTATGAGACAAACATTGGCTGAATTCCACAAACAACTGGGTTCTCTGGTGTCTTTTGTCTGCTGAAGAACCCAAACTTAAGTAAGGTTTTTAATTGTAAATAAAGCCATCATTACGGCGACGTGTGTGTTACATGGGTGTAACATGTGGACCTCTGCAGTGATGGAAGTGATGGTGGAAGGCCCTGGGTTAGAACCAGAGAGTTAACTCCTGCTGAAGTGCAAAGCAGAGGCTGCTTTGTGTCATTTAAATTTCTTTTTTTTGATTTTTCCTTCTGGACCTTGTACCTCTGTTTGTCTCCAGCGGTGCTTGATACAATAGGTATGACAGAGACCCATGGAAACACCTTATGAGCTTGGTTTTTTGAGAAGTGTAGACTGAAAAAAAGAATTAAAATGCAGGATTCAGCATTGAAAAAGATGGAGAGAGCCACACAGCAGGGCAAGGGGGAGATACAACTGCCTTGAACAGTCTCAGGTCGAGACTGCTCCTAACAAATTCCTCCAAATATTTCCAAGAACCAGCCCCACGGTGCCTTGGATGAGCTACTTTTTTGTTTTCAGACAGTGTAAACCAGCCTTCTCTGTTTTTTCACTGCTGTATAAATGTAGACCATTGATATAGAATACTGACTTTGGTTGTTTTTCCTATGGGGAAATCCCGGATCGGGATTATGCAGCTGAATGTTTATTTAGCTGTAAGTAACACATTCTCCTGTTAATCTCTGTATCTGTTTTATCAATTTTTAAGTCATGGAGATTTATCCAGTTTGTAATTAACCCCTTTGTATGGCAAAAGGCAGGATTGTCTCTTTTCCCCCAGCCACTAAATACATAATGTTCTGATAAATATTTAAGCAAGTAATGAGGAACGTAATGCACAGTAATCCATTAGTGCTGCATTCTGGGGGAGCAGCACGGTGCTAAAATGGATGTTGTAAGTGCTAAAATCCCCAGATTGAGCAGAAGGACTGCTGACCACGGTGGGATTTGGCTTTGAACTATGCTACAGGTTGGAAAAAAACCATCTCAATGTGCAGACACGCTTTCTTTGCCTGCCAAGAGAAACTTCCTTAAAAAAAACAAAACTCACAAACAAACTAAAAATTTCCCCAAACAATAATAACAAAACCAGCTATCTTTGTGAATGGTACAGCCAAATACTTTCCAGTCAGAAGACCACCAAAAGCCAAGAGTGTGAACTCAGAGCCTGGGCCAGTGGTGAGATACAGATGGATGGTGCTAGAGGTATGACCACAGCTTGTGACCACAACATGACCCCAGCTTGTTCCACCAACATCTAAAACCAGACTGGAGGGGAGTCTGTGAGAACTTTGTCTCTTTGAGCTGCCTTTTCTTTTCTTTCCCCCCTTTATTTTCCTTTACTCATTAGGTGTCACTGTCAAATTACAATTATGCCTGTGGTAGCTGCTTTTCACAGCAGGGTCTTGATTCTTGACTCCCAAGGGCAGGGAAAGGTGAGGTTGGATACCAGGATATCTTCGTGCTCCTGGCAACCACTGCAGCTGAGATTTGTGCTCACTTCCAAGCAGAATATTCTCTTCACTCATCTGTGTGCACTGAGCAATGGCAAGTGGCTCTGAAGAGATGTTCTGCTGGGGCACATGGCACAGCAGGAGGAGGACTTGGTGTCTTAGTAGAAACTGTTGGGACTTAGTAGAAACCAGCAATATTTCCTTCAGGTCATGGAAAAGGAAGTTTTCAGGAGTATCTCTGAATTTGCACCTGGACCAATAAACATTTTTTTTTTAATTGTTATTCATTTTACACCTCAATAAAGCTTAATTATAAGTAAGCAGTAAGAAAAGCAGGAGACATGTTTCAATAATATTGCACTTCTCTGAATCATTCCTGTGGGGCTCCAGCAATTTTGTTACCATGAAGCAAAATAAAACAAATTAAGAAAACTATTCAAAATTCATTTAAAAACATCATCCAAGGAGCATCATAATAAAAGCACAATAAGAGAGACAAGCTCACTTGGCTAATTTCCTTCATGTGCTGTGCATGTTTATAGCGTGTCTCTTAGTATGTTTTAATTAGCATCACAATCATCAACTGGTAACTAACAGCATGTGTGGTTCAGGTTGGGAGATGCACGCCACCCATTTGGAGCAGAGGAGGGGCTGAGGGTTTTATATTTTCTCTGTGGGTCAGCAGAGCCTGCTGGCAAAGGAGAGGTGTGAAGCCCTAAGTTTTGGTCAGAGAGAAGGCACTTGAGGAAAGGAACAAATTTCAGGCACTGGACCTGCCATCCCTTGAGGCTTCTCATCCTTGGTCCCAGCTTTTACCCTGCTGGTCAATGCAGGATTCATGGGGCAGACAACTGTATTGATCACAATGTTGCTCATTGCCAGCCTGGAAACCACTTTTTTTCTTTTTTTTTTTTCTTTTTTTTCTCTTTTTTTTTTTTTTTTTTTTTTTTCCCCCCGTGGGTGTAACATCCTATTTGTGAATTTAGTCTCCTGTTGGATGCATCATAAAGAATCTTCCCTGTCCTTGTTTCCACTACAGGAAGCAGCTTGCTCAGTTTGCCTTTGGTGCGCCCGCCCTTTACTGAAGCTCAGCTTGGAACATTTTATTCCGAGAATTATTCTACCTCTTGCTGCTTTTGTTTTATTTTAATTTAATTTTATTTTAAGTGATGCTTCTACCTCCATCTGAGCCCCAGCTGGTGGTGTGGGAACCATGTCAGGTACCTGAGGCTGTGGCTGAACAGGGGTGACCTCTTCAAGGCCAGGTTGGACAGGGCTTGGAGAAACCTGGGTTAGTGGAAGGTGTCCTGCCCATGGCAGGGCTTGGAATAAGATAAGATGAAAAAACCTTTTCAACCCAAACCTTTCTAGGATTCTATGATTCTGTGACATGCACTCACCCAGAACTGAGGTGAACCTTTCTGATCTTCCGGAACAGAGTTGACCTGCTTCTCCTGATTCTGGGGTGGATTATTTCAGGAATTCTGTCCAGCTGTGAGCTAGAATTTGCCTCCAAAAGAGATGAAGAAGATGCAGCCCTGATGGACAGATCCTGCTTAGTGACCTTGAAAGTTTTTAGGATGCCACTGACTCTCTGTTTGGGCACTATTGTTGTATCTGGAAAAGCATCACTTCACCAGGCCACCTGCACAAAAGCAGACTCAAGTGTTTCTTCCTTGACAGCCCCATTTAACAGGGTCTTCTTCTCCTGACCTGTTCAGGTACTGTCTCTGGAGTAGCTGGCATTGCTGTGCAACAGGGACTTGCAGTGTCTTGCAGTGATCCCATTGGTCTTGGGATGTGCACTCTGAAAGGATGGTCTTTGCCTCTGGAAAAAGCAGTTGGCCATATTTTCCTCTGAGAATACTTTTGTCTGAATGTTTGGCCCAGCCACTTTCTGTTATTACTGAGGTATCTTGTCTAACTCACTTTTTTTGCCTTAAAAAAAAAAATAAATAAGCCACCTCCCCTTAAGAATATGTTCTGAACTGCTGCACTTTAGCAGTGTGATAGTTCATAACAATATCGAGAGGAGCATGAGTTATTGTCAGAGCTACATTAGTAATGTGTAATCTGCAGCATTGGTTAATTTGTTTTGATATTAAAGTTTTAATAGGAAATATAATTTGATTGCATTTTAAAAATAAAAACTGATTTTCTGTATTACAGAAAAATATTATGAATAATAAGCAAAAAAGGGGCTAATATAACTAGACATTTCTATTAACAAAATGAATATGTTTCATACGCTCTCTGTGTACTAATTCAAGCCTTCAGATGCCAGTTTGAGCTGATTTAACATAAACCACAGCCTTCTTTCTTTGCTCTGCATTTTGCAACATTGCTAGCATTAACTTGGGGATGGGATCAAAGTTTTGCAGTATCAGCTCCTTGCACATCAGTTATTGGCACTTGATTATTAGCAGCACTAACACCTTGTGCTGCACCCTCAATGCACCAGCTGGGTTTGGTCTGTATTTAGAGATGTTTTCCAGCTGGACTGAGAATAACTAAAGAACCCAACTGTGACAACAATGAGCTCTCAACCTCTTAAAAGAGTGTGGGTGGCTCGTGCTGGTGGCAGCATGCAGATGGGTGTGTTACTAGGACTCTGGCAGGGGAATGGCAGCTCAGCAAAGGTGCAGCCCTAAGTGTGACAAGTGCTCTGGCACAAAGTGAAAACCTTAAAAACAACCACACTGCGTCAAATGAGTCATAGAATTGTTTAGTTTGGAAAAGCCCTGTAAGACCAGTGAGTCCAACCAGTCCCCCAGCACTGCCAAGGCCAACACTGTCCCATGTCCCCAAGTGCCACATCCACATGGCTTTTAAACTCCTACAGGTATGAGGACTTCAACACAGCTCAAGACAGCTGTGCCAGGGCTGGACAGCCCTTTCCATGAAGGAATTTCCCCTGATATCCAATTTAAACCTCCCCTGGCCCAGCCTGAGGCCGTTCCCTCTCCTCCTGTCCCTGTTCCCTGGGAGCAGAGCCCGAACCCCCGACTGTCCCCTCCTGTCAGGAGCTGTGCAGAGCCACAAGGTCCCCCCTGAGCCTCCTTTGCTCCAGGCTGAGCCCCTTCCCAGCTCCCTCAGCCTCTCCTGGGGCTCCAGCCCCTTCCCAGCTCCGTTCCCTGCCCTGGACACGCTCCAGCCCCTCAGTGTCTCTCTTGTCCTGAGGGCTCAGAGCTGTCCCCAGCACTGGAGGTCTGGCTTCCAACAAAATGTTCAATTTATTGTTTTTTCAGCAATGCTCTCCCATGGGGCCTGGGGAAGAGGCTAAGGATGAAGTGAGCATCCTTTGACAGGCGCCTTCCAGACTCTAATCACTGCCCAAGCTTCATTGTTTTCCATATTTAGCAACTTCCAGTGTATTTCTATACCATGCTAGAGCTGAGGCTCCAGAGGGCAAACTGTTGCTGTGGTGTTTTTTCACCTTTAATAAGCAGCTTTGCCCCCTCGTAGCTCTGTCCTTACGCTGTGTGACCTTGTTTACAGTGGTTAAAGACCTCAGGGCACTGTTATTAAAGAATGTGAGCTTAGAGTAATGGAAGGGTAAAAGCTGTCCCATAGCGAGCAGCTGGAGGTACATGATCTATTCAGCTTATCAGAAAGATATAGAGGAGAACTGATGAGAGAGTGTATTTCCATCCTGGATCCTTCAGTGGGTACCAAAGGACTCTTTAGTCAGGTGGGAAAAGACGTAACAAGAGCCAAGCACTGGAGTCTAAAGCTGTAAGATGTCAAATTGGAAACAAAACACACATTTTTCTCAGAGAAGATAATTAACCATGGATAATAATCATCAGGGGGAAAAGAAGATTTCTGCCTTCCTGATGACTTTAAAAAAAAAGTTTGTCTTTCTCCCTTAAAAAAAAAACCTTTGAGTCAAGCATTTGAAACCAGACACATTTGAATGGGTGACATGGAAAGGCAGGATATGTTTTTTATACTAGATATCCAAAAGACCTTTCAGATTTCAGAAAAGCCAGCTCTATGCAGGAGCATTGCACCCAGGATCTTTGCCTAGGTAATTATATTTCACCCACGTCAACAGCTCTCCTGTTTCATTTGCATTTCAGCTGCACCCCGTCCTTGACTGGAGACAGATCCCAGTCTAGGATGGATCTTATTCTTGATCACAGCTTTCCTGGTTCTGGCTGAAATGAGGAGAATGCATTGCTGTTTCCAGTTAACTGCTCACTGGGTTTCACTCTGGAGCTAGCACTGGGTGACGTTTGCTTGATTCATCATCTTTGGAAGGGAGGCAAGGTGATAGTTTTGGATGCGGGAAAGGGAGAAGATTATTAGTGGAGCAGACAAAGAATGCACATTTGAAGGTACATTCTGTACCTTCAGTATTTTTTATTATTGTTATGGATATCACTGTTAATAACCAGCAACAGTGTAAGGCCTCTCATGTCATTAGCAGCAGGAAAAATGACCCTTTGATACTACAGGGAAAGGAAAAATTTAGTTAGAGTGACATGACGCCCATGATCAACAAATTCAGAAGTTTTTCAGGTCAATATTTCTTCTCAGCTTCAGCTCTTTCCTTCTGCTCTGTTTCTTAATTGCAGGAATTTCCAGCTGACATGGACCTGTTCCCACATCTCTGTTAATATCTTTGAGTACCTACAT
This sequence comes from Motacilla alba alba, assembly GCF_015832195.1. Classification (NCBI taxonomy): domain Eukaryota; kingdom Metazoa; phylum Chordata; class Aves; order Passeriformes; family Motacillidae; genus Motacilla; species Motacilla alba. The sequence continues at coordinate 2,129,640 of NC_052046.1, read as the reverse complement.
AACTTTGAACACACAGTTGCCACAGTGAGAAATAAAAAGATTCACCTTTGACAGGGGATTTTATTTAGCCTGAGAAGTGCAAACTCCAATGGAAGAACTGGGGATAATTAACTCTTTATTCAGGTGTCTTTGGTAAGAACTTAATTTTGTTTGAGATGAATTCTAGCATTTAATTACTTACCTTGTGCCCCCACCCTTCCTTGTCACTACTGAAAAAAAGAAAAATGTTTTTGTCCCTCTCTAAAATGAATATTGTCTTTGTTTTTGCCAGCCATGGTGAATTGCCTTGTCTGAATATTACTTTTTTTTCCTAACATTTTGTTTTCCTTTGTGGCTTGGCACAGATCATCTGCCAGTTCTCCCTTACGAGGAGAAAAGGGTTTGGCACCTCTACTCATCCCGGACAAAGGAGCTGATAAAGACCACTAGCACTGGGGAATGGACAGCTGGGGGGGTGGTATGGATATTTTATTAAGCAGCTTAATTCCTGTATTGATAGTTAGAATTTCTATACTTAACAGATATCCTTTAAATTTTGTGAAGTGTGAGACTAATCCTGTCAAAAAAGCAATAAATATGAGGGCATAAATTTAACGGAGAAGAAAGAATTATATCTTTGTTTATCCTTGTGGTGTAGAAATAAATGGATCCTGTGCAACAATCCTGCATAAAGCATGAAAGAAATCCCAAGCCCATGAGGTTTCTCCAGAGGAGTCAATGAGAATGGGCTGTGCTTGGTGGCAATCTGATTGCTTTGCCTCTGATAAGGACACTGGAGAAGGCAAGAATGGACAGGTTAGGGGTTGGGATGAGTTTTGCTTATCACAGGTGTCTGAGATGTCTTGAAAGAGGCAGTTGATAGGGACTATTACAGAGGTCTGTGCATTTCTGAAAGGCATAAGGAATAGGAGCAGGAAACCACCATTGACTATTTATCTTCTCAGAACAACTTGTGCCTTCACCAGGAAGAGGCAGTAATGAATTAAGGGTGGTTTCTCACATCTCTCCACCAGTCTTAGGCAAGTGGAGAACAGCCTATGCCTAGCACATTGTTTCCAGCCCTTTGGACTGTCCTGATGCACAGTGGCTGACCACTATTATAACAAAAATTAAAACTAACCAGCAGTACCCCAGCCATCTTCCTTTGCCAGACAGGCCCATTTCATGCAATTCATCTGTTACTACACCTTTTTCTTTTGCCTTTTTTTCTTATTAATGCCCTCCTTTTCACCACCTGTGAATTAAAAATCACCTATTTCTTCCCTAACTGCCAGAATTTTAGGCTCTGTTTTATATGTCTGAAAACCATGTTGTGTTTCTCCTTTTATGTACACCAACCTGACAATAAAGTTTGTGACACCAGAGCTCACAGTGCCTTTATCTCCAGCTATATCAGCTCCGTGGCTGTAAAATGTCCATTACCTTTCTTTTCCAGTCTCTCAGCTCTGCTGAACCACCCGCTTGTCCAAAGGAAAATGAAGAGTAGCTTTTTCTTTTGAGCAGCCCTAGGCTGGGGAGAGCAGGAGGGGGAATACCTGGGCTTAGACTGGAGAAGAGAAGGCTCCAGGGACACCTGCGAGCCCCTGCCAGGGCCTGCAGGGGCTCCAGGAGAGCTGCCCAGGCACTGGGGACAAGGCATGCAGGGCCAGCAGCCAGGCAATGGCTTCCCAGGGCCAGAGGGCAGGCCCAGATGGGATATTGGGCAGGAATTGCTGGCTGGGAGGGTGGGCAGGCCCTGGCCCAGGGTGCCCAGAGCAGCTGTGGCTGTCCCTGCATCCCTGGCAGGGTCCAGGGCCAGGTTGGACAAAAATTGGAGCAGCCTGGGCTAGTGGAAGGTGTCCCTGCCCATGGCAGGGGGTGGAACAGATGAATTATAATGTCCTTTGTAATCCAATTCTATGATTCAGCTCCTGGTACTGTCACAGAACTGCTTTTACAGCAATGCCCCTTTTTCAGAAGTGGCAAGAAACACTGTCCTTCTCAAAATACGTTTATTTATTAATAAATGAATTTAATTTACTTATTAATAAATTAAATTCTTTGATTTTATTTACTTTTACCCAGTGAGCACCCAGCACAGCCTTGTTTTCACTCACAGCTGCTGGACACCTCTGGAATATTTTGTTTTAGAGCATTTCTTCCAGCCAGATAGAAGAACTGCCCTTCAGTTCATACCCTGTACATATAATTTTCAGAGATATTTTCAAGGGTTTTTTTTTTTTTTGAGTATATCACACCTAAAGAGGAAGGTGAGATGAGGCAGGACTTTTGAGGTACTTTGCTCTACCTCAGCATTCCCAACACCACCTGGATTTGCTTTGTCCTTCCAAGTGGTGTTCCACAGATCTGGAGATAATTTCATTCATGGTTTATGGTGAGAGTGAAATAAAGGGAGAAAGGTGCTGTAGTAGTATTTGTCATCTAAATATGATAAAAACAACATGGCAAAATTATTCAGAAGAGACATGAAAAGGTGAAAAAAAACCCTGGCAATGGTCTCCGGTGAATTGCTGATGTGTTTGGCTGTGAGAAATGGAGTGAGGAGGAAAAAGTGATAAATCTGATAATACCTGGGCTGTCCTCAGAACATAGCCTGGCAGCAGAACTCATGGCAGCAATAGTTCAGAAGTACCTAAAGGTAATCTGCACTCGGCATCATGGCTTATTTGTCACATTTTATAATAGTGCCGGCTTGAGTTTATCGTTGTCTGCTCATGCATTTTAACCACACCAAGGCGTTATGTGCAAGCCATGGGAATATTCCTGAAGGACAGAGGCCCAAATTCTTCCCTGTCACTCTGAGTTTTGTGAATCATCCATTAGCTTGCAGTCTGGGCTAAACTGATTTTCCTCCAACAAACTGTGTCAAGCCAACCTGAGGTCTCTGCACCGGCTCCCTGGCGATGCTTCAGGAAGTCATTCTGATTTACCTGTGTGGACAGATTGAAAGGATTAATTTGGATCTACAGACTGAGTTCAGACAAACACTGGGGTGTGAGTTTGAAAGAACTCCACTTTTCATGAGCTAGACCAGACCCCAGGCCTACTCAGACCAGGACCATGACTAAGGGTGGGTTGGAAGCTGAGTGCCTGAATTATTGAGTTTGATGTCACCCCTGTTGTGGGCTGTTCAGCAGTGCCATGCAGAGCTTGAAGGATTAAATTGCAAACATGGGCTGTGCTCATGTACATTTGACTGTGTCAACTTCAAGCTGAGCTGCAATTTCAGTGGAAGGAAAATAATTCAGAGTGAGACTCCAGCTAGGCTGCTGGGTTTCTCCAGTCAAACTTAAGGCTTTCCTTCATTGAAGATAAAAACTTCTAGATATCAACAAGTTCCATGGGAAACCACATGAGGAATAAACAGGTGCAGGTAGGCTGAGCTGTAGCGAGAAACAAGTCTATGCAGAAACTCTGCACCAAAGATTAGAGAGTGCTTTCTGCAGGAACATATAGCTCCTCCCAAAGAGGCTGCCTGACATCCAAGAAGGAAAAGGTGCTGCCTCCTAACTCAGGCAGAACAACCAGAGCACGAAAGGTGCTGCAGAAGGAAAATGTACCTCAGCTCTCTTCAACGCAGGTTGCAAATTGAGGTCTGGAGCATAAACTTGTCCCAGGGCTCAACGCACACTGTGTGACTGCCAGCATCTCCCTTCACACTGTATCACATATCACAGCCCTTGGGGGATTATTTCACATTTAGGTCCTCCTGAGGCAATGACTGTGACAATGCTTTAGCAAAAAAAAAAAAAAAAAAAAAAAAAAAAAAAAAAAAAAAAAAAGATTTTTTCTCAAACCACGCAGTTTTTGCAAGGGCAAGCATTTTACAGCACTCAGCCCCCTGAAAGGTGAGAAAGAACATACAGCAGTAAGTTCACATAGATCATCTTGGTACAATTTCAGCTCAAGGCTTTTTTCCTTTAGTATCTCCCTCACAGGTTCTCCTTCTCCGTGGCATCCCTTAGTAGAAATCACAACATATTTACATCTCTCATGAGATGAAATTACACAGTAGATGATCCCTCTCCTTTGTTCCTCCTGCAGGAATCACTCTGAAGTTCCCTGGCCTGTGTTTTAATGGAGGTCAGAGCAGAGCAAAATATCCCCTCCTGGCCTTAAAATCTATGAATAATATTTTCCCTTGGAGACTCCAGTCAGGATACAGTGGGAAGAGCTTCAGTCACACCTGGGTTATGGACTTGGGCTGGGTGTAGGTTGGATAAAACCATCACGTGTGGATGGATGGATTTGATGCATGTCCCTCTGTCCATCTGCACCTCCATCCCAGCCCCACGGGGCAGTAGCATTGTGGTATCACAGCAGTGAAGCCACTGTGAGCTGGGATGGCATCTCACACATTTGCTCTTGCTCGCTGATTTAGTATTCAGAATTTAGAATTTATTGAGGATTCTTCCTTTGTCACATCATCTATCAGAGACAGACACCACCGAGATGGAAGGGGGAAAAAAATTAAAAACCTGTTTATTGCTCAACTTGCTCTAGGCATGTTTTAGTTTATTGTTCAGCTTGGTTCATTTCAGTGTTTCAATTTGAACGGTTCGCTTAGTTGCTGTGGCTAAAAAAAAATAAATTAAGAAAACCATAAGAAAACCTATTTAAAAAAAAAAAAAAAGAAGAAGAAGAACAAGAGGCAGCAGCAAAAGTTGAGATTTGTAGGGCCCCTCAGCACCTCCCAATGTCAGAGGTGTCAGCAGATAATTTAAGGGCACAATCCCACGTCGCCAGAAAGAGACGTGCTCCCAATTCCCTATTCCGCACGTGTTCGCCCATGGAGCCGCTGTTGGCACCCCGGGAGGAGAGACCTGCATTGCAGATACCCTGCCCAGCCCCACGGGGCTTGCTGCTCCGTGCCTGCCACGCCGCTGCTCTGCACGGAGCCCTTTGCCAGGACGCTCAGAACCCGTGCGCGGCCGCTCGCTCTTCCCAGGCGAACAGAAGGGAAATCCAGGAATCCCTGGATTTACAACAGCATGCATGGGGCTGGTGCCCACAGGGGGTAAAAGATGGTCACATCTCTTGTGGTCTGATCTGACTCTGGCCCCACCGGTTCCTGAGAACGGGAATCATCACGATGGGTTACCTCTCCCCAAATGCAGCGGCTCTTATTTCAGCAGCCGTAATTACGGCTCTGCTGATCCTCCAGACCTCGCCTCAGACATCTCTGCCTCCAGCGGGGTGGGGGCTTTCCAAAGAAAACAGGACCCAGCTTCTCCAAGCAGCTGCTTTTAGCATTTGAAGAAACCTTCTCCAGCAGCAAGTGCAGTAATCTCAATGGGAGATAAGTCAATTACAGCAAATTGAGCTATTTAATTTCTGGCTGCAAATGGCTTTCAGTTACACAAGTAGACACATTAATCTAATAACTAATGATCATATATTTTACTAATCATACAACGCTGCGTGAGGTATTATATCTAATTATATTTAAGATTAAGACATCTTTATATGTGTATTTTTGCTGGTTGCCAGGCTGGTGCAGATGGATGAAAACAGAAAAAGAAAGCAGGAATAGTTCCAACCCCTGCCCTGTAAGAAACAGGACATTCTTTTAAAAGATGGAAAGATACAATTCAGAGAGGCTCAGAAGGCTGACGTTGCCTTCAGGAGGGAATAGAAGAGAGTGGGAAAGAAAAACTGCAATAAAATATTCTATGATCCTTTTCTTTTTCTTTGGAAGTAAGGGTTGAATCCTTTTTCTTTGAAAGCTAGGGTTGAATCCAGAGATTTGATGCTAGTGGCTTGGGAGCAAAAAACCTGAATTGTCCAGATTGGAAAAGCCCTCATAGATCATCAATTCCAAACACTGCCCAACACTGCCAAGGCCACCACTGCCACACTGTCCCCAGGGGCCACATGGCTTTTAATTCCCTCCAGGAATTGGGACACCATCAATACCCTGGACACCTGTGCCAGGCTGGGTAACACTTTTGCTGAAGACATTTTCCCTGATGTCCAACCTAAACCTCCCCTGGAGCTTCTTGAGGCCATTTCCTCTTGTCCTGTCCCTTCTTACCAAGGAGAAGAGACCAACACTAAATTAAATTAAATTGAACGGCTCATGTTGTTCTCACCCTCCTAATCTGGCCTGGGAGCCTCCAGGTCTGCAATGCTGATAAGAGACAGCCAAAAGATGTTCTCCCAAAACTGTTCTGGCAGAAAACCCAACTGCCTCCAGCTCCTGGGCTTTTCAAGGAACTCGTTTAGAGGCACTCTTGAGGCAGATCAAGCACAAGAACCCTCAGTGCAACCCAGAAATGCAACCTGCAGTGCCCAAGATTCTCTCCAGGACCTTAGAAACATAGAGTAACAGGACTGTTAGGGCTGGAGAACATCCCTAAAATTCATTCTGCTGCCCACAGCACTGCCTGGGTGCTTTCCAGTTCCTCCCTCACCTGGGGTGGGCCATTCCTGTGTCTGGTGCTTCCAGAAAGGAGCAAAAGCACAGGGAAGTCCCATGTAATCTTCTTCCCCCCAAGGAATGTCTTCCTCTGTGATGGTATAGCTCTTTTCTGTGTGATCCAAAGAGCAAAGGCTGACACCAGCAAGGTGCCCTACAACTTAGACTGGGTTATTTGCTTTTCCAGGTTCAAGGAAGCTCCCAAGAATCCAAGGGATATTCATTAAAATAACTACTTGAAACAGGGTCTTCAACGCAAACTCTTACAGCTTTTCCTGAAGAACTCTAGTCTGTGCTAAGATCACCCCCTGAACTTGCCTGGGCTGTTGGTCAATATGATGATGCAGTTATGCAATCACTGATCGTTCTCTTTGCTGAATACTTTTATTTATGCGGGTATTTTTTGCATCAGTCTAGTGGCAATCCATCATATGTGAAGGCCTCATGGCAGCTGCTGTTGAAATCAATATGTGTTAGGATGCCAGAAAACTGAGCTCATTTTTCTTCTCTTTGACATCGTAACTAAAGATCATAAAAAGAGATAATGATAATGACGCAAGGCAATGATTAGAGATACCCTGCTAAAGGAAAGAATGGAATCAAGCAAGCAAGAAAAGAAAGGCTGGTAAATAACAGAAAAGGGACCTTTCTCTTTCCCGGGGGGAAAAGCCGAGTTACATGCAAGGGAGGCATGTGTGGAAATCACAATTAATAATCCTTCACCCTCTCGTGCAAACCCCTTGCATTACAGCACCTCTGCAGTTAGCACTGCCAAAGCCAGGGCCTGGGTCTTCAAGCCCCATTCTGGGCAAACAGCTCTCCAAATTCAGAGAATCCAATGGAACACCAATTTATCAGGAAGAAAAATCCCCTCCCTGCTTACCAGTGGTTGTTCTGGAGCGAGATCAGCTACCAGGTCTTACAAAGCTGCGGCACAGCCCAGGTTCTGTGAGACAGGGCTGAGCCTTGGTGCCATGAGCAGCTGTGACTTACCCTGCAGTGTGTTTGCATGGGAAAACGACATTCTTCACTCAAGCAGAGCCACCATACTGCACAGGGGCCAACCAACCTGTGATACAGCATATATAATATTTACAATATATAACATGATGAACATAACATAGTATAGTGCAGCTGGCATATGTAATCCCCCCAGAATATCCCTGTGGCACACAAGCCATGACAGGCATGCATCTCTATATATTTCATGCAAGAAATCCTGAAATTTTTTTGGGTTGGAAGGCACCTTTAAAGACCAACCCCAGGGACACCTTCAATAGGGCAGATTGCTCCAAGCTCCATCCAGCCTGGCCTTGGACACTTCCAGGGATCCAGGGACAACCACAGCTGCTCTGGGCAACCTGTGCCAAGGCCTCCCCACCCTCACAGCCAGGAATTTCTTCCCAATATCCCATCTAACCCTGTCCCCTAGCAGTGGGAAGCCATTGCCCTTTGTTTTGTTCAGTACATACCCTTGTAAAGCACACACATGCACTCACATACGCTCTGTATTCTGCTTCTAAGGAACAAATTAGCATGAGAACATTTACATACACCATCTTTCATACATAAGAATCCTCTCTCATTCATAAGAACATTTTTTCATACATAATCTTATTTTATTTTGTCTGAATATGGAGCGCCTGAGTATATTTGCAAATCTACAAAGTACACTATGAACCTTCAGGACAAGGTAAAATCTGAATAAATCCAAAAAATATGTGCATTTGTTAGATAGCAAGTATGGAAATGAGACACCTGCACAACCTGGCTACTGAAATCCCAACATCAAGTGTAAGGTGAGTCCCAAAAGCTCAAGATCCTTTACAGCATCAACACAGCAGCCCCAAGCCCCCAGATCCGCAGCCAGAAAATCAAGCTCAGTGTCAGTACGAGCACGCTTCTCCTGCTCTGATTGCCTCCCTGCCAGCAGAAGCCCATCCTGGGAGGCAGGAGCCATGCTCAGATGTCAGAGGGAGACTGATCCCCCCTGTGCCGGCGCCTTGGGCAGGTGCTCTTTGTCGTTCAGTTCCACTAATCACACCGCAGCCCTGACATCCCTCCCAATATTTAACTTTCCTGGGACCTCTGGTAGTTTATTAACATTTTCAGGCTACAGGTACTGGTGTTCTCTGCCTTCAATTACGCGGCCACTTTTAGCTGAGGGAAAATTCCCTGCCCCAGGCGAAGCGTTGGCTGCAGTGATAGGAATAATCATTTGTGGGTGATATTTCAGCAATGCGCAGAGGGAAGTGGAGGACGATCTGTGACAAACAAAATGGATAGTATCAAAAATCAATTCCACTTCTGCTATAGGAATGAGCAATGGGAAGGAAAAAAGAGGCAATTCAACAGCTTTTACGGGGGGGGAGGACTCGAAGGGAAGAAAGGATTCTGCTTAGAAGAAATGCTCACTTTGCTGTGGAGCAATAAAATCTGCTGCTTGAAAAATGTTAAGTTTTGACGTGGATTCAGATGTGTCTATGAATACTTCCACTGGGTTTGGTGCTAGGAGACCCAGTCAGTGCCAGATCTCAGGCCCAAGCCTGCTGCCTTGACCTCAGCCAAATTCTTCCCCAAGAGAGGAGATCCTTGTTCCTGTCTGTGCACATGTGTGATGTGTACACGCAAGTTTGCACGCCTGTAAATGTGTACAGATGCACACCTGTGAATTTTTTCCTCTTAGAGATATGGTACCTAGGTAGAACAGGGTCTGTGATCTATTTAAATTCTTCTAGGTCTTCAAGGAAGTCTTCACTGACAGCCATGGTTAAAGCAGTGACCTCATACCTATCAAAACTAAATGAGGATTTTTTTGTTGAGATACCTGATTTGGCTTAAAAAGCAGTTGGCTTATGCAGGCATGGGTGAGTCTGGATTTTCAGGGTTAAAACTCTCATGAAGTTACTTGTAAAACCTTAAGAGTTGACCCTGAAAAAATCACTTTGTGATGGGCCAACATGTTGATTTTGGGTTTGGACCCACTCAGGACAAGAGAGACACTGAGGGGCTGGAGCGTGTCCAGGGCAGGGAATGGAGCTGGGAAGGGGCTGGAGCCCCAGGAGAGGCTGAGGGAGCTGGGAAGGGGCTCAGCCTGGAGCAAAGGAGGCTCAGGGGGCACCTTGTGGCTCTGCACAGCTCCTGACAGGAGGGGACAGCCGGGGGGGTCGGGCTGTGCTCCCAGGGAACAGGGACAGGAGCAGAGGGAATAGCTTTGAGTTGCACTGGAACAGGTTTAAATTTAAAATTTAAATTTTTTAGTTGGGGAAATTTATTTACTGAAAGGGTTGTCCAGCCCTGGCACAGCTTTCCAGGGCAGGGGTAGAATCCCCATCCCTGGAGGGATTTCAAATCTGTGGGGATGTGGCCCCTGGGGACATGGGATAGCAGTGACCTTGGCAGTGCTGGGGGGATGGTTGGATTCGATGATTTTAAAGCACTCTTCCAGCCTAAATGAGTCCGTGATTCATTATTGCTGCAGAGTCTATCCGAAGGCACAGGAATGTGTAAGAAAGCACACATCATTTTCACTGCTGGCAAATCAGAAAATTTGCTCTGTGAATTATGGCCCTGGTACCTCCCAAAATGCCCACAATGACCAGAACCATCTTGCTTTGTTCAGTAGGTCCTTTCAGATATTCACAGCTCTGATAATTAGAAAGCTTCTTGTAATTTCCAGCCTAAATTTATTCATGGCTAGTTTAGATCCATTTGCACTTCAATAGCCCACTCCCAGAGGAAGGAGGAGGTTGCAGGGCTGTATACGGAGGTGATAGGTTTGACCCAGAGAGGAACCTGGTTCCTGCAGCCTCTGTCAAAGTCCCTGGTGACTGTATTGAGCAATGGTCATTTGAAGTCTACGAGTGGGGCTGAAATATTAAGGATATCAAGCATGCAGGTGGAGAATTCAGAGATGCTCATCACTTCTTATTACAAATTTAATGTTTGGTGGTGCCAAAATGATAATTGAGCTAAGAAATTGTCCCTTTCTTTCTCTCAATGACTTTCATTTTTGATGAAGCTGGAAGACAGGAAAATAAAATGCTTTAGTTTATTTTTCCTTGACTAGTTTTTTTTTTTTTTTTTTTAATTTGTAACTTTCAACACTCCCTACACTGCTGAGAGAAGAGGATGAGAAATGCTGACCAAGTCATTTCAGCCAGTTATTAGAAACCTGTATTAAGCTTAGATTTTAAAAACTGATTTTCAAATGTTTCCCCTTTTTTCCCAAACAGGTCCCTGGAAGAAAGTTGTGGCACAGTACTCCTTGAAAGTCAACCTCAGCACCTTGTCCTCTACAGATGGTAGGGAAATATGGTCTTGCCTGAGCTCTTGTAGAAAGAGAGCGAGAGGGTCCATGCAGGGTCTGTACTTGGTATGGACAGAAATAAACTTCCTCCTGAAGTGCCAAGCAGACTGCAGTGTATCTGCCCCCTCTTAAAGAAATAGAACCTTTAAAAATGGATGGGAAGTGGAAATTAAAATACCATTCTTTCTTGCTCAGGGCTTTTTCTGGTCCATGGAAAAACCCTCTCTGGAAATAGTCATGCTTTTCACTCCTTCTGGTAGGTTTGGAAAGAGGCGTGCAGGGTGGGGGAGCCTTGAGCAGGTCATTCAAGTGTCTGCTGCAAATTTTGGTTTGGGCAGGATGGGGCCCTGCAGCATCTGCCCCCTCCCATTGCTCCACAGTCACACAACGTTACTCTGGACTCCTCCTGCTTTTATCACCTTCCCCATAATTCTCCAGCATAAAAATCATAAAATCACTGAATGGTTTGGGTTGGGAGGGTCCTAAAGCTGATCCCATCCCACCCCCTGCCATGGGCAGGAATGCTTTCCACTAGCCTAGGTTGCTACAAGCCACATCCAACCTGGCCTTGGACACTTCCAGGGATCCAGGGGCAGCTACAAATTCTCTGGGAAACCTGTGCTAGGGCTTCACCACCCTCACAGTCATGACTTTTTCCTAACTAAATCCAATCTAAACCTAATCTCTTTCAGTTTAAAGCCCCTCCCCATTGTTCTGCCACTACACACCCTCGTCCTGAGCATCTCCCCATGCCGCTCCAGCATCCTCTCCTGTTTTTATAGCACACTCTCTGAGATGCTGCTTCCCTCTGGGACCATGCCAGGTCCAGCAGGTCATCCAGGGATGATGGGACACAAAGCCCTCCCTGGTGGAGCTCACCAGTGGGGACTTGATGTGCCAGAACTCGGCCCTGCACACAGATCCCATCAGCCAAAAAGGGCCACCCTGCAGAGCCACCACGAGCCACACCTGACCTGCTGCTACATGAAATTCATAGCTGTTTAAGCAAACACAACACAAATAAACACTGCAGAGGTTTATTAGTAAGAACCCATTGCTGTTAGCATCCAAATTCCACTAATGATTTGAATAAAATTAGTGCCTTTCCAGGTCATGAAGAGGGTTGATCACCTTCGCCCACTTTTGCTTTTATTTACAGCCTTCCCCTTTGTCATCTTGACACTTGCCACATGAAAGTTGGGGAAGTCTGAGGAGGGAGGGCTGAAAGGAAGCAATATCTGATCATGTAAACAATTAGACCTTTATCCATCCTGCCCAAAGAGGTCCTTTATCTGATGACAACCTCTGCAGAACGGAAGAGGAATAGGTACCTCCCTTTGGGACCATCCTAACTATTCAATCAATTCTCCTCAATTACTAACAAATCTAAATGTGATTTATCTGCCCAGGAATCATTCCAATATCAGGCAAGGATCTATCAATAAAACCCCCAAAGGCAATCTTTTTTTCAGAGCTGTCAATAGAACCTCTGAAGCACAAAGAGAGGGAGCCGACAATTGAGATATTTTGCTTTTTTTTTCTTCTTTTTTTTTTTTTTTGAGCACTTAATTAAGTCGACAAGAAGCTGTCAAGGATAATTTTCAAAGCACACGGCCTCAGCATCTGACATTTGATAATATTACACTCCATGTTGATTGAAATTGATTTTTTTCTCCTCCTTTTTTCCCCCTTTTTTTTTTTTTTTTTTTGTTTTGTTTTGTTGGTGGTGGAAGGCTGCAAAAAAGGGGGCATTTGACAACTTTCTTGCCCATAGATCCAAGGACAGCAGGCCAGTTTGTTAAGGTCAGTCATGACAAACAGTATGATGGGTTTTTAAAACCAGCTGAGTTTAACAATAGTGGGGCACGGGTGTGTTATTTCAGTGTCAATAAAGCGAGCTGCTCAGCAGTTAGCAAATATCTCAGCAAGATCAGAGGCGCCACGATCAGAAGCAATAGTAAATTTATAGGGTCGGATTCTGATCTCAGTTAATACCATTGTAAATCCAGAGCGAATTTCATTGACTTCAATGGTTTTTGATCCAGAACAGCCCAGATGTGGTCATTTTCTGAACTTGTTACCTGAGCTGCCAATTGCACCGTCGCTTTGGATTTATTTGTGTTTATTTTTCACCCTGATGGGAGTTGGGCGCTTCCCCCGGTCCCTCCCCCTGTAAAAGTCACTACTGTAAATCTCTCTAGATGATTATCTTCTTAAGTGCCTAAGCTACTTTGTAAACCTATACATGCAGTAGCTGCAATTCCCAAGCCTTTGAAACAAGTGCAACTCTCCAGACGTGGAGCAGAATCTGGCCCCTGTCCGCGCCCAAACAGGAAAAAAAAAGAAGTACAGATGGCAAAAAAATCACGTTCTTTGGCTCTCTAATCAGTGATCAGTATTTACTATTTTCTGCTTAGCACTCCATGCAGAAAGCAGAGCAGACTCTCAGCAAATTGATTTGAACGATAATATTTTATTAAAGTTCTGTATTTAGTTGCTCTTGCAGCTGCAGCTGAGCAATTATAGCATTTCAAGAATAATTTATTGGTTATCAGAATCCAAGATATTATTTCTTTTGTCCCAGCTATAGGAAAAGACCCTGGAGTAAGGCAGTTTTGTGAGAGGCTGGGAAGCAGGAAGATGCTCTCCTTGGCCTCTGGGCAGAGCAGCAGTGACCTGCCAAATTTTTTGGGTTCAAGAAGGGATGGCTTGAAAAGAGTAGGGCTCAGAATGTACAAGTCCTAACCCTAGAATCTTTTAGGTTGGAAAAGCATCTAAGGGACCAATTATTCCTCACCACTGCCAAGGCCACCACTGAGCCATGTCCCCAAGTGCCACATTCACATGGCTTTTAAACTCCTTCAGGGATGGGGACTCCACCACTGCCCAGGGCAGCTGTGCCAGGCCTGGACAACCCTTTCAGAGCAGTTTTTCTTAATTACCCCCACTCCTGCACATACTGCTTGGCTTCAGTTTATGCCCACCCAGGGGATAACTCACAGCACCTGCTCCAGCCCCAGGGCTCAACAGGAATGGGAATGGCGTTGAAGGTGGTCCCTTTTTCGTACAGAGGAGAGGGGCTCCAAGATGAGGTCAGATCCTGTACCTGTTTTATTTATTTCTATTTCTTGCACAGCACAACTTGGAGATACATCAACATCAAGTTGCGCCCCGTTTCAGAAGATCCAGTTCTGGACATCCTGAGCAATGGTGACAGGGTCAGTCTCGTCAGAAACCAGATCTAAAGGGCCAGGCCTGTCTAAAACAGATAAATAATTTCTCAGGAGTATGTAATTCAGACACTGGGCAGCTTTCATGTGTCAGAGAGCATCAGAGAGCAAGCAAGCTGAATTAATTAATTGAATTGCCCAAGGTCATTGAGGAAATCTGCAGAAGAGGTCAGCCATGGCCACAAACACCTGCAAATCATCATCCCCATGGCCACAGGTGTGGTCTCAGCAGGAGTGTGGGATGAGAAGGGTTAAGCCAGGCTAGATTGAAGAGAGACATAATTATCCCAAGAATTAACTTGCGAGGAATTGGGAGCAAGGCACCACCTGACTCAAGCAAAATGATCTAAATCTGTCTGTCCCACGCTGATCCCCACGTGGCTCTCCCACAAATGATGCACCAGAATTAACTGAAAGTATTTTACAGTAGGTACATTTCACCCCTCGGAGGGATGCTATAAATGTTGGTCTCACAGACACCACTCCTGCAGTACCCTGAGATAAGGAGAGAGGGTATAAATCCAAATCAGTGCCAGCACTGCCTCTGGAAAGCTCTCACAACAATTAAAGCAGAATTATAACAGGTTCCCGGGAGTGACCGCAGTTTGGATTTGAAGGGTGAGGGATCCTGGTCTCTCCACTTTGTTTCAGGCAAATGAAGCCTGGGTTTTATGACTTTTGGGACCTTGTGGCTAGGAAATTAAAAAGTTGCCAGGGTCACTGCTGGGCACTGGAATGGGAATGTAAGCCAAATTGTTAATCCAGTCTGAAAGTGTTCTAGGCTGGGGGTGGCTGTCCCACTCCCAGCTTCTTCCTAGGGGTGCTCTGGGGAGCAGCCTGAGCCAGACCACCCCTGACTGCCTGCTCGGGCCTGGCCACCCCAGGTAGCAGTATAGATGAGAGTGTTTGTGCTAAAGAATAGCCCAGGTGGGCTGATTTTGGCAGTGCAGGTACAGCCTTTATGATCTGCCTCCCTGGCTTCTTGGTCTAAGGGAGAATTTGGGAGCTCAGCTGTAGCACAACAGGTGCTGTCAAGATGGAAAAGTGGAGGTGGGAATGTTCACCTGGACAAACCAGCGGTGATGCTGCTCTGTGGAGTGGCCCCTAAAGGACAGATCCAGCCCTGGCCCCCAGTCTGCTCCCTCCATGGTTACCTGTACCCTTATGCTTCCATGCTGGTCTCATGGCTGATCCCACCAGAGATGCTGGCTCAGCTTTCTCTCCCAAAGATCTGGAGTCAAGATGACACTGTGGCCATCCCTGGGCCACTCTGCATCTCCGTCCTGCCCTGTGCCATGTGCCTGCATGCCCACAGGGCTAAACCACAGCTCTTGTGCTTGCCATTGTCCTGGAGCACGTCTGCAGGATCCCCTTTGAGGCATAAAAATAGTCGTCAGTCACAGCCTGAGCAATCTTCTGAGCCACAAGTGTGTTTTTTCCTTGCTTAGGCTCCACCTGGCTGCATAAACCATGAGCACCAAGATTTATTCCTGGTATTTGGTTTCTGTTGTTAACTCCTTATTTCCTGGAGCCTTGGGATAATGGAAAAACTTATTTCCTTAAGAAAAAAGAGGCATGCAAGCACAGGCTGGAGTTTGCTGATCTAGGAAATCATGAAGAGGGGGGCAAGCTGTCACACATCACTCTCCTCTGGCTTCCTCTGCTCCCCCTTTACCATCCAAGGGGATGATCCCTGCCCATGGTCTCCCTCAAAATGTGCAGGGACCAGCCAGACTGGGCTGCTGGGATGAACCCAAGCTGGTTTGAGTGTTGTGATTGTCATCAGCCCCACAGTGTGACCTGCTGTCCTGAAGGACATCATTCAGTGGTGGGCTTGGCAGTGCTGTGGGAACAGGTGGACTCAATGATGTTTGAGGAGTTTTCCCACCTGAATGATTCTGTAATCCTGTCATTTTATCCCTTCTCCTGTGGTTGGCTGGAGTTTGGCCCTCATGTATCAGGGGGGGCAGAAGGTTTGCATGCCTATAATCTCAACAGCTTTTCCCCAAATATGTGAATCAGTCTTATAAGACAAAAAGCTTATTTCCACAAGCCCACCTCCACCTCAGAGTCTGAAATCAAGGTATACAGCTACTTGTGCAGTACACTGGAGAAGGATTGACTCTGAGCTGTCAGTCCCACTCTGTGACCTGAGGCAGTGCAGACAGGGTGGGCAGAGTCCTCCTTACCTGGACCCTGAAGTGGTCAATCAACAGCTCACTTAGACCTTGGAGACAGCATCCTTCCAAAACTATGTCCAAAAAACACTTCCCCTATTGAGACTCCATCTCTGCCTGGGGTTGGCTCACCCTGGGCACAGCAGGGGGATCCCTCAGAGGGTGATAAATGCAGCAGCACCAGGCTCAGCAGAGCTCAGCTCGACCATGGTGCGATCTGGGCTTTGGCAAAAGGACTTCAGGGTTTTCCTTGGGGAATAAGAGTGGGAATTTAGTGGTCTTGGTACTTTGGGGGTCTTGGGGTGCCGAGGGCCAGCAGTGTCCAAGCAAATTGGGCTGGTCTGGAGCAAGACCTGGGGATGCTGGCCATGGGATGCTGATTTCACCTTCGATGCCTTTGCCTCTGGCAAGTCACTTAACAGTGAGGTTTCCCTCTGTGTAAAATGGGTAGAATAATCACTTCCTACCTTGCAGGGGAGACGTGAGGATTAATTAATTAATTAATTAATTGTTTTGGAAGTAATTAAGTTTCTTATTTCACAATGAATTGCTCTTTTCTTTCTGGTCTTTTTTTTTTTTTTTTTTCTTTTAACTGTGATGTTGTGGAGGACCTTGAGTTTCACCATGGCCATGAGCTGATGGATGTTCCCAGGACCAGGACAGCTTCAAGTCCTTCCTAAAAGGACAGAGCTGGGGTCTTGCCATTCCTATCAGGTTTGCAGGTTACAACCACCAAGCCATGGCCCTCCCAGGCCAGGTTTAAAAACCCAGTAGTGCCATTTTTCCCATTTGAAAGACCAAATCCTGCCAGCCTCTGGCTCCTCTAACACCTAGTGACTGAGGTTAGGGCACATGAGATGAGGTCTTTGTCCCTGACAGGCAGCAGGGCTGGGTTCTGGGTGCCTCTGGTGTGCCCAGGCCTTGGGGCTGGTCCCGGTTCCCCTGGGGCAGCACTGAGCCACAGCATCTCACAGAATCACAGAATCACAGAATTTCTAGGTTGGAAGAGACCTTTAAGATCATCGAGTCCAAGCCATGTTCTAACACCTCAACGAGATCATGGCACCCAGTGCCACATCCAGGCTGTTTTTAAACACATCCAGGGATGGTGACTCCACCACCTTCCTGGGCAGATGACTCCAGTATTTGACCACTCTTTCTGTGAAAAACTTCCTCCTCAATTCCAGCCTGTATCTCCCCTGGTGCAGCTTGAGACTGTGTCCTCTTGTTCTGTCAGTGCTGCCCGGAGAAAGAGACCGACCCCCGCTCAGCACAGCCCCCCTTCAGGAGGCTGCAGAGAGTGACAAGGTCACCTCTGAGTCTCCTTTTCTCCAGGCCTAACACCCCCAGCTCCCTCAGTCGTGCCTCACACGGCTCGTGTTCCCAGCCCCTCTCCAGCCTCACTGCTCTCCTTTGGACACGCTCGAGCCTCTCAACATCCCCCTAAACTGAGGGGCCAGAGCTGGGCACAGCCCTCGAGGTGTGGCCTCACCATTCCTCCTCTGGATGCTCTCCAGTGTCTCAATGTCCCTCCTGAGCTGAGGGGCCAGAGCTGGGCACAGCCCTCGAGGTGTGGCCTCACCATTCCTCCTCTGGATGCTCTCCAGTGTCTCAATGTCCCTCCTGAGCTGAGGGGCCAGAGCTGGACACAGCACTCGAGGTGTGGCCTCACCAGTGCTGAGTACAGGAGAAAGATGACCTCCTTGCTCCTGCTGGCCACACCATTTCTGATCCTGGCCTTCTTGGCCACCTGGACACGCTGCTGGCTCATGTTCAGCCGGCTGCCACCAGCACCCCCAGGTCCCTTTCCACCCGAGCATTGTCCAGCCACCCCGTCCCCAGCCTGTGACGTTGCAGGGAGTTATTGTGGCCAAAGTGCAGCAATCTCACTGATCCTGTGGAGCAGGCAGAGATCCCTGTGGCAGTCAGGGACACGGGGACACCACAGGTGTTCTGGCAGAGGACAGAAAGCAGTGACACACGGCTCTTCAAAAAGACTATTTGTTTTTGCCTTTCTTTCCCTAAGCCAGCCAAGTCTTTCAAACTGCATTTAAGACTTTTGAAAGAGTCTCTAATTCTTGAGATGCATTATTCAGGGCTCTCAAAGCACCGATTCTGAAGTGAATTTGGTGTCAGAGCTCATATATTCAGATTGTCCTTAATTAACCATTAAAGATGCAGAGTTCAAAATCTCTTGTTATGTCATCATTTTCAGAAAAGTTGCAAGAAACAAGACACGTGAGGAACCTGGCACTGTCTGCTCTCAACAGACATCTGACAAAGGGATGAGTGTGGCTAATTCCCCTGGGCATTATTTGTACACGGTGCATAGGTATGAGTGAATTATTGCTGTCCCTGACTGTCTCATGATTTTTTTCCCCCTTCTCATATGATCTTTTTTTCCCTACCCGATGTTTTGACATCTGAGAAATTAATATTGGCAGGTTGATCTATATTGTCTAATACAACATGGAGTGTAATTAATCACAAATCCTTCCAAGTTTTTTTTTCAGCAACTTCAGACACAGTGAAATGGCAGAGATCTGTTCCAAGGTAATGAAGATTACATGACAAATTTCCACTAAAAACTTGCCATACAGACCACAGCCACTAAAAAAAACAAGATTTGCACTCAGGATTTAAATTATGCATTGGTATTTACTACTGCAGAACCAACTCAACGCAGAGACTTGGGCAGTCTTGCAGTTAAGAATTAGAAAATTATGCACAAGGAGGGGTTTCATCTGGAATTGAGAAGAAGCAGAGGACACTTGGCCAGAGTAGGACTGAGCCTTACAAATGAATTGTTCCTAAAATGGTTTTAGAAATTAAAACTCAAGGAAAGCTGACAGGAAAGGAGAATCACAAACTTCAGGATGATGCATATTCTGGTAGTAAAGATTATAGCATCTCTTTATGTTGAAATAAAGGGTAGGCTAGAACCTGCCAAAACTCAAGAATCAAATCAAATAAAATCTGTTTTAAGCATTGCATTTTAAAACAGGTTGCTGGGTCAAATGTGGGATGGGGCACAGTGACAAAACAACCATAAAGCTTCAGCCATCAGTGTTCTATTTTAGAAAGGGGGCCTGCACAAAAATGGGGGAGTCTTGTCAGTATGAAGAGTCAAGAAGAAGGCTAAAGGGTTGTAAGAGGCAGGGGAGTTACTTAGAGGTGTAATTTCAGAGACTAACAAAAAGTCTCCACCTCAGATCACAGTACAGAGTAAGAAACTCAAATCAGCAACAGCTCAAAGGAAATTAGAAGAATTTGGAAGCTCCAAGCTCAATGCACGACCACCAAAAGAAAAGAAGAAAAAAAAAAACCTGGCATCTTCAATCTAAAACTATAACAGGACAAAGCCAGCCAGCCAACCAACCAACCAAAAACAAAAGAACAACCAAAACCAACCAACTAAACCAAAACCAAACTAAAATCAAGCAAACGAAACAAAGCAAAGCAAAACAAAACAAAGCAAAACAAAACAAAGCCAAACAAAACAAAAAAAAAAAAAGAAAATTTTGAGGAAAAAATTGCTGAAGTGGCAAACACTGGTAATAAATCAGAGGTAAGAGCCTGAAGGTTTGTGGGGCAGTTACAACACAAGAACAACCGCAATGTCAGACTGAAGTTTCCTCTACCATAGTATCATGTCTCCAACAGCAGGTGACAGACACGTTTAGGAAGACATAGCACAACATTTAGCTTCACAGGACCCTTTCTCAGCCTTCAAGGATTTGAGGCTCAGTAGCTTCAAGTAGACTTCACCGGGGACTTCAGGTGTTTATGATATAATAGTGAAATTTAGGGAAGATTGGGCCTCAGCAGAGAAACCAAGTGAGATTTTCACATCTTTGTTCAGCACAAAGAAGCCCAGAGTGTGCTACACTTGCAAGGCCTGCTTCTTGGGGTTCAGCAGAAGATAATCCAGAAACTGGAGTTTCAGTAAGAGAAATCTAAAGTGGCTTGGTTCAGGGAGCACAGTAGTTATTAGGGTGGGATGCTGTTCTTCTCTGAGCTGTAGAGGATCTTGAGCATGACATTGGTGACACTTTTCAGTGCTGTGTCCTTGCTTGATGCCACTGTGACTCCTGCACACACACTCTCCTCTCCAGGGTGTCTGCAGAGTGACAGTGCCCATAAGTCTCAAGTCTGCACCAAGTAAACCGTTAGATGCAAAGACCATCAGGGCATTCATGGTAAATACAATATCACAAAGAAGGCTCAGCCCATCCTTCATAAAGGGAAGAAAAGCTTTTAAATCTGCTGGAGCTCTCTGAATGTCTTGTTAAGCGTATAGAAAAGGTGATCTGATGTTACATAAGTAAGTTCTCTATGACATTCCATCCTGAAAGCTCAAGAAGATGTTAGAAGGGACCTTTAATCAATCAATTAACTAGATGGGGTAAAATTCCTAGGAAATAGAGCACAGGAATTATTTGCACATGTTTCCAATGGAATCCAGTATATGTGTGTATAGTAACACCCATTGAGTTCAGCATATTCATAAATAACCCAGGAAGGAGTGTGGATAGAGAGATGACAAAACTCAGTGATATTCTGAATTATTCAGGGTGGTAAAAGCCCAGAGCTGACTGATGAGACTTGCTGAGATCTGCAACCCCAAGTGACAAGAAAATAAAACTGAAGTTCAACATTACTAAATGCCAAGTGATGCACACACATGTACTCTGACTTGTCCATTACCTTCAGAAAACAGAATTTGGTGTCACAACAGGTAATTCTGAGAAACTGTTTTCTCACTGCCTGATTACAGGTAGAAAAGCAAACTGGCTGCTGATGGTTACTAAGAAGGAATGAAGAACAAGTCAGGGGTGTTATGCAGCTGCATGAATTAATGTTGCATCTGCATCATCCTTTTCAGGACGCCCTGTCCCCCGAAGGAAATCATAGGAACAAGACTGGTAGGATTATCCAAGAGAAGAATGGCTTCACATAAGGTCCAAGAAAGTCCACAAAAAAAGCTTGAGTGGGGAGAGAGAGGTGTATAAAGCCAAAGGAGGTATATTGTTCCTACTGTACCTGGTGGGCTTCACAGCTTGTCAAAAACCTATGAGGTGGAAGCTGAGAGTCAATTTGACTTCAGGACTCAGCAGAATTAATTAATGGAAGAGAAGTCTATGAAGGCCTTTGATACAGATCTATCACTTTCATTTCAAAAAGCCCTTATGCTGGAAATTTAGAGAATATATTTGATGCAAAGTGATTTGTGCTTGCCGTATTCTTATATTTGTCTCCAGGCTTGAGCCAGGAGCAATGATCAGACACAGAGCACTCAGCCATGGGGTCTTTTGGGTTGAGGCAGCTGTTGTATTTTTTTGCTACAGAAAAATCCCTAAATTCTGCAGCACCTCAAAAGGCATCTCAGAGGCCCTGTGCCCTGGACAGACACCAGGAGCAGCTCATGCCCTTCCCAGGCTGTCTGCACGCTCAGGCATCCATCACAGTTACAGTGCCTCATTTCAGGATCATTTGCTCAGAACTCAAGCTGAGGAATGCATTTTTTAAATGAAGGGTGGGTTCTCATGCCTAATTCTGAGCCAGGACCATTTCACAACTGAGAACTGTCCAAGCACAGAGCTGCCTGACCATTATCCTCCCACTGCAGGGAGGAAGGGATGGACAGGAGGCTGTGACTATTGTCACCCATCTTGTATCAACATCCTGAACAATGCCCACGTCATGAAGACACTCAGGACACCCAGGAGCTTTTGGAAACCTGCGCCCTGTTCCCTCCAGTGAGAAGGAGGAGCAGGATTCCCTATCTGAGCTGTCAGAAATGCAGCCCCGGCCTACACGCCGCTCCTGCTGCCGCGTTTAAATCCCCCCAACCTCCCTGCTCTGCCTTAAACCACCAGCTTTAGAGGTCCCCACTCATCAAAGTCTTGTCAGGCAGCAAGAGGGGGAACAAGGAGGGCTTAATTGATCAGCTTCGAAAGTAGCCTTGAGAACTTGATTCAGATATTGACTTCCAACGAGCTGGTTTAACTCCAGCTTCCAGAGCCAGCAATGGCTGAACATCAAAACTATTAACCTCTGGCCTTACCAGTTGGTGAGACATCACAGCAGCAGTAATTAGGAAGTCAATCGGAATCACATGTCTCACTTACACTGGCATGTCAATCAATAGTGCCAGTGACAGATTCATTAGGCCAGGCCTTGCAGCACAAGCTAGTAACAACCTCATAAAATACGCTTTTGAGGCAAGGCAAAGAAAAATCTGCTTGGAGGACTTGACTAGATGACAATATGTATTGATTAGGGCTCAAGCAATTTATGAAGTGCTACTTGCTCTGCAACCTTTCTGTCTCGGTGTTAAATTTTCCCAAGTAGTGGCTAAATAAAACAAAATATTACACTTTTTAAAGCCTTTTTCTGAAAGGGCATTTTTAAAATTTGAGTTACAATTTACAAATAATCTAGCAAGGTAAAACTTCTATAGTTACTTAATAGTGAAAGGTACCTTTCATTTCTCTGAATATCAGGTTTGATAGAAGATATCCAACTAGATGTGAAAAAAAAATCTGAAACATGATTAGGAAACTCTCCTACCTTTCAGAGACAAATTTCATTTTAGCATTCCTTTCAAGCATTTAAGGGCCATTCTTTCTGTCAGGTCACAAGAAAAGTGGATATTTCTGGTTTAAAAACCAAATTAAAAGCTGGATTTGTGGGCTGCAACCAGATCTATACTGCTTGTTGCAAACAGTGTTTTTTAGAGACAGAAACAGTGTAATTTGGAACGTTATGAAATGCTCCTTGCAGTCCAATGTTTTCATTGGACTTCTGTGTCTTAATATGCTTGTATTTGTTTTTTGTCAGGATTTCCCAAAGTTTCATAAGGACTCACTGCCCTCTGTTCACTCTGTCGCTGGGGGTGGGATTTATTTCCCCTTGCCCTGCACAGTGAGGGAGGGTCAGGCTCCAGGGAAAGTGTCAAAACAGTGTCCCTGCAGTGACACGTCTCTCTGTTGGATTTCAGCACTTGCACATCTTGACCCTCTCTCCAAGACAGTATCAGAA
Organism: Motacilla alba alba; assembly: GCF_015832195.1. NCBI lineage: Eukaryota > Metazoa > Chordata > Aves > Passeriformes > Motacillidae > Motacilla > Motacilla alba. Next base: position 2,106,462 of record NC_052046.1, on the reverse strand, counting down.
CCAGAGCATCTTTATCTCACTAGCCCAAGATGCCGAAATTCACCTGCAAGGCTGGTGAGACAATTTTCATGAGTATTGAAGAAAAAAAGGTTTTTTCAGAGTCTCTCTCAGCATATCATAAATTGCCTGCATTTGGCTGTAACTGGCAGGGCACCTGAAAAAAAATGTGGAGCCCGTTTCAGTGAAGACCAAGGAAAAATTAGTCGGTGCAAATTTTGGTGCTAAAAGTATATCTTTGGGTTCTTGCGCTACAGGAACATGTTCAAGTCCTTATTCATAATTAGCAAGACTCACTCCTTTCTAGGTATAATTTTTGTTGCACTCCGTGGTACCAAAGATTGTCCAAAAGTGGCAAAATGGTCACTGGGTTTCAGCAGCCCCTAGGAGAGGGGCTCAGGAAGACACAGGAGAGAGATTCTGAGTGTCTGTGAGCTGAACACTGATGTTTTTTGCCTTGCCTTGTCTTCCTTTCCTCCCACCCCCTAATGCATCTCCTACTTAATTTTCAAGCAGGTATTTCATTGTCACCAGGATCATCCTAGTGATCAACTTTAATAATCTATGGCTTTGTACAGGAAACCTCTTAGGAAATCTGACAATCCGAGAATCACAGAATGGTTTGGGTTGGAAGGGATATTAAAGCCCGTCCAACTCCATCCCCAGCCATGGTCAGGGACACAAGGTTGGTCAGAGCTCCATCCAGCCTGGCCTGGAACACTTTCAAGCCCTTTCAATGCTTAAACATCTTCCTCACTTTAAGCTAAGTGTTAAAGACACAGTGCAAGTGTTTGATTATTCACAGTTCAAGCACTTCTGATAGTTGGGAATGTTTCTCCATTTTTTTTTTCCAAGTATCTTTGGCTCTGAGGTAGCAAGGGAATATTTCTCAAGTGGAAAAGCTGATCTCCTGTGCTAACACCATGTCCAGAGAAGGCTGCAGTCTCTGATTTTCACATCAGATTAATAAAACCACCAAAGCACCCCCTTCTGAGGCAAAGACCTAATACTTTGGAAGGATAGTGACCGAGGGCTTGATAATTTGTTAATAACAACAGCTTTCTGGTTAATTATTTTGGGAACTTTATTAATGTTAATAGTACAGCTGGACCAATAATTTGTAATGATTTATTTCCCTGCCAAAATCAGACCTTTTCTGCTTTTGATTCATCCAAGAATAGACTGCAGTTTGCTGAAATTGATTAATTACTTTAAATTACTTGCCAGATAACTTCTGCAAACAAGTCTGGTTTTGCGTCTGGTTCACAAGCAGTTCACAGTTGTGCACTATGCATGAAAGCTGACTTGTGGGATGGGACAGGTAATTCACCCTGGGAGTTTGGTTTTCCAGTTTGGGGGAGGAAATATTTTAACTTGTTTTCATTGCCAAATGTCTGTGGGTAACACATTAAATTGTCCTCTCTCCAATTCTCTCCAACCCTCCTGCCAGTAAACTCCTCATTCCACCAAACAACCCTGCCAGTAAATTAAAATTCACTAGAATAACCAAGAGAAAAGGCCATAAACAGGATCTAAGTAGAAATAACTTGATTTTAAATTCAGAATGAATACACATGACCATATTTTTCCATTACTTTCCATGTTATACCAATTAATTCCTAAAAACTTCAACCATCTTTCCTAAAATGATCCCAGGTGGTTCAATAAAATCCAGTGGAAATGGATGAGTTGTTGAGTGCTGGGAATCCTTTAAATTATTTCTAACATGGAAACTTTTGGAAAGGAGGAATATTCACCCCATGTACACACTGGAAGAAGGTCTCTTTGCATATGGTTTCCTCTGTAATAGCAGTTTATTTCCCATAGCAAAGAAAGATTTAATGAAAAAGTAATAACAGCTAACATTTTGGCAAACAGTGAAACCAGCTGTGTTTTTGTGGAAAACAATAAAATCAGTTTGTTTCCTCCAGTAGGGTGACTTTTTGAGACTTTCTAAAGACCCTTTGGTTTTATCCCTCAGTAAAGTTATTTTAAAGGGTCTAATGAGAAGGCCAATTCCAGCTCATTGCGAACTTTGTGCACGGGGAGAGGCAGTTTTCTCTTTCCTGCAGCCTCTCCACACAGCCCTGGGTGAAGGTGAGGAAAACCCTCGGCCAGTCCTGTGCCCCATCCAGTCCACCAGGCTGTGTCACAAGCCCTGGTGACACTTCACCCAGGGCTGAGGTGGCAGCAAGAGGCGAATGTGAAGATGTTCATCCTCTCTGCCAGCTCACGGCACCCTTGCTGCTTGTAGCTGAAGGAATCCTGCTGTTGCCAAAGCTCAGAGCTGCTGGTATGACCCAGCTGTGGTGGTCATTTTAATCATCTGGTCTGGGAGACCTGCTTGGATGGTGTCAGGTGAATGGGTTTTATACCAGCCTGGCAAGTCCCTGAATCACTTACACACTTCAGCTTGGGCTTTGCAGGGCTGATTTGCTCCAGTTTTATCAACACGCAGATCTGGAAGAGGAAACTATTCAATTAATATCACAATTAAAACCCAATCAGCGCAGCACTCAGTTGAAATCTCTGAATCAGCGCAACAGGTTGTGAAATCAAATTATGAGGTATTAGAAGGAACTGGTTGTTGCAGTCATGTCTCAGCAAGTTTAATGGGGAAAAAAGCTTTTTTGCTTTTTCAGCTTTTCTGTGCTGTCGGTGCAATGCACTGGCACAGCTGGTGTAGCAGCACGTGTGTCCATATGACTTTGATTGCTATAATTCTCTTCTGATTTAAGGCAACTTCAAGGCAGTAGAACAAGCAGAAAACACATCATGGATGTTCATGTCCGTACAAGATAAAAACTTCTTGCATTTTAGAATTTTGATTGATCAGAAACTTTTGGTGTTGACTCTTGAAGCATCAGTTGTTTCCTTAACATCATTTCATGAGTGATGCAATGAACTGACTCTCCTGCAGCAGAAGGGCTGTCCTTCCTTCCTGCTGGGTAGATGGGGCCTGTGTCCCTGCATCCCCAATCCCTACATCCCTGTATCCCTCAATTCATCCCTGGAAGTGTTCAAGAAACAGCTGGATGTGACACTCAGCGCTGTGGTTTATTTGACAGTGCTCAGTTAAAGTTGGACTTGGTGATTTTGGAGATCTTTTCCAGCCTAAATGATTCTGTGATTCTGTGACCCCTGCTCCATCCTGGCTGTGGCTGCTCCATGCCTGGAAGTGTCTAGGGCTAGTTTGGACGGGGCTTGGAGCACCCTGGGATGGTGGAAGGTATTCCTGCCCATGCCAGGGGATGGATTTGAGCTTTAAGGTCCCTTCCAGCCCAAACCATTCCATGATTCTGAGATACCTCTGCCCAAAAATTGTGGCTGTGAGCCTGCAGACTCACGAAGAACAGCAGCAGATCATGGGAGCTTTCTAAACATGTGACTAGGAGAAAGAAGGAAATCTGTGTTTGGAGGAAGTGATCATTTCAGTCTCATAAACAGAGATATTAAAATCACAATTCTGCTATGGTGTCTATGAACAATAAAATTTTAAAAATAAAAAGGAATCTAAAGGAAATATAGAGTTTCTGCAAAATGTTTTCTAGTGTCCCAACCAGATTGGTTTTTAGTAGAGAGGGTTTTAAACCCTTCATCTAAAATTTTTCAGCAGTCTATCTGAAAAGCCAAAATCAGAGCACACCCAAAACTCAGATTTTTTTTTTTTCTCACTAACTTTTTCTCCATCAGCTCCTCTCTCCCATGACCTTTGGGAGGCTGGATACTCTAAGGGCATTAAAGACTTTTCTGAGATGTTTTACCTCAACACCTTATGAAGGCAAGCCATGCAAGGCATCATTTTGGGGTTGAAAACTGATTTTTAGGGATCTGCTGGGTTTTTAAATGGGAAATGTTCTTGGATTTACCTAGTGGAAAGTTTCCCTCTTCATGGCAGGGGGGATTTGAACTAGATGATCATTAAGGTCTATTCCAACCCAAAGTATTCCATGAGTCTCTTGTTCTATGGCTCTGATTTTATCTGATCCAATGACTGCTGGTAAAGTTTTCGTATTTTGCAGCCAAAAATTTTTTTTTATAGGAAAGCATGATTGATTTGTGTTCAATTTGTGGAATAGGCTAAAATAGAAAAAAAAATAGCTGGGAAATCTAAAAGAAAACAATTAAAAAAAAAAAAAAGCTAAATTTTGAAATTTTCCTAATAGCTGGTGCTTGAAAAAGGTTTAAAAATAGGGTAGAAATTGTTTCATGTTAGGGTAGGATATAAAAGGTTTAAAAATAGGGTAGAAACTGTGTCATTCTATTGTTTGTTATAGCATGACCATTTTGACTAGCCCCCAAATAATTTTTCTTTAGATTAGCTTTTCAATTCCACAAAAAATAAACAAGAAATAATTTACAGCTACCTCTAGGCAGTCCCCTTCTTCCTCTTTAGGTTTCCATTCTCAAAATATTATTTCTTCCCTAGATCTTGGGGAGGAAAAAAAGAAAAAAAAATTTTCTATTTTTTTCCAGAAAAGCTAGTATCCTTCTGGCTAGCACTAGTCTGCTTGGGTCAGAAGAAAGAGTAATTTCTCTCTCCCAGGTCTGGTTGATAGAAAATCTTTTGGTCTTTACAAGACTCTGTAGACCAGATGTCAGTCTGTCACCCTGAGTGTTGGTGTCTTTTCTCAACCAACAAGGGACAGTACAAGAGGAAACGACTTCATGATGTGCCAGGGGAGGTTCACATGAGATATCAGGAAAATTTCCTTCATTAAAAGGGTTGTCCAGCCCTGGCATGGGCTGCCCAAAGAAGTGGTGGAGTCCCCATTCCTGAAGGGATTAAACAAATGTGTGGATGCGACACCTGAGGACATGGGTCAGTGGTGGCTTTGGCTGGGGGACTTTTGGGCTTGGTGGGTCTTGCAGGGCTCTTCCAACCCCAAGGGTTCTGTGATTCCATGGATGTTATTCCCATTCCTCTGGTGGCTGTGTAAGGCACAGGTGGCAGGTGGACCCCTGAGGAGCCTGTTCTGTGTCAGACAGGTGGGGCTTTCCTTCTCAGCACGTGCAAGAGGCTTCAAGGACAGCTCCACACCTGTCACTTGGCTTTGTTCTGTACTCCTTAAATATGAAAATTTTGATTTGAAGCTTCTCAAGAGTGAGATGATGCTCTGGCTCCAACCAGTAAAGTTTCATGTTTTGGTGATCTTCAATGAGAAAAAATCCAAGACAAAAGCCAGGCGAAAGCAAAATTTTCTGAGAGAGACAGAATGCCTTGAGGCTGACAACTTATTTCCACGTCAGGAGGACAGGGTGAAAATCCCAAATCCCAGGCTTCCCATGGGAGTTGCATCACTGCTTTGCTTTCCCTCTGTGGGAAAGGGGTCCAGGACTGGGGCATTGTCACCAAGTCCTGGGCTCTGCAGGGATGGGTAACAAACTCAAGGATCCCACAGTCACATTTTCCTGCTAAAGAATGCAGGAGTAAAGGAAATACCTCTTGGGTTCCTACCAGAAGTGACAGGTTTGTGCTCTTATTCTCTCAGTGCCCAGTTCATCAGCGTTCCCTGGTAAAAATATCGCAAAGATCTTAGTTTTGGCTTCACCTACCATAACCAAAACCAACCCTTTCCTGGGACCACCCCCTTAGCCACCTTTCTGTGTTTAGTTGACAGATTGGACACTGTCACTGCTTTGAGGCTCATGCAAATACCAAGAGCAAATTTGATAGGAAGGTTCTTCCCTGGAGAATAATGTTAGGAATGACAGGAGCAATTTCTGTGTGTGCAGGGGAGATTTCTTGTGGCTTGTTGAAAAGATGAAAGGCAGGAAGACTGTCACTTATAAACAGAAAAGCAACCTCAAGTAGCAAACCAATAGCCATGTGGTTTCACCTCCTGTTGCAACTATTTTTATCACCACTTTATGCTCCATTGACCAATGGATTTTTTTTTTCCCCAGCTTTGTACTTTTATATATATTATCCATACACAGGACTATTATTTTTATCTTCATCATTACATAGTGCTGCTTTTTGTGCCATTTAGACATGAACCTCATTTGAACCCTAAAGCCCCATTTGTGGCACACAAAAATACTGTCATTTACATTCTGTGCCAAAGTATTATATAAAAAGCATCAAATGGGAGGAGAGGCAGGAAGCTGGGAGTAAAGATATATAGTCAGCAAAGTATATAACTTCTGGCATATTACTGCTTAATCCTAACATAATTATTCTCATCCTTTTATTTGATTAACTTCTAATAGTTCCTCTTGGTGTTAAAGGTCCCAGTCTGATCATTTGATTTTAGTGTCTGCTATAATTACCGATAATGTTCTTTGCAAGACAATTTAATGATAACCGCATAATGGCCTATATGAAGAAAGCTGCAGGGTTTCAATGCTTTTGAGTAATATAAAATACATTAGACTAACACAAGCTATCAACATGACAGGGAATGTTTGATTTACACCAAGGACTATGTTGTAGAGTTGTGGAAATTTTTTTTTTGCCCTTCCTTTCTCTTTTTTTTTCTTTTTTTTTTTTTCTTTTGCAACCGTTTACAATAAATGACAGAACAGTTGGACAATCTGCAACTTGCTGAGAGCAATAAAATGTAGCACAAAGTTAGAAGTGACATGGAGCCAGGCCCAGAGAGCTGTGCTGAAGCATCCAGACAGACTATTGTAGCAGCAGGGCTTGCTTTGTCCTCACCAGGGGATGTTACAGGGGCAGACTCCTCAGTGTCTTTTAAAACTTAGCCAAAGTTTCTAACCTCACATATTTTTCCAGGATAAATGCATGGTTTGCATATCCAGGAGGCTTTTTCACTGTATTTAAAGTCACTAAACTTGCCCCAGTAATTATTGACAGGTCTTTGCCTCCTTTTCCCAGATCTGGCATAAAAAGAAATCTATTTTCAGACCAGACAGGCTGCTGTTTGCATTCGTGTTTTGCTTCACACTGTCACACTTTCACAACTAAATACTACGCTGAGCTAAGTGGTTCAAGCTTAGCAAACATTCCTTCGCACGAAATTAAACAATCGCTCATGGTTTTGGCAAAATGCAGCATAATTCATGGCGTGCACATAGGAGAGAAAATTTCCTGTCAAAAAAAAGGTTAGCAGTGGACATATTACATTTGCTACTCTTTTTTATTCCAGGATAATGGCATTTGGACAAAAGCAGGCCTGTCCTGTTTATAGTGCTTTATGCCCCATTAGTATTATTGCAAGTCTCTGGACTCACATGTTAAAGCACTTAATCAAAGGCAATGGGTTGAAAATCATGTCCCAGCACTTCTCATATTTGATTCGTTCCTCCCAGATAGAAAGAAGTAAAAAACACATTACTAGCATCAAAACAGCACATGCATTATCTGCTAAGCAGTTGAGAAGCTATCATTGGGTTTTATCCCTTTGGGTACTAGGATGGACAGGAATTTTCCCCATTCATCCATTCAGAGACCTGAGACTGCTATTTTTCATTTTCCTCCCTTTGACAGACAATCCTTTCAGTTTTTTTCATAGATCTCTATTTTAAAGACATCTTCATGGCACTTATTTTAATTGCAAGCTGCAGGCAGCAGGTCTAAGAAGGAAAAAGCAAAAAATAAGCAAAAGAAAGGAAAGCTTTAGAAAGACAATATTTGAAGTAGTGGTAGTTTCATGAAGATCCTCCAAGGATTTTCTCTGAGACAAACCTAATAATGGGAGAGGAACATATCTTAAGGGGAGAATTAATTTATACATTTAATTACTTGGGATCCACTCCACTTCTTGACGATGTATTTCGATTCTCCACGAGAGCAGCTTGACGGGGATCGAGGGAATCAAGAAACAGGGAGTCAGGGGTGAGCCCCGTCCAGGACTGCTGCAGCACGGCAGTATTGATCCAGGTGCATCTGTCTGCAGCTCAGGGAGGTGCTGCTGATGGGTTTGTCCCTCCCTTTCTCCAGAGCGACGCTAAACCCTGTCCCGGGAATTTACAGCCTGCAGGAACGCCAGGCAGCCTGAGCACAAAGGAGAGCAGGAGGGGAGGAGGAGGCTGAGTGGGATGGATGGAGTGAGGTGGGTGGGTGCCTGATCCAAAACTCCACCAGATCCCAGGAAACTGAGGGGCTGTGGCATTTTTGATGCCCTTCCTACTATTCTGAAACAAAGTTTTATTTTATTTAGGCACGACTAAAGCAGGGGGACTGAAACCTGATGGGCTCTGCAGAAGCAGAGTGAGCTCCACGTTTTTTAGGGCTGTAACTTTTGACTTCAGGAGAAGTAATGGTAATTTGCAATAGGGGAAAAAGGTAGACTCTAGCCAGGGAAAAGAAGAAAGAAAAAATTCATAATAATCCACAAAGCCTGTTGATGTTCCCAGGTTCATAACCTTCACCAAACAATTTTTAGGTTTCAAGAGCTGAAATAACTTAGCCTCATAAAATCACTGAATGGTTTGGATTGTAAAGGACATTAAAGCTTATCTATTCCACCCCCTGCCATGGGCAGAGACACCTTCCACTAGCCCAGGCTGCTCCAAGCCCTGTCCAGCCTGGCCCGGGACACTGCCAGGGATGCAGGGACAGCCACAGCTGCTCTGGGCACCCTGGGCCAGGGCCTGCCCACCCTCCCAGCCAGCAATTCCTGCCCAATATCCCATCTGGGCCTGCCCTCTGGCCCTGGGAAGCCATTGCCTGGCTGCTGGCCCTGCATGCCTTGTCCCCAGTGCCTGGGCAGCTCTCCTGGAGCCCCTGCAGGCCCTGGCAGGGGCTCGCAGGTGTCCCTGGAGCCTTCTCTTTGACAGGCTTAACATGATAATACTTATATACTGTCCTTTCTGGACAGCCCTATCTCCACAGTTGGTTTTGCAGAAATATTTTTCCATGAAGAAAAAAAATTCCCAGGCAGAAGATTTGCTTTGAAAAGTGTTGTGCTTCCTGTGCAGCTCCAAGCACATATAGGTTTACAAATAAAATACAAATAACTAAAGCTCATTGGTGAAAGTTCCGTGGTTGGTTTGTACAGGCAGACCATTTTTTTCCCCCTCTTTGTTTTCACTTATGAGATAAACAAAATGAAGACAGAAAAATTAGGCATTTCTATTTTCCTCCTCAGTGAGTTCTTTCGTGCTTCACTCTCCAGTCCTTCAGACTCCTGGATCTTTTTCAATACCAATGAAACTCAAAGCACAGAGATAATTTATTGATAAAAAATATTAACATAAATCAATACATTATGTTTATAATATTAATAATTTTTAGGATACTTTATAGTTACAGGTTTTTTACTTCTTCCTGCCAATATCTGAAGGAGTTCAATAGCTAGATTAAAAAAAAAAAACAAACTTTCTGGAGATTTGGGGAGGCATTGACACATTGGGGAGGGTTCCCAGAGAGGTTGTGACTGCCCCACCCCTGGAAATGTTCAAGGCCAGATTGCACAGGGCTTGTAGCAACCTGGGATAGTGAAAGGGAGTGGTGTTGGTGGTCTTTAAGACCCCCTCCAACCAAAACCCTTCTATGATTCTGATGTAAACCTCCCCTGTACCCTTTTCAGTTTTTGGGCGGATGGAGTACCTGGGCCACTTGTCTGACGATGTGGAAGGGGCTTTCTAGAAGAAATGGGAATCCCTGATGTCAGAGTTCAGATGATGTCAACATTTTCTCCTGTTACCTTGAGGCAGAAACTTCTGGACCCCGAAGGTGTGGTGTGTACGTGGTGCAGGCTCTGGATGAGAGCCTTTAGCTGTTCGCTCTGATGTGTGCTAAACTCACCCTTTGGCTGGCACTGGCATATCCTTTGAGATTCCCCCTTTCCTGAAATATCAGTGGTGTTGACAGTGTCTCTTTGCTCCCTGGTCTGAGCAGTCCCAATTTTGGGCCGGCTAGCAAAGAAACAAAAGCTGCATTTATAGCACAAGCTCAATCCTTTGTGCATGCAGCGCAGCCACAGCCTTATATTTGCTCTTTATTCTCTCTCCCCTTCTAACAGAGCCTAATGCCTTATTTACTTTTTTGACCTCTGCTGCACATTGAGCTGTCAGTAGCAATGCCTAAATCTTGTCCCAGTGAGTTACGACTAATTCAGAACCCATCAGCATGTACAAGTAGTTTAAACTGTTTTCCTTCTAGTGTGCATTGCCTACACACCGCCTCTCTTTCTCATCTGCCACTGAGCTGCCCAGCTGTAATTTGGTGGATCCTTCCAGCAAACCTCTCTCACCTTCACAAGCCTTGGGACGCCTGAGTGGCCAGCCCAGGAATCCAGGAAGACAAAGAAGGAAGAGGTTATTAATGCCAACAAAGAGGATTTCTCTCCTCTTGATGGTTTTCTGACACAACTTTCTGGCACAGCCAGCAACCTGGTCTAGTGGAAGTGTGCCTGCCCATGGCAGGGGGGCTGGAAAAAGATCACATTTAGGAGTTACTTCCTATCCAAGTCATTCTATGACTCTGTGACTACCATAGCTGGAAAGTTATTGCCAGACCAGTGTCAGGTTTGTTGCTCTTCAGGATTGTCATTAGGGCTCCTTCAGGAATGTGGCATTGCCTCTTCTGTTGATGCCTTTGTACCTCTCTGTTCTGCCCAGAAATGCATTTTAATTTCCAGCCCCTCTTTGCAGTGTGTTGGGTCCCAAAACCCACTCGTGGGATTTCCTTTGGATCTAGCAGTCTCAGCTTCCACGCAAGCAGATTGATTTAGAGGGTGATCCACCCCATGGAAGAGGATGTCAAAAGTGAAGAGAGGAAATGCTTTCCATGGAGGTTTCTTTTCTTCACTGGCTGGAAGAAAAACCTAAATATCCACATACTCTGACATAGAGGTGATTGAGAGCTTTTCACAGAATCACAGAGTAGTTTCTCTTGGAAAAGATCATGTCATTCCAGCTCCCCTGCCAAGGGCAGGGACAGCTTCTACTAGACCAGGTAGCTCAAAGATGAAAACTCTCTTTTTTTGTTGATAACAGAGGACCACTTTCCTATAATTATCTTTTGTTCTTTATCTCTGCAGCTGCCCCTTATTCCTTCTTAGATTTTTTTTATCTGTGGTTAATGTCAAGACAGATATTGAGTAATTTGTTCACTGGAAAGTCTCTAGGACAGTCAGGCTGAGGATCAAGTAGATCTCGAGCAAAGGCCCTTTTTTGGTCCAGTGAAAGATGAGTTTAAAGGAGAAACCAAACAGAACATTAAGGCTTCTTAAAAGGTTGCTACAAAGACTTGTTGGTAATGGAGTACGGCAGAAAGAAGAGGAGAGGTTTTTGCAGCTGCAAAGGTTTTGTGTTGGGCAGTAGGACACAAATATATCTGTAGGACAGTGCTTCTGTAGGACAGAAGCCTTGGGCAGTAGTTCCCAGCCTGTTGGATGTATCCCACTTGGACACATCTCTGGCAGATTGAGCTGCTGTCAAAGCAACTTCACATTCCCAATGCCTCAGCTGAGGAGATAAAAGTTTCTCTTCTCCTGTGGTGGCAAAGCACCCTCTGGAGATGCAGAGACAACTGAGCAACCTTCTGCACAGCCTGGATGGATATGCAGACAGGAGATCATTAAGAGATTCCCTACACATATCCTAATTAAAAACTCTGCAATGCAAATAGGAAGATAAAGGGATTTCTGACAATAAGCAGGATGAAGTGCCACTCAAACACTAATTAAATATGATGGCAGTTAATCAGCATGGAGTGTCTTCCAACAATTTGCTAATGGTAATGGTGGATTGACCTTGAAGGCTCTTGGAAATGTTTTCCAGAAGTCCTTTCAAATGTGTCAATAACATTGTTGAAAGTAGGTGACACTCAATAAAAATGATTTTTTTTTTCTTTATAGGATTTATAACAGGGTTCATCAGGTCTTCAGTTCCCAGGTGTATTTGGAGGTTCAACTCCATCCAGAAAATTGGCTTCTTTGTTCATCCTGGGAGGATGATTCCTGCTTTGGTTCACCTCCTTTGCTCTTTGCACATATTGAAAGGTGGATGATGATTTGCTCTTTGCACATATTGAAAGGTGGATGATGATTTGCCTGTTACATATTTGAAGTTGATCTTCAAAGAGCTCCAGTACTACCTGAAAGGGAACTGGACATCAGGATGGTCCCAGAACCTGCAACACAGTCAGACATGAGGTTTCATTGCAAATTTCTCAACGCAAAATCATGCATAAAGGGGTTTAAGAGACGTCAGAGTGGGAATTTGGCATGAAACTCCTTTGATTTACAAATACAAAAAGAGATAAAACATTTGAATGCTCAGCTTAAAATCTGTGTGGAGTAAATGACAGTGCCAGTATTTATATTGCAGCTTCATCAATCAATAACTTTAACAATAGGCAATTAATCAATACCTTTAACAACCCTGGGAGAGAATGACATCTCTGGTAAATCTGAATGTTACGCTATAGGTCCTTGCCTTAAATACTCATCCCTGTGTCACAGCTGAAGTGTTTGACTGAATCCTGGAAGGTGCTGAGCACCTGCAGTTCTTTTGAGGTGACTGCATTCTATGAAGCCTCTGCTTTCCTGCTAGTAAGTAGAAATGTGTGTTTTTCATAACGGCAAAAAAAAATGCAAACAGATTTTGCTGACCTCTTCCTGATGAGTAAACTGGTCACACTGGACTTAAGAGAGAACATCTCTGGTGAGTTCACTGCCACTTTATAGAGAGAGTGTCTGTAAATTTATTTCACAGATAGATGCGTGGATGTTTTCCCGCTGGAATCTGTTTCAGTATCCTTAAGGAGGACAGGCAGCCACCCCCAGGCTGTTTTCAGCACTACTCACAGCTAATTCAGAAAACAACCCGCAGCATCCACTGGCAACAGCATCCCTGATTAATCCAAGTTCTTTATCAAGATGCTCTGTACTGTGCGAATATCTTACTGAACAGTCTTGTACACAACATAAGCCCATTAAAATGATGGTCTGATTCTCTAAAGGTTTGGCTATATGGCTTCCCATAAAAAGTTTCATAAACCACCCACAATCAGCCGCCTTAATCCTCAATTCCTAAAAGCATATTGTGCACAGAGTGACACACTGAAAAATGAGAGGAGTTCTCTGGGCACAGCACCAGAACTCGACTGCTAATTGTGGAAATAAATAACAACAGCTCCTAGAGGCCCAGTGTTTGGGTTGTTTGGTTGGTTGTTTGTTTATCCTCCCTACCAGCAAGATTTCTCCATGGGTGGAATATGGAAGTATGAAATGAAACAAACAAACAAACCAACCAACTCACTCTCTCCTGCATAAGTTTGATTAAATGCAATATGTTGAGAGTGGGTTTTGGTGGGGTTTTTTTTACACTGGGAGGGTCATCAGGAAATGGAAAAATCAGGCAGTTTAGAAACTGAAAATCTCTTTTACACAGCCATCAAATAGCAGCCAGCAGCTTGATTTTTCTGCTAAATATGACACCCAACAGCGACAGAACATTGCAAATTAGGCACGGCTGGCGAGGAGATGTTCTACAAATCTGATTCTGCAAATCCTCCTCCATTCATTGCCTAGACCCTTTTAGCTCCAGCTGGCTGCTGAACGGTCATCCTGATGAAGCCTGTGGTTGCTCTAGTACTTTATGAGGGTTTGCTAAGATTTCTGGCTTTTTTAAACGTGTCAGGGACAGCAGCCGTTGAGCCCCAGGCTGGTTTGGGTTGAAAGTGACTTCTAAAGGTCCTCTACTCCAACCTCCCTCCCTAAGGCAGGGACACTTTTCACTTGACCAAGTTGCTCAAAACCCCATCCAAGCTGGCCTTGGACACTTCCAGGGGTGAGATTTCTGCCACGTCTCCAGGAAACCTGTGTCAGCCTCTCATCATCATCACAGGAAAGAGTTCCTTCCTAGTATCTAATCTAAACCTGGTCTCTGTCAATTTGGAGCCATTTTCTCCTGCCCAAAGTCCCTCTCCAGCTCCCCTGGAGCCTCTTTAGGCACTGGCAGAGGCTCTGAGGTCTCCCTGAAGCCTTCTTTTCTCCATCCTGAACAAACCCAGCTCTTCCAACCTGGCTCCATAACAGACACATCTCAGCCCTCCAACATTCCAACTATTTATTTTCTGAGGATGAGCAGTAGCAAGACCTGCTGCAATTAATTCTTGATAGAGCTCCTTATTTTGCATCTTGGTGTCATGGGGACATTTTTGAGGGGAAACCACAACCATGCCCCATGCCCTGCATAAGGATAATATGGCAGAAAACAGGGTTTAGCTGAAGGAATCTGTTTTACTACTGTCCACAAATTTCAGTCTCAAAGATGTTAGCTGAGAAGGAAAAACTTTGATTTTTTGGATGTCAAATTTTGGCACTGCTAATAAAAGCCAACCTCCCCAAACATGAGATAACCAGCAGAAGATGCCTTGGAAAAAGGCAATGATTTTCCATACACCAAATTAATATTGAACACTGGAGTTTTCTTTCATGTCCGGGGTATCCGCCATCAGATTTTTTTCCCTCATATTTCACATCTATCTTGTGTGTTAAGCAGAAGGTCTGATGCTACACAAAAGGCAGATAGAGTTTGGTGAGGTCCAGCTGGCAATGCCTTGGATCCCTGCTAGCTAGAGATTTTAGAACTTCACTTCTGAGTACGTGCAAGAAAACTCTGCCATTAAAACATCGGCCCAATCCCTGTTACAACCTTTGAGTTTGAGTTACCAGCATTTACCAGGAAAGAGAAATAATTAAAAAAAAAAAAAAAAAAGCCACTCAAGTTTTCCATTTAAACACATTCCTTGTGGAGCACAAACATCACTGTAAAGCCCGTCTTCAGAACTATATATTGTTTTAATCTTAGTTCCAAGTACTAGAACCTTGTTCTGCATGGAAGAGAATACCATGAATAGGCCAGGTTGCATTAGTGAGTGGGTCCCATCTGTCTCCTGCTACAACTCAATTTGATTTCATTCATTCTCTTTTGTCTCTTTCACTTTGGAGCAGACTTTTGAGAATCTCACAACAGGCACCAGGGCAACTGCTTAGTGTTCAAAATTGCTATTAAGAATCCACAGAGGTATCTCACAAACAATAGGACTGGCCACTTTCTCCAGGTATCGTTTCATCAGGCTCTTCAGAACCCCAAATAGAAGGAAAAGGCATTTCAAACCGTTATTTAGTGAGGTTAAAATATCTGTACAGCTTGCATCTGGCCAGTGTCAATGGGATTGTAAGGGTTTCTTTTAGCTTTTACTTGTTCTTTCCTTGTGACAATAGTAAGAGGGTATAGATATAGAGGGAGCTATTCTGTCTTTGTTTAAATTTTAAATAGGCCATAGAAATGCTGTTCAGTAGAATTTGATTAAAATTGGACTGAATAAAAACTCTTTCCATTTTTACTCAGGTAGACGAGCACCGCACATCATTTAATTGGAGGCATTATTTGTGTGATACTCGGTCTGTAACGCGCATATTCAGAAATGTAGATTGAAAATCAGTTTTCCTCTGACAAGATTCTGAAGTTCAACCATCAGCTCCCCTTTTTATGGTGATGCCAAGTAACTCCAGCTCCATTGCCCTTTATGTTACCACCAAAAATAACACAGAAAATTGGAACTTAATGTAAAGAACAGGAATTGGGAAGATCAAGAAGAAATTGTGCTCCTGAGTGAATCCCATCAACTCAGCAAAGTGGCTTAGAAATCCCTGGGAGGGATTGTAGGGAACAAGAAAATGATGTTTTTAGGATGGTCCACAAGGTACATGGGAAGGTAGGAGCTTCACCACTTCTTGCCAGGGTTTGAGGCTACTTTAGTCACATCTGGATTTCACCCTGGAAGATGGGGTTGTGCACCCCAGAGAGGAAAAGTCTGTGCTTTCACAAGTGCTCTGGCCAGGTTTTTATCCTGTGTAGTTTGCTGCTCTCCTTATGACTCTTTGCAGGACGTCTCTGCTAATGATCTTCTTGGTCTCTTGCTTAAAAAATATAGTGAGCAGAAACCCCATCAGGTGAAAAATTCTAGCTACAACCAGATGTGAGTGCAGGGAGTACAACAAGAAAGGATTGGTATTAAATATTGGATGAGGAATGAATGGCAGTTGTGTTCACACGCAGGACACAGAATCTGGAAAATGTGATTTGTTTTCCATTAATCGTGTCTGTTCTTCAACTAAAAAAGCTACACACAGATCTGCAAAGATCTCTGGGATCCCTGGAACTCAAAAAGGAAAGAAGGAACAACCAGCTCAAAAATTATGTGAAACCAAGTGGGAGATTCTCCCATTGCTCAGAAACCTGTAGGGTGACATACGTTTAAGTGGATATCACTGACTCATTAGCCCCAGTCAACAGCAAATTCCAAGTTTAAACTACCCACAGATCTCCATGGTGTACACTTAATTTCAAAACAATTAAAACAGCTGGATGGGAAGTTGAACAGCAGTAGAGGGCATAGAAGCTGCAAGATCACTGTTTATTCTTTAAGGAACTATCAGTCCTGTCAGAGGGAAGCTCTTCCTGCAACAGACTGGCTGATAAGGATGAGAACATATGGGAAGCCAGTATCTCATGCTTTAACAGCTTTCCTGTGTGGATGAGGCCCCATCCAGTGAGGCTTGCCTTGCTCTGCAGACCACAGGGGTGGATTTACTGGATGGAAGGTGGTCCATATGGCTTGTAGCCCTCTCCCCATTCCTAATGCCTTCATTGTCTGAGATGGGTTTTGCACTGCAGAAAAGACAGCAAACCCCAACCCTGAGTTGGCATCACCTTGATGCAGCTCCCTGTCCAAACTCAAGGGCTCAGGTGGGCATCCAATCTCACAGCCTTGCAAATGTTGTGTGCAATCTGTTCTCTGATGCACAAGTCCTGTGAGGAGCAGCTGAGGGAGCTGGGAAGGGGCTCAGCCTGGAGAAAAGGAGGCTCAGGGGGGACCTTGTGGCTCTGCACAGCTCCTACCAGGAGGGGACAGCCGGGGGGGTCGGGCTCTGCTCCCAGGGAACAGGGACAGGAGGAGAGGGAACGGCCTCAGGCTGGGCCAGGAGAGGATATGGGGAAAATTCCTTCATGGAAAGGCTTGTCCAGCCCTGGCACAGGCTGTCCAAAGAAGTGGTGGAGTCTCCATCCCTGTAGGGTTTCAAAAGCCATGTGGTTGTGGATGTGTGGGACATGGGTTAGTGGTGTCATTGGCAGTGCTAGAGAATGGTTGGACTCAATGATCTTAGAGCACTTTTCCAACCTCAAAGATTCTGTGGTTTGATCTGATTCATCCATTTTTTTTTATGAAGTAAGGCTAGACCTGCAAAGTGTCCCTCCTGCCCTTGTCACTGAGGTGAAAACACGAAGGCAAAAAACTCTCACCAGCTCTTTACGATAGGAATAATATCACCCATTCTTCTTGAAATGTTCAAATCCCTTTTATGCAGCCCCTTAGAGTTTGGGAAAAGTGGTTTCCAACAGGAAATTGAACTTGAGCTTACTTTGATTTAGCCAACTGGTCTCATCCAGGCTGCTGAATTCCAGGTTTGTGACAGCAATGTCACAAATCACCTCCTTTGCTGAGTTTTCAAAGCTCTTCTCAGCCATGTCTGCTTGATTGTTGGAGAAAGTGAGGCACATTGATGTGACTTTTCCTAAGTCAATAGTAGGGCAGAGGAGGCTACAACACAGCTTTTGAGGCCAAAACCACAGTTTTGGCTTACAAAGCATCGCCTCCCACCAATATTGTGCCATTTCAAATTTGTCTATTCTATGTTTATAGCTTTACAGGTGAACCTGCTCTGAGCTTTATTTCCTTCTTCCAGATTTAATCTTTTTTTATTAGGACTATTTAGCACTGATCTATGTATCAACCCTATAATACTCTGCTGACACACGAAATGTCAACACATCAAGTTAAAGTGCTGGATCCACCATTTTCCAGTGGCTTTTTGAAATGATAACAAGCGACACTTATAATTTGCCGCCCAATCCACTTGTGCAATAAGCAAAAAGCCAAGCAAACTGCTTCTTTTTTTCCTGCATAAATCAGTAATTTGTGTGGCAGAGCCAGAACCAACTCAGGCTGCACGGGGAATGAAGATCAAAGGGGAAATTCACCTGCCTGTCTTGTTTGCTATTGATCTGAATCGTAGCCACTTTATCAGTAGCACTTTGCCATCACCCCTCAAGAGATCAGAGCCTCCTATATCTTCCCAGCTCTTTTATTTATAGAACCATTTAATAAATACATTTTCTTTCCCTGGTCTCCTCTTTTGGTGTGCGTCTGTGTGTTCTGTTTTGTTTGACCAGCAGAAACAAAGGGTTGCCCTCAGTGTCAAGGAAAAAGAAGGGTATATGGCCCCAATTCAGCACAGCATGTAAATACGTGCTTGGTTTTTAACAGGGCAACAAACACATGCCCTTCCTCTTAGAGGCATGTAAATATGTGTGGGGTTTTGAAATGCAGCTGCATGACACAGAAGCAAATGTCATCAGGGGAAGGAACTGGTCAGCTGAATATTCATTTTCCATCTTTGCTTCCTCTTTCTTCCTCTAGTTCATTACTGGTAATTACTGGGGTGATTGGGGCAGGGCAAACTGCCTCCTGATGAAAGGGAAGGAACTATGAACCCTAAATGCCTTTTTGCATTACCCTTTAAATGGTAAAAGGGACAAGGCAGACTGTAAAAACAGAGAGGGGAAAATGAAATCCCAAACCATGCAGCTAAGAAATGAATAAATGACTCTCCTCTTCACGCTGCCAGTGTTACACAACCTGCCTGCATTGGATTGAGACCTACGTGATCCTCTTCTAATTGAAATCACTTTACCTTGACCTCCAACAGTAAACTGAAAGCTTGTTGCTCTTGCTGCCAGCAAAGCATGAGCAGTAAGTTGTAGGAAATCCCAGCTGGGGACACGAGCTGCATTCACATGGCATTAATCT
Source organism: Motacilla alba alba (assembly GCF_015832195.1). NCBI lineage: Eukaryota > Metazoa > Chordata > Aves > Passeriformes > Motacillidae > Motacilla > Motacilla alba. The sequence continues at coordinate 2,087,669 of NC_052046.1, read as the reverse complement.
CACACTCAGTGGCACTGAGTCAGGAGGTACCAGCCAGTCTGTAAAGCAGCCGTCGTGCCCCTCGGACGCTGCTGTGTCTGCTCAGCCTGCCCAGCTTCTGTCCTGTCTTTTCTGCTTGAAGTTACACAAGTACAGAAAGCAAGGCTGGAAGGAACCCTAGAAAGCCATTCAGGGTATGACCTTGACCTTGGGTGAGAAGAGCTAGACCTAAGACATGGTTGTGAGTATGTTTTGCCAGTGTTGGAGGTGCACTATTTCTCTAGGCAAGCTGCTCTAGGGCTTTGACAGTCTTTTTAGGGAGATTCTTAATTCTTCTGAGAGTCTAGGGGTGGCACAGGTGCCTCATCAGTCCAGCCAGGTTTGCATGTTTGGGTCTGAGTGAGGTTCACAGGATTTTCTGGAGGATTTTTCACAGTATTGTGACACCACTGACGACAAAATGCTGACCTACAGGGAAGAGCAGGGACAGGGTGGGTTATCTTACCATGTGAGTTATCTTAGCAGGTGCTGCCCATAATTCACCCCCTCTGTGGAAAACAGGTTATTTCCTTTTTAGCACTGCCAGCTCAGGTTCCCTCTCACTGAGTGTTCTTTTCTCAAAGGCATTAAAAAAAAATAAAAAGAGGCCTTGGGTTTCCTCATGTCATGTGTTTGACTACAGCAGCACGTGAGATCTCCAGGCTCGTCTGAAATGACCTTGCATGGGACAAGACCTGAGAGAAGTTGGAGATCCCCCTACTTCAGGGGGTCCCTGAGCCCACATGGGCTGGCTGAGGGCGGAGATGGGAACACCCTTCTCCATCCCCTTCCCCTCTCCTTTCCCCTTCCCCTGTCCTTTCGCTTCCCGTTGGAAACATTGCGAGGAGCTACATCAAAGATGAATGAAATCCTTTGGTATTTTTGATACTCGGGTTTGTATTTTTCTAGCTGAGTTGTGCACCAAATTTTACAGAGATTTAAAGATGGATTTGTTCCAACTGAGAAGCCAGAGGAGGAAGAGGGATTTACCATGCCCTGATGAAGTTCAGTCCCTCTTTACTAACTGGGATTATCTTCAAGCATTTGTTTTACAAGGCAAGAATAACTTAATGTAAATATAGGTGAGTATTTAATGGAACTGCAATCCAGCCCTTCATACACATATGATTTTCTTTAAGACAGCTGAGTGGTATTTACTGGCATTGTGGAGAACAAGAGGAGCAAGGTTAAATCTATAAAATGAAAGTACCTCAAACAAATGAGAGGAAGGCTCTGCAATGTTTTACTTACAGCTCAGAGTTCCTGGTGCTGCAGTGTAGGATCTGTGAGGCTAATTTCTGAAACAAAAAATCACCTTTTTTTCACTGAGCAGCTGCTTGAATTACGCCTAGAGTATTTGCTGTAGCATGTTGGATCAAGTTGCGCAGTTTGAAGCCAGAGGTGGAAAAGGTCCACAGCAGAGGAGAATGAACATTTTTGAGGTATCACTCCAGTGCCCACCTCCATGTGGTGACAGTGGCACAGCTCTGCCCCATCCTGTTGTGATAGGATGAGGGGTGATAGGTCCATACTAAGAGAGGGTTGATTTCCATAAGGTATGAGGAAAAAGTATTTTATAATGAGGGGTGGTGAAACACTGGCACAGGTTGCCCAGAGGTGGTGTGTCTATCCCGTGCCGGGAAAAATTCAAGGTCAGGCTGGATGAGGCTCTGAACCACCTGGTTGAGCTGAAGATGTCCTTGCTCTTTGCAGGAAGGGTGGAGCTGGATGACCTTTGGAAGTCCCTCCCATTCAAAACTATTCAATGAATTTATCATTCCATCATTCCCCCACAAAAGGAAAAAAGTTTCATGGCACTTGTGTGTGTCTTCAAGGTTTATAATCCAGGTGAAGAAGGAGAAATTGTGGAGAAAGCAGTTTACAAAATGGATAAGCCAGGACTGAAATTCCTCAGATGATTAAGTTAAGAGTTGGGGCCCATAAAATTTGGTGGGGGAACTCCCAGTGGGTTTCTGTGATGCCCTAGAGTGGGCGTAGGCTTATTGGAACTGACAAACCTTTGCAGTTTCCTCTGCCCTAATTACTTTATAGGGTATTACCATACTAATACACAAGCATCAGATCTGCCTTTTTTTTTTAATCTAAACTTGTAAAAACAGTGCAGCATTAGGAGTGTGGTAATAAACGAAAAACGTTAACATGCAATTCCCTTATGCTTTTGAAAAATTACTTCATAAATGCAAAGTAAAATATTTTCCTTTTTATTACCTGACAATTACATATTAAGAATTTCTTTTTATGTTTAAAAACATATGCAATACGGGCAGGCAGGCTCCAAAATGTAATTGCCTTCTTTCTATAAGAATCAGATGTCATTTTCTCCAAACTAAACTCTGAAAAGAGATAGGAGAAGCAAATTGTTGTATGCATTAAATTTTGAAACATCTGATAGCATTCCTCAATTAAACTATTTAAATGAAAAAAGATTGCTTTACAGCTCTATCATATCCACTGAATAAAACCTCTGTTGAGGCAAATTGGCAGTGGCAGGTACCAAATGCATTGGCCTTAATGAGACTGGACAACCTAATAGAGGTCATTGGTAATTGTTATTATATACAATATTGCACTGTCAAAAAAAACCCCTTAAGCTACACACATTGCTCAAGACATCTGAGTTTCATTGCTGCAAAGGAAGGCTTTTATCTTTCTATGTGAAGCAATATGATTGTTGTTTTCTCATCATGAATTACAGGCTGCTCTTTGAAGGTGCTATAGGAAAGGGAAGCAGCGCTGGTCACCATTGCCATATTGTGAAACACTTCATGGAGGAGATAAGAAGCCCACCTGGAACATTTTTTCCATCATTTTCAGTGGGAGCTGGGTTGGGGTTATGATTACACATACTTGCTCAAGCACTGTGGGTCCACTAGAGAGAGTCCTCTTAACTGAGCTGTCCTGGGATCAAGCTTAGCTGGGATTTTTTGACACTCAGCTGCTGCAGAACCTGAAGGACCAGAATCTGTCTTTGTGACAATGATGATTCCCTGCTACTTGCTAAAAAATTACAGCTCTTAAGGTTATTTTGTTGGAGGGAAGAATTAGCTCTTGTTGACTCCTGAGCCTGCTGTGCTAATATTAAAATGAGGCCCTGTTTAGAGGGGTCACATTCTACACTGCTGTTTTTCTTTTTCCAAGATCCTCCAGGTTCCTGCAAGCATTCCCAATGGCATTTGGGCCAAACTGAATGATTCACGGCATTGTGCATGCCCTCCTTTTGAATTTACAGAAAATATTATCATGAGTTGCCTAAATGATTCTGGAAACTGTGGCTGCCCCATACCTGGAAGGGTCGAAGGCTGGGTGGGACAGGGCTTGGAGCAACCTGGGATGGCGGAAGGTGTCCCTGCTCATGGCAGGAGGATTGGAATAGATGATCATTCCAAGGCTTCATAAGTTGCTCCATGTGTCTGAACAGAGTCTCCTGCCAGATTTTGAGGGAACAGGTAGGTGAGCATCTTTTTGGGGGTCTCTAAAACAAAGTGACAGTACAGTTCAATGACAAACTGTTTTCTCCCCGTATATCTGGTGCTCCTTGAACAAAACAAAACAAAACAAAACAAAACAAAACAAAACAAAAACCAATCAAACAAAAAACAAAACAAAACAAAAAACCAAAAAAACCCAGAAGAAACAAACTTGTTGATTACTGGGAATGTCTTGCAGCAAAATTTTGATACAAGCCCTGCTGTACAATCCTTTAAATGCTACACAAAAATAGCTAGTCTCTGCTGACTATTTTACAAAGTACACAATGTGTGTCCATTTAACCTAATAAAATATTAAATAACATTAAAGCCATGATATTTAGTTCTCCATTTCCATCTTACACAGCCTTGTAGGCCAGGACAAGGGAAGCAGAAAGAATTGCCCCTTCCTGATTCGGGGATGCTTTGAGCTCAGCTCTGCACACAAGGGCAGGGATGCTCCACCAGTGTGAAATCAGCTCACACTTCCAACCCTGCTGCCCTCTGTCAGTGATGGCATATCTGGGCCCAAATCCTTGCTCACCTCAGTCCTACATCACTGTGCTGGGCTCTTGGAATCCTCCCAGCCACACCCGTGGTAGAACCCATGGAGGAACAAAAAGGGTGGAAATTACACCACGGTTCTCAATCTTCTGAGGCTTTAATTCTCCTTAGATAAATTTTTACTGTGTGCTTTACTCTTATTTTAGAGACTTGAGCTCCTTAGCTGAATGTTGTAAACCATTAAGGTCAGCACTACAATATTTTAATGTTGCTATTTAACAGAAGCAAGATTTTTATGGCTGTGAAAACTGCTGCGGGGAAAAGAAAATGCTATGCAGACACCTAGCAGACAATTGCAAGTAAAAATCAAACAAAACTTTGGGCAAGGGAAATGTCTTTATGCAATTAATGTGTTAGCTCATACTGTCAGACTGATTGAAATAAATCACTTTTTTCCTTTCAGTGTGGGGGATTTCAAGGGAAGGACAGTACAAAGGTCCTTTCTGTAGCTGAAAGAAACTGCATTATCTTACATTTTTTCCCCATACCATGCATGCAGCTGATGCACAAAACGGTGTAATTACAATCTGACATGAAAGTGATTGTCTGAGCCTGAAAATCAGTAATGTTAACCTTCTCAAAATAAATTTCAATTTGATCCTGTGAATTTTACATTGAAATGAGTTTTTTCTTTAAAACCCTGGAGAAAACAGCCCTGTATGTGCGCATTAACAAACAGCTTTGCAAATCTAGGCTGAAGTGAATATTCAATTTCAGGAGGTCAAATTGAGATTCAGTCTCAACATCATGGCAACCAAGCCACATGAGCCAAAGTGAACTCTTTCCAGGCCTGGCAGAGATTTTACCTGTTACTAAGTGATCATTTGCCCCCAAGCGTCCCCTTTGCAGTCCCAAGGATATTTACATCCAAAGCTATATCCATTGGCTGTTGGTTAAATACCATCTCTGCAGTGAGTCTCCTGGGGAAGGTGGCTTTGTCTTCAAGACTAAAAGAAATTTTCTGTGTGATTTCAGGATTTCAGAGAGCAGATTTAAGCTGTCTCTTGCCTTCCTGCTGAGTCTTCCATCCCCGTAGTTAAAAACCCTGGTGCAGAAGGAAGAGGATTTTGAGGAGATACCACACTGTGTAGGGCAAACATCAATCAGATGTCCCAGACCTCGACAAATCCCAACCCCATGTGCTCCCATCAAGTCCCAGACAGACCTGGGATTCTAATACTGCACTGGAGATCTGGGGTCTGCACACTCCAAACTACCTTTGGTGTTTTTCTGTGCTCTGTACATATTAGGGCAGACAGTCCTTTACTCAGAGAGGGATTTCCTACTTTTAAGGACTTCCACTGCATTTAAGAAGTGTAAATAAAAAATCTGAGCTCAAGGCTTGGTTTCTTTTTTTTTCATACACACACAATCTGAGAGGTGAAACCCCTCAAAGACCTTCTCTCCTTAGACAGGAAAGTACTTGTGTGATCTGAACATGATCCCAGCTGCAGTGTTGGAGTCCCCATCCCTGGAGGAGTTTAGAAGCCATGTGGATGTGACACTTGGGGACAGGGGTCTGTGGTGGCCTTGGCAGTGCTGGGGGAATGGATGGACTCTGTCTTAAAGGTCTTTTCCAACCAAAAATAGTTGTACGAAATTATAAGTTCTATGAAAGCCAGATTCTCATCTTTTTTAATCTTTGAATCTTGTTTTGGCATCAATAATCAGATTTCTGAGGTTTCTTGATCAGCATTTGATAATCCTGTGGGAAAGCACAGCTAAGAACACAGCAAATTCTTCTGTCTTCTGAGGAGATTAAAAACTCTTCAGCTTCTTCCCAGCAGGGCCACAAGAAGAAGCTTTATTAAAAATGCTGTATTTTCCTACAGGAGAAAAAAAAATACTTAGGAATTCCTCACTACTTTCCTTCATTTTCCCCAGGTCACAAAGAACAAATCCCATTCTGCAGCAGGGTCATTAGCTGTATAATGATGGGTCATAGACCAGCACCACATTAATACCATGACTACGAGTGCACCTGATACCAGACCACAATAGGCACCTGCTGCTGGCAGGATCCACACATTGGCTTTGAACTCTGACTTGTGCTGGCAGGCTCTGCATGATCCTGAAACTCCTCTTCTTGTGGTGCCTGGAAGATACATTCAAAGAGCAAAGAAATCTGCATTTCCTATTCAACTTAGTAATTAATAACTTTTTTTTTGTCGTGTGTGAAGAGAGAAAGAACTGGAAGATTCTGAATATTTAATAAACTACCTGAATAATCTCTAATACAAATGCCGTGAAAAGAAAAGGACTAATAGTTTAGAGTTGGGTGGTGACAAACACCTCTGATGTGCCACTGGAGAAGATTCTGGTCTTTTGGGACAGCCTGAAGCTACAAATTCATGGCTGAATAAGGAGGATGCCTTGTGCACTAGAGGGAATATTGAAAGAGGCTGGAATTTTTCACTGGAAAGGAAAGGGTTAGAATCACAGAATATCCTGAGTTAGAAGGGACTCACAAGGATCAAAAAGGGCTAACCAGGTCATTTTCTTTCAGATGGGTTTCTTGAGCCCTAACTTTAAATACCCATGAATGAAAATTTTGGTTCAAGTAACATTGTGGAAGTTGCACAATGAATTGATTTTTTTTTTAAAGAAATAAATTTTTGTTGAAATTGTTGATAGCAAAATTATACATCGCAAATAGTTTCCCCAAGTTAAACAAAACCACAGTGTTTTGGTAACTTTTCACACACCTTTTGTCCTGCGCAGGGGAATGGAAGTTCATGCCCACAGATCTGACCTCATATGGCCTTAGACCTTCAGGAGCTTTGCTTTAGAGGGCACGAAATGCAGAGACCCTGAATGTGTTGTGGGATTGACAGGTCCCTGTGTCCTCTCACATCCATCTTTTCCCCAGCAGACAAGGGCATTACGGGGGGCTAATGACTGAAAACCCTCAATGGCCTGGCCACAGCTCTATTTGTGATCCTCTTTGGTGAACAACCACCAGGGCAGGGTTTACAGGCTCTTCCAAGAGCACAAAACCATTCCATGGAGCTTCTCCTGGCTATGAGATGCAGTGTGGTCGGCATCCATCTCTTTCCAAAAGGATGAGTTGCAGAGCACGGGCCAACACGGGTCTTTGGGTGTGGAGAAATCAAGGTCAGCAGGAGCATGGCTGTGTATGTGGCATTGCCAGGAGTCCCCTGCACAAGAGGGGACATGGCAGGAGGTTGCCAAGCACTGTGACACAAGGTGGAAGGTGGAGCCACGGTTTGTGGCACTCACGGTGCACGTTCTTCAAAGAGCTCTACGTGCAATAGTGACCAAAGCTCCACAAATGGACACTGCTGAAGTCCCCAAGCCCCGACTATCAGCTGAATTTTCAATCTGGCCTTAAATGAATTTGCCAAATTGGCACCTCTGGTGTCAAGCGGAAGCAAATTCTGCGAAGCTCGGTCTCTTTTATAGGGAAGCGCTATTGATTTTTTTCTTTTTTTTTTTTTATTGTCTTACTTTGTTTCTTCCAGCTCTCCCCTCCCTGCACCCACCTTCAGCAGGATTGAACACTTTGATTTAAGAGAGGCTGTTCAGTGCAAGAGACCCTCTTGGTGGCGAATTAGAGGATGCCTTGCCCCGCACATCGCAGCAGTCAGACCGCGGAGACGCGCGTATCCATCACCCTCACGCCCGGCGTTTACAATACAATTATACCCCTCCAGCTGGTAGCTGGGGCTGCTGACAGTCTACAATGTCACCCCAATGCCAATTAATAGGTGGATCTGGCCCCTAAGAAGCCAAATCCATCAGTGCCACCGTGGGTGCAGCACGCCAGCGAGGGAGCAGCGCGAGCCGTGCCTGGGCTCTGTTGCGTTTTGGAGGGCTGTGACTTGGTGGAATCACTGGGGTTTGAAGGGCAATGGCTAGCTTTGCACTTGCTTGCAGAGAGCTTCACACATCTCTCTTTTTGTCTACGGAACAGAACAGGGCTCTTCCTGAAGAAATGATTTGCAGTTTCTCTTAAAGTCTCCTCCAGCTACAGGGAAGTCACTTCTGACTGGGGAGAAGCATCTACTTCTCTAACATCTTTCCTATCCTACATCCAAAGGACTTTTTAGCAGAAAAATAAGGTCTTTGGTCACTCCCTTAACTCTGGTAGTTTAAGATCAGTTTTGAAAGCTCACAGCAACATCTCCTGTGCAGTCCATTTCTCTCTCCAACACAACCTTTCTCTCCTCTGGAGTAGCCTGGCACCTGTGGGTGGTCAAATCACTTCTGGCATCTGTCAGTTTGTGGAAAGGCTCTTTGCTTCTGTGACTTCAGATAACAGCACTGATAATACCAAAGTGCTCAGGCTCTGCATGTGTGATGTTCAACTCGAGCAACAGGGAATTTCCAAGGGTCAGTGTGTGACCCAGCAGTAGAAACCCACACAGATCTGCAAATGGGGAAGCTGAAGACACAAGCCAAGGGCAGAGGACTTAAAAAAAAATGTGTATCATTATGGAATTGCAAATTTGTTTCCCAAAAGAAATGTAGACTGTTGAACCCTTTGTTATAGTAAATCCCAACAGACTCCTTTGAGATCAAACAAAAAAAACAAAAAAAGTTAAGCAATTCCCACCAACTGCCCTTTTAAAGTCTTCTCTTGCTGAAGCTGCCAGAAGAACGAAGTTTCATCTTCCAGGACTGAAAAAATGAACCTTTGTTGCTTGGAAATAAGTCAAATCTATAGCTGGAGTAGACATAGTTGACAAAAAATAATTTTACTGAAAGGTCCAAAATTATTCATGATGTCAAGAAAAAACTGCACCACACGTAGAGACAAAATAAAAAATAGCCCAAACAATCTATTTGGAAAAGCTATTTCATTTTTCATTTTTCATTCTAAAAACACATTTTTAGTCTCTTAAGAAAACCCTGAAGACTTCATAGACATTAAATATCTTCTGAAATAAGCAACTCATTTTGAGTTGACTCAAATATTCTATCTTGTTTTGACCTAAAACTTTTATTGTCTTGCATTTAACCAAAACAATTAGGAAAAAAATTTTCCTTGGGTTTGACCTGAACAGAAGTTTCTCTGACATTTGCACCAGCCAACAACCCTAAGCCCATTATTTGTTCAAATTTTGTGAAACAGGCAGGGAAGATGTAAGATGGACAGTGAGTCACGGTCTCTAGTTTTAACAAGTTGCAGGCTGGGGCTGAAATCTTACCACCTGGGAAGCTCGTGGGAAATTTACCGCCAGCATTGCAGGAGCCAGAACATCATCCCAGCCTTTAATATTCCCCTTTGATGTACAAAAAGCTGTTTGCACCATTCAAAGGAGTTGGTTTTCCCTACAGACTGCCCAGTGAGGATGAGTTGCAGAAGACCCTCAGCATCTCCCATCCACCTTTTCCTCCCTGTGGCTTAGTGAGGGCTCACCTCTGGAGACTTCCAAACTGGACTTTAAGTCAAAGCTTAGGCAACATTTAGGTGTTCCATGTGAGTCACATTGTTGAGAAGCAGCACTGGTGTTGTCACCAGCTAAAGCTCCAGCAGAGAATCATAGAACCACAAGATGGTTTGGGTTGAAAAGGACCTTAAAGCCCTTCCCATTTCTCCCCCTGCCATGGCCAGGGACACCTTCTACTATCCCAGGTTGCTCCAAGCCCTGTTCAGCCTGGCCTTGGACACTTCCAGGGGTCCAGGGGCAGCCACAGCTTCTATGGGAGCCTGTGTCAGAGCCTCACCACTCTCACAATGAAAAATAGCAAGAAAAAAACCTGTTTTATAAATCAGTGCATGTGAACTCCTTGTTTTGTTCTTGTGGAGTTACTATTAAAATAGGCACCATTCTAACCTAATTGCATTTGGTCTGAAATGGAATATTCTCTTCTGCAGAATTAGTGGTACTATTAATTCCTTTAATAACACCAAAGGGGACAATTCTACTTGTCCTCCCTGACGACCTCATGGGGTACAGCCTGCCTACCCAACTCACCAAGGGCTTTGGCTCCAAGCATGTTGGGCAGCAGCAAAAGTCTTGGTTTCTTGTCTGTGACACAGAGGTAGGAGAGGAGGAAGATCTCTAGAGGTAAAACCTGGTTGTGACTCAGCTAGTCACAACCTCCACATTTGGACCCCAGGAATGCCCCATGGCCACCTGCAAAGAATCGCAGAGACATGCCAGCCAATATGAGGAAATACCTCCTGGACACCAAAAATGGTGTGGCTTTGGTGGCTGGTTCATTTCCCACTGTGCTCATGTGCCAGGACACCCCCCTGCAGACTGTTCATAAATACTTGTAGATGGACATGCCAAAGGTATTTCCCTTTTTCCACCAACACCCTTGTTCTTCAGAGATCCCTGTTGAGCCCTGGGCCTGGTTGGAGCTCTGGAGTGTTGCCAAAGTGCAGATGAAACACAGTGATTTCCTTACACAAAATATAAAAGCACAGGATTGACAGAAGAATTGGCCCTAATGGCTGAAAGCTTTCATACAACCATCCTTCCTGGGAACTGCATCAATGGAGGACTTGGCCACCATCAAGCCCTTACAAGTTGCAAGGTTTCAGGTACTGGTGGATACCAGGGAACAGCTGGATGGAGCAGGAGATCAAGCCAGGAGTTTCCCAGACAAGCCCTTTCACTCTAGTTCTGAACTGCTGTAGCTAATGCAGGTTTTGCCAGTTATTTCACCAGGGAAAAGCATAGATCTTTTTGTTGGCTGACACTGCTGGCAGTAGTTATAAATTGTCTTCTGAAATAGCTGGGGAGGTGTAAGGTCTCAGACATGAGCCAGCTGATGCTATTCCTTCAGCTCAGACCCAGGACCTGCCCTTGGGAGTGATCCCAGGCTGCTCCAGCCCCACAGGAAGTGGGCTTGCTCCAACTCCCACCTCAAGTGTCAGATTTTTCACTGCCAAAATCAGTTTCAAATTCTCCACCACCTCTCAGGGATCAGGCAGCACTTAATAATTAATACTCTGAATGCTTTCAAATCACCTGGAGAAAGAGCCAGCACAAAATCAAACTGTTATGGTCAATGTCACTGCTTGGGCTGTGAAGGATGAGTCCTGCCTGATTGCAGGTTTTCTAGAGCAGATTAAACTTGACATGTCTTTTTTTTTCCCCTATGAACAAGTCTCGTCTGTGCAGAGCAAAGCTTAAAATTCATTATTTACTTTGCATGATGTTGACATCACAACAGAGCCCCGTACACTCTGTCTCGACTGATGAAGAGAAGCAGAATCTCCTGTTTTGCATGATGAAGAAAAACTTCTGTAACCATCTGCATTTCCCCCAGCCCATAAGATTGCTACTCCAGGGACAGCCACACTCACCTTATGCTAGTGTGTTGGATGCTCTGAATTTTATTTTATTTTTTTTTAATTTGTACTAGAGAAATAGATGCTGTTCTGCCAGTTTGTCTTCCTCTCCATCCTGTGAGATAAAGTTATCAGGAATAATCAGATCATAGAGTTGGGGCTGGAGAGGAAATTGTACATTAATACTAATGTATCTGGCATTGCAGGAGACACCAAGCCTGCTGTTCCCTCATTGGCCTGGGAATGTTTAACAAGCTCACTACATACCTTTGCTTTGCTTTGCAAAAGAAGAAAACCCTGCACAGCTCCCCGAGCATCTGACAAGAATGCACAGACATAATAATTTCTTTGACCTCAGCCACATGAGTTTCTGAAAAGAACAAAACAGCATCATTTCATGGCATTTACAGTTTAAACCTTTCCTATTCAAGTTTCTAACAAAAAAAGCCAACAGCCCATTCTGGTCATGATTAAAATTCATAGGCTTGCTGCAGAGAACAGATGCAGAAGCAATTTTAGGCCAGTCATATCCCAGCTCTGCAAAATTAATTTGACAGGTTTGCATTAAAGCACTGATCAATATCCACTTTAGAGCAGCAGAGGCTAACTGAGAAAAAATAAGTGACCGGAGTGCTACCAGACGAGAAAAAATGAATCTTTGAGACTTTTTTCCCTCTAAGCTTGCACCTACATCAGAAGTCCTGACCTCAATCCATTGATCGGTTGCAGTTAACATGACAAAAGGCCTGGCGGATATACCAGAGCTATACCTACCAGGGAACAATCAACCCTGATACACTAAATGTTTGACAGAGTGACTAGACTGCTGAATTAGTATTTGCTTTCTGAGGTCTGGCAGGCAACCTTTCCGTCCTGCAGTTTCCTAGATGCTTACAAAAGGGATTATATATAGACATGGTTTATAGAACTTCTCTTAAACTTTCTTAAAGAAGCGCCTCTTAGTATTTTAAGCTGAGACCAAGATAATAAAACTCCACAGCCTTGTGCCATTCCGGTTACGTCTCCAATGGGGGAAAGGTGCATTTCTATTTTCAACTTAATAAGGACAAACTGTTTCATTAAAGTGCTCCAGAGGATTTTTTTTTTCACCTGTGGAAGAGGGAGGAAGCCACTCGAGGCACCAAACCTACCCCTAGCCTTGCTTAGGAGTGGGAATGACACAATCCATATTGGGGCTTGACTGGAGAGAAATGGCTGGAAATCTCTGCTGGTTTGGGTTCTGTGCGTTGAGTCCAGCCACTGAGAGCATTTTTATAACCCCACACACACCATGGATACATCAGCACATCACCACAACAACTGGTGTGGTCCTGGCTGATGTTGCCTGTGGAAGGAAGGTGTGGCACTACAGCATTTCATCAGATGGACTTTTTGTCTCACAAGTGATCCTGCAGCCACAGGGAGTGGTTTTAACTCACCAGGCACAGTTCAGGCTTAACTGCAACTCTCTTCTGCTCCTGTGGGACACTGGCTGTCCCTGGATGACACGGAGTCTGACCGCACCCACCGCACCGCTCACCGAGGGGACTGTGGTGATTTGCCCGGGGAAGAGAAGGAGGACGTGGTTTGGGGGCTTGAAAAGAAATATTAGAGTGATTTCCCACCTGCCTCTCCTTGCCTGGGATTGTGCAACATCCCTGAGAGTTGTATGTAAGGGTGGATGGTGACCTGGGGTGTGGTGAGGTCTCTCCAGGAGCGCCTCCTTCTTCAGCTGCACCCAACAGCTCCAACCAACATCCACTGTAGGCGCCAGGCACTGCTGCCTGCCACCACAACTGCAAACTTCACCCCACAGAGCAGACCCCTAGGTGAAAAATCTCTACACACATTTATTCTTCTCTGCCATTTCCCCCAGAATTGGATGCACCCCATGGGGTACAACCCTATACAACACACAGGACCTTCCCTACAAGAGTTGTTGTGAAGATACTTGGTTCACTGCAGTCTCCAGAAAATCACACATCTTTTTTTTTTTTATTATTTCTACTCCTGATAATTTTACAATTCTCAACCTAAGCAACACAACTTCATGTTATAAACTTGACTACAGTTAGGCATTTATTACCTGTAATCACATACTAATTACCTGACATCACTTCACAGCAACCTCTGAGTCTTAAGGACAATGTTTTTGCCAGGAAACATATGAGGTAAAAAGAGTTTAACCACCTCTTGAGAAAGCTGGTGCCCAGTACCAGGCACTGGAGCAAGACACCTGCTCATTTCTACTGATGTTTAACATACTCCAGCCCCAAAAAGGGACAAAATCTCATTATAATCTGTCATAGGCCCCTACACAGCACAGTCAAGGAACAGAACAGCCCATCCCATGGCTGAAGCACCCGATTTATCCTTGGGAAATAGAAGTTTAGTTCCCAGTTTTAAAGCAGACCTCACTCAAGCCACCAAGGACCAGATTTCTTAAATCTGAGGTGCCTAATTACCTCTGAGTTCAATGGAAAACTAAGCAAGTCTCTTAAATACCATTTTAAATCTGTCCTCAAGCTACTTGGCTCCTTTTCTGTCAAATGACAGTCATCACTTTCCTTAAATTCCCAAGGAGTACCATGAATAAATGTATCAGCCAGCTCCCCCACGCCAGTGATGGAGGGCATGAACAGCCCACAGAGGGACAGCTAAACCCCACAGCATCTAAAATATACTGAAAATGTCAAGTACCGTTTGCCAATGTACTAAACATTTCTATACACAAACAGATGCTGCAGGCATGTAGACACCAGCTGATACATCAAATTTTTTTCTCCCGTGCCTTGAGGATTCTGGTGGAAAAGAAGCTCGACACGTCCCTGGCTCCCTGAACCCCCCTGCCCTGGGCTGAGCCCCCAGCGTGGGCAGCAGGGCAGGGGGGATTATGCCCCTCTGGCCCTGGGCTCGGGTGAGAGCCCACCTGCAGAGCTGCCCCAGCCCTGCTCCAACAGCACAAGGACGTGGAGCTGCTGGAGCCAGCCCAGAGGAGACCACGGAGATGCTGCCAGGGCTGAGCCCCTCTGCTCTGCAGCCAGCCTGGCACAGCTGGGGCTGTTCAGCTGCACCAGAGAAGGCTCCAGGGACACCTGCGAGCCCCTGCCAGGGCCTGCAGGGGCTCCAGGAGAGCTGCCCAGGCACTGGGGACAAGGCATGCAGGGCCAGCAGCCAGGCAATGGCTTCCCAGGGCCAGAGGGCAGGCCCAGATGGGATATTGGGCAGGAATTGCTGGCTGGGAGGGTGGGCAGGCCCTGGCCCAGGGTGCCCAGAGCAGCTGGGGCTGTCCCTGCATCCCTGGCAGTGTCCAGGGCCAGGCTGGATGGGACTGGAGCAACCTGGGATAGTGGAAGTAGTCCTTTCCAACCCAAACAATTCTGTGATTTTATGAGTGTAAATTATTCTGGCCTTCGAACATAAAAATTGTTCTGTGACAATTTATGGACCTGGGAGCATCTACAGGAGCATCCACATAATCTACAATTTGTAGATTATTCTGGATTATTACTCTGTATTATTTCTTCCTTCTTTTCTCTGGGTAGGATCCCTTTTTAAATTCCTGCTGGAAATCATAATTGCTTTTCCTCAAGTCAGAAATTGCAAGTCCTAAAAACCTGGACTTCACTCTTCTTATGCAGAGCATTTAGGCAGGTTTCAGGCCTTCTGCTTTATCAGTGCCTAAATAAAACAAACCTCATGGTGTTAGAATGATAGGAATGGTGTCCATGGCAGGGGGAAGCAACAAGACGAGGCCCCTCCCAAATCAAACCATTCTGTGATTATATTTCTATGCCCAAGCCTTGCAAAGAATCACATTTAGGGACTCTGAATAGACATGGAAAAAATTCTGCTATTCTGAGCATCAAAATCATTCCTTCAACTCCAGCACCTCTTCTAAAGGTATGCAAAGCTTTTGTAGCCATGTGAAATAAAAGTACCTGTTGGCAGATGTGGTTTTCTGACCTGCAGATGCAGGCTAGGATGGCGCAAAATGAACTGTTGCACAGCCAGTACCAAAGCAGGGCACATTATTTGTTGTCAAAATTTCTGCTAATCTTTCACCCCAGACCCCGAGTCAGACACTTAAAAAATGTGGTATCTGTAGGGCAGCCTGAGGTGTCTGTAACACTCACAGAGGAACATACAGGCTGACATACATGGTGTGATTGCCACTACAGTCTCAGGAAGGTGCTGAGCACCTTGGCACTGCCTCTACTAAAGATAAAAGGCCTCAGATATAACCAACATTTTACCATGTTTTCATTTTTTTTTTTTATTTTAAGATCTATATTACAGTGCAGTGTATATCCCTAAATGTATATTGCAGCACATCAATAAAATGGACCAAATTTCCACCTCATTTGGAGCCATGCCTTTTCTTTATCGCTCTGCAATAAGTTAACCTCTTAAATATTACAACATGCTGCTCCTTATGTCTCTTAAATATTAAACAAGGGCTGTACAAAATAGATTCAAGAGCACACAGTAATCAATAGCAGTGATCACGAGGGCAGGAAAATGGAACCGTTTAAGGGTTTTTAATCTGGTGAATAAACCTGGCGCTTTCATTCAGAGAAAACAATGCAGCCAAAATGCAGCTGAATCACCCACTCTCTAACACCAGATTTTCCTCATTTCTCCTGCTTGGCACAGCTAGATTTTAAAAAGGAGTAAGAAGTCATCCAGGAAAAATACCTGCCAAAAATACCCCCGACCACAAACTATTTCATGCAGTCAATAGTTAAGTCTGTGCTTCAGAAATGCACTGGGGGATGTCTTCCATAAACCCCTGACATATATGCATTCTTCAAATCAGATGGGGGCTTCATTTTTTTTTTTTTCCAGAGCCCACTTTTATGATATGAACTTCTCATAACTGAGATGCATTAATGTGGTTTTTATGTATACATAAAGATGAGGTCTTTACAGCTGGCTCTGGGACCTATTTTCAAGTGAAATGTGTTTTTAGATACAGACATATCTGCAATATAAGTGTCTTACAAGGAACAGAAGGACATTCAGACTCAGCTGAGATTGAAATGATCTGTAGGAGAACAACCTAAGTTGTTTGTGCACTATTAATAATAGAGTGTCCATGACATCATTTTACTAATTACCTGAGTTTAGCACACTCCATGTAATGGTATTTGTTTCACTTTTCTACATGTTCTCTGAACAGTTCTGGGTTTTACTTGCGTGGTGATTAAAGAGAAGTGAAACAAAAGCGTGTCAATAAAAAGCTCATTACATTAATGCATGCATGTATTAACTCCCACCCGGGGAAGAAAGGAGCCGAGTGGCATTGGAGGGGTCTGGGATCCATCATGTGCGTAGAAACCTCCTTTGAAAATCACTCCTGCAAACACAGATTCAAGCATGTCACACATCTGCCTCCCCTGGGACAGCTGCTCCAAAGTGCTTGGGCTCGGACGTGCCCAGAAATCCACGTCTGGATCTCTGTGGTCCAGAGAGCAGACCAGAAGATCACCAGGGTAAACTTCCTGTCCTACATTTGTGCCACCCCCAGAGTCCCATGAGCCCTCTGGAAGACACCAATCCCCTCCCAGAAATTCCCATTTTCACCAAGTAACAAATTGCAACAATAATCTGCCACCTTTCCTGGCTTGTGACTAACCATAATGGTGTGCGTGGTGATAATCAATTTCAGTGCAATAACTATTATTTCTTCACTTATTTTGTAATTGTGAGCGTGCTGATAAATGGATTGGACAGTTACTTAATTTCACAATCTGTGTCGTAAATATCCTGTCCTGGAGTGTTATTTGTCAGCTTTGGCAGCAATATTCAATCACTGTCAAGAGTGTCCATGTCCAAGGCCAGGCTGGATGGAGCAGCCTGGTTTAGTGGAAGGTGTCCCTGCCTGTGGCAGGGGTTGGATGAGATGAACTTCAGGTCCCTGCCAACCCATACCATTCTGGGATTCTGTGATTCAGGAAGCCCCAGACATGCTGGATGCTCACAGATGAGCAAGACCCCCCCTCCCTCAGGGAACTCATCTGAAGCCTTGTAACTCCAGAGATGTCTTTGCATATGGAAAACTCAGGCACATCTCCATTAAATCTTGAGCAAAAGCCCTGTGGTCTGCTTGCTGTCACCAAAAAAGATTACATGGAGCAGAGCTGGAAAGGTTTCCCTTAGCAAGAGGAAAGGTGCACCTGGAAGGGACTGGCTCACAGCCCTCTCCAGCCACTCTCTGGTGAGGTTCACTGCTGTCCTGCTGTGACTTCAGGAGCACGAGACACCCGAGCTGTTATCCACAAATTATCTTTAGTCCAGGGAAGGAAAGGCCATGATTCACTCCCTCAGGGTGTCCAAGATAGGTCAGAGTCATGCCCTGAGGTCCCCTTTCCACTGACTAAAAGGGCATTTAAGGCAGCCCAGGGCGGAGAAATTTAGGTGAGGTGAGTCCCAGGAAAAAAAGCCCTTTGAGCCCCGTGATTAATGCTGACAGCTCCAGCCCATTCCTCATTTTGACATGGGCCTTGTCCTGCACTGGCTGCTGAGGGCTGGGCACATCCAGACCTCAGCGTGTGCAGATCCTCTGCACCACCCAGGTTTGAAGCTTTGTGGCTGAGGATTTCTTCCCTTGCCTGAAGGTCACTGAAGGCCTTGATCTCTGCAGGGTTCCAGTGCGTCCCCAGCACTCCAGGAAAGGGCAGTGGCAAAGGGATGAGGATCCATCTCCAGCTGAGTGTGCATCCTCAGCAGCTCCTGGCAGCCATCGCCATGGCTTCTTCCTTTGCCCTTGGAGGATGATCATGTTGTATGGCTGGAGATGGCCATGCCACTGTCTGTCCTAGCCCCTTGCTTAATAAAACCCTACTTTGGTGCATGCAATCTCATAATGATTCTCCCCCTGGGTTAACTTGCTGAGTTGGGCCCAGCCTACTTGTATAATTTTCCAGTCAAACCCTGTTTCTAGTAATTCAGGGTTGTTAATATCACCTTTGTTAACTGACAGTAGATACTGGAAGGTGGAGCAGACATGCTTGCTCTTTGACCAGTATGTCAATATGAGATTCCCTTTATTACTGCTTTTTCTTCTTTCTCAGAAAACTAAAATAAGCAAATAAACTACCCCTTGAGTTAGTGTTTGCCTCTCTGCTTTTACTCAGCACAAGTGGTTTGATTTTCCAAGGTGCTACAAGCATCAAAATTAATTGCAGTACCAGTTTGGGTTTGTTTTTCTTTTACTATGACTCTTATTATTGTGAAAAAAGAAGAACCAGGGTTTCTATTCTTCTTGCTGAAATAAGAAAATACTCATTTCATTGCCAGAGGTGCCTTGTAATGTCTTTCTAGATGTCTTCAGTAAAAGTCTCCTTGCCTCCTGTAAGTTAAAGAAAATGTACAAGCTGCCACTTTTATGCTTTCTGAGAGAGGGGAAGGGAATGTGGATAGAGATTTTGCTGTTAAATTTTGTCTGCCATTGCCTTATGGGAACTTGCAGCATATTCACTGTAAATTGTTGTTTGCTTCAGAACATCACTCCTGCTGATGCTGCCTTCCCTTCCTCCTGTAAATAAAATAAAGCAGAAAATTCAGAAACCCAGTCATAACCTAGTGTTTAAGGACAGCTCAGCCACAGTTAATTTGACTGTTGGCTAATAAATATATTAATACATCACCCCTCCAAATACAGAGGAGACCTTTCAAACTTCAGCATCATTGGCTAAAAGCCTGAAGGGGAAAAATGACTTGAAAGAACTTAATTCAAAAAATCCTTTAGGCCACACTGTTGCATCTTGCAAGCCAGTAAAGACGCAGACAGCTATGAAGAGAAAGACATCAATAAATAATCAGGGGTCTTAGACTTTTAAATGGGAATCTGAGCATTGCAACCCAAAGGTAAATTGAATCTTTTCCCCATCTTCCTAGCAGGTGCTCACGCCTGTGTAAGCTATAAAACTTTGCTCATTGTAAATGTAGCTTGCCCTTTCGACAGACATTTTTACATGGAAATGGAAAGTCTTAGCTTGAGACTGCTCGAAGGCATCTTTGCCTGCAGCAACTTCTGTTTTATATTTTGAAAGGCCTTTTTTTCCCCTTTCATCTTTTCCTTTCCTCTTTCTCTTTGCCGAGGGATATCTGAATCCTACTTAAACATTTTTCTGTGGTAAACAGCTTTAAAAAAGTGAGCTGTGCAACATGCAGTCAGGCAGTGGGAAGGATGCTTGTCACCACTGCATTAAAGGGGAGACAGCTGAGGCAATCAGTGATGAAACAAAATGTTTTCCATTTCTCTTCCTGACAAAACTGACTGGACACTAAGTTTGCCATAGATGCTCACTGTAGTAAGTTGTAAGTGCATTTAATCAGTTAATTAGTGTTTATACCCATTCAGGTGCACTATTAGATGGTGCCCTGGGTAGGATGAAGAGTTTTGGCCGTGTAACAGGAGACACCCATTTCTACTCATCCCCTTCCTTATGGACTACCAAAAATACAAAGCTGCTTTGCCCTCAATTTACCCATAACTTCAATATAACACATAATATTGTACTAAAACAATGCTCTTCCAATTATTATTACATTTTGAGGAGGTGCCTGTGTGAGCTCTGTCTCCAGTTTGGATCACAGCTAGCTGGGAGAGTGGACGGGACACTTTCATCCTAATTCCTTCACTCCTGGATGAGTCATCTGATGTGTGCATGGTCATGAAAAAAATCCTAAAAAACCTGAAGCTACATCTATGAAGCAGTGTGGAAATTGCACCTTTCCAACCCCCCATACCAGTTATCTCAAATAAGGGTTAACTCTGAAGCCTGGTGTCTTATTTCTGAGGAGGAACTCAACGTTTTGCAGCAGATACTTTCCTGCAGTGGGCTTAGGCACTGAGGTGAACAGCAAGTCATGAATCAAGCTCAAAGCAATCTCATGTCTCGTCCCGATTTGCAAGCCACAAACTTGATGTTTCACGGTGAAATTTTAAATATGACCTCCACATAAGTGGCTTTCCCTCTACTAGAATGAGAGCTTATAATCTGTAATTAAATGCTGTTTTCCCTTGCATCTTTATTGCCAAGGAATTCTGCATATGTTCCTTGACCACAGAGTCTCTTGGCTGCTGCTCACTCTTCCTTGTTGGGTCAGAATGTGAGGATTTTGTGTGTCTTGAGGCAAACTTGTCCTGTAAGATCCACAATGAGTTTTTTGCTCAAAACTTTCACTAGGTTTAAACACAAAACTGACACAAGGCGTGACTTGAGTTTGCTGTTCCATTTTGAGCTAGATTCTGCCCTGTTTAGACCAAAGCCAAATCCATAATCTTTCCAAGGCCAGAGTAACTTCAATCTTCTTTTAACATTGGATTCTTGAATTGTCTGTGGGCTTTCTGTCTTCTTTCAGTATTTGATAAGTCTGATACCTTTAATAAAGACTCTTCTTGGAGAAGAAGAAAAAAGCTGTCTTTTCTGCCCAACCCTGCACTTTCGTTCCCAAAATCCCACAAAACTCCTCTGGGAAACTCCTTAATACAGACAATTTCCTGCAGTCTACAAAGGTATTGCAAAAAACCATGAAAGTAAAAATCCCTTGTGGGCTCCTACATAAAGTTCCCACTACCAGACATCAGCTCTGGCTTGAAGAGTCCTGAGCCATAAACTGTTGAAGGCAGAAAATGTGGGGTAAGTAGCTCAACATGCCTATCTTTTTCTGATATCCTTCCCTATTGGGTTGGTTCTGACCACCATTGGAGAAAGGTTTTGGGACCAGCAGGAATTTTCATATGTAGTGTGTTATCAGGCCTGTGTGTAGGCACCCTCAGGCAGAAAAATATTCAAACTTGCTGGACTCTTTCCTTGTGTCCTTCTGACATGTTCCCTCAGTACAAGTTACCTGAACAATTTGGCAGCAAAACACAAACTCAACATTATGCTCCTCCAGATCTCCTCTTCCTACCCATGACCCATTTATTTCCCATACAGCAACTGGCCTGGGACTCCACTGGCATTAAGTCTCCAAACAAGCAGCAAGCAGTAAAAACAGATGAATGTTTAAAAACAACAATCCTATTTTCATGCAAATGTCCTCTGTGACAGAGAAGAAATGAAGAGCAATATTGTATATTGGAGGTGCAAGCAGAACTGTTTCTAAAAGTGGACTGTCTTTCAAAGTTTTCCATTAGGCATTCGCTCCTTAAATACTCTGTGTGAGCAGAGCTCATCCCCAGCTGAGGAGGCAGCCTGATCCATATGCATGAGGATCTCCAGCAAGAGATGCAATCTGCAGATCTGCCTCTCATTTGGACTCACTGTGGTCTGGTCAGTCCTGGCAAGGGGTCAGTGCTGGGTGAAAACATGTCCCAGATTTTTCATGAGCATCAAATGGAAAAAAACGCCTTTGGAATACAGGGAGCCAGACTGAGAGGTGGTAAAACAAGGGCAGAGATGAGGACAATGAGGCAATTTTTTGTTTCCTCCATCAGCCGACAAACCAAAGAGTTTTTCGTAGAATCACAGCATCATTTAGGTTGGAAAAGCTTTCTGAGATCAAGTCCAGCCATTCCCCCAGTCCTGCCAAGGCCACCAGGGACCCATGTCCCCAGGTGCCACATCTACATGGCTTCTAAACCTTCCAAGGACAGGGACTTCCTGGGCAGCCTGTTCCAACACCCAACCACTCTTTCAGTGAAGAAATGTTTCCTAATATCCAATCTAAACCTTTCCTCAAGCAGCTTGAGACTGTTTCCTCCTGTTTTGCCACTTGAGAGAGCAGACTGACATTCCCCTCCCTACCACCTTGCTTTGAGGCTATTCCCCCTGAAAGGAGCTCCAAAAGGAGATACATACAGAGGGATGAACATCTTCTGAGCCACATGGCAGGAAAGGTGAAAACCAGACTCTGTAATTCTGCCTATGAAAGGGTTTATTCCACTGAATCACCATGCATGTGGCTAAACATTTGTAGACTGGCAATAGTGCAGGCTGTCCCATCAGCTTTATGCAGTCCTGGTCTGTGTCCTCACTGTATCCCGTGAAGTTCTGGACTCCTTTTACAGGAGTCCTCCTGGGGCTGACTGTCTGTGGCTGTGTGTGCTGGGACATGTTGGTTCAACCAGTGGCATAGCAAGGGAAAAACCAGATTTTTCCATATTCTTTCCATCACTTTAGTGACATGAAGTGTCTTGGTTTCATGCGCCTGAAACACCCACCATATCACCTGAATTGCTGTGAAGAGATGGAGAGGTTTGAGGTGTCCATGTGCAAATAACTATTGCCACTAACCAGCTCCTAACACAGCCATTGGGTAAGTCCTTGGAACTGGAGGAACTCAAACCATGAACAACTTTACATTTTTTAACGCAGTGATGACAAGGAAGAAGTCTTTCAAGTCTGCACCAAAGTAGCTGTTTGTGAGGTTCTGGCCAGAAATTGCATTTATAGCATTTGTGACAAATGCATGACATTTATTTTCATTATTGCAACCCTCAGCCTCAAGTCTCATCCCCTTCCACAAGGCAGGAAAACTGTAATTCCCCACACTGACCATGTTTTGAGAGGCCACTGCTGATCTCATATCTTTATTTTTCTTCCATTTTTTATATTTGAAATATATCAGTTTGGGAGCTAGACCACAGTTTTACTGAAGTAACTGAGAACGTTGTCCTCATTTTAACTCTTGGCACAGGAGGGCCAGAACATGACACAGAGCACAGAGAAACAGTGAAGGGATTTCTCTAGTCCAAGGAAATGCTCTTAATTGCATCCTGAAAGCATTCCCACATGCTCCTACTTGTGTCTGCAGTAGGCAAACCTCCACTTGAATGCATTTCCCAGAGGTGGTGTTTCCCACAGGGAATTGTAGCCAGCCTTGGGCCTCAGCAAGGTTTGTCTGCACCAGAACGAAAGCCTAAAGAGCTCTTCACCTTCCCTTGAAACCTCTGTGGAAGCTCTGTTTCAGAGCAGAATCACCACTCCAGCTGCTCATGAGGCTTCCCAAGGCAGCACCTAGTTGTGCCTTCCCAAGTGGTGGCTTCCCCAGTTGTGGCACTTGGGAACATGGGCTAGTGCTGGCCTTGGCAGTGCTGGGGGACAGTTGGACCTGATGATCTTAGGGGTCTTTTCCAGCCTCAAAAATCCTATTTCTCGCAGCAAGAGGCAAGGATTATTTCCCAGTGCTGGTTGGCAAGCCCTGGGGGCTATGAGATCATTTTCAATGTAAATGTGACCTCATCATGATTGCTTACATTAAGGATCACAGTACTTTGCAAGTCATCCTAATAAATTCAGTTATCTGCCTGAGGAGGAGCGAGTCATATATCTGGTTTTTGACATCTGCTTTTCCAGGGTCTGTGAAAACCCAGCTACTTATTGCATGTGCTCATTCATGGACATTAATGCCATGGGATGATTTTAGACAAAGAGTATTGGAAATACATGAGAAACCAATCTGTGTGAACTAAATTATACTGAACCAATGTCCAGGTCATGCTATAAAAAAAACATAAGAAATCCCTTTTTGGAAGTACCTGTTCCTTGATTTAAAAGGGTGGGAATGCCAGTTGAGTTTGTCAATGACTCTTCCCTTTCTGTGGGAAATGTGAATTCCATGGGATTGCTGCTGCTGCAGGAGTAGGGGGCCCTCTTTCCTTACTCAGCTTCACATCCCCGGGATACTGTTGACCCACCAAAGGTGGCTATCTGGTCTTGATTTCTGGCAACTGAATAATTCAAAAGCAATTTATCTGCATTTTCAGGAGTGTTCAGGGAAGTCACTTCACAATCATTTACAGCTCATATACTATGGTATTGGGGAAGACTCTCTCCCCGTTTCACTCACTTGATTGATGAGTCTCAAAATCTCAGAAGAATCATAAATTCCAGCGACAAATAATCATGCATTAGGAAAAAAAAAAAATAGATCAATGCAATCACTGTTTGTTGTTTGCCATTCACTACTTGTGTAATTTTAGTCTTGCAGGCATCCAGTCAGACTCCAGTTAGAGTATCATGTTTGGGGAGTCAATTGTGTGCAGTGGGAGTGGACACTCTGGAAAATTCATAACGGACTGGCTGGAGAAAATCTGTTTTCAGGCATTTTCAGGTGAAAATTTATCAAAGAAACAGAGTCTGATGAATCAGCTTTAAGTAATGAACAGTGAATAGGGGCAAATATATCAGACCTGTTGTGAATGAGAAGGAACTGCCAACACCGGTCTCAGCCAAAAAACCCTCAGATTTCAGCTAGCTTTTTGATCCAGACTTTGGATAAAATAAGGGAAGTATTTCTTTGGATGGCTCCATTCCTGCATCAGGCTCTTTTCACCGCAAAGTTTTCCTCTCCAGCACAACTTGGCATGCAGTGTGTGTTCTCCATAAAGCGCTTAAAAGTGAAGGTAATTCAGCTGGTTTGCTTCCCTGCCTAGTGGGAGCTTTGCTCAGCGCTCAGAAATGTATGCAAGTGTGTGACTAATGTACAGCAAAAAGACTCAGGATGGAGCCACTTTATTCATTGTTTGTTATTGTTCTTTGTTGCTCAGTGTTTTGTAAATCCCCCTGGTTATGGAGACGTTTTTATTAGAGAATACATTTTTTGAAAATGGGGTTCCGCAAAAATGAAATTTCAGAGGTGTGTGTCTCAGCATTGATTTTTCTATTTGTAATAACACACTATAGCATATCTTGTTTTATATCAAGAGGATAAAATGTCCCTAACACAGTGATCGCCATTCTGTGGTAATGGATAAAGCCTGTTTATGAGATGTCATTTATTCCACAATAGACAGTAAATAAAAGCCATTTCAAGCTTCGGTTAAATCAAAGCTTGTTCGGGATTTCAGCAGATTTGCAAATTACCTTTGGGACCATTTTCAGATTCAGTTGTTTTCCCACATGCTATTGACTACCCATGTTTTACTATAAATACTACTTCTTGCTCTTTCTCTCTCTCTCTGTCTCATACCAAACCCTGGGATTGTAGAGTGATTTGTAAAGACAAGCAGATAAAGTAAATACACTGTATTAAAATTTCTTTCCTGTCAGTGTAACAGAAATAAAACCACAAGTTTTGATGGCAGACTGAAAGCCAAAGAACAGGATACTGGATGCAGTATTTTGGAAAATCCAGAGGTCTTTGTGAGATCTTATAAAAGCACCGAGAAAGGTACAGCAGAAACAAAGGCTTTGTAAAAAAAAAAAAAAAATCTACTAAAACTGCCTCACATCAGCTACTTGGGCTTTGGAATTTACTGCTGTTATTGGACATAGTCATAGGAGGATGTTGAGGCCACATGTCCCTTTCTTGCTCTGCCTTTTAGATGGAAGTGTTAAGGTCAGCCTACAATGGATGAAGAGTTCTGGGCCTCTGGACTCAGAGGCTACCTCAGCGAGCTGAACTCATAACACAAAACACAGTCCTTAATCAGAATATCACACAGATGTTTATATTTACAAACACTGAGACGGGAACATCAGGTGTTTTAATTTTGGGTGCATTCTGCTTGTTTAAAAAAAAATGTGGGTCACTAGTGAAGAAATGCACTTTAGGGTCAAAAAAACTTTTTGGAAATTCAGAGCGCTATTATCTGATTAGAAAAAAGTCAAAATGGCTCATGGCACACTGTTTGTAACAAAGAGGCTTCATTATTTTCTCTAGAAGGTTCGCAGTGGGTATAAATGAGCATATAGAACAAATGACTCTCAGCCCATTAGACCATGGACCTTTTTGGCTTGAAATGTCCTCTCCACTTCCACTTTCCCTTTGCTTTCGTTAGAAAATCTTCCAAAGAAGCAAGATGTTGTGGTTGAGAGCCTTGAAATGTCCCATTTGACCTATAAACTTATGATTGCCAAACCACCAAATATTCTGAAGCATAGGGGGAGATTTACACTCTCACAAATTTATTCCTTCCTTTTAATATTTGAATCCAAAAATCAGTTATTCCCAAAAAAACCATCTCTGTGAATTATTTTCCTGCCACCTTTTAAAATTGTGGTGGCTGTCAGTAAAGGGACAGGTTGACACCATTTTACTCAGAAATAGTTTTCAAGACACAAAAAGGCTGAGCACCAGCAGGTATTCAAGAACTCTCATTTAGGACTCCATCTGGACAATGACACTGATTTCAGCTCTGCCCACTTCCAGCTGCTGAGATTTGGAGCCACAGTCTGTACCTTAGGCCTTGGAGGGCTCCAAGGTGGTCCTCAGAGGTGCCCATCTTTGAACAACACTGAATTTTAATCCAAAAAACACTGGAATTGCAAACAGATGGACAAACCTACTTTCATCCTTGTAACCCCTAGGGAAGTAAAGTTGCAGTGGGAAAGCAAGCCAGGTTCCCTTCTAGTTCATACCCTACAGAAAAACATGCCATAAAACCATTAACTCAGGTAACTCAGGCTTGGAGAGATAAATGCAGATCCACCATTCTGTAGAAAATAATGTGAATGTCATGTTGTGGTTGAGGAAATCAAAAATAAAGAGCTCCCCTCCTCCCTGTAGGACACTGCATTACAGGATCAGCAACTAGACTGTAATTTTTAATTCCTGTAAATGGTTTAGCACCTTTAAAAGTGGCCATGCATTGTCCTGGCAGGTGTCCTCTGTGTCTTAGTGATCTTTAATCCAGGAATTCCACAAGGAACCTGATCACTGTAAGAAACGCTAACAAGGTCTTTAGGTTTCTTAGAACCATATTCCTGAGCATTTTCTTAGTTTCTGGATTTCAGGAAGCATGGTGTCCTGTCCTGACTGGACTTTGAACAAAATTCATGGAGAACATGTAGGGAAATTGATTTTGAAGTTTGATGATACTTGGGAAGAGCCTTTGGAATCCTTATGATAATACATGCAAATATCACAGTCTCTGAAATCTAGCAGCAAACTGTGTAGGGAACCAAGCAGATTTCCAATGGAGAACCTTCTTCTGTTTCTGTGGAATCTCATTAAAAGTTACCTCACTCTCTCAGAAATATTTCTGCTGGGAAGAATCAGGGATTTAAAATAGTTGCAGGGGAATTTTCGGATCTCTGTTGATGGGGGACCACTTTGAGAAGAATCCTTCTGATAGTTGACCAACCACAGCTTTTTCAGAGGTTTTAAATTTTCACCAGAATCCTGATTTTTATTCTGTTTCCAAAAAAAATCCTGCTTTGAAGCACTATAATATCCCAAGTGCTCCATCAACCCCAATGTCCTTTGTGCATCTCTGTGCTTGTGCATGCTTTAATGCATAAGGGGATTCCTTGGGACCACTGATCTTCCCAAAATTTCATCCCTTGCCCATTTTGCAGTTTCACCCAGTTTTCACCCAGATTTCAAGAGTGTTGGAGCAAAAGGCTGCTCTACATAGATCTTCAACCATGAGGAGTTTTTTGATATTGGCTACTCTTTCTTTTTTAATATTTTTAATGTTTCAGTTGTCCACTCAGGGAACAAATATGATGCTGAGTGATCTGGGCAGCTATTCACACACACAGCTGTTAGTTCATAGACAAATAATTTTAAAAATATTGACAATTTTTTTCTCATGATATTTCTAGGAAGAGGATTTATATGGAAGAATTTCACTAGGTACAGCAGATATATCCATTCCCCATTACATGACAATTATACTTATTCTCAGCATTGCTGTGGTACAGAGAAGAACTCAAAAGGAAGGTAAAAAATAGTCAGTTCTGGATATGGGATGAGAATACTGAGTGTACTGCTCCAATTTCTTTACAGTTTTGCCTGAAAATACCATTACAGTTAAAGTTGTGTCAGCACTTTCATTAGAAACCCAGTTTTGATTTATAACACTGGCTGCAAAAGATTTGCTGCTGGCTGAAATTCAGCATAGGGTCTCTGGCCAGGGGAAACATTTTAAACATTTTTTGGAAGATGGTTTGAAACAAGTTCTATTATTCCAATGTTACACAGAAGATTTCCTTAGATTTTACCAGGTGAAGCTGGGGTTTGGGGTTTTTTGGTTTGTTTAGTTTTTTTTTTTTTTTTTTTGTTTTGTTTTTTTGTTTTTTTTTTTTTAACAAAATGAACAGAACCAAAGGGTTATTTGGAGAGATTACCCAATCTTTTAAGTTCCTGTCCTGGTTTTGGCTGGTATAGAGTTAATTTTCTTTTTAGAAATTTTAAATCATTGCCTTAAAAATCTGGGGGTTGTGCCAGAAATCCCAGGATTTGCATCAAGGAGCACCACCAAAACTAACGAATGCTTGAAGCAGATAGCCAGCAAACACACATTTTGGTGCTCCCAGCCCATTAACAAGTGTTTAAATCGCTTCACGAAACTGTGCTCAGCGTCTCTGCCATCCCTGCTTTATTAGCTGGGCATTAGCAAGCCCTGGCAGCAGGCAGGCTGCACGGTGTTGTTTGGATTAATTCAGTGCTGGTGAGTGGTGTCAGGCTGACAAGGGACAGGGACAATCCATCACCTGGACGGTTACAGGCGGCAGCTCCCTCTTCCCACAGCCGCTGCCTGCGGGCACGGCGCTGGGAAACAAGAGCATCACTCGGCCCCTTGTCCACCCAGCCCCAGCCCCTTGGTGGGAGACACCAGCCTGCACAGCAATTAAACCATTCCTGCTGCAGACAGGCACTAGAAACACTCCAAAAACACCACAGGCTACCAACAGAGCAGCAGCAGAGACAGCACGGAGCTGGAAGAAGAAGTGACCAAAACCTGCTGCCTATTCAGCTATTGATCACAAAATCATGGAATTGTTAAGGTTGGAAATGTCCTCTATGATCACTAAATCCAACATTAACTCAGCACCACCAAAATGCCACATCCATGATCGCACCACCAAAATATCCCAAAATGCCACATCCATGATCTGTGCAATGCTTCCTTGTGGAGTTCTGCTATTAGGAATGGTCCTGTGGAATCATATAAGTTACATTCTAGCACTGGTTTCTGAAACAGAAGATATCCCTTTATATTGCAGATGCCTGACCTCCAAAAAAAAACTTCATCTAGGTGATATAACAGTGTACACAGGAGAGGCTGTAGAGGACCTGTGAGATTTTGAGATTAGAAACCAACCTTCCTTCCTTCCTTCCTTCCTTCCTTCCTTCCTTCCTTCCTTCCTTCCTTCCTTCCTTCCTTCCTTCCTTCCTTCCTTCCTTCCTTCCTTCCTTCCTTCCTTCCTTCCTTCCTTCCTTCCCTTCCTTCCTTCCTTCCTTCCTTCCTTCCTTCCTTCCTTCCTTCCTTCCTTCCTTCCTTCCTTCCTTCCTTCCTTCCTTCCTTCCTTCCTTCCTTCCTTCCTTCCTTCCTTCCTTCCTTCCTTCCTTCCTTCCTTCCTTCCTTCCTTCCTTCCTTCCTTCCTTCCTTCCTTCCTTCCTTCCTTCCTTCCTTCCTTCCTTCCTTCCTTCCACCACTTCCTTCCTTCCTTCCTTCCTTCCCCATCCAGCCATTTGTGCCAACGCTGATACTCCAAAGCAATGAAAGCATCATCCAACACAAACAGATACACACACATAGGATTGTAGTTGGAAATTTGATGACAAATATTATAGAATCATAGAAATACTTTGGCTGGAAAAGCTCCCTGAGTTTATCAAGTCCAGCCCAACACTGCCAAGGCCACCACCAACTCGTGTCCCCAAGTGCCACATAAACATGGGTTTAAAACTCTCCAGGAATGGGGACTCCTCCACAGCAGCCTTTTCCAGGGCTGGGCAGCTCTTTCAGTGAAGAAATCTCCCTTATAGCCAATCTAAGCCTCTCCTGGTGCAGCTTGGAGCAAATTTCCAAGGCAAATTAAAGAGGCGTGGAAACGTGGTCACTACATTTCAGACTGTCAGAACAGACCTTGCCTGCGATTGGGCCTCATTTTCCAGGCACAACTTGCATTTAGGGTAGTCCAGAGATCCCTTCAGGAAATTTTTTTGGACAAGGCAGCCCTGCATTGAGTCAGGCCATACCATGCCAGTGAGCTGCAGTGCCAGCGAGGAACCTCAGACACCCTTAAATTATTAAACTTATGGTCATTTATTAAACACTGGGGGCTATGGATAAAAAAAATATGAACATGCTGATGTGTCCACCAGATTCTGGCACACACTGGCGTGACAAACTGCAAAAGATGAACCTTCCCTGCAGTAAATAGCTTCATGTTATTATCTAGACCGTGTGAATTTTGGGGTGGGTACTGCATCTTACAGGGAGCACTCACTGCATCTGGCACAGGGGTATGCTAAGCTCAGCTGGAAACTAGAGATGTTGTAATAACACAGAAGTAAATTAGCAGAATCTGTCACAGTATTCTTGGCAAAAGCTTCAGAATAAGTAAAAATGTACGTGAAAATGCAATGACAATTTTGCTCCCCTTTCTGACAAGGTTACCCTCTCAGGTTAAGGGGAAGAAAATAAACAAAAATTCAGAGGAGAAGATGAAGAGGTACATTTGAGAGCACCATCCTCAGGGAGCCTGGAGGTCCCTTGGGGAAGGTATTGGGAGCCCTTGTGTAGTGGTTTTGGTTCACCAATTTAAGACTTCCCCAATTTTGAGATTTTCCCAACCAATGCAGTGAGACAGAGAGCTGGGTCTCACCAAGGCTGAGGGCTGTGGGAGCAAGGCTTGGCATGAGGATGACTAAAGCAGCAGCTCTGTGAGGCATGGGGAGACAACAACCCCCTTTTTGCAGTGCAGACCCCCCACCACCCATCCCCACAGCCAGGCACATCCTGAGGTCCAGCGCTGGCCCACTGTGCACAGGCAAACAAAACACATCCAACTTCCACAGCTCTGCAACTGGGGTCTTTTTAATGCCACAGCTCATGTAAATAAAATCCTTTTACTGTGAGTCTTAATTAAGGGAATGATTGTTTCTGGCCATCGCTCGGAAGGCAAATGTTTTAATTGGTTCTGATGTCTTTTCCTGAGAAAGCTTTTTTTTCTCCCCAGAAGCCATATATCCCAGGGAGATTGCTTTTCCCTGCTGCCTGTCCTGTAAGGGTCCAGCAGTGGCGGAGAAAGGAGCTGGTTTAAGGGGTTATGGAGTGAAACATGCACATGAGTTAAAGAGCAGGAGCCGTTTAAGATCCCGAAGTGTCATTAGCAGTAACATGTCACATAAAATGAGGTGCGGATTTCCATTTTCATTTGAACTTCAGGTGTTTAGTAATCCAGAAGCTTTATTTAAGGACTGACCTTTAACCTGGCCTGTCATTCCAATTGCAAGGAGTTGATGGCCACTGGGAATCAATGGGCAGCATGAAGGTCACTTCCTAGAAAAACTGTGGCTATCAATGTGTCAGTTCCAATGAAGTATTATAACAAAGCAGGCAAAGAGCCTATCTGGGTCTACAAGGCACCAGCTTGCTCTCAGGCTGCTTCCCCACTTTCAGCTATTCTACAAACACAAATAGAAATAAGCCGTTATTTAATGATATGTGCTTCTGAAGGCGTGTGCTGTTTTCAGTTCTGTGAGTGGCACGAGAAAGGGGTGGTTAGAAACCCAGCACTCACTGATCCAGACGCTGGCTGAGGTCCCCTTGTTCCTCCACACAAAGCAATGCAGCAGAGCAGCCAAGGGGCCACTGATCCAGTGAGACCTGGACAGCCCCTCCTGGCACAGCCGTGCCATGCCGTGGCCACAGAACCATTGAATTGTTTGTGTTGGAAGGGACCTCAAAGCTCGTTCAGTTCCACCCATGGGCAGGGACACCTTCCACTGTCCCAGGCTGCTCCAAGCCCTGTCCAACCTGGCCTGGGACACTGCCAGGGATGCAGGGACAGCCACAGCTGCTCTGGACACCCTGTGCCAGTGTCTCACCACCCTCATTGTGGAAAGCTTTTTCCTTGTATCTTATCTAAAGAGACTCTCCTTCAGTTTACAGCCATCACCCTTGTCCTATCCCAGTGCAAATTTGTTTTTCCTTGGTGACATCCAGGATTGAACACAAGCCCTGGACAGGATCTGTCTGTTTGCAGCACCTCCAGGTGGACACAAAGACCAGCGTGTGCAGGAGGAGAGAAAGGAGCTCTGCAAAAGCACAAGTGCATGGGGACAGGGCAAGAGAAGCAGAATGGTGGGATGGTGTTAGGGTCACAATGAGCTCAGCACACTTTCCTAGGCCTGAAGAAGGAAAAAAAGGTCAGTCTGACCTGGCCACACTGCTGTGATTAAAATGAATGTTTACTGACACAAGAATTTGCTTTGGAGGTTTCCACAGAGTTTCTCATTTGTGTCCTGGCCAAATTCTGTGGCATCTCTGCAGTCAGTTTTGTTTGCAATCATGTAAAAACTGGGTTATTTCAATATCAGCTGAAATCCAAGAACTTTAGGCTTTTAGGAGTGCATCTCCAAGAAGTCAGAACTCAACTCTGGCAGTGGACAGTGTGTATTGGATGGCCACTTTAGGGTGGTCTGGGGAAGAGTGGGGGACTAAAGCCACATGTGTCTGTCATGAAGGCCAAGTGAGTCCCTCCATGAGAGCTGGAAAAGCAAATCCCAGCCAAGGGACAAGACAGCAGCCAGGAACTTGTGGGATGGATGCAGATTGTCCCAGGCACGCACACACACCACCCTGCCTCATCCCAGTGCCAGGTGGAGGGCAGATGCAGCCCCTCTCCACATGCCAACTGCTCCTGCACTGGGGAAGATTTTGATTTGTAGGGTCAAAGATAAACACAAGGATTAGTCAAAATGTCTCCATCTCCCACCATGCCTTTGTGCTGGTTTTCAGCATGGAGGTCTTTTCTGCAATCTGTCTCCAGGGGTTTGGAAATTCCCCTACAGGAAAGTTCCTTGGAAAGCCTTTTGAAAGACCTTTCTAATCATTAATAATTACAGGAATTTGTTATCAGCCTTTTCGCATTCTTGCAAAGCTTTCAAGATCTTCTCCAGTAAACCCATTCCCTAAAAATTGTGCAAAACAGAATTTTAATTGGAATTTTTTTTCCAGCCACAGGAAGTAGAAAGAAAACATGTTTCTATTGTTGAACTTACTGTTTGTGTATTAAATGTCTGCTTAGATCACTGAGCATGCAGATCCTCTGAGCAAAATCAATAGGAAGCTTATGCCTGTCTGCAATATGGATATGAAACTCTCTGTAAAAGGTCAACTTGACACAAATTAATGAATCCCTGAACAAATCCAAAGTTTCAAATCTGAATTAAAAATTGAGAAACGTGACCAAAAAGTACAACCAGAGGTTTGGGTTTCTGGCAACAACACGTAGATAGAAACTGGAACAGGATCAGAGAGAGACTGTTAAAGCATTTCTTCTGTGGAGACAATACACCCTGAGCAAAAGTGAAAAAGTAAAATATAGTTATGTTATAAAGAGGCAGCACAGTTTACTAAACATGTGATTTCAGTATTGGTGTCCAGTTTAAACTGGACACAGGAAAAGTGGAGTTAAAATACTCATAGGACCCACCTGCCCATTATCCTGCACTCCATCAGCCTCCAAGAATTTCAGTCACTGAAGAGAGGAATAGAACCCCTTTAGGAATTTAAACAGCGAGTCAGATCATGCATGGAGATAATCTGTCACACTATTATTTATATTTCCCAATACTTTCTTTCAAACTCCTTTATTTCCTCTCACTTACATTCTTTGTGTCCACGTATTAAGGAGGAAAAAAAAAGTATTTATCATACAAAGGGGCTGCTCTAGAGATCTCTACACATACTTACCTACCTAATCCTAGTTATAAATGATCAACATTAGTTCTATTAAATGGATTTTAAAATGTGTTTATTCCCACACCCTGCCCCTGGTTTGCAGATTGAAACATTGGATGCTAAACACAAAGGTGAACATATCCTTTTTGCAAACAAACAAACAGAAAGAGCACACTTTCTACCTCTAGTACCAAAACCAAGTTATTTTGGAGATCCTGAAAGAGATGGAGATTGGCACCTCAGTTCCAATAGAATTGCATGGAGTGGGGCTTATTCCATACAATGAGGTCCTGTGCATTTTTTATTTTGCCCTTTTTTTCTGGCTCTCATCACGTTGAAGGGTCTCTACCACTTTCACCTTAGATGCACTTTGCCTAATTTACACAATGACAGTTTCCACTGTGCACACACAATAACAAACCCACCGACTCCAGAGCAAACAAACCCCGTAGGACGGGCAAGTCCCGTGCGCCGAGGATGCTGCTACACCAAGGAATCAAGATAATCCGGGCTGGTTATTGTCATGGTTATTTTTCCCTTCTATTAGAGCTGGAGATCCCCTAGCAAAGACCTGGAAGCAGCCTGAGTTTCCATGCAATAAAGCAGCAGTGAGAAAAGCTCAGAGTAATTAAGTGGCTGACGCACAGAAGAAGCCGTTACAAAGATTTGACTAAATTGCCCATTCATTAGTAGCACGGCATGGAAGGAGAATTACAAATAGACAATAGAGCCTGCAGTAATTCAATCTAACCTTGTACTTACAGAAAACAATGAGATAATGAACAGAAAAATTACCAGGCACATATTGCATTTTGTGGAAGGCAGGAAGAGGGAGGGGGATCGGGTTGGGATTGGGGGGATGGAGGGGTGGAAGTGGGGGGTGCCGGCGAGAGCGGCCTGGCACATGTAACACTAATGGCATCGCTCAAGCTGAGCAAACATTTCTCCAACACAATCATAGTTCTCAGTCTAAGGGCCTCTGGGGAGCTGAGATGAGGCTAGATCGTGAACAAAAAAATGTAATTTATAAGGCGTCTGTGGACTGGAATTTATCATCGGATCCGCTCGCCGCCGCTCAATTGATATGTAGTTGATTTCAAACAACACCCCCCAGGCGCCCACAGGGAACATTTTTTAGATTTTACGCTTGGATATATCTGTTTAACTCACCATTTACCAAAACAACGGCTGATGACAGCACAAACAAGTCACTCTGGGAAAAAAAAATACACAGACATACACAGGCACACGCAAACTCGCCTAGATAGGACTGAGCCATGAGGGTAAGGGCTTTGCTGGGGTTACAGGGAGGGGAAAAACAGAGGCAGAGGCTAAAGTTGGGATTTTTTTTGCATGGAAGACATGGATGAATCATCCACTAATTTTTTTAGCCTGCTTTGGAGCTCTCCACTGGTCTTTTTTGCATTTACTTCCGCAGGTAGGTATCTCATGAAGCAGGTGTTGAAACTGGTGGCTCTGGGAGGAGGCTGTGGGGTGAGGTGGCCTGGGTGAGAGTTCAGTGTTGAGGGAGTTTTGCAAAGCACAGCAAAGCATGTCCATCCTTTGTCTTGACAGCAAGATGTCCCAGCATCACAGTCCTGCTCGTTCCTGCGGTGTTCCTGAGGTCCTGGCACTGGGGGGAGAACTGGGGGGCACCAGCTGGAGCAGGGAGAAGAAAAGTCATCGACCCTCTGTTTTGGTGCCACCGGAGATTCAAAACCAGCCTCCTGATTTTGCAAGGGATCTCATTGCCTGAGCTAATAAAGTGCTGCTACTTCCCATCTTACACGAGAACTCGTGAAATTCCCACAGATGAATTTTAACATGAATAACAAGAAATCTCCTCTGACCAAGCCAGTTCACACAAGAAATTTCTGCTGCATTTACTCTCCAAAGGAAGAAAAAACAATGCTGACTTCAGACTATATCTTGAAATTCCCTTCTAGCACTGTGCAGAAGCCCTGGACTCAAGCTCTTTGTCGTGCCAGGTGCTGTGCACACAGCCTGGAGGTGAGCCTGGAGTGTCCCAGGCCAGGCTGGATGGTGCTTGGAACAACCTGGTCTAGCTGAAGGTGTTCCTACCCATGGAAGAGGGTTGGAAGGAGATTATATTTATTTTGCTTTGCTTCTAACCCAAACCATTCTGGGATTCTATGAAAATGCCCTACAGAGCCCATCATGCAATTTTTTAAAAAGGCAATTTTAAGAAAATATCTTTTTGGAGGCATCAGGGAAAACTCTGTTGTGCCACAGCACAAGTGGTCCACAACAATATTTACTTTCTTCAGTATTTTCATTAATTGGTTTTCAAAATAAGGACTTCTGTACTGTAAAAAACTGGTGGCAACAGGAGATGGCATTTGGCTGCTCTGATGGGAAATTTGCTGAGCGTGGAGGAGCCTCTCCAGGGTGCACAGGCTACAGGTGAATTAAACAGCCGAGGTGTTACTGCTGTTATGGGGCTGGTTCTTGTACTCCTCCGATACAGAACAAACCCATGTAACCTGTGCAGAGGTTTTGGGGGTGCTTTGGTGGCAAAGGGGAGCTGCTGCCTGGTAAGGGATGCTGCAAGAGCTGTGTGTCCACCCGGAGGAGGAGCGGACAACCTAACCCAAAAAACCAGCCAACCAACCAACCAAAACAAACTAAAACAAAAACAAACACAAACAAACAAAAACCCCCACCCAAACAAACAATAAATTGCTTTTTGAAATGCCACCAAATAAACACTGCAGCCCAAGTCCCAAAAGTCACTATCTTATCTGCAAACATTTATTTCCTGCTTGTTTCTTCTGGTTTCCATCAGTACACCAAAAGGCTTCAAGAGAGGCTTGCCAGTTACATTGGCAGGGAAAAAGTCCCTCTTTGTTAGATGGAAAATCAGTCTTCCTGATCTGTGTAAAGGAATGGTCTCTGTTGAGTTAGCCACAGAATTCTTTCAAAAAATCCAAACTAAGAACTGCTCCTTACTCCTGGTTGTAAATGATAGCACTTTCTTACCTAGGACATTCCTTCCACACTCCTCTATTTTATTTTACAAAATATTTTCTGACTCATATAAAATATTTCCCTCCATGCTGAAAAGCATGAAAAAGGGAAATGCCAACATCTACAGCCCAAAATCCCTGAGCAGCTGATGGCTGTGGGGTATTATCTCACCACTCCAGAGCTTCCTGATACTAGAGACAACAAATGATTGCACAGGATCAGAAGGATTGTAGTTAGAGCTGCATAAAATGGTTTGGAATAAAAATTACCCATGGCAAATACCATGTAGCTTAATGAGCCAGACATGAGTTTTCTGTAGGAAAAAAGAAAAAAAACCAAAAATACTTAAAGATTATAAATTCCATCTTGGCTTTCTTTTGGTGTTTTCCTCCATTCAAAGGGATACTTTTGCAAATGAGGTTCTTTATAGGGTTATTTTGTCTTAAAGAATGTTGGTTCGTGGCTGGGTTTCTGGCAGCTTGGTCTACCCATGGTCTACCTTCTACCCTGGGTCTTAGGTTTAAGTTTGTGTCATCTCAAGTCACTCGACCTGACACTGAGAAACTCTCCTCAAGGTGCAGTACTGTGTCAAACCCTCTCTTCTGGATTTAGCTTTCAGAGCTCGAGAAGAATGACAGCTCTCAGTTAATGCAATAAAAAGTTCATGATTTGGTGTAAAAATGGATGAATGTGCAGGGAATTTACCCAGTAAATTTTACCAGTAAAGAGATTTGCACTGTACATAATTTTCGGAGAAACTTCATAGTAGTATTAATTCTGTGTTGTTACAATTAACTGATTTCTTAAGGGAGCCACTATTAACTTACTATCCACGTGTATGAGCCTCCAAGTGTTTCCCTGATATGTTTTTTATTTTATTTTTTTTTTTGTTTCATACACAATTGATACTAAAAACTCTCCAAGATTATGCAGTCTTTACAAATTTTGTGAGCACCATCAGGCTGAGGGCAGAGACCTTCTGAATATGGGAATGCTGAAATTTTTATCTCCGAGAACGTCAAGAGAGCCAACACAGCAGACCTTAGAAATTCTTCCAAACACAGAAAACCTTTTTGCTGAGTTCACTCCCTTGCTGTTTACTACAGACTGTCAATCACAGGATGCAAATCCACAAACCACCTCATTTCATTCAGTTCTGGTGCATGAGAGAGGTGATGTTCACCACCTTCAGAAGACACAGGGGAAGAGCAACTTGACTCTTAACCAGAGAGATTTCAGACTGAGATTGAGAAAACCCAAACTCACTGGTGATGAATAAGCAGTTGTTAAAGTTTCAAATGCTCCCTTTTGACGTGTTGAAAGCTTCATGCTAAAATTGTAGTCTCCAAACCCACAAAACCCTCTTTGGATAATGCAAGGCAACCATCTGCAGACATATGGGGCCAATCCTTGCAAGCTGACACATAACACTGGGATTTTTGCTTTCATATTTTTTACTGGTGATAGGACAAAGACAGATCTGGCAGGTCATGCACACCCTTGCTTGTTTTTCTCACTAGTTATTAGGATTTTTTGTTGTTGTTATTGTTGTTGTTCTTTGTTTGTTGGGTTTTTTTGGCAGCAGGCCCAAAAGGAAAGTGCCCTTAAACAGGAGAACTAAAACCAGAATTGAACCTGAGTCACCACGTTGATCCAAGCCTACTAACTTCTGCCAGAGGATTTGGTGGGACATCCTGTATGGGTTCCTGCCTGTGGTGCCCAGGTAGAAACAGACCCTTTCACCACCAGTTTTCATCTGTGAGATCATCAGAGTGGACACAGTTTTGTGGTGGAATTGGCAGTGTTAGGTTAATGGCTGGAGCTAGATGATCATTAAGGTCCCTTCCAACACAAATCATTCTATGATTTCCATAATCTTAAGGGTCTTTGCCAACCTAAATAATTTTATGGTTCTGTGACTTCAGCAAATTTAGGAGTGCGCAGTATTAATGCCCTTGCTGCCAACACCACCTGAGCTGGGGTTCAGATCACTTCCCTCTGCTAGCCCTCAGCTGGAGTTGGGAGGTGAAATGGCTTTTGTTATGACTTTCCCCTCTAAGTGAAGTAAATGGAAGCACAGCATTGTGTCAGCCACGGCATGCCAGCAGTGCAACTATCTTCACCATGGCAAAATGCCTTTTTTCTTTCCTCCTGGATTGCACAGTTCCTTTGACAAGGAAGGGTAAAGACCCTCAAGGGTTCTCAGAGAACATCAATATGTTTTGTATTTAATGTGCTGGCTCGGTTACAGCAAATTAAGGAGAGTAGGCCTGGTACAAGATAATGCAGCCTGCAGTTCCTCACTCCCTAGCCGAGTGGTATACACTGAAAATGATACTCCAGTGTGGAGAAATACTGCACATTACATCTCCCTGCAGTAACAGAAGAGACATTAGGCAAAGCCCTGACTCTTAATGGTACACATCAGGAAAACATCTGAGCTTGGGCCTTCAATCACAAACGCTGCAGGATTTAAAAATGAATAAACTTCACATTGTGATTCTCTTATTTATCCTTTATGCAAATTGTCCCTGGGAGGACACATTATGTTCGCTGCATGGCACGGCGCAGACCCACATTAAAGCGTGGAGGGCCACTCTTATGTAATGCACAATCCTCCCGGCCCCTCCGTGCAGTTTGCGGTGCAAGGAGAAACAAACACACAAAGGAAAGGAAAAAAAAGAAAAAAAACAAAACAGCCTCAACCCCCAAACCTAGAAATACATTCTCCAGTGACTGCTGAAAATACCCCCATGTTAAGCAAAGAAGCAGTCCAGAAATATTCCGCTCTCTTTTCCCAGCTACCAGTCTGTGACAGAAGGAGATGGCAAGACCAGGAAAGCCTCTTCGTAAAAATGTGGAAGCAAATATTCTAAACCCCTGGATCCTTAAAAGGTAGCTGAGAATTCTGCTTAGACAAACCAAATGCATTAATTCACGTGGCCACAACCCCTAAAAGCCATCATGTTAGCTAACCTTTCTGTTATTAGCTCCCCTTTCTCAATGGGACAGAGACACAATAGGCTTGATCGGCACTATTTTTCCTGGGCAAAATCTCTTGCCCCCTTCAAGCTTTTCATTATTAGCACAAATCTTCTGCAGTGTCCTTGAGCAAGCATTCGCAAGATGACTGGATGGCAGAGAAGCAAACAGCCCTACACGTGAAAAAGGAATGGGAAGAGAGTTCAGGGACTTGGCCACAAAATTAACTGCTTGAAAAGACACAGGGAAGACCTGTTAAGTAGAGCTCCAAGGGCAGGCTACCAGGTGGGTCAAAACACCATAATCACAAATCCATCCTCCTTAAAATTATCTGAGTGATTTCCTAATATGCCTCCTGCCTACCCAGGGTGCAACAGAGTGAGCAAGGGGCTCCTGCATTTAAACTCATCTCCATGCTTATAATTACGGCTGGCAAATAACCCAGGCTGAACAAACCTGTCATGTCAGTGAAAATACACACCAGCTATGATCTCCACCTCTGTAGGAGCTGATTCTGAGCACTGGATTTAATTCAATCCTTTCTTCTCCATCCAAGTTGCACCCCAAGTGAATGCTGGGGGGAGGAAAAAGTAGATGTAGGTAGAGAAAAAAGGGTGCGGGTATTGAGTCCCACCTCTGTCCATGATATGGTTTTGGTGCTGGCTGGACTCTTTTGTCATGTCTGCAGCAGTAAAAACTGGTGTCAAAGGCACGATCACGGTATCCTGCAAGATAAACAAGAGTGAACACCAGAAGAGGTAGGAGCCTCCTCCATGCCTGTCACTGTGAGGGTGGGCAGGCCCTGCCCAGGGTGCCCAGAGCAGCTGTGGCTGTCCCTGCATCCCTGGCAGTGTCCCAGGCCAGGCTGGACAGGGCTTGGAGCCGCCTGGGACAGTGGAAGGTGTCCCTGCCCATGGCATGGGGTGGTGCTGGACGAGCTCTAAGGTGCTTTCCATCCCAAACAATTTTGTGCTTCTATTATGAAGGTAATTGCAGAGAGACATCAGCCTGAGAGTTCAGCTAAATATTTGAGATTTCTCAAATATTTAGCTGAACTAGTGAACAAGCAGTGCCATAAACAGCATGAAATCCCTAAAGTCACACTTCCTGGGATTAGGATATTTCTAGTTTTCTGTCTAGCAGAGATTCTGCGTGGCCTTTTCATCATGAAATTTTAACTTGTAGGAATCAGTGGTTCAGGGTGAGCAATAGATTCAAAAGCTATTTCAGCAGGACAGCTGGCTCTTCTGCAAGTGTCTGATACACAGGAAGTTCCACCTAAGAGACACAACTTCTTTCCTGTGAGTGAACAGGCACTAGAACAGATTTTCCAGAGAGGGTGTGGAGTCTCCTTTCCTGGAGATATTCAGGAACCATCTGGACACAATGTTTTGCCTTGTGCTCTGGTATGACTCTGCCTGAGCAGGGAGGGGGACTAAATGACCTCCAAGAGGGCCCTTCCAACCTTAGCCATTCTGCAATTCTGTGATTTCCTTAAGAGTTACACGCCAAAAACATCACCAAAAAATCAATAGAGCCAATCCAATAATAGAAAATTATTTCTGATATGTCTCAGAAGAGAGGCTGAGGACTGGACCCTTGGTCTGAGCCAGCTCAGCCACCCAAAGATTATGGAAAATCCTGTAAAAGTCTTAATTTTGCAGACAGCAGCAAACTGGGAGGCACTGCAAGGACCAAATAAAAAAATTCTACCAAATTCTATTCTGGTGTGACATTTGCTGTTGCCCCTTAAGGGGAGATGTGGTCATAAATATGAATGGTTAAAGAGAAAACAAAAGTAAGCATAATTTCCAGGAGAAATATGGAAAGACAGAGACAACACTCTATCTTTTCTAATCCTTACCTGATGTTGAATTAAAGTAAAGAAATATTTCATGCTTTCAGCAGTAATATTTTAAAATATGTTGCTTAAGAAAATGAGGTTGATAATTTCTGAAGCTGTTAAAGAGTTTCAGAAAAACATGACAAAAGGTTTGCAATGGCAAATATATCAAATATATTGAATCAGTTTGAGTAAATTTTCAGGGATTAGAAGGGGAAAGCTGCTTAAAAAAAACCCAAGAGGGCACCCAACCATGGTCTTCTTCTGGAATTAAGCCCTAAGATGAACTCAACCTTATTATTAGACATGGAAGAGAAACATTAGGAAAACAAGTTTTGAGGAAACAGTTTTCAGAAGTTCTGCTGCTCAAGAACCAGGGTAGGTGCAACCCAAAAAAATCACAAATAAACAGGGAAATTTTTGTTCAAAGGCTGTTTCTAACAGCATGATTCTTACACAGCACAGGTTTCCCAGAGAGTGGTGGATGCCTCATCCCTGGAAGCATTCATGGTCTGGTTGAATGGGACTTTGAGCAGCCTGATTTAGGGGAAGGTGTCCCTGCTCATTGCAGGGGGCTTGGTTAGATGACCTTTAAAGGTCCCTCCCAACCCAGGCTATTCCATGCTTCTATGACATATGATAAAAACACCAACAATATCTGACAAAAGATGAGGGGCTGGTCCTCTAAGTTCACTCAATGGAGAGAGACCTCAAAAAAACATTCTTAATTTTTGGAGGTTACTTAGACACCTGAAACAAATCAAAACAGTGGGAAGCAGGGCAGCAATTCCCCAGTTCAGGCAGGATTCCCTCAGCTTGGGCTGCACTGTGCACCTGCCCAGTGTGATGCAAATTTTGGCAGTGCAGAGGAGCTGAGTGGCTCCTCAGGCATGACAAATTTTGTGCCTCTCTCCCTGCTCACAAAGCGTTCCTAGGTTACAGGTTTCTCCAGGGTATTTGTGAATCAAAATTAACTGCTGATGGTGTTTTGCACTTCATAATTTTATAATAATAATAATAAAAAAAAAAAGGAGAGGATCCAACTTGTCCTTATTTGTCACGCCTGGCTTCCTGAAACCACACTGGATGCTCAAAGTCTGCCTGAGCTCAAGGGGAGGCAGATAAACTGAGGGAAGAGAGATAATTTGCACAGAGTAACCCTTTAGCTCAGGTGGCTCAAAAAAATGGAAATTCTGGGAAAGTAATCATTACATATACTAAATTAGCTTTAACAAGTGTTGATATTTTAAAGATAGGCTCAAACCCATTGGCCTCTGAGATTCCTTGGCTCTCTGCTGTGGTGGGGAGCAGAGCAGTCAGAAAAGCAGCCCTCACCAACACCACCCACCTGGATCCAGCTCCCTCGCCCTTCCCTTTGCTGGTGGATATTCCTGCTTCACCCAGTTTTCTCATGCAAAAAATAACTGCAGGGTTTCCTTCATGGGACTCTTCATAATTTCGTTAGCAATTTTGTCCTGATTTCAGCTGGGATAGGGTTCATTTTCCTCTTAATAACTGGTACAGAGCTGTGTTTTGTATCCATTATGAGAATAATGTCAATAATGCCCTGATGTTTTGGACTTTGCTAAGTAATGTTTCTTTTAATTCAAGGATTTTTCAGTGTCTCGTGCTTTTCCAGTGAAGATGAACACAAGAAGATGGGAGGAAGCAGCACAACACAAACCTGTGCCCAGAAAAACATTTATTTATTTTATCCCTGAATTACTTCATTGGTAATGCAGTGGTTTGCTCCTATGTGGTTAACAGGAATAATTTAGCTTGCAGTCAATCCAGCCAAAATTTCCTTAAAAACATCTGGGAAGATAAAAAAATTTAATTCATTTCTAAGTTAAACCTGAAATAACTGAGTTTTTCAGCCCCCTTTTTTTTTTATTTCATAAAACAATGTTTTTACTTTGGTTTTGCATCTACAGAATGGCACTTTCTGCAGTGTCTTCACCAGGATTAGTGGAACAATCTTCTCTCTGCTTCCGGTGGCTTTGAATATGTGGATGACCCTGAACTATCTGTAATTTAATTATAATTATGAGCGAAATCTTGAGGGCTGGGGAGAAGGTCAGAATGTCATCTGGGTAAGGCTGGACCTGAGCCCTGGTGCTTGCACAGGAGATGATTGGACCTGTGCTAGGCTGTACCTTCTCTAAATGCAGGTCATTTCTGTGAGTCATAAATGTGATTTTGAGGGAATATTTTCACATCAGCCCAGATCCCTTCCTCAGCACCATCAGGGCCTTACAAAGACACCAGGACCTCACCCCTTTGCACTGCTCGTGTTGAAGAGTTTGGTAATGAGGAGGAAATCCTGTCCTGGTAATGACAATCAGACAAGCCATTCACTGGTCCCTGGGAGCCAGCACAGTGCTGCATTTCTGGAGCAATGCTTTTAGTAGTCAAACATTACAGAGCTGCCTCTGGTTGGCTTTTTGATTCCCATTTAAGAACAAGCCACTCCGGCAAATGGTCCTATTGACCCATTCAAATGTTTCACTTACTCCATCCTGCTTAGATAAAGTCCCAGAAATGTTCTTTCAAATAATTCTTGAGTGGTAAATATTTAAAAAAGAGAATGCCTCTGGCCTTCTGTGAGCTCTCCAGATATTCAGGATGACTGCAATGCTTTATTTTGAGAATGGAAAGTCTGATCTTCCACCCATCTCCTTTC
This sequence comes from Motacilla alba alba, assembly GCF_015832195.1. Classification (NCBI taxonomy): domain Eukaryota; kingdom Metazoa; phylum Chordata; class Aves; order Passeriformes; family Motacillidae; genus Motacilla; species Motacilla alba. The sequence continues at coordinate 2,043,233 of NC_052046.1, read as the reverse complement.
CTCATTTCAGGCTTGTGTTATGAACTAGCTCGCCTTTTTTAAGGGACCATTAATGATTTACTGCTGCAGACTGCTGAGTCAAAGCTGGTGCATGGAGGGCTGTAGATGTGAAGGCCAGTGACAGTACCTCTTACCTAAATGGAGCCTCCTTCTCTTAAGAAACCGATTCCCAAATGGAGACACTGATGCTGCTCCAGTAAAACCATTTCCCATTCTTTCTGGTTGTGTTTGTTTTATTTTAGTGGAGTAAGAGAGACCCAGTGGTGCTGGATCCAAGTTTCCTTCAGCTTCTGCATCGTGGTTGTCACTCACAGCTGAGGCACAACCTGGGACACAACCAGAAACTCTGAGCCAGAGGGAACTGTGTGCATGGGCAAGAGCCTGAATGGGAGATGCTTAAGCAAAGTTATCCCAGAGAATATACAGGCTGAGAATAACCAGCTGGGCTGCAGTAAGTCAAGGCAAGAATATGAATCTGCAATGCTGAGATGGGCAAAGCACCACACAATGTCCTAAGATGGAATCACCCAACTCATTGTGTCCAGCTCCTCACCCTGCCCAGACACCCCAACAATCCCACCCTGTGCACCTCTGGGAGCATTGCCCAAACACTCCAGGAGCTCTGGCAGCCTCAGGACTGTCCCCATTCCCTAGGGAGCCTGGGCAGTGCCCCACTACCCAGTGGGGGAAGAACCTTTTCCTAAAAGGCAAGTTACAATTTTCTACCTTCATGCAAAAGATGACAAGGAGTCCCCAAGCTCCGGAGCTGATCTAAACATGACTAACAACCTCATAACTCATCATGATTATGTAAATATTTCTTTGTTCTAGGTGTCAGCTGATAAATCTGTCCTATCCTAGGAAATGATCCTTCGCTTTGCATTCCTGCTAAGTAATTTCTCTACTTTCGGATCAAAGCATCCTAGAATGGTTTCGGTCAGGAGGGACTTTAAAGGCCATTGAGTTCCAACCTCCCTGCCACCTGCCACTAGACCAGGTTGCCCCATCTAGCCTGAACTAGAACACTTCCAGGCTTGAGGCATCCACAGCTTCCTTGGGCATCTTGTTCCAGGACACGCTGGATGTCAGAACATGCTGCTGGCAGAAAGCAGAGATATACAGAGTTGAGAAGGATTAGGGAATTTGGCTCCTGCAGCCAGACACCCACTCTGACACTTGAAATGCTGCTAATTTCAGAGAGCAACAAAACCACAATCAGAGCCCAAACAGCCAGGAAGTGGACTACACAGAATGTCTCATTTTCCAAAGCTCTTTATCCCTCTCCCTCCACCCACCACCATCCAGACAAGATAGGCTCTGTGCGGCTGACTTGCTAGAGCACCCATTGTGCCAAACCCTGCCTGTGTCCATCACAGACCAGTACACAGCACACTGGCAGGCTGCTAAGACAAGGAGAATGCTCAGCAGAGCATGGGATGTTCCAGCCATGGCAGCAACAATAAAACAGGATTATTGCTTAATCCCACCATTAGCACGTGGCCCCAGCTATCACTGTCCAGCCACATCCCAAGCCCTCATTTGTTTCAAGTTGTTTCAGGCAGGTTGTTGTCTCTGAAAGCTTTTGATTCAATTCCTCTAGCCAGCCCTGTGCTCTTATGGGAAACAGTGGGAGATCATTCCATGCATGGGAAAGTGTCTTTGCTCAGGGCAAAATGTGCTGGTTGGTGAACCCAGCTGTATTGCCTTTGTGTCAGGATGATTTGAGGGCAATGTTGAAGCTTTAACAATGCAGAAAATAAATTCATATCTCTCTGTGCATCTTCCTGTGCACATTTTTGTGGAAAGGGGAACTGCCAAACTTGAACCACAGAGGAGCAGGGGAGGTTTTACACAAAACTTCTGTCTGGGTGGAGAAGCCTGATTGCTTTAACCCTCAGAGAGACAAGGCAGAGAAACAGGGGATCCCTGTACCAGAGGCCACCATGCACCAGTAGTTTTAACTGAAATGGAAAAAAAATAAATCACTTCTTTGTTCGCAGGGAACAAGAAGGCACAGCCTGAACACTTGCTCAACAGGAGCAGGGGAGGGAGGAGAGCAGCTCTCTGTAAAATGGGATAAGGGCAGGATCAGCCTTCCCCATCCACCACAGGAACCCCACCTGGACACTTCAATCCCTTGGCTCAGTATTTTGGTGAGGAGCAGTCTTGGGATGGTTGGCCAGGACACCCCAAGCTCTCCCAGCGACTGCTTTTAGGAAACTCCCGTGACTTCTTCACTCACATCCTCAGCACCACCAAGAAGGCACTGAGGACCACCATGCAGCCTACAACTATTTTAAGGATAACAGAAACAGGATCAAACCATTGTTGGTGACTTTTAGTGACCAAAACAGGGCCAGAAAGCTTTGTCAGACCTCACTCTCATGTTAAAAGGCTCAGGGAGGAAGCAGGCTCCGTGGATGCAAGTCATACCACACCGGTTGTCCTCTCTGTTGGGGAGTGGATCTGGCCCACTTTACTTACTAGTAAAGACAGAGTTCTAAACCTTAGCAATGCTGAAATTACTTACATCCTCTGTTTATGAGGTCTTTAGACTTGGGCTATAAAAAGAATCTCCTGAGATACATGGTCAAGTTTCCCTTCCTTTCTTCCTTTTTTTTTCTTTTTGACACAAAGTGAATATCCTCTGTAATGATTTTTTTTTTTTAATATCCTAGTAGAATAGTAGGAGGACAAACAGAGGGAGGTGTGCCTGTGTTTTTTCTTCAGCATGAGCTCCTAATTCCCATCCATGCTAATGGGACTGGCACGCATGCATCAAGGGGAGAAGAGACCCCTGAGGGTTCACAAAATATGCAGATGACTGGTTTTTAATGAATGCAAAATGTAAAACAAAAGAAGTATCACAGTCAAGCTGCTCATGCATAATAAAGTCACAGTGAAAAGGGAGCAAATAAATAGAGAAGTCTTCTTGGCTATAACCATCCTTAATATGCAATGGACAATTGGGAACAGCATGCCTTCCGAAGCCTACATCATCAAATAGCAAGTACATTTTGGCAACATGAAACCACCTACAGCAGCATTTCTCAAGCTCCATCCCACCAAGTTATGGGAAAAATATTCAGGCCTTTCCCACTGTACATATTTCAGGCAAAGCAAGAAGGTCTCCCCGAGGAGGCTGCAGAGCTCTGGCAGGATATTACATCGAGGCAGCGGAGTCAAAGCCTGTGGTGAGGGCTGGATTTGTCCTTGTTTTGGGAGGGGTTTCACCAGGAATTTAGTGAAGCAGAGCTACAGACAGAGCAGTCACACTGCAGGGCATCATGAAACGAGGGACTCGTCCCACCAAAGTCGGTGCAATTTGTTCGCTTGCTAATTTGATGACATTCTGGGCAGCAGACTTAATTAGACATAATTCGAGAAGTCCAGCATGGGAAGCTGCTCAGAAAGGTGCTGCTCCCTCCTCCTTCTTCTTCCCCCAGCAAGCACATGCCCTCCTTCACATCTCTGCACTAAGGTCCTTGTGAGATGGGACTTCACTTTGTCACTGCAACTAAACACCCAGAGAACCTGCTACCAGCATCATTCACCAAATTCCAGAAATCCAGGCCGTGCCTCCCTCTCTTTTTGTGCCAGCTTCCAGTCCTTGAGTCCTTACTCCCCAGTTTGACCTGCTTGCTCTCTTGGTAGGACCCCAAATACAAAGTGATGGAATGGCAGATTTGTGCTGGGAGGAATCTTGGAGATCCTGCTCAACTCGATCTCAGCTGGGAGAGATTCCCCTTCAGCCTGGGTGTGGCATCTGCATCCAAGCACAGGAACATCCTGCTCCTTGGGCTGAGCTTAGGCTTGTTAGAAGAACATGATTTTTTTAAAATCCAGGTCCTTAACTAGATGTGACTACTAGAGGTTACCCTAAAATTTTAGCCTTTGCCTTGCCCCTAAATTGAGGGGACACATGATCCCCTAAAAAAATCCTCCTTTCAAGAGTTTTCTAGGGAGCATCACATGAAGGGCAACATGACTAAACCCCTCTACAGTGACAACATTTACCCTGTGATGAAAATACCAGTGAGAACTCGAGGTTTACCACACCAAAACACAATACTTAATAAACCTCAAAATAAAAAATTAAACCTCAAAGTAAAACCCCTATTAAAAACAGTTTTCAGCACTTAGAAAAATCAGAGAAATGATAATATCTGTGCTCTGTACCAGGCAACTAGGGGAGAGATTAAAGAGAACACATGTATAAATGTCATTAGCATGCTAGCAGTGATATAAAAAAACCCTCCAACTTTTAAAATAAATGAGCTGCTACAAAATAAACTACCTTACGACAAAATGTACGTAGGGGATATACAAAGTAAATTAAAAAACAGATTAAAGCAACATCTGTATATTAACACCATCATAAAACAACATAGTAGTAATAGCAGTGGCATGCAAAGGTATTATAAAATTATAATCTATCCAAGACGTTATGTCATCTTAATGAAACTGTACAGCCAATACATCTCAAGTATTATTCCTCTATGGTTCAGAAACATCCTGTTCTGCAGCTCTGCAGAAGCAGGCTACCCTCAGTCCCGGTGCAAGGGGCACACCTGCTCACAGGCTTGCACGAGTGACAGCCAGTGCTCTCAGCATAGCTCACTAGTGCAATCACTTGCCTTCAAGGCACTTTTTATTTTCTATCACCTTTTTTTTTGCCCCTTTCTTATGCTCCTAATGCGGGAGATGGAACAGGAATCGTGTGTTTGTCCCTGAGTTTGCAGGAGGTGCCCACGACACATGCAGGATGCAGGAAAGTCCTGCTCCACAGCTAACTTCTGGAGAGGAATTTGGCACAATTCCCATTTCTTCATAGAAATGTTTTTACCACCATTTCATGTCCTGACATACCTTCCCACTGATCTGTTGAGCTGAAGTCTCATGTCAATTGGTAAAATCCCGCAACTTGCTGACAGTCCTGTCCCTTTCCTTGCCTCTCCCTGCTGCCTCTCTTAGGAGACACAGAGCCATGGATTTTTGCATTACAACATTTTCACTGCCAATGAGTAGTAAATGCCATTTCTCAGCATTAAAAAAAAACAGATTGGACAATTTTACAGGTCTTTTCCAACCTAAACAATTCTGTGACTGTGTTTTTGAGGGGAGTCCCCCACAGGAAAAGGAGGTGGAAAAGAGCATGGGGTAAATGGGAATCCCTGACTGCCCAGGAGAAATGAGCAGACTTAGGCCATGTGCACAAGACTGACTTGACCCCCTTGTAGGAAACAGGTTTCCTGGGTTCCTCCCACCTGAAAGGAGGTGCTCACTGAGACAAGTGACTTTGGGGAGTGACCATCCCATCTGCATTTCTCCTTGACAGAGAAAGACCTTCAGAGTGTGACTTGGTCTCTCCAAGTGCTACCCCGAGTCTCCCACCAAGTGCCTTGAGTCTTTCAGTAAGTGCAGAACAGTGATGGGGTTTATTGGCACAGGCTTGTAAAAACACTTCCCAAGTCCAGCATTCCCATGTTCTTAACTCTTACCATCAGCTTGAAATCAAGTTGCCGTGGGAGGGTTAAGGATACCCACCACCTGTTATTTACCAGCTCAAGTATTGAAATAGTTATGTGAGTTCAAAAGAGCTCCAAAATTTTATGTAAGAAACATACATCAAGAGCTATAATATATCAATAAAACAGAACAATATATAAAAATGCACAAGTGCTACTATTCTGAGTAATCTGCTCCATGGGATTCTGCTGGGGGCTGGACGGGTGGAAAACAAGGACTTGGAGCCAAAGGGTTTTGGAGGCTGGAAGAGCATCCTGGGCAGGAGGCTCTGTGTGTTTACCCTGTTCCTGTGTCCTCCCCAAGGCACTGAGCGTTGGTCACTGGTGGGTCGTGGTCTGGATTCATCTTCAGCTCTTTTGTTCTTGTGCAACAGCCTCACGAGGGGCAAGGTAAGCTAGCAAAACAAAAAAAGATACTCTTTCTGCATTTGCAACTTCCCATTAATTTTCCATTACACGATGCTGCGGCAGTAGAGGGCTGAAAACGTCTCCCTGGGTTAGGACTAAAATCTCATAGATATTATTAGCATCGCACAGCACAAGAGTCTGCATTTGCTGCTATCACTAACTTAGCTCATTAATGACTTATGTAGCAAGGCTAATGCTATAAGAATTATGCAATATATATCGTAATTGCTGAAGCAACTAATGAGAAAGCAAAGACCCTGCCTATGTGGCATGAGGATGGAGAATCCTGATATCATGTGCTTACTGGTTTTATGTGCCTCGTTTCCTTTCCAGATGCCTATAGGGTACTTATGAAAAAAGAGGATGAGCAACTTTTATACAGGAAGGTATTGATAGGACAAGGGGGAATGGTTTAAAACTGAAAGAGGAGAGATTTAGATCAGATGTTTGGTAGGAATTCTGTACTGAGAGGGTGGGCAGGCCCTGGCACAGGTTGCCCAGAACAGCTATGGCTGCCCCTGGATCCCTGGGAGTGTCCAGGGCCAGGCTGGACTGGGCTTGGAGAAACCTGGGGTAGGTGGAGGTGTCCCTGCCATGACAGGGGGTGGAATGGAATGGTGTTTAATGCCCCTGCCTAGCCAAACCACTCTGTGTTTCAATGCCTTCTCTCTTGCTCCAGAAAAGGTGCTGGAGAAAGAAGAGGGAGCAAAAGGGACTGCAGAGCAGCAGATGTGAGCAAGGTGATGCAAATCTGTATTCAGTAGGATGTTGGAGGTGACTAAACCTTGCAGATGGCCATAATTTGGCTCACCTCCATTCTGTTCTGCAGTGGTGCCTGAAAAAAAAAAGAATGCATTTCTAATATAGCCTCAACTGTGCCACTGCTGTTAATACCAGGCAAAAGAAATGCAGAGAAACAACATCTTTCAATCACTAACCCAAGCTCACCACCCATCAGTGCTGGGTTCACCTCCTCCAGCTCTTCCTGCCTATGCAAAGACATGCATGGCCATGAGGAATGTGACTTCCTTATCCCAGCATCCCCCCTGCATCCCAGAGATGTACAGACACCTTTGTTGTCAGACCTGCTGCGTGTGAGAGCCACAGGTGTGTTTTTCTGCTATTCCATGACCAAAGGACATCTGGAGATCTCACCTAGCACAGCTCCTGCTTCAACCACTTTAACCACACCCAGCTCATAGTGCATCCATCATGGGCTTTGTGACCATCTCTGAAGCAAACCTGCTGATTTTGTTGCTGTTTTGGCTACTTTGGGGTTGCTGGGTTTTTTTTTTTAGTGCAATACTTCAAGTGAAACACAGGAGTTTTAATAAGAGAGGAACAATCATTCAGTGGATTTCGCTGCAGTGGGAAGAAACCAAAAAGGAGGGGTAAAAAATTGGAACATTTGCAGCTTATGGCAAGGGAAATGAAATATTTAATAAGCAAAATGCTGTATGTGCAAGGAGGGCTCCCCCAGCCCCCCGCTTTCTTCCTTGGCAGAAATTAAACAACTTTTACACACCACGTAGTCTTCAGTACAGTATGCTAATGATGTCCCTGATGCCCTCTTCATCTGATCAAACTTAATTGTCTGTGTCAGGCTGCCAATTAACAAAAGGATCTCCTAGAGTACCAACTTCCAGAGCTACCTTAAAGGTTAATTGAATCATGTAAGCCCAATGCTCTGGCGGACTCAACTTCAGGATCCTATTCTAACCAGGGGTCTGTAGGGGTAACAAATAAAGGAAAAGTTTAATTGCTAAACCAGCCAAATCTAACAGTCACATTAGGAAAGAAATGATCTTTCACAGCTCTCCCTACTCTTTTTTTTTTTTTATTTTTTTTTCCAGAGCTTTGAAATAATCTTGGGCTTTTTATGCATTTCTGGCGGTTTCCAGATTTCACTGTCAGGGCAAATAGGAAGAACCAAGCTTTGCTGTTTGATGTGTATGCAAACTGTGTCAAAGAAGATGCCCAGGTAGGTCCAAATGTATGATTTCTTCTTTAAATCACCTGTTATTTTCTGAAATGTTTCCCATCCAAAAGCAAAGTGGCAGTGGGTGGAGGGCAACAGCACGAGAGCTGTGGGGATGTGGAATCAACAGGCACTGCCATCACTCAAGGCATCAAAATCAGCTCATGGGTATCCCTGTTTCCTCTCCATCTGCCTCTTTTCCCCAGATATTTGTTATTACACATTTATTTTGGTTTCCCACTTTTTTACAGACATATTTTTAAGGTGTCCTTCTTGCCATTAGAGACTTGTGTGGCTGCTTCAACACAGGTGAATTGAAAATCAATGCCACTAACAAGAAATATTTGTTTTTAAAAAAACCCATGTATTGTGACAGCATTGGGAATAGGGACCCCAAAGCCACCAACTGGAGATGGAGTCCTTCATTTTACTGGGATAATTACTTTTGTGGGGAAGTCTGCTGTGTTTGGTCCAAATGTGTCATCATCCCTGCTTGCCTTGGTACCCTGCTGCTGCCAAGGGTTTTTGCTGGGCATCATGTCTTATTCTTCTAATCCCCAGAAAAACACAGAGCCCTTTTGGGCCTAAAAGTGTACAAAACCATGAAGTAAATGATGAGAAATAAAGGAAATTTTAAATTAGGTCCATGACTATGTGAACAGCCTGAGAACCAAGAAAAAAAGGGTATCTCCCACTAGATACACCAAAGTGTTAAAAAAATACTATGATAAAATCTGTCAAATAGCAAACAAAAATACCTTGCCAGGAAGATATTATGGAGGCATGCAGTGACAGTTCTTGCAGAGTTCACTTTCCTCGTGTCCTTCTAACTCCAGTGTGTGTCCAACTGCTCGTCCCAGAAGGACATGGAAGTGACCAGCACCCCTTTTCCACTGCCAAGATAAGTGAGGAGAGTAAGATGGCAGTGCCAGGGAAGGTGGAGGTGTTAGGGGCCAGGACTGGGGGTTGGTGCCTGTCCCTACCCTCCATCCCTCCTTTCATCTCAGCTGGCTTCACCACTCCTTCTGTGGAGGAGTGACCTGGGAAGGGATTCAAGGATGCTCATGGACCACACTGCCCTACAGCTCAGCGAAGGGGGGTTTCCTGCAACTGCTCTGGAGCAATTCTCTCATTTTTTGCTAAACAGCTCAGCAGGATGACACATCTTGGCCATCCCCCAGGTGCACTGAGTGTCCCTTCATGTCCTGAGCCATGGGTGAGCTAAGCCAAGAAAAACCTGCTGCATCCACCTGCAAAAAAAAACAAAACAAAAAAACCCAGTGGTCTGGTCAGAAAGATGAGACAAAATAGAGCAGCCAAAATGTTAAATTGGAACCAGGCTATCTTTATGGTTTTTCCCCACCCAAACCATGCCATGAATCTATGATTCTATGAATGCATTTTAAACTGGGGCTTTACCCAGGAAAAAGGGCTGTAAAGCTAACAGAACTAACACATATTACAACCATGGGTGATATGACCTGTAGGTTTTTATCCAGAATTTATTCCCAATATTATTTATTTTTAAGTCAGCCTCTCCATTATATTATATTTCCCCATTTCATATATATAACTTTAGGCACAGTAGAAGTTTCCCCTTGCTCAAACATTGTGGCACTCTTACGTTACACCTCCTCTTCGCTCTTAGGAAAAAAAAAAATGAGGTGTAAAATCACTGCCTTCCTTATATTTTTATTTTTCCTTTTTTTTGTTTTTTTTTTAATCTGGCTTGCCTTTTCCAGTGGCACCCCCTGCGGCCTCTCTCTCCCCTCCCAGGGCCGTGGTGATGTTGTGGTGGCTTGCACCGAGCTGACATTGTCTGCCTGTGACAGCAAACAGCAACAGACAGGCGCTGCCGCCCCTCTAACAAACTCCTGCAAACTGATCTATTATCAACGGCAGGGGCCTGCTGTACCGCTGCCGGGCACAGTAATTAATTTCCATGCATATCATTGCCAGCATCACTTACTGATCCAGGGAGCAAGATCAGAGATGTCACACCATAAATTGAGTCAGAGCCTTCACCTCTGTGTTCAGCGTGCAATTTTACACGCGCTTGACAAAGTAACAAACAGGGGGTAAAAAAGGCAGCAGTTCCCCAGGGTGATGGACGGGGGGAATTGGCCCAATAAATTGTTCCCTGTAAAAAGCAATGTTTTCCTCATTAAAAGGCAGTGAATTCTCTATTGCTTTTCATTAGTTGTGGCCTTGCTAGACATGAGGTTTAATTGGCAGTGTGTTTACAGGACGCCGGCCCCAGAGGTGAAGGAGACAAAGAGGCTGAAAAGAGATTCTTATTTATTAAGGAGAGGTGACAGGCAGCCGCTTAATAAGTTTTTGTGTGGGTCCTGGAAGAAGTTGCACCATGAAGAATGGCTGTGCAGGTGTAACCCCTTCTGTGCCATTGCTTCGTGCTTTTTGACCACCAGAATCTGAATTCTAGGTACTTTCCCTTCTTGCAATGAAAATAGATTAAATAATGCATTTTAACAAATGATAAAATAGCAACATAATGATAAAAATGAGCTTGCATTAGGCCCTGGTTCAATGCTCTGCTCTCAGGTTCCTTTGAAATACTGAAGCATCCTCCCCCTGTTTGGTGTTTGTAAGAGAGCATGTTTTGGGATTACCAAACTGCTTTTTATTTACAGAAGAGTAGAGATGCAGGGTCAGTCCCTACACACCCCAGGAAAGTGTGAAAAGCCCATGGAACAGAAAAATAAGATTTGCAGGAGGACAAACCTTCTGTGGCTGTACCTCTCTGGGCAGCAGGGTCTGCAGAAAGATGCTCAGCACAAACCCAGCAATTTAAAAAAAATTGTCATATAGGAGTACAAGGATTAAAGTAAGTCAAATAGAAAATGCAAAAAAACCAAGGTGTTCTACTGATGTCCAGATTTACCTATAGAACAGAGCTAAATGGAAAGAAAAAAGGTTATCACTTGGCAAACAACATCACTGAACAGAAGCAAGCACTTATCCTTGAAAGTTACATATATAGTAAAACAAACCCAAATTTTGGCAAATTCTGACTGTCTGCCTAGTTTTAAAGACACAGTGCTAAAATTTTGTAATGATTAGAAATGCAACATAGAAAACAAAACATAATTTTAAAACACAAGTTCTTGAAAAAATATACCACAGCACCTGTGTGTCTGAAGGAGCTTGAGTGCTACAATTCATCCCAGGATAACCATCAGAGAAACTCTCAGTTTTACACTGAGTATGTTTTGAATCCTAGGACCTGCCATCCAAGATGATTTTGTTTTGTCTCCTAACAATGATATCATAGAACCACAGAACCACTAAGATCAGAAAAGTCATCTAATTCCATCAAGTCCAAACATTCCCCAGCACTGCCAAGGCCACCACTGTCCCATCTCCCCAAGCGCCACATCCACATGGCTTTTGAATCCCTCCAGGAATGGGGACTCAGCACAGCCCTGGGCAGCTGTGCCAGGGCTGGACAGCCCTTTCCATGAAGAATTTTCCCCAATATCCAACAGAGCCTCCCCTGGCCCAGCCTGAGGCCGTTCCCTCTCCTGCTGTCCCTGTTCCCTGGGAGCAGAGCCCGACCCCCCCCGGCTGTCCCCTCCTGTCAGGAGCTGTGCAGAGCCACAAGGTCCCCCCTGAGCCTCCTTTGCTCCAGGCTGAGCCCCTTCCCAGCTCCCTCAGCTGCGAACTGCAAAGTGAAAATAAGAGCTGCAAACAATATTGCAAATCAATGCTCCAACACTTATCTCCATTTCATATTTTTTCTCTAATCAACATATTTAAGAGCAATACGGCCATCCTGGCACTCCACAGCTTGTTGTGATTACAAGAAATACTGGTGGAATGGGAGCTTTAAAATTAAGTAGCATGGAGTGTCCAGTAATTAATTTGATTTTTACATCCATTCTTTATTTAATGCAACTTTAAAACTACGTTAGAAGCTGGAAATGAGCAGTGTAGCATGAAAATGAACTGGCCAAGTTCCAAGTGAGGCAAGGATTAGCATAATGTTAAATGCTGAGGATTGCCCTCATCACTGAGCTTGAGAGGGGGGTGGATACAAGGGAGGAAGAGATCTTGCTTGTGCCTACCACCATAAAACTGGAGATCAAAGCACCAGGCAAAAATAGCATCTCTGCTCCCATCCTGACAGTAAGAGAGGGTGGAGAAGGAAGTGATTACTGGGGTTTTACCAGAGCTTGGAAGGAGGCTTGAGTCTGGATGGGAAGGTTGGAGCAACGAGTTTGGGCTCTCCTTGGGGACCATCATGCCTGCTCTTCCTGACTCATCTTGCATTTGTGCCTCCATAAGTTGCTGGAATGATTCTATTCCCCAGGGTCAACCTGTTTAATCTGTATCTGAAGGAGATTCCTGTAGAGGCTGCAATTAATATTTTCCTCCTCTAATGCCCATATTCACAGTCTTTCCCTTTTTTTCCATTTGCTCCATTAAGGTGAGCTGCCCCACAGCAACATCACTCCTGTGATTCCCATTACCTTGCAGTGGTTTTGGCAGCACAACTTTTGTATGCCAATCCCCACCTTGTCACCAGAGCACTGAGTGCCCTGTCCAGTGGCCTGTCCAGCCATTCCTTGGACACGTCCATGGGACACCCCCACTTCCCTGGGCAGCCCCTTCCCGTGTGTAATCATATTTTCTGTGAAGAAATTCCTCTTGATGTCCAGCCTGAACCTCCCCTAGCACAGCTTGAGGCTAAGTTCTCTCATGCAAATATTAATAATGTATATAAATAACAACATGATATGTGAAATAATAATATAATATGAAACATGAATAATGTCAACAAATATTTCTGTAAGGAAAACAAGAGGTAAAAAATAAGAGCAATTTCTCCTGCAGTTTGAGTTGGTTCTTTAAGGTCACTGTTGGTAACCTGCTCCCAGTTCTCTGGTACCTCATGTGTCCATGTTTTTGGGGTATCGTCTTCTCCATTTCCTGCCAGATGTGAATGTTTTTGGGGTGGTATTTGTTCTGGTCATTGCTGCTGCTGTTTGCTGTTAAAGTACCTCTTCTGGGGAAGTTGTTTGCTGCCGGATTTGGAGTCGAGGAGCTGCTCTTGCACACTCTCTGCTGTGATGGTTCATGGACAACCTCAGTTTCAGGCTCTGGTCCTTCTGCTTGGGGATTTGCAGGCACAGCAGACAGCCACCAGCCCATCAACAGGCTATCCCCTGCCTGCCTGGGCTAGCTGGCTCTGGGGACTGTGCCTGACCACCCCTGATGCCCTGACACAGCCAAACCCATGGCTCAAGGATGGATGAACACCTTGTTAAACCTTGAGGTCAAACGCAGGGGCTACACACCACTGCAGTAACATCCCCTCCCTCTTGTCCCACCTTCCTTCACTAACATTGCACCTTCACTTCTTGATTATATTGAACCCCTGGCCTTAAATTTCAGACTTTCAGCTGCCTTTGCTGCTTTGAAGCAGCAAAACCTGAGCAGATTTAATGTCACAAGTTGCTGTGAAGACATTGCTGCATCTTGCTCAGGGACCGTGACCAGCCTGATCCAGCAGAAGGTGTCCCTGCCCGTGGCACAGGGGCTTGGAATGAGATGAGCTTTAAGGTCCCTTCCCATCCAAACCATCCTGGGGTTCCATTTATGGCTTTGCATCGGGTCCCGGGCCAGCAGGAGATGGAGAGGCCACAAATGGGGCCTGGCCATGCGCCCTCCATCAGTGCACAGGTGAGCCCTTGCTGGCCACAAGCCACACCTGACCTCATAATTACAGTCCCACTGCAAACCCCGCTCACGCTGAAGCCAGCAGCAGCTCATCTGGGCTGTTTGGGGCTTCCTACTCCAATTTGGGACAATGAAACCCTAAAGTGCAGAGCACAAAAAGCAGGCCTCACGGCCCATTACTGCAACACGCCCAGCTTCGATGCAGCCTTTTTCTGCAGCTCCTGTGCACACTGAGCCCCCATTAATGTTAATGCCAGTGGCTGTTACATGCCAAAAGCAGCAGCAAAGAGCCCTCAGGAGCAGGAACCCATTTAGCAGAGCCACTTTCTTTACAGAACATGTCCTGGCTTAAGCGTATCAAAATCTCTTCGGGTCTTGCTAATTGAGGCCAGTGGGTTTTGAAGCCAAGAGGAAAAGCATCCATTGTCAGATGGGAAATATTTTTTTGTTGCACTGGCTCTGAGTCTGAGGCGGTAGGTAGCAGTGGGGTGGAATCCAGGTACGGGGATCCATTGGATCCATTGGTCGCTGAGATCATCCAAGTGTCCAGAAGAGATAGACTCTTCACATACACCTTGTGGATCTTACATTCTGGACACCTGGAGGTCTACTTAAAAGAAAAAAAAAAAAAAAAAAAGCCTTGCAGGCTTCTTAAATAATTGGTGTGTTTTCTGCCAGTGTTTTCTCCAGATGTCCCTGATGGACTTCTTGAGGTTCTTTGTTCTGGACACCTGGATGGACTCCTGATGGACCGATTGTGGATCATTCCTGTGGATACCTCGAGGCCTACTTAAAAAAGAGACATTTATGATCTTCTTGAACAACTGCAGTGTTTTTCCCAAGCAGCAGTTGGAGGTTTCTTTCGTATGATATATAAGATTATGAGACATAAGAATATGAGATATATATTATACATAAGCTGATATATAGGAACCAAGTTAAATATATGAGGGCAGAATTTCCAGCACAGAAAATATTTCTCTAAGTTATTTTTTTCCAGCACAAGGGCCGGTTATTTCTATTCTACTCTTGCCCATTCACCAGAGATATTTTTCTCTGCGTTTGGTGATCTGTTCTCCAGATCTCACACCAATCTCAGGTTTGACCTAATGGAGTGATAGAGGAGGACAAGATGGCTCGTGGTCCTGCAACTGAGCCCATTTTTTTCACCCTTAAAAAATCTAACCCCAGGCAGACCTTTCCAGCAAAACACCTGTCCACAGTACACCCAGGCATCACCTTGCAAAAAATCTCATGGCTGCTTCCAGCCTGGCTGAAGGAAAGCAAAGCCTAGCAGTGCTGCAGAGACCTGTCCCTTTTATTCCTGCTTATTCCTGGGATGGCCATTAACTGAACTAAGAGCAAAGCAAAGGTACTCCTCCCTGTGCACAGTCCTACCTGCCCAGTGCTGCTGTCAATATTCTCCTTGGAAGAGCAAAATAATCCAAAGGGGAGTCTTTTTACCGCTGGGGAAGAGGGAATCACCATCACCCATCACAGCCAGAATACAGCCAAGAAGAAGTCATTGCTGCCTTCAAGCTTGACAGTGCTCATTGGTCAGAGACGAGTACAGAAAGTCCCACTAGGGGCTTAAGAGGGAAATAAACTGATCTCTTTTACAGCATTTACCAAACTCTCCCAGCATTCACCAGAATATTCCAGGTGTCGGCCAAAGGAGATCCAGCAAAGATGGCCTGGATGTGGTACAGAGGGACAGGATGATGGATGCTGGGTTTAGGCACAGGGTCCATCCCAGGGCTTTACCAAAGACATCTTCTTTGTGCCTAATCCTGGGTGAACGGAGCTAAAACTCTTCCACATCGAAAGGAGAATATCCCATGCTCAATAATAATATGCTGAGGGATTCCTTGGCACTCAGGGAAATGCCTATTTTTTAGGGGTTTTGTTTGGCTGGTTGGTTGGTTTTTAACTGAGAGAAATTTTTGGAAGGTTTTGGTCGTGGTGTTTTTATTTGGTTGGGGGAGATGTTTGTTTGTTCATTTGTTTGTTTGGGATTTCCTTTTTGTTTTTCATTTTATTCCATTAATATTGAAGGGTTTGTTTGGCTTTTTTTTTTAACGAAAGTTTTAGCAGTAGGAGCAGTAGAATGGCTCTACACTGCCACCAGTAATGAAAGTTAGGCTTGCCAGCCATGAAGGGAGTTTAACCCCTTGGTCACACCTCGACTTTTAATTCCCTTTGAATAGGCCTGATACAGCTTTGATGGAAAATGCACCCGGTGCATGGTTCAGGAGGCTGCAGAATTGAGAGCTATTAAATACTAAAAAGACAAGGTGAGAAACAATTTGCAAAATCTCCTCTTTTTATAGACTGCAGCTATTGAGAAAAATTGAGTAAATTCCCCAGCTACCAAGACTGCAGTCTGTTTCAAGATTCCATCAATTTTTTACGGTACAATCAATATTTATGAATCCCCAAAGAAATATTGCAAAGAGAAACATGGTGAAACATTTTCCATGCAGTTGCAAAGATGTAACGTGGGGACCTAAATAACTTTTAAAATAATCTCAATGACAATCAAAGTGCCTTACATAGCCAATATGGTTTAATGTCAGTGTTTATATTAGCTTTCTTCTAAAGAATAGATGGAAAAAGGAAAAAAAAGTAAAGAAAATGTTTGCAGTTTAATCTCTCCTAAAGAAGACATTTTACTATAATAAGTATTCTGTAATTTGGTGCTTAAAAATTCAAAGGAAGTGTCATATTGAAAGTTCTTTGATTTTTTTTTTTTATGCATTAAAAATATTCACCATCATGCAAGCAATGGATTTTTCAGTCAGCTGGAAAAGGAAAAAAGATTTCTATAAAAACTAGGCAAACAAATCCACATTCCTTTAATGGCTACTTTAGGTTTAATATCTAAACTTATTTAAATAACTCTGAACCCTCCTGCTGAGAAATATTGAAAGTAATAGATTCCTTTGTGTGTAATCTCCATTTACATGTAGAGTTTAATTTCCCTCTGGGCAGAACCTGTGTAAAACTTGCCTTGAAATGTCCCTCTGTAAAAGCACAATGTTTAGGGGGATGCCTTTTATTTTATTTAAAATTTATTTTACACTTTAAAAAAAAAAGCAAAGAGCCAATTCACCTCGAAGCTGCCGGAATGGTGACTATGGCATGAAGTTAAAAATTATTGATCACAGTAATTGATCACAATTTACACCGCAGATGCTCCAAAATGCATCCAAAATCAAGATCAGCCCTGCCGTGCCCATCACACCCATGACAGATCTCTCAAGTGGTGTTGGTCCCTCCAGAAAGAAGCAATTTTATTATTACTTTTCTCCAAGGAATTTAGATGGAATTTGATTTTGGGCAGAAGCAATTCTAAATTTTAAGCTTGTCCCTTGATGTTTGGATATCCTTTGGCTCCCTCCCTTTTCTCAGTTCTGTCCCACCTGCCATCACACGAATTTTAGATAAAAATAGTCTACTGTGCACATTTTTATTTGGTTTCTATCATCTTTTTTTTTTTCTTTTTCTTTTTTTTTTTTTTTTAACTCAGAGGAAACAGTACTAGGAGAGATCCCTCTTAATGAACCAGTAGCTTAAAGCATTTAATTACCTAGACCAAAGCCTTAGCTTTGATGTCAATATTTTATTTTTAAACACTAGCAAGGGCTAAAGTAAGGAAATCTGATGAATTTGCAAAAAGCTTTCAGTGAGGTTTATTTCCCCAAATTAATCAGGCAAGTTGCAATCCTGGCTATTTATAAGTCTAGTTAAGTGTTGTTCCCTTGTGAGGTGCCTTTTCTTTTTTTCTTCCCTTTCATACGTACTGAGGTGTCTCAGTTATTCAGCCTCTTACCTAGATACCTCATCCAGGGGAATCTCGGTGGGAAGATCTGATATCTGATCTGTTTCTATATTTAATGGCATATTTCATCATGGGGGAATATTTTACTCAACTATCTCCCCTGAAACTATTTTTTTACAGCGAGCTACATTCAAAATAGCAACATTTTAAAATGTGTTTTTTGCTGGAAAATATAAAGGGGAAAAAAAAAAAGTGTTCTTCCTCGAGGAGGATTAAGCAGGGTCTGTCAGAGGGAAAAAAAGGGCTTGTCCTCAGAAAACTTTGGAACATTATTTAGTTAAAAATAAAGATTTCTCTGAAATTGAGATAATTGAGGATGATCATGGGAAGCATCCACAGTAAGGTGACCCGTGGACAGAAATGGGGGTACCCTGGCCATCTGCACCCTCTTCTTATAAATCCCATGGAGGGTTAAAAACTCAATTGTTCTTCAACCTCACTCAGCCCTACAGTTTATAGCATACATATTTTTTAAACACTGACCCTCCTGGGACCAAAAGAACCAAAACAAGACAAAAAAAAAAAAAAAAAAAAAAAAGGCTGCAGACTCTTTTTTGTAATAGAATACCCCACCCCACCCAGGCAGCCGGGATGGCTTGGCCAATGTTTCATGAGTTTACAGTGTTACCTATCTCTTCATCTTTTAATCCATTTAATCATCAAAATTTCCAGCAAAAACAAGAACTGGGGAAAAAAAAAAATGAAACAACAACAACAAAAAAACAATGCCCCCAATTTGTGTTTTGTTTGACTGCGAGTAATATTCATGTCTGCATGAGGATGGCATGTAATTAACATGTCATAATCAAAATGACTAAGTTTGACACATTATAATCACTGCATGGAGATTATAGCATAGCCACAGGCGATCTGCACAGCCTATCTTAATATCATTTGCATAATGAAAGCATGGTGGCAGTAATAGCTTTTTTCTCTTGTTATCATAATTTCACCCAGGGCTGCAAAGGGCTTTGGTACTGTCAGATGTTGCCTGTTAAAACTCGTTGTGTGTTGAAGACTCCAGTCCAAGTGACCCAAGTATTTCCATGTGGGCAGTCGCCTCGTGGCTGCACGGAAATACACTGAAATGGGTCTTTTTCACCCCAATTTCCCAGAAAATGTGTAAGCACTTTTATTTTGGGGTCCCGATGGAAGGCCTGTTTCTTACCTGAGAGGCTCCTCTAGAGCTGGGGCTGCATTTTCTGGGCAACCCCTGGATTTTCTCGGGAATAACAGGGCACGCTGACGCAGCACTTTTCCTGAAACATCCATGGAGACTTTTGGGATGGTAATGCTCCAGTCTAGCCACAGAGGATGCCAGCAGTGCAGCTCCACTCTTCCATGCCTGGATAGCTGGGACCATGCCCAAGCACCTCTCCAAAGCAATGTCAGGTTGAAGGCAAACTCTCACCCCAAACAGAGAGGGGCACATTCTCCAGTCACCTGGAGGGTGAACAAATGGCCGCTGCTTCCACCTCCTCAGATGGCTCCTGTGCAGGGATGAGAGATCAGTGCTGCAAAGAAATGTCTGCAAAAACAGGGGGGAAACTGTTCTTTGAATTCCTGCACCACCTTTCACTCAAGAGGCTCTCAGACCCAGGACCTCAAAGAGTCCCGTGACAGGAAAGGTCCCAGCACCTCCCAAACTCTGCCTGTCCCCCAGGATCACGGAATGGTTTGGGTTGGAAGGGGACGTTAAAGGTCATTTAGTTCCAACCCCCTGCAGCGTGCAGGGACATCTTCCACTGGAGCAGGTCGCTCAGGGGCCCCATCCATCTGATTCTGAATGTTTCCAGGGATGGGGTGTCCACCCCCTCTCAGGGCAACAGGACCCAGCTGATGGCCACAGTGCCCCTTCTACCTGGCCAAACCAAACTCCCAGCAGCCAATACAGAGAGGATTTTAAGCTGAACCTTATTCTGAGTATGAACCTTGTGCTTCCAGTTTTTCTCTGAGTTACACTTGTAGAGTTTGATGTTTTACCAGGGGTTCACTTGTACCAGTGATTCTGTGTTTTGTAATTCACATTATCAGGCTCCTCCATAATTTCCATATTGTTCCAGCCACTCTACAGTCCAATCACATTAACACACAGTAATCCTCCTGCAGACATTACAGCATCAGGGATTGCAAATTTGTCTTACAGCAGAGAGTGTTGCAGTAGCTGGTGTAACATAAACTGATATAGTCCTCCCAGGTACACTCAAGAAAATTCCTGCAGAATTTGGAGAAGACCAGAGCAGATGATTTAAGTTACATATGCAATCCCCCAGCAGCTCAGTAAAACAGTGCCACATATCCAGGATTCCTGGAATTCTTTTTGCATGGTGTGCTCAAGTGATTATCTTAAGTTAGATTTTAGTCGTATACTCAAGGTGCTTGCTTTTATCCTGACAGAGATATATAACGTTGGCTCTTTTTTATTTAAGTGGCATCTTTATCATATCCTATACAAAGAGTAAATGTGCTTTGTGGGGTGATGCTTAATGTGCATCAGCAGTTTTAAAAGTTCAGTTTTTAAAAGATCGGCAGTTTTCCCTAATCTGAAATTACCCAACCAGACATTCAGGTCTGTACATACTAAACCTCTTTCTCCTTTAAAATGCCAGCCTTGCATATTCACCTGGGTAAAAAGATAGGACATGCAACTTTTCCTATATACTAATATCCTAAAAAGACCTGTTCAGCTCTAGACACTGGGGTTTTTTTCTAAATTGGACTGCTTTTGAATGACAGAAATAGAAATTCTCACATTTATCAGTAATACCTAACACAGAGGAGTGCCAAATTATAATTACCATACTGGTGATTTCTATGCTGTTTACAGCACATTTATATCCTATAGATCAACGGTACCTTTAAAAATAAAATATTTATCTTCCCCCATAAAGGGGCCAATGAGACATTTGCAGCCTAATTTGAGTAACTTGGTCTAGTAGAAGGTGTCCCTGCCCACGGCAGAGTGTTTGGAATGCGATGAGCTTTAAGATCCTTTCAACCCAAACCATTCTGTGCTTCCAAGACTCAAATTCAAAATCTCTTTTGTCTCAGTGACTGTGCCCCTGCGGATACAAACCAGACAAAAGCACCCAGAGATCCCAACCAAATTACACTCTACTCCAAAGCCTTGACTTGTATGAGGGAATTCATGCTGCAGAAAATGGGTGTTTTAAACCAAACAAACCCTGAGAAGGAAAGAGGCTGGGTCAAGCTCGCAGGCTGGACCTGAGTGGGGCAGGATACCACCAGGCACCCTGGGTCACACTTTGCACTTGCCAGCCAGATCCCATCTTACAGAAAGGGTTGGTAAAAGTGCCACATTTTCCACCCTGCCACGAGGATCATCCCAGCCCTCTGCTGTTGTCCTTTGTGGGTCACTCCATTCCCGTGGCCTGGTCACATCAGGCGGCTGCCAGCACCTCCTGGAGCCCCAAGGCTCAGTCCAGGAGGGTGCCTGGGCTCTGAAAGCCCCTCCCAGGGCTGAGACATGGTGAGTGAGGGTTCTGTCACCAGTCTGGCCTGTCGAGATGGCAGTGTGGTGTGTCCCCTCCAGGGGCAGATCGCTGCCGTTGCTCCTTGCGCTGCCGTCCCTAAGTCGGGCTAAAGTCAAAGCCCATCTCGCTGTCATAATTCCAGTAGTTCATGTGTCTTCTAATCACATGTTTTATGGTTAGTAAAAATGCCCCATGGGAGCTGATTAAAGGTTTATGAGAACCAAGAAAATCTGATAGGATTTGGTTTGAATCCGACCAGTTTTTTAAGTTTCCTATCCATAAGCTTTTAAGTACTTACAAGCCATTATTTCTGTCTTTGATGCAGTAGGGTTGTTGTTTTTCCTTTTTATTTCTTTTTTTTCTTTTTTTTCTTTTTTTTTTAGTTAGGGGGGAGGGGGGAAAAACAGCAACATAAATCTCAGAGCAGAGATTTTTAAAAATGATTATCAGATTTGGGTAAGATTTATCTTCCTCTTTAAAAAAAGCTTTTCACAATCACAATATAAATGCATTAGCACAAAAGCAGTCTAAACTCACATTCAGAAAGATACAGCACTCCGATATGGGGTTTCTTTAGTGGAAAGTACCTGGAACATGAAAGCAGCTTAACTCTTTGTCTCCTGTGTTTTCACCCAGACCTTGCCTTGATTTACTGAAAGCATTTCAAGCCCATAAAGTTGTCTCAGTGGAAGGTTTTTTGCCTGGCTGTGCCAAGGGTTTTCAATGCAGCAGTTACACCAGCTCCTGGTTGTACATCAAGTTTAGGATGCCTCCGAAACCAAAACATCCAAACCAGTTTCTTATTTCCACGAATGTGGAACAAGGCTTTCCTCAGCTTTTGGTATAAAACATGGAAACAGCACCATTTCATCCTGTCAGGGCAACCAGCTCCCCATCAAAGACAGCCAACAATTGTTAATCTGGAGGTCTTGGTACTCCACCAAACCCCTCTCAGGTGCCATGGCCTCAGAAGATGCTCTGAGGCAGCTGATTTAGCCACCCTTTACCACACCCCCTTGCTGAATAACAGAGCCAAAACACATGGCTTCTGCAGGCACAGAGGGAGCATCTTCGTGCTCTTCCTTCTTTCTTTTCTCTTTCCCTCTCTCTATAGACTTCCTCATAACTGATGGGTCTTACTCCGTGTGGTGAATTACTTATTTTTCTGGACTTGTGCTTTTCCCCTCTCACAGCAATTAAACACACTGAGTTCCTTCCAACAAAAATTATTGTGTAATTTTAAGGTAGTATAAAGGAGACAGGCTGAATCGGGCAGGATGTGCTGAATTGAACATCTGGTGGGGTGAAAGTGGCAACATGGGGCTCAGGATGCCTTGGTTCAACCTCTTCTCTCAGCAGTTTGGGATGAGCCCTGTTTTGTTTCACCTTTATACCCACAGAGGAAAGGTGCAGTGTGCTTGATAAAAAATACTGGCAAAAAAAAAGATCACAGCTGCTGAAGTGACAGAATCTGAGTCCGCCAATATTACACCTATACTCTGTGTTTTGGTGTGTGTGATAAGTCAAGAGGCTTTCCGGCTAATTCTGCTCTCACTAACATCAATTGCAATGGAAAACACAATGCTGCTCAGCATTGGAAGAATCCACAAAAAAGAGACGACAAAAGGTTCCATTTGAAAAGTGTTTTTGACAAAAAGTAAATAGACCCAGAAGCAGCATCCACGGCCAAAACCATGAAGAAGACACAAAAATCTGCACAAATATTCAAAATCCTTTCTCAGAGTCTGCAATACCCTACCCAGAGCAGGTAATTTCATGTCAGTTATTAACAGTTGGATTTCTAGAGGGCGTTGAGGAGGTCTTCATGAAGAACAGCAATCCCATGTTCCATAAATCCTGTTTTACCCCCCCCAAAAAAGTGTGCTCCCATCCCGATAATCCTGCAGAACAGTCGGCAAACCCCCACCTGTGCAGCTACAGAGGAGGGACGTGGTGCTGCCTGCATGCTCCCCTTCCTCTTCCATCTGTCTCGGAGGGAAGGTTTAAAATGCATTAGAAAAAAAAACAGGGAGAAAACATATTTATTCACTTTACTGGCACTTACATGCCAAACCTCCCCACCCCTAACTAAAAGAAAACCCCAACAACAACAACAACAAAATTATAAAGTGCTTAAGAAAAAACAAGGAGGGTGGTCTTACAGTTGGACCTGAAAACATGATTTTCTGCAGAATATGGATTTACCATCCATTGGTGTTTAGGAGTGGGTCCTGTTGGCGCGTGCAAGAATTTTGGGACTGGCAGCACTGAAGGGGGGGGCTGAGTTCAACCTGCATCACTCCCAGCATCGAGGACACAGAAATATTTTAGCTGAGGCACGCTCTATCCTGGCATTCAACAGAGAGTGATGCCAACTTCTGGAAAATAGAAGAGCCCCAGGGCAGGCTAATAACAGCACTACTTAAGAACGTAAGACAATTATTACCTCCAACTGTGAAGGAGTCTGAGTAATTAAAAAGGGTTCTTTATTTTGATTAAAAAAGATTCCTTTCAGTCTGTTTGAATCTTTAGTAAAAGCCCTGAACGATATTTTTAGATGCCAGAAAAGACGCTCTGCAATTGATGAAAGATGTATAGCAAGCTCATTTGAAAGATTCTCCTATTATCATCATCTTATTGTCCGAAAACAATCAATTTCTCATTCTTTCACCCACATAACTTGCGGGAGAAAATGCAGGTCTAACCTAAAGCTTCCAAAACCTTCTTTGGATTAACAGAAATCCAAAATTAATTTGGTTTAATTACTATAAATTTCCTTCCCAATAAAATCTCAAGAATTTCCAATCATGCTGATTTATTTGAGTAATTAGAAAGCCATTCACAGATGTCACACTGTTAGGTAGTGTGGATAATGTGGGTTTTGCTTAACTGGATCCTGAGACCACAGCATTGCGAAGAATGACAACTAAAATAACTCCAATAAAAAGTGGGAGAATAGGGGAAGGTGAATGGCACAACCTCAGGCAGTGCAGCCAGTGACTTCGCTGGAAAATCATTTCTGTCCATTTGCTGCTCCAATACCCCTTGCTCTGGTCCTTGCATTTTGCACCAGGTCTTGAGGGACTCTGAATTCTTATTTTGCAGAGGAGGAGTCCAAGACGCCCAGAGATGATGCATCTAAACTAGGGTCACCCCTAAGGGTGGTTTCAAAAGTAAAATAACTGAAACGAAGCATGCAAGTGGTTTGGGTGGTGCAGACACAGCAGGCTCCATTCCCCACAGGCTCTTTGTTTCATGAACCTGCAGAACAAACGGGATCGTGATTTCTTGCAAAGTTATTTTGCAAAGCAGGCGATCTATACCTGTGTCAAGGTGGAAATCATCCTATCCACATTCAGACATCAATGGCTGCTGGGAGCTGGACCTCTTGCTCTGCCCACCTGATGGAGAAAAGCAAAATTCTAAGGGCCATTCCTCTGACCTCATAGGAGTCCTTGCTCTACCTGTGGAAAGGCTGAAGGATCAGAGTGAGTCTGGAAGAGACTCTTAATTTGGTTTTCCTCCTACTTATTCACAGCGATGCAAACCCTCTGCTCAGCTGACAGGTGTGCTCTTCCTCAGGAGAGATAAGCCCTGACTGCTCTTGACTGTTATTTGTAAGAGTTCTGAGAGTTTCAGGAATTTAAAAAATGTGGAGAGTAACATAGATTTCAGGTTCTCCTTCCCTCCAAATGAACAGGAGGATTTAACACACTCTCTCACCAACGCAACACACTTGATTCCATTAGAAAGGTAATCAGTGAATTAAAAGAGAGAAGGGTCACCAAACTTGAGAGCAATGATTTAAGTTGCAGTAAATATAAATAGCAGTTTAGTGGAGGAAAGGCATATTTTTAAAGACTCAGTTATGAGCTGAATCTAACAGCTTAAATCTGAGCCTTGACAGTGAATTCCCCCCTTCCCCAATCCTCTCTCCGCCCAAATTATCTTGGGTTTATACAAGCCAGTATTTGACTAATAACATAATATTTAAATACCACAGTAATCTTAGCATCGTAATCCTGACACTCACAGGTTGTCTTAAATAAGGGTCAGCTGAAGAACATGGTGTTGTCCAACCCCCCGAGGCTGTCAGACATCCTCAGCCATAAGAAAATCATCTTTACTTTTGGCTTGAGCCTTTAATGGCTCTGAAAGCTGCTGCTTTTGTCTAAATACATACATTGTACAGCAGTTTAGGAAATAGGTGAAAAGGCTTTAATGGAGAGATTAGTGCTAGACATTGTGAAGCTGCAACTAGGTCATAAGAGATTTCAGAGGTCAGGAAATTTTTTTTTGCAGGGCTTAAGTGTTTTGTAATGTAGTTTAGTTTACCCCTGGACCAGGGCGTAATGGATGCTTCAAAACTTGATTAGCATTGGTTAAAAATAACGAGGCTGGTACTCTGGGCTAAGAGTCACTTGACAAACTCCAGCATGCACCAGCAACTGTTTTGGTTCCTGCAATCATTTTAATGGGTTGGGGGCAGGTGGGGCAAAAAAGGGCATTTTTTGCCAGAGGAAAGGCCCTCAAAATCAACAAATCAGAAAATCAGGCAGTTAACAAAGCCAGAAGCTTTTTCTCCCTCTTGTGTAGTCATAGTTTTCCTAGTCTTTAGTCGGATGGATTAGGGAACATCTCATTAAAAAATTATGTACCAACCATTTAAATAAGGTATTCACGGGGAAAGGAGGGGTTTAAGTGCAGAATGAGCCTTCCGTGTAAAATCAATGCTGTTAAACTCCATTACCCTATCTTCCACCCATGTCTAAGTAACCACCTTTCCCATACCAGCCAGAACATAAACAACGACCCCAACCAGCACCAGCAACAGGCAGAAGAAGAAAGAATTAATTCTGCAGATGAAACATTCTGGAGGGATATTTAAAAAATAATATCTCAAAGATATTGACCCTTGTCTCCTCTGCTGATATTTAACCAATTTTCCTGTTTTCTCTCTCCCACATTTATGTAATTCAGCAGAGACTCAGGGGGAAGCAACGGAGACACACCAGTATGGGTGAGCATGAAATCAATCGATGTTTGTTTGGCGAGATGCTGCTGAAGTCAACCAATAACACAGATGCTGACAACCAATGACACGGATCTGTTCCTACTTACATGTCTGAAATTATGTAAATTTATTTGGGTAAATTCATTTGGTGTAAATTTATTTGGGTGTACAGAGCACCCAAATGAGCACCAGGGTCTTCAATAACCCGTGATCATTACCTGAGGAAAGTCATTCTGAAGTTTGAGGAGGAAACATAGACAGTAAAAAGAGCACATCTCAGAGTGCTGTTCATATGCAAAAGTAGGTCTCACTGCGGAGTGGTTTCTCAAAAAATTATCTATGAAAAAGCCTGGGTTGGGTTAAAAAGCTTTGAAAACAAAACTTGTAATGGGCCACAGTCACCCTGGAGGAAGACTCAGTGCTGGAAAAGCAGCTTTTATGCACAAGGGAGAGAGTGATCCTGGAGTATTGAGTACATCCCCCAGCCCTAAATCAGATGAGATGCAAGAATTGTCTGAGATACAAAAAAATGCTGTGGATAATTTGAAAAAGACAGAGAGCAAGAGCTCCGTGCATTAATTAGGCATATTCAGAGTGAGAGGAATTATTACCTTCCATCAGGACAACAAGAACTCGCCCTTCCCAGGAGGAAAGGACAAGATACGAGACAAGATCTGCAAATTTACCAGGAAAGGCACAACAAAAGTTCATGTCGAGAAGCAAAAAAACAGGAAAATCAGAGCATGGCATTAGAAATCATCGGTAATTCTAAAATTAATTACAACACATCAAGTAATAGCAGTGTACCAGGGGACACGGTGGATTCACCGCTGATTGAAGTCTTCCAGCCAAAAATGTGGTTGCTTCCCAGTTAGATATACTTCAGGCAGACACAAGCTCTTGGCTCATTCAAGAAGGTCACTGGACCAAGATACAGAGGTAGCCAGACTGGCTGATCCGTTCTAGCCTTCATAAATCTCCAAAATCCTTCCACAGGGACTTTCACTGTTTTGAGAGAGATACAGAGACTAAGGCCAAGGTGTTGGGTCAGCCACGTACATCTTTGCCTGTGGCTTCTCTCCCTCCTCCCAGCTGCAGGGCGAAAGGAGTGGGAGCTGCAGCCATCAAGCTGGGGCCAGTTTGGTTAAAAACACTGATAATGCACTTCCAGTTCTTTCTTCGGAAGATCATGCGGTTTCTCAATGTGTGAGGCCAAAAAAGATGTGTGGCCCAGTGCACTCTTGACAAAAGCATAGATTCACTAAAGCTTACAATTAATATTTAATACCAACAAGTCTTCTGTGATGCTGTGCGGATGTAAATAAGTGGAGAGAATGTGATATTTACCCCACTATAAAACATTCATGAGAGCTAAGCTATTTACAAAAGCTAAATACGACACTGTATTTACTGTAGGTCACCTCCTAGGGTTAGAGATGAAAAGTTTTTGGTCTAATGGAAAGTAACATAATACACCATAATAACACAACCACTGTCTCGTCTGCAAAGAAATATCTCCTGGCTCCCTCCTTCTATTGCAATTACAGGTGGGTAAAGCCACTACAGGGGGGAAGAAATAATAAAAACAAAAAGAAGAACAAAAGGAGAAGGTGCCTTGAGGAGACTTGATACCTGGTGCCTTTGGGACACTCATTACACTGTGTGCTCTCCATGCTCATTATCGAACATTGTCATGTTCATGCAGGAACTCAGGTCAGCAGGCAGGTACGCGGGATGACTTCACTTTAATTGAAGTTACACTATCCCAGGATTGCCAATTAAGTATCAAAGTGTTTTGACGTGATCTGGGGCTTTCCTTCTACTCCAATGGAATTCAAATTCCCCCTGAAAAAGGCTCCTTTGTATATACCCAAACCTGCAATCAATACAGATGGTTAAATGGGATTGTCAAAAACTTAAAACGCCAATATGCTGGGAGTGAAATCACTGATGAAAGTCTCATGGTGTTAGGCTCAGGATTTATAGACCAGAACAGTTAGGAATTTGTTTCCACAAACCAGCCCCCACAGCAGAGCCCCTCAGCAGCCAGCTGCAATATTTGCTCCAAGTCTCAGAAATCATCAAAGAATTGTCAAATCCAAAGCAGAGTCCTGATTTAGGAAGCATTTGGGTGAAGTTGTAATACAAAGACTAACAAAAAAAAAAAAAAGCTTCAACTGACACATTTATCTCGGATTCCTGGATCATTGCTTGGTTTGACATCCAAAAGCAAGCTGAAAAAATGACATAAGGAACTTCTCAGGTGATGGTCATTTCTGGTGGAGCATCCATAAATGGAAAAAGGCAATAAATGGAAGAAGCTTCAGCCTTTGGTGCATAGGAGAAGAGAGCATGGGTTATGTAAATAAGTTAGAAATGGGCCAACACCATCTGCCTCTGTAGGGAATGGTCACAGCCCCAAGGCTGCCAAAGCTCCAGGAGCACTTGGGCAACACTCTCAGGCACAGGGTGGGATTGTTGGGGTGTCTGTGCAGGGACAGGAGTTGGACTCAATGAGCCTGATTGGGCCCATTTCAGCTCAGCACAGTCTGATTCCTTACCAGCTGGTGACTCACAGATGGCAGTCTTCATCCCTTTAAAGGTTTTCCAGAGAAAGCAAATTTAGGATGGGCTTGCTTAACTTTAACTTAGCAGATAATAAATGAGAGATAGGGTCAAATCTAAAAGTAGCAGAATCGCTGAATCATTTAGGCTGGAAAAGACCTTCAGTATCACTGAGTTCAGCCTTTGACTGATCACCCCCTTGTCAACCAGACAATAAGTGCCCTGTCCAGTTCTTCCTTGATCATCTCCAGTAGTGGTGACTCTGCCACCATAGCTCATGAATAGCTCATTTGGGAGAACCTATCTGGTCCAGCTGTCTACCAAACAAAGTTAGAAAAAAGACGACTTCCTTGTTCATCAGAGAGGATTTTGAGAAACCAACCGCTAGAACTGGAAGTCTCCCCTCCTTCTGACCTGCAGGACACCTCCCAGTAAAATGGGACTCCCCATCATGTACTTGCCAGCAACTCTTTTAGTACAGGTCTCTTTCCCACAGCTGCCCCCAGACACCTTGTTCCAATGGACAGAAGAATCCCAATGCCCCTATGGATACCACAAAGTGACACTTTCTCTCGTTGCTCCTGTGTGAAACCCTGCAGCCTTTCCACCTCCTCTCTCTCCAGTCTGCTGAGCCTCAGGGACTGAAAGGGAAGCTCACCCTGACTAAGGTGACACGAGCAAAGAGTCAAAATCCTTCAAAAATCCCACAATCTCCCATCTGTGTCCACAAGTTTGAAGAGCCAGTGTGGTTTTGGTGATCCAGGAGCAAGTGCCTTGCCTGAGATGACTCCACCTAGCTGGTGACAGAACCTCAAAGCACTCTCCTCCTCTGGTCACTAAGCTCTGCTCCCTGCACAGCCATCAGAGATCAAACCAGTGCAGGAACCCGTGACATGGTAATGAGTAGGATAGTGATCTATAACTTAAGGCCTGAGGTCTATCTCTTGGGAGTAAATCCTACTACTGCTATGCTCAGTGCGCATTCTTCAGGAGAGAAGATCAGTCACCATGCCATGCAAACCCTTTGTGATATCTGCCTACTGAATTCCCACAGAGACCAGTGAAGGTTCAACGTGATGGATGAGACAGGTTCAGTAGGAATAGAGAAGTCTGTGCTGTTTCAGAATTATTTAAGATATCTCACCCCATCACCTCGAAATTTTCCACCAAGACTGGAAGATCACTCTTGGGTGTTCCTCAGGCAGAGACACTTTGAGGCCAACAGCAGAGATTGCGCTATTAACCTCCTTTGCAGCCCAAAGATGGTGCAATTTTGGGCTCAGCTACAAGTTTGGTGATGTTTGGTGACATTTGGGCCCATTGGCAAGGCGCTGTAGGAGCTGTGAGTAGCCTTGCTGCTCAGACATCTCATCCACCCTCTGACGGTGTAGCTCAGCTGGATGGAGCTCAGTGAGCCTCGGTGCACCCTCCAACCAAGAGAGGTTGTACAAAGCCAAATTGCAAAGCAGATGGGAGTGAAATCCCCAAACACAGGTGTCTGGATGCCTCAGGACTACCCAGAACCCCTCAAGGGGGCTGGCAGGTTGAAGTCATGACCTCTGTCTGCAGCCCAGTTGTGGTCCATGCAAGCGTGGTGACTGAGTCAGACTGGGGGGGACTCTGGGCCACAAAATCTCTTTAAGAACCCAAAGCAAGAGTAAATAACTCCCTAGGTTCCTTCCTAAAAAGGTCCATGAGTTTATCCTTAGAAGATGTTTCTCAGGAGCAGAGCACTTTTGGTAAATACAAAGGATTTGTCACACTGATTGCAACAAAAATTTTTAAAGTGAAATAGAAAAATGTCTTAAAATACTGACATGTCTCATTTCAATAAACTTTATTTCATCTCAGGTCATACTTCTTTTAAGGTCTTCAGCAGATTTAAATTTAAATTTAAATTTAGGAGTTTTTTCAATTAATCAATCAGCTGAGCTTTTCTTAAAAGGTACCAAAATATTTGTTTATATCCGATTTTTTTTTTTTAATCTAAATTTGGCAAAATGTGAATTCTGAAACCTTGATGTTTTCAACAAAATTTAAAAAAAAATCTTTAACCTGCTTTACACACAAAGCAACCCCCCACAACTGAGATGCTCAAAAGCATTGTCATTAAAAGTCCTTGTCCCAAGGCCCAGCTTTTGGATCTCATTCCTCCAAGGTTATTGTTGTTCTCTCATAAACTGCTCTGGAGCACATTCCTTTTTGCGTCACTTTTTCCTACATTTCCAGCTGCAGTGTGGGGGAATTACAGGCAAACACTGCTGCTGTCATCACTGACACCTTTTATTTGGGAGTTATCCACAAGGAAGGAGAAACAACCTCAGATGGAGTGGAGGAGAAGTTTGACCAGAAATGCTTTGAAATGCTTCTTCTAACGCCAGCCCAGAGGGTTTCTCTAACTGCAAATTTCTTTGTCAGCTGTGGAAAAGCAACATTTCTCATTTTTCATGAGAGGTGACTCAATGGGATGCTGGCGAGGGTTTGCTCAGCATCTGCTCTTGTTGCAGACAGCCTTTACTTGGGAGCAGCCCCAAACATGGCATTTCTGCAGATGAACCCCAGTCAAGATGCCAGAGGACACGAACATGGTGTTGTGGCACCTTGTGCTAAGAGATAATTAGTGAAGAGGTGGTGACAAACACAGCAAAAGCTGTCTGCAGTGTGCAAGGGTGGACGGAGAGCTCTGCAGCCCAGAAAACCAGCCCAGGACCTGGGGCTCTCCTGCCCCGTGCAGCCTGCAGGGATGATGTGCAGCACTTATTCCCACCTCTGCTCTCTTGTGCATCTTAGCACCACTCTGCAGCACCCACCAAATCGCTGCCACTTTGTGGGAGAGGAAATATTTCTCTTTTTGTCATGTCCATCGACTCTACGAGGTTCACAACTACAAAGTTATTCACGCAATGAAATTCCATCAGAGGTGACATGAGGGGGAAGAGAGGATGCCCCGAATTCTAGTTCCGCCTCCAAGACATGGAGAAACCTTGTTTTTCTCTTCCCAACACCCTTTTCCTTGGTCTAATACCCCATGCAAAGATGTAAAGGAAAGCCACCTCCTTTGAAAGGCTGACGACTAGAACGATGACATTGTGAAACAGATAATGCAAAAAATGTTTAAATATCCTCCCTGCCAAGCTGTGCTGAGTAAGTCAGGTAATCACTAAGGGGTGCATAACCATTTTATGGGTCATCAAGTGATAAAGCTAATATGCTGCTTAAACTCCCCGGGAGAGAGGTCTCATTTGGTTGCATCAGGCCATTACGCAGGGTTGTAAAAAATGCAATTGTTTGATTTGCCTAAATACAGGTGAGATGCAATAAAACCCCTTATTTGCCATCCCTTGCTGTGTTATGGCAATCCCAAAGCAGGGACTGACCTTTTTATTCGTTTAGGAAGCACTATTCTTACCTATAGTACCGTAGAAATAAAACTTAAGTATTTGTCTGCATAAACATAATCTATTGACAGTATGGCGGGGTGGGGGGGGATGAAAAGCAAGAGGTTTTTTTTCAAGATGAAGCCACACAGACCGGGAAACATGATTTCCTCGAGTTCACACCACTATCTTCAGGCTTGGGGGAAAGGAGAAAGGGAAGAGGGGAGGGTAGCGCTCCCTTGGTTAAAAGCAGAATGGATCCAAGCATCCCAAACACCGGAGCAAAAAGGTCAAAGAGGGAGAAATAAAAGCGTTCTCCACTGCGGTGGGGGAGAAAGAGAGAAAGAAAAGGACCCCGAGAGCATTACATCTTGATCAAGGAATGACTGATAATATTCCAGCGCACCATCTTTCAGGCCCCTCGTTTGATGACAAAGCACGGCCAACATCCCACATCCATTATCCGCTTCCCTCCCCGAGGCGAGCGCATCAATAACGCTCCCTCTGCCTCCCGGAGCCGCGTCCCCCCGTCTGCGCCGCGGCCCCGCCGCTGCCGAGGGCTGCTGGGCATTTCCATACAGCCCGAGCGCATCATTACAGCCCACCAATCCTTCACAGCATCCTGCTGCTGCACCCCCGGCCGCCGCTTTAACCAGTTCCTCTCCTCCGGGGTGAGTTCCCTCCATGCCAGGGTGAGTGGAAAGGAGCAGGGGAGAGTTGCAGTCAAGCTGGAAGTGAGCCTGGTGAG
Organism: Motacilla alba alba; assembly: GCF_015832195.1. Lineage (NCBI taxonomy): Eukaryota > Metazoa > Chordata > Aves > Passeriformes > Motacillidae > Motacilla > Motacilla alba. The sequence goes on along the minus strand of NC_052046.1, from coordinate 2,010,580 downwards.
TTATAGCCACCTAAGGCTCGTCCCTCCTCCCTGTGAAGCCGATTGAAAACCAGCTGGCATTTGGGCGCAGTCACCCCTTCTCTGATTTTGCTTGGGTTTTGCTTGTCCTCACCTTTTAATTAGCAAGCAGCCTCATCACTGTGTGAATTTGAATGCAAACATCCTCAAACTTGTTGCCAAAATTCTGCTGGATTAGTAGTCAAGTTTGTTTGACTGTCTGCTGCTATCCAGGAGCAGAGTAGGATCCTGGCACTCGAGGTTCCATCAGCCTGGTGGCCCACACCTGCTGGACAGGAGGGTGTTTTGATTTCCTCCCAAAACCCAGTGATGGGCTTCAAGACCCTCAGAATTTAGGGGCAAATCTGACCTGCTCATCTACCAGCTCTGGGTGAAGACGCAATCATTCAGCTTGGGAAGGCACTGGGAGCCTGCTGTGGGTCTTGGCAGCATTTCAGAGGGGTGCTCAGGTCTGCAAAAAGCCAGCAGTGGCAATTTTCTTAAATAATTGACAGTGGATCTTCCCCAAAACTCCAACAGAGGTGTTACTGGTGTGATGGAAATGAGGAACCTACCAAGTGAGGGGAGCAGATGTGGAAGATGTGGTGGTTAAAGCTCTGACTAGCACAAGGTCAAGAAAGCAGGCTCTGCTCCTTGCCTGACTTTTCAGCAGCCCTGAGTGACTCCTCTCAGTTGCTTCTGTACCTGTGTTTTCCACTTCACAGAGTCCTAGAATAGTTTGGGTTGGCAGGGACCTTAAAGATCACCTCATTCCATTGGACAGGGACACCTTCCCCTGAACCAGGCATCTATTGTGGATAGAACAGTGCAGCTTCAGGGGTGGTGACATCAAAATGGAGACAGGAGACCCCTGGCTGGAGCTGAAACAGCAGCAGCTCTTCCACCTGTGCCATGCCCAGCCCAAAACCAATTGTTCCTCACCCACTGGAACTAGCAGCAATTCCTTTTCTCCCTTTGCAGAAGCCAACCACCCCCTGCCTGTTCTGCCTTTTCATCACTTGGTCACCCAACAAGATGCCTGGTGGTGGAAAGCAGAGCACACCTAAGAAAAGCAGCAGAAAGCTTTTTTTTTTTTTTTTTTTTTTCAAATTACTGGTTCAAATCCCAGCAGGATCAGTGGTGGATTTGAAACTAGATCAGGTAACTTCCAGGCAGCTTTGTGAGCTGCAGAAAAAGGTTACTTAGTTCAAGTCCTTTAAAAATAAAAATAAAAAAAATTAAAAAAAAACCAACCAGCAAATCAGGAAAATTTTTCTCTGTTAAAAGACCTCCCCATTCACTCCTCGGATAAATAGGAGAAATTCCAGGCACATCAGCCAGTAACCACACTAATGAACCTTTGACAGTGCTACAAAACACAGGGATTTTTAGAGGTGGTGCCTCCCCATGTAATGAGAGAGAGAGAGAGAGAGAAAAGAAGTTCCTCAAACATCCCATATGCACCAGGGTTGGTGGTTTTTTTGCTCCTGAAGGAGCAACAGGAGCTCAGCCCATTCCTTCTGCCTTCCCCACCACAGGTTTGCACTGCCTACAGCTGCAATTAGAGCCAGGGCTCAACCATCACTCCATCAGCTCTACACACAACAAAGCCTACCCCTCTGGCAGGAAAAGATATGATAGGTGGGACTGAAACCTGTACTTAACAGGGAGGGGTGAGGGCCAGGCACTCTCCAACCTGTCACCTGCTCCAGGACGGGCTGGGAGGGAAAGGTCAGCTCCATCAAAGCAGCCAGCAAAGTAAGCCAGTTAATAGCAAACCTGTTTCTAATTGCTCGCTGTATTATAGCTACACCTTTCACCACCTGAGACCACCAGGAACCCATTCAAAGCCTTGCTTCCTAGCTTATACATAAGCCTTTCATGTTTTATTTTCATTTATGTGCGGGAGAAAACAGCTCTGTCGCTAGCCTCGACAGACAGAGGGACTTTTTTAGAGCCTTATTTCCACATACATTGCTTCCAGAAACCCCCAGCAGGTTCCCCCCACCCCCGGGTCCCTGAAGGCTGCTGTCAGAGCATGAATGGCTGAACACAACCCCAGCACCCTCAGCAGCAGGGCTTTCATCTTCCTCCCTCCGCATTCGCGAGGGCAGTGGAACCCCCCCAGTGCTCTTCTTCACACTGTTTTAAAGTGCAGTCTGTTATTTGAGTGCCCTGCCCTCAATGGCAGCAGCTGCCACGGCGTGGAGGAGGTGCTCCAAGGAGCTCCTCGAGTGCCCTGGGTGCTGCCAGCTCCCGCCGTGGCATCTCGCTCGGGTCTAAATCCGCGTGGCCTCCTCCTGTGATGCCTCCTGTGAGCTCCCTCCATCCCGTCCCAGTTTCCTGCCAGTGGCTCAAGAGATGGCTCAGGAAGGGGTTGGGATGCAGAGCACGGGGAGCAGCTCAGCCCCACCACATCTCACCTCATCACCATCAGAGAATCGCGATAATAATTTAGGTGGGAAAACCCTGCTACGTTCATCGAATCCGAGCATCCCCCCAGCACACAGAAGCACATTGACCCATGCCCCCAAGTGCCACATCCACATGGCTTTTAAATCCCTCCAGGGATGGGGACTCCACCACTGCCCTGAGCAGCTGTGCCAGCACTTGGGAGCCCCTTCCATGAAATAGTTTTCCTGGTAGCCAACCTAAATCTGCCCTGGCGCAGCTTGAGGCCATTTCCTCAAAGCCTGACCTTGGGGCTTTAAGTCCTGTGGGAAGCACCCTGCTCTGCTCTACTCCCCCAGGATCCCAACATCTGGGCAACCAGAAAACCTTCTTTTTTCCTTTTTTTTTTTTTTTTATGGGATGGCAAGTCCTGGCCAGGTGTGGGAGGGAATTCCATCTTTTCCCCAGACCAGGTCCCTGGCACTGAGCACATCTCCCCTGCCTGATTCACCTTTCTCTTGACAGCTTACACCTCTGACAGTTAATTCCTCATCACTGACTATTAATATTTCATGGCAGCACCAGGACAGCACCACGACAGCTGCTTCAGAAACACTAGCAGACCATCCAGATACTTTCATCACTAAACGGGCTCGGGTTGTTCTGGCGTTGCATGGTGGTTTTTTGGCATGGCTCAAGGTTATGGCAAGGGCCACTCAGTGACAGCATCACCTTGCCCTTAGTTTTCAGGCAGATGTGGGAATTCACCAAATGACAGCCTAACCCAGCCATGCTCAGCACTTAATCCCGGCTCAGCTGAGCCCCAACCACCTTGTCTCTGCTTCTTTTTTTTTTTTTTTTTCTTTTCCCTGTTATTTAAATCATTTTGAGCAAGAAAGTAGGCCATGAAAAAGGGGGTAGCATTGTTTTAATAATTAGCAATTACGATCGCTGCAATATTAATTGCATATTTCCATAGCAAACATCCCCCTGGAGGGGAAAAGTGAGCGGTGGTTAGAGACCGCCGAAGCCTAAAACTGGAATTCCTGGGAACAGGGAGGGGAAAAAAAGGGAGAGAGAATATGAACTTCTTACATTCAAGTAAATTACTACAGGGATTCCTCAGAAACCTTTAATTAGCCCTGCTCTGCTGTCGCATTGATTGGTCTGAAACTCATCAATTATTCAATGGCAGCTCTTTCTCTCTCTTGCTTTTTCTCCCCCTTCTTTCCATCCTTTAGGTGGAAGAGCCAGTTCTTAACCTGCTGGGGCATTTCTGTTTCCATGCCACTGAGCCACAGGCCAGGGAACTCAGCTTGATTTCCAGCCTCCAACCCAAACCCTGTGGGGGCACCGTCTGGTTTTCCTGCTGGAGGGGAGAGGTTCTGTGCCCTTGCCTTGCTGTGGGGTCAGCACGCTTAAAGGTGTGCTGGATTTTAGGGATCACTCACCATCCCTGGATGTTTCCCACCTTGGGTTGTTGCTTGTCAGCCTCCAAAATTGGGGGTTTTCCAGATGCTCCTTGCTCCTGGCATCCCTGAGGGGTGGCTGCCACCTGAGGGAAAGAAGGTGTCATGGCTCTTCCCAAGCGAGGGGTGCCCTTCCATGTGGGGAAACACGGTTTAGAGGAATCAGAAAAATGAACTCTGCCAGAAACTCCCTCATCAGCCTCAAGGTGAAAGCAGAGTTGACCTGGATTTGACTGCTGCTCAGTCAAATTTGGCCTGGAAGGGTAGAATCCTGCGTGCACAGCACTGTTTGCTAGTCACTGTTTCACTGGCTTGTGGCTGCAAAACCAGTGATGTCTATCTCAAAATGGCTAGTTTCTCCAAAAACACACAGATTCCACACGTTCGTTTACTTCATCCCTGGCAGTGTTCAGGGCCAGATTGGACATGACTTGGAGCAGCTTGGGCTGGTGAAGGTGATGAGTTGGAATGACATCGTCTTTAAGGCCCCTTCCAAGCCAAACCATTCCATGATTCCATAATTTCCCAGGAGGCACGGCCCTCCTCAGCTGACCCCTGTGGCACCAGCACCGTCCCAGCCCCACCCCACTGGGCTCATTTACCCCACCCAGCAGCAAACCCCTGCTCAGTGTCTGTCTGGCCACCAAAAGCACTGACAGGGCTGGTCCTTCCAGCAGCACTGGCCATGGCAGCATCCCAGCTGCAGCTCCCAGATGGAGACAACCTGCTGCAATCTAACTTGCAGCCATCAAAATTCATCCCTGGCTGCCTTGCTCTACTTAAACTTTTAGGAGAACAGCTTTACAGCCCTGGGTGTATTAGCCTGTGCTTTTCTTGATCCTGTTTATTCCCCAAATTCTCACTAAGATCTGGCCTCTGGAGACATCTACATATGATCCTGTTCCCAGAATACACAGTTCAGAGCAGAAGCCTCCTCACCTTCATGTTTAGGAAAGAGACAAATTCACCGGCAATACAGAGCAAAGACCTAGTCAAGACTTATGCTTTTCAGGCTTTGGTCTAAACAAGAAACCTTTCCTTGAATTTGTAATTTGAATTGAGAAATTTTGGTTTGCTAGGCAAACTTTGCTGGATGCCAATTTTTTTTTTTCTTTTGAAATACGATATTTTAATTTATTTTTTTCAAGGTTTTTTTTTTTCAAGTTTTACCCACACACACTTTTCAAGAATGAAATGGAGTTGTGGGGGTGTTGCTTTTCCCAGGTTGAATGTAGCCTTTTGTCCTTTCTTCTTCCCATCTTTAGACTTGTGAGAAGACAAGATCACAGGCTCCTGGAATGGTTGGGCTGGAAGGGACCTTCAAGATGTGTCACTCTACTCCCCTGCCACGGGCAGGGACACCTTCCACTATCCCAGGTTGCTCCAGGCCACGTCCAACCTGGCCGTGAGCATTTCCAGGGATGGGGCAGCCACAGCTGCTCTGGGCAGCAATTCAATAGGTGAGTAACAATTTGAAAAGTAATTCTGGGCAGCGTGCAAACAGCTTCAGCTTTCCCCCTGTTGTTGCATAAGTGAGGAAATTTTTTTTTTCTCCTGAAGTCCCTTATCTCATCCTACAAGAAAGACAGGATTTTGTATGAGGGCATGTGGCAATGGGACAAGGGGAAATGGCTTCCCAGGGCCAGAGGGCAGGCACAGGTGGGATATTGGGCAGGAATTGCTGGCTGGGAGGGTGGGCAGGCCCTGGCCCAGGGTGCCCAGAGCAGCTGTGGCTGCCTCTGGATCCCTGCAGTGTCCCAGGCCAGGCTGGATGCATGTGATAAGAGACAAGAATTTGAATGCCAATCCTGTCTATGATATCTATGAAGAAAACATATTTAAACTAACAGGGAGACAAAGTCAGGGCAGAAAAACCCCTTTGCCTTGGATGCTGGTGGAGAGATGAGCCACTCAAATGTCCATCCTGCCCAGAGCACCCCATGTCCTCCCTGCCAACCATCCACTGTGCTGGGGATCAAATTGAAAGGTTCTCCCTTATTTTCTAGCCCCTGAAAAAATTGGAAGAAAAACAGCATGTGAAACCTGTAAGCAAAGTGGTTTTCCTTTTCTCTTAAAGATGAGAAAAATTATTTTAAAGGGCTGTTTAATTTTATCCTCCTTGTTTCACTTAATTTTTTTTTTCAAAGACGGCAGTGGTGACAAGGGCTTCAAATTTTCCAAGTAATTCTGGATCATTTCAAAACACTATTTAGAAATTTAAATATGCCTGTTTAGATTGCTTATAATGATGCTCTGCCTCTAAATTTTTGAGCATTTTGTTTCTAGAAAAAATCTGTTTGATTTGATGTAATTTAGTAAATGTTATTTAGTGAATTTTTTCACCTTTTGACATGGGAATCACTTGTGTTCTCCTCCAGCTTTCATTCACCTCTAATACGCTCCATAGGTTCCTTGGTGCTAAGCTTGGCTTAAAAATTTCTATTTAAAGCAAAGAAAGACACTATTAATTGAAGCCGATTTAAAAAAAAAAATTAAGAAAAAGAAATATATGACATTATCCAAAATCAGGATTTCTGGTGCCTCACGAGAGGAAAATCCCCAAGTGTCAGGGATCTGCCTGAAGACCCTGGGAAGGCTGGGATGGTCCCACCAGGTACCCCGAGCTCTCCCCGCTCCTACTCTCACACTCAGGGACAGCTGCAAAGAAGCCACGGACGAGCACAGGCAAAAAAAAAAAAAAGGAATCCAAACCAAACAAAACCTGAACCCTTCGCCCCAAGAGGGGGATAAGAAATGATGTATTGACTATGAATTTCATTTATCTTCCCGCCTTCCCCGGCTCGAGCCGCTGCAGCGGCGCCGCTCGCGATGCGTGCACACATATTAGCCTGTGTATTTCCCATCCTACTTATCCCCTGGAATTTATTCTAAAGCTCGCTTTTGGAAACCCATAAGTAGGGCATAATTCGGAGGATTTGATATTCTGGTCAATGTTTTGCCGAGAAGTTATTCCGCGAGCCCTGATGTTGCGTGGGGAAATACGTCCTTAAATATAAAAATATATATGTGTAATATGAGAGGGACACAAATACATGAAATTTTACTTAAATCACGTTGCGTTTTATTATTTAATTATAGTACATAAAATCAGTCGTACAGATCACATCCAGAAACACCAAAGACACTTGGTTTGCTGGACAAATGCTTTCGAACCTATTTTACCCTCAAATAGGAAAAAAAATGTGTTTCCTTGCTCAAGGCAGCTCTTCGGGCTCACAACAAGCAGTCAGCCATGGCTGTGACACCCAGGATTGGCAGCAATGTCACCAATTGGAAACTTTTTTATTATGGGTAATAATTTCAACCCTTTTATTAAGACCTGGAGCCCACGTGCTCATCCCAGCACCTTCTGCAGGATATGGGAATTCCCCTGTATCCTGTGTCAAAATCCACTGAATTACTATTAAAAGTCAGAAAAAATATTCATACTACAAGATTTTGAAGACAACTTGGTTATTTTGTCTCATTTTGAGGGTAATAGGAGGAAAAAAAGGTGATTTTTCCAGATTTTTCCTGGCTCTCCAAGTCCCATCACCTCTGTCTGCCTCCTAAAAGCAAGGGAAGAGGAAGAAAAATTGATACTAATACTTTTTCCCCATTTCCCCATTTTTGTTTCCCTTTACAATTCAAAGTACAGGTGGGAAGCATTACCGTTGTCTAAGGATAAAGATGGAGGTGCTTAAATTTCATACAAAGTCACAACACTGCTTAAGAAATGACCAAAGAGAATTGGTCAAAAAATTAAACAAAACCACACTTTACCCTTGACAGTGAACACATAATTAAAAAAAAAAAAAAAAAAAAAGGAAAAGAAACCAAACAAAAAAAACCTCTAAGGTGTCTTAAGAACAACTATTATTCTGGAGAAAGTATTTAATTGGATTTTTATGGGATATATCAAAATAATTTGCTTCAAATGCAGTTTTATCTTTGCTGCTATGATTTAAATTCCATGGCTCAAAAAAAAAAAAAAAGTCAGAATTTTGCTCTTTAAATCCTTGCCCCCCTCATCAGAGAGGAGGGTAAGGATTTAATTGTTGCTAATTTTGTTAATCCCCTGATCAAGCCACCATTGATCCCAACCATCTCCCTCTGCATTGCTAAGACGTAACCCCTTCCCAGGAACACAAGTTCACTCCCTGACTGAGCAGAGGAAGGATTTTGTGGGCTGCAGACCCACAAAACTTGCTCAAAGACACTTAAAAAGACGGGGGGAAGGGGCTGAGAGTGAAAAAACACCTTCTCTGTCCCCAGAGAGCCTTTTTTCCCCGGGATCAGCCTTGATGCCGCAACCTTGTGCCGCAGCGCAAAAGAGGGACACCAAAACTCCACCTGCCTCACAATTTTTTTCCTTCAAGCTGGTGGGTTTAAGGCTGGATCTCTACTGGCTTTTTCTGTGGATTTTTTTTTTCTTTTTTCTTTTGTTTTTTTTCCCAGTTCTCTCCCTATCACTAAAGCAAAAAACACGAGTGCATCCCTGCCTTTAAGAGAACGAGGGTTACTTCGCCCCTCTCCTCCCTGCCCACCCACCCACCCCCCCAAAATTCAAGGAGAACATACAGCTCATGAAAATTTAATGCCATATGTAACAAAGCAAAATGAATATTTAATTGGGGCTTTTATGTGAAACCAGATAACAAAACCAGTTACACACAGAGGGGGGAAGAAAAAAAATAATAATAAAATTAAGCCACTCTCATGTTTGATAAAAACTGGTACTGAAGCAGTTAAGCTATTGGCAACAAGCGGCTCCTAATAAACACTCAGCTAATTCTGTAGGAAAAGCACTAATTAGAAAAGCAATAATAATCGGTGTAATTGCTCTAAATTACCCTCCTCACAGAGAAGTGTGTTTGGATACTGCAACGCAGCTGCTCCTGCTCCATCCCGGCGCTCGCAGCCAAGGACGCTCCGCTTTTCTCTGCTGCCCTCTCCAGGTCCAGGGAGGTGGGAGAGCTGTCACCTCTCACTTCCCGTGGAAAGACGGGGAAATCCCACACACTGGGCACCCTTGGGTGTCACAGCCTGCTCTGGTTGCATCCCCTGGATGTTGCCGGCTCCAGAAAACACAGCACTGAGCTCCAGAGCTGGGATTAGAGTGGGGAGGAGTGAGGATCTACAAGGGAGGTTGGTAGATCCCTCGGGATGGCCGAAAAAATAACAGAGCTTAGTGGTCTGGGCACATTAGGCAGGCCAGGGTTTCATGGATGTTGTTTATAGCATGGCAGGGCTTTGAGCAAGAGCTGCATCCCTCCATGGGGATCACCCTCTCCCCACATCACATTGACCCACAGCCATGCAGAAGCACAGGAGGGATAAAATCCAGAGCTCTTAGATACCAAGACACCGCAGAGAGCCCAGAACTCAGCTCTTGATGCAAAAAGAGGAATATTAACTCCTCTCCAATGCGTGGGGTGCCTGGAGCAGAGGTCCATGAAGACCTCATGTCCTCACAGAGCACCCTGCAGGCATGCAAGGACTGGCTGGATGGGGCCCTAAGCAACCTGATTTAGTGGGTGACCACCCTGACAATGGCAGAAGGGCTGGAATGAGACAATAATTAAAGTTTCTTCCAACCCAAACCATTGTATGAGGGTTCTGTGACTGAATAAGCCCTTCCTCTGCCAGAGGTTCCCAACAGTTTATTTTAAAACTCATGGAGATAAGGACCCTGAAGATGCTGTGTTTTCCACTGCTCAGATTAGAGTTTGGTTTTAGACATTAGGAGCCCCGAGTCCTCCGCCATGCTGTGTACAGAGCATGGAAATTATTGATGCAACAATGCTCTCCCGTGCAATGTTTTTGATTATTGGCAAATGTGTTTACGTTAGCTTAAGTAACAATGAACAGAATAACAAACTTCCATTGATTGTGTGTCTGCACCAGCCAGTGAGGCTGCACCAGGGCTGATAACTAGCATTTTCAGAACACTAAATTATCTCCCCATGCAGTAAAGGTCAGAGTGATTGGAGATGGCCAGTGTACAGATGAGGCTTTTGCCCAACCAAGCTGTTTTCCTCTAGCTGCAATGCTGAGATCTCAATTAGCTGCAGACCAAGAAGCCCTGCAGTGAGTTACCAAACTACATACCTGAACAAGTCAAAATTGCATCAAATTCCCTGGCAGGTCAGCTAAAATGGTCACTGAGTTCCCCCTCTGGAAGTTGAATGTCAGTTACACCAGGACAACTCCAAAATTTTCTCCAGAAGTGGCATGGTTTTTTTTCATTCATTTCACTGCCAACAACTCCCACAGCTGTAGAAGCAATGATCTTTTTTATTTTTTTTCCTTTTTAATTTAATTTCACTGATCTTGATGAAATCATTAGAGAGGAAATCATTCCAGGAACAAGGTAAAAAGGTCACAGCCTGTCCCCAGAATTTTCTCTTTTAGAAGAAAGGAAATGCAAAAACCTAAAAGAGTGTTTTGGAGAGTTGGACCTCTCCTGAACTTGGTTTAATCCCCTCCCTTCCCCACCACAGCCTGTGAGAGCGGACAGTCACACTCCAAGTTTCCCTGTGTAATTACTTTCAAATCCTCATTGCTTCCACGCTTGCTTCAGCATTATTTATATTGGTTTAACGATCCATTAAACAAATACTGTACTTTGGGAAGTGCCACTTTGCTTATGAACAATTACAGTTTCTCCAGCGTTCAGCGATGTTAACCACAAGATAAGAGGATGATGGTGCAGAGCGGGCTTGGAGAAAGGCTTTGGGGCTTCTGGGGGCTTGGGGAACAGCTTTTAGCACTATTAACATAACCCTTCTGGGGTTTGCTTGCATTTCAAAAAGCAGTTTGAGGACATTCAGGAAGATCTTCTTGCTTTGGTTGATTTTCTGTTGGTTTGCTTTTTGTTTTTTGTTTTGGTTTTTGGTGGGTTTTTGGTTTTGTTTTGGGTTTTTTTGGGTTTTTTTTGTTTGGTGGTGGTTTTGTGGGGGGTTCTTTTTGCTTGTGGCTTTTTGTTTGGTTTTTGTTGGGTCTTGGTTTTTTGGGTTGGTTTTGTTTTGCTTTGCTATGTTTTGTTTAAAAAAAAACACCTTTCCATAGCAACCCAAATTAATTATAACCTGATAACACCCAAGAGGAGATTCCTACCTAGCGGGCTTTACTCCACTAGGGCCCAATCCTAAAAATACTCGCAGAGTTTTGGTGCAGTGGACGGGTTCCAGACAGTGAAGCACATCCCATGAGAAAAGCTCACCTTCCCCATCACAGACAACTTTGTGTCCAGCTGGGCACACCGAGCACGTGTTTGGCCAGGAAGGGAAGATGTGGCCCTGGCCCCTGTGGTGAGCAGCTCTCCTCAGCCCTGGGATGACCATGGGGTGGGAAGGAGCCCACAAACCCCCTCCCAGAAATCTGGGGCTGTACCAGGGCCTTGGGAATGGGGAGCATTAGTTTTAACCAAAGAGGGGCTTTGAGGGCACGAGGCACAATGAAAGAAATCCAAATGTGAAGGAAGAGATGGGATTGGGGTCTCCACCCTTCTGATGTCAGCTAAATCAGCAGTGGGGTGTAACAGGCACAGCGGTGCCTTGCAAGTCCATCTTTTCTGCCCACAATTAATTTCACTAATTTTTTAAAATTTTCAAATGGTCTTCACTGGGGCTGCTGAGCTTATTTTATCCTCCCAGTTTGCTGTGCACAGCACAAGGGAGGAGAGTGAAAACGAACTGAAGGTACAGGTGGGCAGAGACCATCCCATGACAAAGTGGTGCACGGGGAGGATTTGGGGACATCAGGGGGACCTCCCCCCTCCCTGGCAGCTTTCAGGGCCCTGGGATCCCACAGGCACTGGCAGCAGCTCAGGTCTGCAGGAGCTGGGGGACAGTTTTGTGTTCCACCTAATTAGGGTGCCTGGATCTGCCTGAAAGGCGTGCTGGGATCTTCCATGTGCCCAGTCACCCTTTACTCCTTTCTAAAGTGCTCTCTTGTGTCTTAAGGCCTTGTCTCATTGTGCTTGGGCTGGCAGAGTGGAAAATTTAATTTTAAACTAATTAGTTTCTAAGTTGCTGAATATCCTCAAATTACCAGGCATCACCTTTCCCAAAGGGGAAGAACAACATAATTCACCTGTATCCAACATTTGACACTGCTGGAGTCAAGAGCATGGAGACAAAGGACCCCCAATTGCTCATTGTCTTGTCTCAAAGGTCAAGAGTCGTTTCTGACAAAGCTCCAATTAATAGTTTATTACCCACAACTGACCAGAGTCTCTTTTGTTAGTATTTAATATTACTAGCTAAAGGTCCGCTTTGAATGCAGAATGAGATGATCTTTGAAATCAACTTGTTCAGCTTTCCTTGGTCTTCAAACAAGGCTGCCCTCCCTCTCCTCACTGCCTGCTCCAAACTGGTCTTCACCTGACGCCAAATCAATGACGCGCTGTTGCTCTGATTACTTGGTCACTGCAAGGTCATGTGGATATAAATTCTATTTTCCAATTATTCTCATCAATGGGCCAGTAATCACACAGAGACCAGCCAGCCCCTCAAAGCTAACAACAGCAGCAGTGACCTTCCCTGGTCGTTTTCTCAGGTTCACACAACACCTGTGTTACTCTGCCAGCACAGAATCACAGAATTACTCAGGCTGGAAAAGCCCTCCAGGATCATTGAGTCCAACCATTCCCCCAACACTGACCCATGTCCCCAAGTGCCACATCCACATGGCTTTTAAATCCCTCCAGGGATGGAGACTCCACCACTGCCCTGGGCAGCTGTGCCAGGCCTGGACAACCCTTTCCATGAAGAAATTTTTCCTAGTAGTTCCCAACAAATATAATAGTTTTCAAACAGTTATGTTGGGATTTGTTCCTCCTTGGGTTTTTTTTTTTTTTCCCTGTTGTCCCTTGGAACACATCAAAGCAAGAGCCTAGGCATTAGGGATAGGCATAGCATTTGCCTTTGGGATGACAACAAGATTCCAAATTTTGTTTCCAAAACCAGCTTTGGAATGAAGCAGCACCACGTTTTTATGGCAGCAGATGATCCTTTCTCCTGGCTGGGGACCTGAGCTGATGGCAATGGTGGGGACATCCTAGCAGGGTTTGAGGAGGGAAGATGCAGGAGAGGCCTTGCACTTTTTTCAAATGAAGCACTTAAAAGAATATTTTTTTCCCAACAGAATCTAATTCAAAATGGAAAATATTTCAAATACAAGAAGTTATTTTGCTTAAAAAGTGCTCCTTTGAGACATTCTCTAAAACTTTTCTTAAATCCCCATCCCATGACCCAAACAGTTTGTCAGATCAGAAGTTAAGAGTTGCAGGACTGGGATTATGCCTCAGCAAGAGTTTCAGTAAAAGAAAAAAAACCCCTTATTTTCAGTGCAGTGTGCCACAGATGGCTGCCATGATTCTGTGGCACGTGGGAGGACCCACCTCCTTGCCTGTTCCATCAAATCCTGGAAAGATGCTGGTGGCATGGCCAGAAAAAGCCACTTGTTCTCTGCAGTAATGTGCCTGTTCCAAGTTGTGATCGCTGATCTCACCCCTTTCCCCAAGACATGCTTTTAGCACCAACCCTCATCCTGCTTTTCAGTTCTTCTGTCCCCTCTAAAACAACTCCCCAGTTTTGCTTTGAGGGCTCTTTTGCTTGAACACCTCATGGGAAGCTCCCAAATTCCCGGCTACTCCATCCACGTCCCGTTCTCCCGCTCCCCTTGGCACCACCAGGATCATGCCCACGGCTGAAGGGACAGTGTCCACAGGGGCCAGCACCGTGGTCACCCAGCCTGCAGCTGTGCCACCACAGCCCTCTGCACGTGGATTTTGGGGATGCTGCTGCTGGGCAGAAGCCGTCCTCCGACCGCACCAGGCACCTCACGCTGCTCATCGCACCCTGCCAGCCCCAAAAGCAGTACCTGAACCCCACACGGCCTTTTCCTCTCCAGAAGGGCACGCAGATGATGTGAGCGAGCTCGCCCAGGGACAGGGGACATCGGCTGTCGCCGTGGAAAAGCCACACCACCAAAGCAACTCCACGTTTTGGGAATCCTCCCGGCGCAGCTCGGGAGCTGAGCGGGCAGCGGGGCTGCCGAGCACCCAGCCCGGGCTCTCTCATTCCCCGTTCTCTGCTGCCATCAGGTGGATATTTCATTTTATTCCGCTAAAAGCTGCGAAATCCCGCCGCGTTTTCCCTGGGTTTAACCATCCTGCCCACGAGCCTGGCCTTTGGTCACAGGGGCAAAGCCGCGGGAGCCTGAAGACGTGGAAAGATCCCTGATGATTTCCCCCCTCCAGGGACCAAGCTGGTTTTGGACACTACGGAATGCTGCCAAGACTCAACAATTAGTTGTTAGGTCTAGTTCTACTCTCTTAAGTCTGCGGTCTGGATCTCACCCCACCTGGGAGAGCAGCAGCATTTATTGCTCCCCTCACCCAGCATCTCCCGTGCAAACCCCACCCCAGGCGAGGGAAGGCTTTAGGCAGTGTCAGGATTCAGCACTAGCGCCCACCTTGGCATTACACCAGCACCAGAAGGTTTCCTGCACACGTGTTTTTCTCAGGACTTGGCAGTGTCCAGCAAAGATGCCAAAGAAAACACAGGGCAGGATTCATGTTCAGCAGGGAACCAGAGTGTTTGGAAGATCTTCTGGTGCTGAATGCACTGGAAGTGGAGCTGCTGGCAGAGAAAGAGAAGAAATGCACATCTTAACTTCCCACTAAGCAGCAAGAATCTTCCCAGACAAGAACTGCTCCTATTTAATATCACAAATGCATCTTCTTCTCAGCCTCCCACATGACTTAGAATCATGAAATAGAATCCAAGAGTGGTTTGGGTTGGAAGAGACCTTAAAGCTCATCCAGTTCCACCCCCTGCCATGGGCAGGGACACCTTCCACTAGCCCAGGCTGCTCCAAGCCTCACCTTGGACACTCTCAGGGATGGGGCAGCCACAGCTGCTCTGGGCAGCCTGTGCCAGAGCCTCAGCACTCTCAGCATTGAAAACCTTTTTTCTTACATGTACTCTAAACTGACACTCCTTCAGATTAAAGCCATCACCCCTTGTTCTGTCACATCAGGCCCTGCTAAAAAAATCTGTGTCCAAGGTTCTTCCAGAACCCCATTAGGTACTGAAAGTCTGCAATGAGGTGTCCCCAGACCCTTCACCAGGAGAATACTCCCAGTTCTCCCAGCCTGTCTCCATAGCAGAGGTGTCAGCCCTGGCAGCATCTGCATGGTCTCCTCTGGACCTGGTCCAGCAGATCCAGAGCTTTCTGAGGGCCCCAGAGCTGGATGCAGAACTCCAGATGGGGCCTTACCAGAGTGGAGTAGAATTGCAAAGATTGCTTGGGACTTCAGCATTTTTAAAGGATTTTGGAATTGTTTTGCACTCTTGTGGAAAGCAGTAGCTAATTTAAAAGGTGTAAATCAGTACTTTTCATGCCACAGAAGCAGCACCAAAAGCCCAGAGTATGATCCCAGCACTGAAATTCAGACAGAACATGCTTGTGCAGAAAAACTTCAACAGTTTGATGGAGGAGCCATTAACCTGATCCTGCTGAGACCCAGGGCACCGCCAAGATGCTTGGTGTTAGCTGCAGTGGGATATGAAGTGTCACCCATAACCCTCCAGGGCTATTATTCCCCCAAGCATCCACCCCTGGTGATTTATTCCCAGATCTCCCATTGCATTTCAACCCCTTCCACAGCTAGGGAAGCCACCAGGGAGAGTTTTCCCACTGATCACATTCCCCACGCCAGGCTGAGCCCCCACTTCCTGGCTGGCCAGAAGTTACTGGCTCACCAGGGGCAGACCAAACAGAAGAGAAACATCAAGCTCACACTGGGGCAGGGTAAGAGGTATGGCTCTTCCTTGAGGTGGCCCTTGAAGATTGGAGAAGGTAAATCCTCTGTTAAACATGACCTAAATTGGTGAGTGGGTTCAAGATGCCATGAGAGGGGAGAGCCCTGACTGATGACAGCACAGGCACAATTGTGCCTGCCCAAAAACCCACAGGGCATACTCTCAGGTTGCTCAGAAAAACCACAGAGAAGGAAAACAGGACATCAAAGAAAGTATCTTGAATTTCCCCAGTAGATTTTGATCATCTGTAAGTTGTGAAGCCCTCCTCTTCCCACCTTGGTGAAAAGAGGTGCTGGCACAGGGTGCCCAAAGCAGCTGTGGCTGCTGCATCCCTGGAAGTATCCAGGGCCAGGTTGGATGGGGCTTGGAGCAACCTGGGATAATGGAAGGTGTCCCTGCCCACGGCAGAGGGTGACACTGGATGAAATTTTAAGTCCCCTCCAACCCAAGTGTCTCCGTGATTCCATGAAAACAAATCAACACTGGTGCAGGAGCCAGACCCAGTTCCTGAAGCACCAGCAGAGCCAGAAGCAGAGTGTGGCAAAGGCAAGAGGAGACAGAGAGAGAGAAAGAAACAGCCACAAAAAGTGTATCCTGCTTTGCAGGTGCACAGAGTGCTCGTGGCCCCAAGGCTCTCCGCCAGCTCCTGTTTTTCCCTCTGCCCCTAAAGTAAATAGGATGCCCAGGTGTTGACAAAAGACTATCAGCAGAAAGCAAGGTTAAAAAAGCAATAATTCAGCCAACTAACTGCCACCGCTGTTCCTCCCTATCTCTGCATTCTTGATAAACAAATTCATAACAAGATTTTACTGCTCTGTTCCCTGGAGCAGTCTATTAGTCTGTCGTTCAACATGCACTACCAGTCGAAGCCGAGCTCCCACAACACAATATCCCTTAAGATGATCTCCTTTGCATTCGCTATGATGTAATTATGCTAATTATCCAGCCGGCTTTAATATCCTCATATTTTCCAGGAGGTTTATGATCAAACCTGTTCCTTTAATTTACTTTCCCCGCCGTCGGAGCCAGGCTGTTTTGATGCTCTCTGCCACACGTTCGTCTCTCTGCGGCTTCTCAAGGCCACGGGGAGCTCAGACACATAACTGCGTCCCAGCTGACAGGGATTCTGAAAGTTATTTCTCCCAACTAGCACTTATCCAATGTTTGATGTCTTCCCCCATCCATGACATTACATTGATAATGCCCATCTGCATTCTGAGATTTCATCCTTTTTGTTTGTTTGTTTGTTTTAAGCTAGCAGTGTATTAAATTCCCTGGGAAATCTTCACATATTTACCCTTCCACTTGGAATGAAGGACCTGCCTGTTAGATTAACATTTATCTGTGAAAAAAAAAAAAAAAAAAAAAAAAACCAACCCAAAACCCTAAAAATTTCGGAATCTGGATCCTTACAGCTAATATAAAAATGATGTATATTATAAAACAGATGTGGTGACTCAGAAATCAGTCTGGAACTAATTGCTTTAAGTAAAATATATGAAAAATATTATTTGACATAAAGATCTCATTATTTTCCCTACTGCCTGAAACACAGCATAGTCCAAACCCTAACAGAGTGGATCACAGAAAGCCCTCCTTATCCAGGGAGCATTAGCTTACTTAAGAATATTTTCTTTCATGTTTATAAAGTTTCAGTGCAAGTGCTCAGTGGGATATGGGTTCCATTATCTTTTTCATTTTAACTTTTGCTGTGTGCTTTCTTTTCTTAAAAAATAAAATGAAATCTGAATTTTCATGGCTTGGGGCTACCACAAATTTTTCTCCCCATAAAATGTGATTTAAATTCCAAGAACAGTTGGCTACAATCAGAATAGAAAAACCATACATGACCCAGATCCCTTTCCTAGAGGTTTTTTTGGTGTGCATCATTTCCATAAGTTCCTAGTGCATGCAGTGACCATGGGTACTGCATAATTCAAAATAATTTTTACTATTTCCTTTTTTCCCCTCCATTACCATTTAGGCAAAGGACCTCACCAAATCACAGAATATTTTGGGTTGGAAGGTCCATCACACCTCTTTAATTTTCTTTTCAGACACAGAAACCCAGCTCCAGCAGACTCCACACATGAAGGTGGGAGCACCAACCAGCATTTTTTTCACAGCTGCTTTTCACCAATGGGTGATCCTACCCCCACCTAATCCCACCAGCTCCCACGTGTCACTAATTCCAAGGGCACAGGGTCAGCCCTCCACGCCAAAATGCAGCCATGGAGCTGCTCAGCCCAGCCCTGCCGGTGCCCTCAGCGCTTCAGTGAGGGGACTCAGCCTGGAGAAGGTGTGGAAGATGACAGGATCAATCTCTTGGGTGAATTAGACACAGGCTTAGAGGGAGGACTCTGAAGGAATGCTCTTTCCCTGAGAGATGAGCTGTGTCAGCCGTGAGGAGTCTGGTTTCCTCCATCCCCCCATGACAGCCCAAGGAAACTAATGAAAGACACAGATTCCTAAGCCACAACCAGGGCAGGGGATCCTAAAAGAGCCAGAGGGGAAACTCAAACTGCTGGCTCTACTGGGAATCCCAAAATACTCAGAAGCTGGAAAAGGAAGAGGGAAAATTGCTCCTGGGAGACCCCCTTGTCATTATCTCTGACCCCTGGCACTACAGGGGAAGAGGAGTTAGCCAACAAGGAGACCTGTAGGACACCCCAGCTGTAAGGCAACAGAATTTTAGACTCGGGATGAAGCAAATGGGCAAATCTCTGGCTCAGGAGGTCAGGATTATCCCACAGAGATTTCAGGGACGTCACTCTTTAGCAGACATGAAGAGGGCAATATAACTCACAGAATCCCAGAATGGGTCAGACTGGAAGGGACCACAGTGGGTGCTGGTCCCACCTCCTTTCTCCAGCAGGGCTAACCCAGAGCACAGGGCATTGGATTGCATCCTGATGGTGCTGGGACATGCCCAGTGAGGGAAACTCCACACCCTCTCTGGGCAGCCTGTCCAGCGCTTGGTCACTGCCCAGGGCAGAAGTTCTTCCTCATGTCCAGGTGGAATTCCCTGCTCATTCCTCTGGTGCCATTGCTGGCCCCAGAGCAGAGCCTGGCCCCTGCTCTGAGCCTCCCTGCACACAGGGACAGACATTGCACTCTAGCTCCAAACTGCTTCACTGGCCACGACCATCAGGCCACCCTTGTGACTGCCTCAGAGGTGCACAAAGCAACAGCAAAGCTCAGAAATCACAGAATCACAGAATACCCTGAGCTGGAAGGGACCCCCCCAGGATCATCCCGTCCAGCTCCTGCCCTGCACAGACACACAACAATCCCACCCCGGGCATCCCTGGAATGGTGTCCAGACACTCCTGGAGCTCTGGCAGCTTCAGGGCCGTGCCCATTCCCAGGGAAGAACCTTTTCCCTGATGTCCAACCTAACCCTCCCCTGACAAAACCCCAGCCATTCTCTCAGGTCCTGTCATTGTCTGTCCCTGAGAGATTCCAGGAAAGTTCAGCCATACAATCCAAAACATCTCAGAAAGACCCTGGGCATGAACCTACTCAAAAGCAGAGGCATTCACCTTTGCTGATCACATGGGGAATAAGCAGGCTGGGTTTATTTACATTGGGCCAACCCCACATCACATGCCTTTGAAATAATTTCAAAATAATCCCCTACCTGGTGGGAAAAAAAGCAAAACTTCACCCAGTTCATCTCCTAGAGCACTCAAGGACAAGCAGGAGGGGAGCTGCTGAGACAAGGAAATCCTGTTGTCTTTACCCCAAACCCACAGGGAAATCAGGACCGCCTGACAGAGGAAAAGGTAATAGTTTTTGATATAGCAAACTGTGGTTGACAGACCAGAAAGCTTTGCATGAATGCCTTTTAAAACAGCCCGGAGCTTTAGGGCATGAATGTGAAATTTCTGTGTCTGCCAGGACCGTGCCAAGGCTACTGAAGTTGCCTGCATGAGCTACTCCGACCAGAGAAGACGGAGTTTGCCAACACTAACCCAGGCTTTCCTTAAAACACCCCAGCTGGTCCTGCCACGGCAGGAACGGTGACCAGGTTGTTGTGGGGAAAGCCTGGCAGGAGAGTAGAGAGAGCACAGCTGGGAACACCTGGAGCAAAGCTCACAGATGGAACCTCGAGCGAGGAGCAAAGGATTTGTGCCCATGAGCGCCAGACGCCGTCTGACCTCGGGGCTGGCTAGGATGTCAGCTGCAGCACCAGGGTTAGCAGAGGGGAAACCATGCCCAAGAGGAAGTCAAGTGCCTTGCTAGGGAGTCACAAGATGCTCTAACAAGCTCCATCTAAAATCGTGGGTTTGTGGCTTTTTTTTTTTTTTTCCCCCAAATTCCAGCTGTCCTAGGCTTGGTGAGAGCTAGGATTTTGGACAAACCATCTTGAGAGGGGAAGATGTCACCTGTCAGTGACACAGATCAAAAGATTGCTTCCCCAGGTGGTAAAAGAATGAGATTGGAGAGCTAAAGAACAACATAGCACAGATAATTTTTGCAGGACAATACAGTTCTGTTATTAGGAGGTAGGGACAGGGGTTTAGAAGCAGCCTGAATTCATACAGCGGTTTTGGGAATGCGTTTCTGTGATGCAGACAAGCACAGCTGCAGGAATTTCAGAACTGAATGCCCAGCCTAGGTGGAAAGAGATCATTTCCATGTGATATGGGAAAGGCAGATCCAAAGAGAGATATATTCAGCAGAAGTCTTGTCAGAAAAATTTAATTTTGAAATAGCTGGAGACACATGGGGTGACATCAGCTCAGGGAGGCTGCCTGTCTGGAATGATGGCCAAGGGACCAAATTGTCTGCTTTGCTTTTATTCAGCACTCCCACATAATCAACACTTCCCCATGTAATATTTCAACTCTTGTCAAAAGTGCTTGGTGCTCCCCCCCCCCCACATTTTTAATCCAAATATAACAAAATTTGTATGTTTCTTTTGTGTAAACTGAAAACTATCACCTAGCACTCTTCAAAAAAGGCTTTCTTGATATTTAAATTAAAAAAAAACATTTTAATCAACAAAGATGCCCTCATTATTTTTTTTTAAAGCAACAGTTTTCGAAGAAGTGAGTTATTCTCAATGCAACATGAAAGCCAACGTGAGAATTTGCTTTTGTTGCCTCAGACTTCTCCACTGTTACAATCACCAGGTTATATTTCAAACGCTGCTGTGTCACTGTCCATCCTCACCCACCTCCTCAGAGAGGTGAGGAGGCCAGAGATTGTTTATTGGATCTCTTTGGAAGCACGTGTTGGGTTAATGCCCAGGGTCAAAGGAGCTCCTCTTACATAAGGAGTCAGTGAAGGTCCTCAGGCCTTGTGCGAAGCAGCTTTACCCTCCCAGCAAGGGCGTCTTGTAGTGGTGTCACCTCTGCAAATTCCAAGACTACCTGGCACAAAAAACAGTTGACCATCTCCTGTACAACCAGTTTCATCGACACCAACACCTGTTTATCATTATTTTGCCTCTTTGAAGAAGACACTTTCCCATTTCAGCTGGCCAGGAAGCCAGCCCCCCTCTTGAGTTACATTCACAACATCTCCACCTCATTAACCTCATTAAGCAAGGACCAGAGAGAGACCCTGGTGGGTCTCCCTGGGCTCAAACCAAACCAGCTCCACAAGCCAAAGGAACGGGGACACGAAGCAGAACAACCCCGTAGCCATACAAAACTCTCTTCAGAGTTTCCATGACTCAGGGCTATGGGCTGCCAACGGTGGTACCCTGTCAGAAAAATGCTGTGGCTTTGTGAAACCAGCCTGGGGCTGGGAGGCAGGAAGACGTGGGTTTAAATGCTGCTGCTGCAGATGCATGCTGGCGTGATGGCAACAGAGAAACTCCCCAGGAGTTTAACCTCATTTGAAAGCACGCAGGGCTGACACAGGCGAGAAGTACCCGGGGACTCCAGCAAAACAAGGGCATAAAACACTAGCCACTGACTGCTCTTATCTGCTTTCCATCTGTACGCAGATACTGCTCCTCTCAGTCTGCCTCCCTTGGCACTCCCCCACTCAAACTTTTAGCAGATCACTTTCCCTCCCATGGCTGTGGAGGTTTGACGCCCTCGTGGAGAGAATCTGATGCCTCTTCTGGATGAAACAACCACCTTTGAAGGGAGTGAGGCTGAGAAAAGAGATCTCTTTTTCTGAACTTCTGAAATTATGGTAGTACCTCGATCATGTTCAGTACGAGCATTTCATTTTTAATCTGCACACTCAATCAGTTCTTTTCTGTAGGGAGGAGGCTCTAAGGGACCTGGCTTGTCACAGAGTTGACATTTTCCTGACCACATGGATAACAAGAACACAACATTTAAAAAATCCCATGCTACTCAGTGAAAGGCAAGGTTGCACCAAAGCCAGGCAGAGCATAGGGCAGTAAAATATCTAAAATGTGGGGGAACACCTGCTGTAAACCTCAAAAGGCACATCTTTGAAATCATCAGTTTCAGAATGGACTCAATCACAGCTGAGGAAAACAGAGCTCCGTGCATGCAGGTACACCAGTGTTAGCACCCTAGACATGAATTTTGGGTTGAACTGGATCAGCCACTAAAACACCCCATGCCATGGGAAGAAGTCCACAAATTACCCCCTTGCTCCTCCACAGTTTTTAATCACTTCCTTAACTAGATGACTTTTTCCTTGATTAGATGACTTTCAACGATTTGGCCGAATATCAAAGAAATATAAATGCTTTTCAAAAGCTGGCTCACCCATGGAGCTGGATTTTGACAGGGTCATGGCAAATCTAGGCTAGCAGCACCCTCTGCAAGGGCACTGGAGCTCCTTAGGCCACAGCCAGAAATTAATCTGCCTTTATTTTTTGTTAGACACACAGACACAAGAGGCCCATCGTTAGCAGTCGGTATGACCAGTGCCACCTGCTGCAGCACTAATTAACAGGACATTAATTATTTTAAACCTGCCCAGATCTTTTGACAGCACCAGACCCGGGGACTGGGGGCAGACTAAGGGAATCTCTGCTTATCCCGTGCCTGAGATACAACTTCCCAAAGTTCTGCTCATCATCCCAAAGTCAGGATAAATCACTCTTCCTGCTCACAGAAGCGTCTCAGCCCTGGGAGCATGCCTGAGGGAAGCACTGGGTACAAACAGATCCCAAAATTCTACAATCATCTTTTCAGTGAGCTCAAGGGTTTTGACTCCCAAGGGTCCACCTGTATAAACTCATGGGGAGTGGATGAAGCTCAGACAGAGCACCCAAATTATGGTCATTATCACCTAATTATGGCATTACCACAGCAAACCCCTGTTAGAGCCCTTGATTTCACACATAGCCCCCAAGAGGCTGTGTGAACGTGCACATGGGAAATGGGAATACTGACCTTGAGTTTGTGTCCTTGGGATGGTACAGAGATCAGAACTGCCTCCCCAGAAGCACCAAGTTAGTTTCTGACACCACACAAAATCAATAATTCAGCCTGGGTGACCTGATGGGTGACCTGTTTCGAGTGTTTCCAGTGGAGAGAGAACACCTTTGTCACACTGCTTTTGTCAGCCAAGTGAAACTGCACAGAGCAAGGGTGTCTGTTGTCATAGCAAGCTAAAAATATAATGCACATTTATGACAAAGTGTCCTATACTTGAAATTAAGTCTCTTCAAACTTCACTTCATCAAGCCTTTGGTCCATCAGCCTGGCAAGTTTCAACCCAGTGCAATCCAAACACAATTAAAGTATTTAGACTGTTACTTGCATGCTAATTCCATTCCCACTTCCCCCACCCTGTTTTAAAGCAGAAAACTTTGAAGCTGGTTTTTTCCTCCCCCTTTTTAATAGGACTTCCTGCTATTGGCAAATGAGTATTCTGAAAAATTTCCTCTTTAATATCCTTCCTCAGGGCCTCAGAAGAGCATACCGTTTTCTCCACATTTTACAAGCGTGGCTGCTGTCACGCAAAACTCCACTAACTTTGGATTTAAGTGTTTCAAGAACAGAATCAGGAGACAAAAAAAGTCTTACAGACTTTCAGTAAATCACACTCTCTTCTGAATTCCTCAAAAACAAAGCCCTCCTTCCCAAAGCCCCATCAAAAAACACCTTCATGCTACAGGATGAGATGTACTATTCGCTAAGGAGCACTAGAACACTCCCAAGAATAGTCCAAGCAGTAAAGAAAAAGCAAAAAAAAAACTCTTCTTCAGAATAAAAATTCATTCAGATATTAGAGCAAACTTCTTCCCACAGAGCTTGTGGGCTATTTATTACAATTATTTATAAGACTGCTTATCCTCATGGTCAGGTAACCACCCTGAGACAGGGCAAGTCCTGTTGGTTCTTCAGTCTTGAACTCAAGTTGCTCCAGAAGAGACTGTGCTGAGCCTCAGCTTTGGCAACAAGAGATGCAAAACTGGATTTGTGCTCCTGAGCCCCATTTCTATTAAACCTGCTTCTGTGCTCCAACAACTCCTTCAGTGCTGTAACAAAAGGAAAATGAGTTTCATGATCTTTAACTTTAAGCAGATGCATATCAGGAGCGTTCAGATAGCTGCTTAGGGTGCCTTTGTGACCACGTATCACTGTTGAAGCTGAGCACCAGCCACCCTCTCATTCTTTTTTTCAGCTCCACCACTTTTCCTGTTTTATTAAACCTTTGTATTTCCCAGCCCTGGCTCTTTGCCCGTTTTAATTTCATGTGCTGCACTAACCTCAAAGTCTGCATGCATTATGGAGACATTTTCCCTCCCATCAGTACTAACAGCACCGTTGCTAATTGCTGTGGTTTTTCTTCCCATTGGACTCTCAGACTTCTGAAGCTGTAGAAGAAAAGATAAGTGTACTTGTCCAGAAGGAGATTACTGTTTCTAAATTAACGTTATCATTTTCCAGGCCTAAGTACCAAAAGAGATGCTGGGTTATGAGCGTACACTTCCGTGATGGGGATGCATCTCCTGTGCAAACCAGGATCCTGTTAGGAATGTCCAGTCTGGAGGCAGACACTCTCCACAGTGACCACAGTGCATCCCAACCCACAGCCTGCCTCAGTGCCTGACAGTCCTGCTAGGCTGCTGAGCTCCTCAGGTGCCTGGCAGCTCTTCATCCAAAAGATTTGCTCCTCACTACATTTGCTCCTCACCGCAATTTATTTTTTTTTCCTTCCAGGACCTCCTCTACCAAACTTGATGTCCTTTGCTATTTGTCAGACCACTTACAAAAACATAAGGCAAAAGCTCTTTTTCCACTATCAGGCAGCAGCCTGGGTAGTGATCATTCATTTAGCCCTCAAGTGGACCTTGCTGATCTTCATCCATTCATGCCTGCAGGGGAGACCAGCCCAGGCTCCCTCTGCCTTTGCCAACTTTGGCACCAAGCATGAGGAAGCACAGCACAGGCACACAGCACAACTAATTCTATTTGTGAACACCTTGGCTGAGGCCCATAAGAAATTTCACTTGGGCCTGTACCTGGATCAACACCCCCTGTGACAGCACACTGTCCTTCTCGTGGTGCTACCCAGCAGGGTAATTCTTCCTGCAGCTCACAAATCTCCTCTCAGCAAGACCAGCGTGATTCTTCCCAGAGCTTCACTGTGATCAAGTCCTGCCCCTCTGCTGCCTGAGGCGTTTTGTTTTTAACCACAGACTCCACCAGTGATCCTATAGGGGAAAAATAAATAAATAAATAAATAAATACACCAACATTCCCCAGGGTGTGAAAGCCCTGGAGAATGCATGCTGAGTAACCCCCACATGGATCTCACCAGCTCTCATACACACACATTTTTCAGCTTCACTTTGTGAATTCTGCAGATCCACCCACCAAGGACATGCAACACAAACGGAAGAGACAGGTCTGCTGAAGTGTTTCTAGATTCATTACGCAGTGGTGTAATTTCAAAGCAACTCATGCATCTAGACAATTCCAGTGTATCTGTCCAACTGTTTGGTATCTCTGGAGAGTTCTGAGTGTGTGGCAGTTAACTGGGGGTCTGCAATTCCCTGGTCCAGGACTTGGCTCTACACCTTGACCTGCCTCCATCCCAGTTTCCTCAGAAATTGGGTGCATGTTTGAGGCCCTGGTATCCCTGTGTAGTTACTCCTAGATCAAAGGTGACCATCTTCTAAACAACTCCTCTCCAAGATTAAATACAAATCCATGGAGAGCATCCAGCTCTTTACCCAAAGATAAGCTGCAAGTGCTGGCTACCTACGTTTAATAATCCCCCACACTAAGTGCACAACAGCTGTTCTTGGAATTTTACTTCAAAATGAAACAGCAAGCAAACCAGACTTTAAAGCAGAGTAATTGTTAAAATCAAACAGAATTTGCAGCCTCAGGTACACATTGCTCATAAGCTCAATTAATTCATGAGGCATAAATTCTTTATGATACCTTGCTATGGTTTTAGGCAAGCAAATAGAGCAAAAATGCTGCTGCTAACAGAAAAATCAAAAGTGTCAGAAGTTTGCTTTGTTTCACCTTCCCCTGCTGGGAAAACAGTAGGGCCTGAATGTCTATGCCCATAGACATTTTGGATCCTATTCCAAAAGAAACAGGACACGCAACTGGGCTTTATCGAATCCATTCTGACTAGATCTTCTACAGGGGGGAGAAAGGATCAAGAGCACCAAGGTCTGACATCTCTACATATCCACTGTCATTCATTTTTCCTGATTACAGTTAACGAAACAACAGTTAACACAACATCAAAGACTGCTCTCAGCTTTGAAGCCTTGGTTCTAGTTGTTGTAGCTGTGACAGTGCAGGACAAGAACCTTGCTCCACGCACTGCTCTCCCAAGGGAGGAGATGTCAACCTTACTCAGAGAACTTTTTACCCAAGAGAGATGGAAAAGAGGACCAACATGACTGAAGAGTTTTTTAAAAAGCCTTCTTCAATATGGTTTATGATGATTATTCACTCGCCAAGCTTAAGTGGTCAGGAGAAACACATTTCATTCATATTTTCTCAGTAGTGATAAAGCTTCAGACCAGTTGCAAATTAAGTCCCTGAGCAGGTGTCCTGGGGTGACTTTATGATGCAGTTCTGTATGCCCAGAAATGGTCCTGTAGCTTTAGGCTAGGCCCAGAGAGAGATAGAGGGGCAGGAGGAGTGGTGGAATTTTTGAGGCTTGTACTCAAAACACAGAGGTAAGAGTTCAGTTCTCTCTGAGCTCACAGCAGTTCAGAGCGAGAGACAGACCAGGAGTTTTTCTTTGCTTCTTTCACTGGTTTTCCTCATTAGCCAAGGCAAGAAGAGTTTTCCCAGGACTGTGGGTTTTTTTTCCCACTCTGGAACTGTTCAGTTTTCCTCCGGTCCAGCATACCAGGACAATCACCCAGGGTCCCCTGCAAAGCTGGACACCAAGCCTGGATGCCAGGCTGAACCTGGAGAGACTGAGGACTCTGAATTTCTGAATTTGCCATCCCTTCAGAGCAACAAGAGGCTTCACTGTTTAATATTATTATTTATTTCCTTTTTTTTAATGTTTGTGAGTACTTTGCTTGTGAAATAAATAGGTTTTGTCTTGGAATTAAGCACTCGGTACATGTTGCTTGAGTTTTAATGTCTCTGGGTGGAGGCCTTGATTTTTCTCTGGCCCCTGGGCCTGTTTGAGGTGTTAATACCTTTCTGGTCCCTAGGTTTATTTTCCTATCCACAGATAGCTCCAGTATTGTCCCTGGCACATAGAGGGGCACGGATTTGGCTTGCTATTTCCCTGGGTGTGGTGATTATGATTTAGAAGGACTTAACAAAGG
Organism: Motacilla alba alba; assembly: GCF_015832195.1. Classification (NCBI taxonomy): domain Eukaryota; kingdom Metazoa; phylum Chordata; class Aves; order Passeriformes; family Motacillidae; genus Motacilla; species Motacilla alba. Next base: position 1,983,179 of record NC_052046.1, on the reverse strand, counting down.
CACTGGGGTTTGTTAGAAATATGAGTGGTTTATGGTTTCTTTGTAGCCTGTGTCCTAGTTCCACTAGCATGTTTTGGGGGTTTATTCATAATTGCACCCACTTTGTTAGAGGACGAGCTGGGGGTGAGGCTTCCCAGCCTTTCCTTTCCTTCTTTTCCTTTCAATCTGTTAACGTCATTTTTTGAGAATGTTCAGTTTCCCCTGGATGCCAAGGATACCACCCTTCTGGTATTTCATCTGGTAGCTTTCACTATATGGTTTGAAGCTCGTCTGGAATGAGAGCTGAGATGTCCAGAGGGGTTGATGAGACCCCTGACCCAGGCATGGACCCAGTCGTGGAAAATTCTGAGGGGTGTGGAGAATGGGAGAGAATGGGTCGAACCCTGAGGGAATTTTCTCATCCAATAGCCTGCGAACAAATTCAGAACTCAGATGAGGTGGGGAAATATCTGGAAGAGAAATGCCATGACGACTCTAAGGAGAAAAAGCTCACTGCAGTATGCTGGGCCCTGGCCTATGCTTATTGCATGCTGCAAGATACTGCAGGGCAGCAGATTGAGGTGGGGAGGCAGGGAGATCAATCAGCAGCTACCCCAGCTACGCAGGCTGCAGCTAAACCAGACAGTGAGCCTAAGCCCACAGGTGAACCAGACAATGAACCTAAACCAATGGCTGTTGCTCCTGCCACGACAGGCATGAAACACAAAACCAAAACCAGTCACCCAGTGGATGATGAAGGTGCAGGGGAAGGAACCTCAAGGCCAGCAACTGGCACAAGATTGGAAGCCAATATTGCGTCCTTTTTCCTGAAGGACTTTTGTGGCTAAGGAAGGATTACACTCAACGACCTGATGAATCTGTAATTAGCTGGTTAGCTGGTCTTTGGGATGCTGCAGGCGAGGCTACAGTTCTGGATGGCGAGGCCTTTGGGATCCCTGTCACATGATCCTGTCATCAACCAAGGAAGGATGACGGGGGCTGACCCTCACAGCCTCTGGGCACGGGTCTTAGGAAATGCATCACAAAGATGTCTGTGTGCAGATGATCTCCATATGCAGAACCCCACTGGAAGACCATAGAACAAGAGATCCAACGCCTGAGAGAAATGGCAGTGGCAGAGATTATCTTCTCAGATGACATAACAACTAGGAACCCAGACTTGGTACCATGCATGTCTGTGATGTGGCAAAAACTTGTACGACTTGGGCCACAAGAATCTGCTCCTGCTTTGGCCATAATGCAGCGGGATGACAGGGATGAGACCGTGCTTGATATGGCAAGGAAGCTGCGAGCATATGCAGGTGCTGTACATGGCCCAACACACGCCAGAATCACAGCAGTGGAGACACGTCTGCAGAAGTTGGAGGACAAGATAGAGGAGAATCATAAGAAACTCAGGAGATGAAAGAGGACCTTTTCTAAGTCTCAGCAGCAGATCGGAAGCTCTGGTACCCAACGCAGACGTTCCCCAGATGGAGAGAGAAGATACACTGCACGAGCCGAGCTGTGGTTCTTCCTGCGTGGATGCAGAGAAAACATGAGGAGATGGGATGGAAAATCTGCTGCTCTGGCCCAACGGGTGCATGAATTGAAGGAAGACAGGGCTCAGAGAGGAAGATCCACCTAAAGGAAAACAGCTCCAGTTGCCTGTAGCCCAACTGCCAGGTATGATGATGATGATGATGATGACATGACTGATTCCCTTGAAGGAGCCTCCAGGACATACGTCCAAGGAAAGAAGGACAACCAGGCTTAGAGGGGCCCTGCCTCTGGCCAGGTAGAGGATCGGGAAAACCGTGTTTTCTGGACTGTGTGGATTCGTTGGCCCAGCACATCAGAACCACAAAAATATAAAGGTTTGGTTGACACTGGTGCACAGTGCACATTAATCCCACTGAGACGTGTGGGGGCAGAACCTGTTTCTACTGCTGGTGTGACAGGGGGAATCACAGGATGTCACTTTGGTGGAACTTCCTCTCTCCTTCCAGAAGCAGTTGCTAATGCAGCTGGTATGTTTTATAACTATTTTTAGTTATAAAACAATTTTTATAATTTTTTTTACAAAGACAGTATTTCTATAATTTTTTTTAAGACAGTACTTCACTGACGCTTCAGAGCTAGCACTGAAGCTTCAGCATCCCCAAAATTAGGTTAGCCAAACTTGTTTTGGTAAAAAGAACAGTGCTTCATGCTCAAGTAAAACACTGCGTGGGCGGAGTGTAGTGAATCCTGTATTTCACAATATTTTAACTCAAAACCCAGCTGCAGTAAAATTTCAGCTTGCAATGCTAAAAAAAAAAAAACCTCAAAACTTTAACCACAATGAAGTGTGACAAGATTCAAGGCTAAAACAAAACACAGTTCATTGTGCCAGCTATTCAGAGCTGCAGATGATTATCAGACCCCCAAATTTCACACCCTCCCACTTCAACATGAAAAATGTTGGACACACAGAAACAAAGAGCTTGATGAAGTATAGGAGTTGTGATTTCTAACTCTGTGTGAATTAGTTTAAACCTTTTATTCTTAAATACCTCAGCTCACTACTTTGATAGCACCAGAGAACCTCTTGAGGCAGATATTTATATTTACATTATGCACTTGAAACAGGCTCCTCTGCCAACAGCCTATGCTACCTGACAACCAAATTCAGATTTTACCTCTTCCTGTCAATTTTATATGGAGTCTGAAGTTAAATTATTTACTCTCCTTGCCTGCAATTGGTCTCAAGGAGGTTAAGATCTGGTTAAACACAATGTCCTGAATAAAAACAAGAGAACACCACAGCTCTCATGGTGTTCCAGATTTGTGTAACACCACCTGAAATCAAAGGACCACACAGAAAATGCTGAAATATGAGTAGGGAATGCCTATTGTGGGGATCTTGCCACCTAGAAAGGAACCATGTGCAAAAAGAAGGGGGAAACATGCAGAGATTTTGATACTATACTATCAATTCTCACAGCTTAAAGCTGCAAAGAAATCCAGGCATTCGACATTGTTCTCAAAGCCTCAGCCCTGAGACAACTTATAAATGAAATCAGTTTTTTCTTTGGAGGAAGGGTTCTGCAAAGTCAACTCTATGCCCCCAAGCTGCCAAAAGGCAACTCAAAGATCATTTTTAGAATGTTTACATTAACCACCTGGTGTTGGATTACTTGGCTTTGGTGATACTATGAAAATCAAGCTCAGGCAGGGCTAGTGACAGCAGAGATCAGAATCCCAGCTCATGGAATTAAAGTCAATACTACACAGAATTTGTACAGGGTTTTTTTAGCTCTGTGATACATGTTAGCAGTTGGCTCCTCATTCTTTACTGAAAGCATCTCCACTTGAGTAGTCCCTGCTTGCTAGGTGTTTTATTTTGCAAAATAGCCTCATTGAAAAAAAAAAATCACTTTTTATTAGTATTTTGGACATCAGTACTTTGACTGGCAGAAGAGGAGAGGGAGGAAGTCACATTCCTTACGTACCACAGCATTCTGCATTAAGATGCTGCAGTCATCTGCATGAATTTGAAGAGGAGCAGAACAGCAGTGTCAGAAAGGCACTGGATTAGGAAACAGGAGTAGGTTAGTTAGTCAAGAACTGCCAAAGGCACTGAAATGAAACACAGACAAGTGAACATTACAAACACAGGTAAGCTCCCTTGTGCCTCTAAGCTGTGGCTGGAACAGAAACGGCAGGAGGACATTTCAGTGGCACCAGCAGAAGTCAAAAACAGTGACTTCAGCACAGACCAGAATGGTCCTGCACCCAGGCAGCACCACAGGCAGTGTCTGCAGGGGGCTGGCACCCTCCTTGGAAGCGCCCACCCCAAGAAGAGGCAGAGTCAGGGTTACTACAGTGTTCAAGGCAAAGCAAATAATAATTGCCATAGGTGAAAGGCACATTCAGAAATCCACAGCAAGGAGACCACAGAATTAGGCCACCCAGCTGATTCAAGCTGCAACCTGCTCAAAAATGTGAGTCTGACCCAGACAAGTTGATCTTACCTGTCTCACAGGTGAAAGTAAACACCTGAGATAGCAGGATGCAATTGGATTGTGGCAGGGAAAAAAACAACTGCTTTAATAAACTCCATCAGGAGTAACAGTCTGTACCACCAAACGCATACAGATCCAGAACCTCCACAACAGCTGCTTGGGAAGTGGTATTAGGATCTAAACTCTACCTTTCCACCCACCACATGCAGGACACTTGTACCATTTAGCTGGGTGGATAAGGGTAACTCCTAACCAATGAAAAAATATAGACAGCACTTAATTAAAATAAAAACAAATGGCCATTTTGAGAATTAAAACTTTTATTAGTGTATTCACATATTAGGCAAATGCAACACGCATGAAGCTTATTTTCTTAGGTCCACAAGTTCTACCAATACATTAGTCTACTGGTAAAACTAGCACAAACTGGTAACTGCTTTGCCAATTTTTGAAAGGTGTCTGGCCCGTTTTCTCAAGGCTTGATTTTTGGTATTGCTTCTATGCCCTAGTCATTATGGCATAAAAATATCCATCACTATCATCAATTCAGTCAAGTGATTAAAAGCTGTAACACTGGCCACATTTTTGTTCTCAAAGCTAAGTTATCACTAGCTGTACTTACAAAGTACAGAACTAGTGTAATTGATGAAACAATGGAAAAAAACAGACAAAGGCAATCCTGCTACTGCCACAATAACAAAAGAATGACAGACAGCTAGATCACAAGATTGTTAGTAAGATGTGTATTTTTCAAGTCAGAATAACCCTTCTATACAGTTTCCCAACCCAGCCCCAACCCAGACTTATTTGTAGAATATATTTCAGAATATTTTTAATATGGTGCAGCTGTAGTGTCCAAAGGTTCACAATAACATGCACTGTCATGAAGAACCTGGAAGTCCTCCTTCGCTGGTCATACCTCAGCAACCACTATTCTAGAGGTTTTGCAGAAGCAACTACTTTTAATAACAAGGCCCATTATGACATAATGAATGCTTATGATCTGGTGTGTAAGTAAACTATAAAAGCGACTCAGATAAGAAATTTAAATTCTGTTACTGAAATATGTTAAGAAGCTGCATCTATTTAAAACCTAAACAAAGAGTCTAGCTTACCCCGGGAAATCATTTTTCAAGGTGTATGGCTCCGAAATCTAAACCCCATTATTTTTAGTGACACATGAAAAAATGAAAAAAATACAGATGATAAGGGGTGAGACTTATTCAATGAAAAAAAAAATACAGACGTAAGGGGTAAGCCAATAACCTTGTGCACTTAATCCAATATCCAAAGCCATGATAAATTCTCAGTCTGTGAGAAAAAAATCACTCATTTGAATGATCCAAGGTACAAAAAAGTCCCAAATTACACCACTGCCAGCAATACTGCTGGCAACAGATGCATCAACTCAAATGGGTATCAAAAAGTAGACTGCTAGTGTGATGGACACTCAGAATTTATAATATGAATTAATTTTAGGCCCCATTAAGTATATAAAGTGTCTTAAGACTTCACAGATGAATCTCAAGACATTTCTTTCCCTTCCAATGGAGGGACTTTCTCTTCAAGAACGCAGCAAAAAATTCAGCTTTTCTACTAGGAAAGTTTTTTTTATGTTTAGGACAACTTGAAAACCTGCTTATATTAAAAAATATAAAAGAATAACGGAGCAAAGTCTTGGAATTTCATGAGATACCTGCCCCAATCAAAAAACCAAAATTACTATTTATGGGAACTAAAATGTAGAACAGCACAATACTGTGATATTTGAGATCATGTTACATTATCTGTATATATACTTAGCTATTCATGTTATTGATAACCATTAGGACACTCAATTATATAACCAATAAAAAACACCATTAAAGAGTCTTTAGAACTGTCCCTTCTTTCTGAAGAAGGCTTTTCTATACACTAAATTTTCATCTAGTATCAGAGTATAGGAAACAGAATCCACAAGGTGCTTTAACTGATGAGACCTCAAGTGCTGTTATTTCTTTTTTCTTTTTTTTTCTTTTTCTTTTTTTCTTTTTCTTTTTTTTTTTTTTTTCCTTTTTAAAAAACCTTTTTAGATAGTAAACAGTTCATGGGGACCACACACAAATACTACGACAGACGAGCTGTTATATTAAGTCTGTTGACTGGACTCGATTTTTAGCCCACTGGTGACAGAGGAGAGTTTTAGGACATGCTGGAGCAGCGAACTGAAGGAGAGCCCATCTGAGTCAATACTTTGTCCAGCCACTGTAGAGGCCCGTTCAGGTGAAGCTCAATCCAGCAAGGAGTGCTTGTTACCGTCTGCCGCCTAGAAAACAAAGAATAGGGAAAAGTCACTCTATGGGATTGGCGCCACCAGGTTTGGGTAGCAGGGGAGGCTTCTGCCAGAAGCTGCCGCAAGCTTCCTTCGTGTCTGGCTGAGATATCCTTTGGCAGCTCTGAAGATGGACATGCTGCAGGTCAAGGCTGAGCCAGTTAGGAATGGTGATGCCTCTGGGATAACAGATTAAAGAAAAAAATGAGGTGGTTACCCAGTTTTAATTGCCACAGAAGAGCAGGGTGAGAACAAGTGAGAAGAACAACTCTGCAGACACAAAGGGCAGTGGGGAAGCAGGGGCAGGAGCTGCTCCAGGTGCCAGAGCTGAGTTTCCCCTGCAGCCCATGGGGCAGCCCGTGGAGAGGCAGCTGTGCCCTGCAGTCCCTGGAGGAGCCATGCCAGAGCAGGGGATGCCTGAGAGAGGCTGTGAGCCTGTGGGAGGCCTGTGGAGAGGGGACCCATGCTGGAGCAGCCTGTCCTTGAGGGACTGCACCCCATGGAAGAGTGATCCATGTTGCAGCAGATCCTGGAGAATTGTAGCCAGTGGGATGGACTCACACTGGAGAAGTTCATGCAACACTGTCTCCTGTGGGAGGGACCCCACACTGGAGCAGGGAAAGGATTTCAACTCCTCTTCCTGAGCAGTGGCAGGAACAACACCTGAAGAACTGACAATGACACACATTCCTACCTCCCTTTGCAGCTGGGGGAGAAGGTAGAGCTGGCAAGGGCTGAAGGTGTTTTAGGTCTTATTTTACTTCTCATTATCTTGCTCTGGTTGCGTTAGCAATAATTCATTCAATAACTCTGACTCAAGCCTGTTCTTTCCAAATGGTATTTGGTGGGGGTCTCTCCTGGTCCTTATCTCATGACCCTTTTACTCTATTTTCTCTCCCCAGTCCAGCTGTGGACAGGAGTGAGAGAGCTACTTTGGTGGCTGCCTGAATCCAGCCAGAGTCAACCCACTACAGCTGGAAAGCAGGTTCAGCTGCCACAAAATTCCGCATCATATGACTAAATATGTTTCCATCCATATCTAGTACACAGAGATAAAAATCTGTAACCATTACCATAACTGTTACTAAGCTTTTTCCAGAAAAAAAAAGTCCCAGAACTCCAAAGCACTTCACATACGTAAAACAAATCAGTAATTACATGCTTGTCCATAATACATGAAGAATATTTCCCCCTGGAGAATTATAACACAAGTATTTTCTTCAAGTGCCACACCAAGAGCCTTACTTCTAAAGAGAAATTCAGAAGTGAAGGGTGTCCAACTGATGCAGTGCTCACACCACAAACAACTGTGGGCAGCTGTACCTCAACCTTTCAATGGTCTGAATGCATAACTGGATTTGAATTTTGCAGACAACTACTGAGAAATATGGAACAGAAACCCTTGGCTCTGCACTGCCAGCATGGCCAACAGCACAGTGCTATGGTGATCATAAGCTCTGGCTTTTTGGAGCAAACTACATGATAAATGTACAAGGAAATTGGTAGATGTTGTCAGAAACACTGTATCAAAACACAGTGTGTGGTTACACTGTGCTAACTGATGGTATCTCAAAGGAACACCAAACTTTATCTCTGATTTCCGTAATCTTACACTTCTACATGTGTTTTGTACTATAACATCCTCACAGAAACAACTGAAGTAAAAACTGGGTTTCCCTTGTCTTTTATACTAACCTTCCTATAATTTTCCACAATAGAAGCCCTTATTTAAACACCATATAGCAAATTCCAGTAAAGTTGAAGGACAGACAACCATAAAAGCTTCATTCTCTCTCCCAGACACCTTTGTTTCACAGATCTGTTATTCAAACATCTTCCTTCTCATCTCCAAAGTAAAGAAATCAGTACTGGACAAAACAAATTCTGCCTGAGAAATCCCATTTCACTGTACCCACTCTTGGCATGGGAGTTTTCCCCAACCAGATTGGCAAGACTATGGTTGTTAAGCCAGTTTTTCATAGTAATTCCAGCTATTCCAAGATTCAAAGGCAGCAGATTAGTCAGACACAAACTGAGCTCCTTCTTTTTTACTGTCAGCACTGCAACCCCTTGCTTTAAGGAAATCTGTTTATATAAATAGAAGAACTGAAAAGGCAGAAAGATTAAGACAGTGAAGATTGATTTCAAAAGTTTCACATTTTTAGGAGAAGACAGCAGCTGTGGTCTGTGCTCTTTCAGCACTCTACAAAACAGTTATCTTAGCCCCAAATGCCTATGCCAGAACAAAGTGATACAACAGAAAAACAAATCTAAACCACAGGAAATATAGTTCCATTTACTCTTAAATCCTCTCCCAAAGAAGGAAGTTCATTATTCCACCACTGTCAGCTCTCCTACAATGTGTTTCACAACACAATTCCTCAAAATTTTACAACTGGTTCTGTTCAACAATCCTCCCTTTGCACCACACTGGTAAAAACTGGTAAAATAGTGACAGTCACTGAGCAACCATCCTAAAGCTAAAAACTCAGCTTCTTTGACCCAGAGATTTCCAGTTCAAAGATCACTAATTACCTCTGCTGAACTTTCTTTAGAAGATGATCCTGGATCTGGATATCTCCTGTGCTAACATGAGCATTTGACTGGTGATCTGAACTTCTACCATCCCCAGTTTGGGCCAACACGTAACAAAGCAAAAAGCTTTGTTAGGTATTGTGTCTACCAAGCCTATAAAACACATCACCTTGCCCTACCTGCACATTTATGCACACATGCTTAAAATGCAATGCTTTGCCTTTGCCTAAGCCTGTTCTATGAGAAATGTTTTTTTCACATAATAATGAAGCACAGATGTTTTAACAAGAGTGATGGGATTTACAGTGTTTTCTAATCCATTTCAACCAGTCAAGCTACATTAATTTAAATTCAAGGTTGTGTTGGAGCCACCTCTTCTTGCTCTAATCCCAACTGCAGCATATTTACAAGCTTTGTGTATCAGTAATTTATTAGCATCGTCTTAAAGAGAGGTGCAAAGAAATTAGTTCAGCATGAGTCAGTAACCAGTTTTTGTGCTGTTTTGGCAGCGCTACCACCGCAGCTTTTTCAATCCTATGGTCTACAAACAGTTTATAAGCCAACCACCAACATTCTCCCCACTCAGAAGTAACTTTAACAAAAGCCTCCCCACAGCTTTAAACCAGCACTTACACTCGCTTCAAGACTCCTCTTTCTTCTGCTCAGATTTGAATGTTGTATTTAATTATGCCTAAGTGTATACATACTCCTTCAGAGCCAAATCCAATAGCTCTTTAAACCTGAGCCAGATTTTTTTCTCGAGTACCTCTTCCTAACAAAGAAGTACCAATTTATTCCATTACTCAAATATCTCATTTCATCTCATTAGACTACTACAAAATTGGCTTCATTTAGCTGAGAAACCTCCCCCACATACTGACACTGCTATTTACATGTATGCATTTCAAGAGCAGATAAAGGAATCAACCCAAGTGGAGCCTACACACAATTATTCAACTTCAGAAATGATACGGCTTTTAAAAAAATCATTAAGTATTGCATTAGGGTATTGACATGTCAGACTTCATTCTCTCAGTGGACAATTTGTAGAGAGGTTGAAGAGATTTGTTTAAAACCACTGGTCTAGCTCTCCAAAATAATGAAATCTTTAGAACTGCTGTTAGAAGTCAATTCCTTTTCTTCTTGAATTTCCATATTGCATTAAAAACAGGCACTGTCCTCAACTACCACTTTTCATTTGTGCTAATAGAGAACACAACCGGAATCTATTCAAAAGCAGACAAAATGCTATTTTTTTCCACTCAAAGAACTGTTTTTAGAAGTTTTACTACATAAACACAGTCATCTTATTCCTGCAAAGCTTTTTTCCACTGCAAGTTCCAAAACACTTGCCGTCCCTTAGATGCATGCTCTCCAGCTATTCCATTCTGCAAGAGGCACTGGATACCACCAACCCCATCCTGCACCACAGCCTACGGAACTCGCGCTACATGCGGAACAGGACAGAGACCAGAATGACTAATACACAGCGAACAATCTCGCAGCACAAACTGTGGAACTGTGAGATGATGGCCCGGGTTTCAGCACAACAGGCAAGCCAGCAGGACTGAGCAAGGGAACGGAACTTTGACGACATTCCTTGCTCAACAGTTGGCTTCAATGCAACACTAAAATCAGTTCATGGACTTTGTAACTTAGCAGTTCCATAGCTGAGGTGGGGGAAAAAAGGAAAGTATGGGTTCAATTTGCAGCATTTCCACAACAGCAGCAAGAAGTGTGTGTGTATGGCTTTCAAGCCAGACAGAAATGGTACACTAGTGAAAGAACAAAAGCTATTAACTCTAAATTTAAGAACAAAGGAGGTTTTTTCCTTACCTGTATTCAGCCCCCCATCCTTTAACAAAGCTCATTCTTATAGTACACATTCTAGTAAGCTGATAAACTGCTTCAAAGCCCTGATTCACAGACTGAGCCAGAAGAGCAGCAAATTCTTGGTTATTAAAGATTTTTAGATTGCATCCTGTAAAGAGTCAAAAAGGTACAGTCAGTGAATGCACTTGCATTTGCTACACAGAAGCCTGAATCTATGAAGAAATTACAAAAAAGGAAGGCAAACGTCATTCAGTGAACACCTCCATGGGGTATTTTCACACGAGACCTTTGGTGGGCCACTAACCTGGAGGAATTTTGCACACGGTTGCAGGATGCCAGCCGTATCTTTGATTACAGTTGGGGCTCTGAACGAAGATCGCGCTATCACTCAGGCACTCGGCAAAAACTTCTCCACCAATGTAATACAGACGCACTCCCCTGCCTGCAGCAAAATCCAAAGGAACTCCAGTTATGGTATGACACAAGCATATCAGGGAGCAAGGGAGTTTATTTTTCAGAGAAAGCCAAGGTTTTTCTTTACAACACAAACAGAAATCAATTATCTACACGACCTCGCTGCTGTGCTGACAGCTGTAGCAGGAGCAGGACACAATTAAATCGCATTTTTCTCCCACGAATGCACAATATATGAAGGAAAAGCAGAATAATTTTTGGTCAAAAGTGAAAGAGCTCTTTCCAGCCATATAACGGCTTGTAACCAAATCCAAGCTCAGGAGCAGTGTTCATAAAAACAGAATTAAAACTTGTGCTAATACTAAAGCATTGTATGTGAAGCAGCACAGGCCACTATGGTCAAAAGAGAAAACACAAGATCACCACTGCAACACTCTCTGCTTACATACACCCACACTATTTCACAACCCACTGCATACCCCTGGGCTGCTTTAACAAAAACAATACGACTTCATTTAGCCCTATTACACAAAAAAAAATCTCAATTTTCCACCTTTAAATTGTTACTTTGTTCTGTCTCTGAGTGGAAAACAAATCCACATGGTTTATTTCTAGCAGAAAGTAAATAATGTGCAATTGATTTCCCAGAGAGAACTATTTATAATTAACAGATACTTTAGAGACCATAGTTTCCATTCGCCTTTTTCGTTAAAACAGTTTTTCAAACAGAATGTGAGCTCCCTCTATTAAAGAGTAAGGGCTCATGAGATTTTTGCTTTTCCTCATCATTGATCATTTTGACCAGTCAGCACAGGCACAGCCTGGGTTTCTGAACATCTAAAATTTTATTAGACAAGCATTTGGATTTGGCATTTGGATTTGGCATAAAAGGAGTCAGTTCTACAGAAGAGGTTGAAATTTTACTGCAAGTAAAAATAACAACAAGCAAAAAAAAAAATCTCATAAATGTTGCTAAAGAAAGTTTCCAGAGAAAAAAACATGAAGGTAGTTTACTGAAGAACCCGAAGTCAAGACACTAAATTGTGGAAAACAACATTCTTGACTAACCATGACAAAGAAAACCTTAATCATGTCAAAACAATGGGTTCTCAATAGCAGCTTTTCCCATTTCAGAAAAGAATTCAGAATTTCATTCTATCAGTGTTCATTCTGCATTTTATAAACTACAATAAACTAAGCAACATGGGATTATTTTGTAATTAAAGCTTAAATTTCAATTACAAGCAATTCTGAATATAAATGCTGCCCAGGGCAGAGTGGTCCATTGAGGATGCTGGGAGCCACGAATCTGCCCCCTGGGATGCTTTGGTGCACCATCATTTTCCAGAAGGCAAGAACAGCAATGTGAGCTACAGGAGTGCCACGCAGTAGAGTGGCTTCCTCCTGCGCTGCCCTGAGCGTGACAGCTGTGTGACTGCAGCTGCCACCAGCTAAGGGCCTACGGAGTGAGCAAAGGCAGCTCCTTTCAGCTCCAGCCTTCACTACATCTCTTCCCAGTTCAAACTGGCTTCAGCAGCAGAAGCTGCTGCGTTTCTCCCTAATTTCAGAAGCAGTGACTCTGTGTCTTTCCACTTCTGCTCTCAGCCAGAGAGACTAAACTATCCTTGACAAGCCCTGAGAGATACGGCTGATGGCTGGCTGCACAAGGGTGAAAGGAACCCAACACACATCCTACCTGGGTCATTCCAGATTATTTAACCAACAAAATGAAATTAAATATTTAAAAGATCAGAGATCTTTACCTATATGTCGCCTTGTCATTTCCACTGTAGCATTTCTGTTTACATTGGAAAGCAGACCTAGACAAAATCGCTCTGAATTTGATGGATCTGTAAAGCCATCTACAGTCAGGGAAGGCTGAGACGCATGGAAGGTTTCTCCCACTCTTTGATTCAACTCATAATATGCTATTGAACACCAAAACGCAGGCTCCGAGTAAGTAACTGGTTGCAAGTCTAAAAAAAAATTTTAAAAACCAAGCTTAACACAGATTTTGAGGCTGAAAGTAGATCGACCTACCCTGCTATTTGTCTCTCCCAGAAATGACAGCAGTAGTCTCCTCAAACTCCTCAAACTATATTTTGCTTGCTGTCCTTTTTACCTACTTCAGTAAATAGAATGGAATTCAATCTTCCACACAAGGGAAGGAGGAGGGGAAGAAGGGATGATCTAATCTGACCACAGCTCATTTAGCTCAGTACTTGCATTTTGCTCGGCAAAATGATTAAGCTAATGGTGCTCTGAGCGCCAGACGTTGAGACATTCCTTTTGCCTTTTCTGTAGCTTGCAAACATTTTGGCAGCATTAACGAAAAGATTAAACTATCAAACACTGAACAACAAAAAGGAAAAAACACTATGAAAATCATGTTCTTTTGTATTACACTGTCTCTTTAGATAAAGGTAGTTCTAAGCTACTTTATTGTCCCCTGCTAGAGAATCTTCCCGGTGTATCTTCAGGTTTTTTTCTTCACAGCTTTCCCTTTTTACCTACCCTAATTGCTTAATCAGCATTCTGCATTTTCCTGTCACATCCTGTCACCATTCCTTAAACAAACCCATGGCAATCTGATCTTCCTGCGGCACTTACACAGACACAGCACTAGCACAGGATCAAAGCAGGTGGGCAACTAATGTGGCAGCAACAACTGTGCTGTGGTTACAGGTGAAACTACACAACAAGAGCAGCAGAACACACACACAAGGGAGACAGCAAGTCTGGGCAGCATTATGGAGAGGCAAACATCCTTTTAAAATATTCATTTTTAAATGCTATTCCTGCACACACACACACACACACAAAAACAAAAACCCTGCTTCTCTTTACTACAAGCTCAACAGGTACAGAAATAGAGTAATTGTTAACAAGTGCTTAACCCAGCCCCATTATGCTTAACATCAGGAAGCCAACACAACAGTGACCTCTTAATATAGCTCTTAATTTCTTACAGCACATTTTCACTTTTAAAGTAATTACATATATAATGAAGAGGCACTACACATGGAGAAATAATTGTAAGTATTTTCAGCTTACCCAGGCTATGATTAACTGGAGAGAGAGTACTAGGAGACAGCTCTGCTGGAGATCCTGTTGAAGCAAGACAGACAGGTTTCAGAGCAAATGGTTTTTGTTATTTCAGATTAGTAGGCATAACCATTATCTACATCAGGTTTTCATTGAAGCTTTTCAGAGTAAGAAACCTCAGTTTTCTAGAAGATCACACGCTTACTCTGAATCAGGATTTCATTCAATCTTCTAGAGTTCCAGGATACCCACCCCTCCCTGTAAAGACTCAAATTACCTTAGCATTGTATTTGGCAGAACTCTGCCACTTTGTGCACACTCTCAATGTTATTTATGCACTTCTCCAGTGAGAAGGTAGTGAATTCCCAAATTCAGTGAAAAAATAGGTAAGAAAGAGTCGAGACCAGCAAGACATTGCCTCTCTGTTCTCAAAGGAAAAGGTTTATCTTGGAAAAGACCTTGAGGTATCTGAAGGGAGCCTTCAAGAAAGTTGGAAAGGGAGTGTTTATAAGAGCAGGTAGTGACAGAACAAGAGGGAAAGACTTCAAACTGAAAGAGGAGAGATTAGATTAGATATTGGGAAAAAAAAAACTCTATGCTGAGGATGGTGAGGCCCTGGCACAGGTTTCCCAGAGAAGCTGTGACTGCCCCATACCTGGAAGTGTCCAAGGCCAGGCTGGACAGGGCTGGGAGCAACATGGGGTAGTGGAAGGTGTCCCTGGTGGAAAGAGACGGTCTCTAAGGTCCCTTTTATCCCAAACCATTCTATAATTTATGATTCTATGATGGCCAGAAAAGAGCAAGCTAGATTTCCTCATTTGAGGAAATAATTCTTTCCCAGAAGGAGGAATTTAAACACTCATAAAAACTCTCCAACACAATTTGCACACACGGTGGCAAAATACAGAAAGGCTTTCACAGAAACATTCCTACAGTGACTGCTGATGTCAGGCTGTTTTAATTAAGGTATTTATTGTCACATAGTGGGAAAATATTGCAGTTCTTACAGAAACTGGTGCAAAGGATTCCAACTTACTGAAAATGTTGCTAACATTAGCTAACCAAGCACACTTGAGTCTGCCAATACACAGCAGGAGGTTCTTACCCAGCACATAAACTGTGCTTTGTCCAAGTCTAAGGTCAACCACATTATCTAGAAACCCTTACATACAAAGGCACAAATGGTGTTCCTTTAGCCACAGAACATTCCACACAAGAATTAATTTGAAACATGGCACAAGTGGTAAGTTTGTCAGAGTTAGAGACAGGTTCTCAGAACACAGAATGTCTATACCTTGCTTAGGCCAACAGACACCGTGCTTCAATGAACCTGTTTGCCGGGGAATGGTTGAAACCAATTAGCTATTAAAATCCATTTAAGGGTTTCTGGTGAAGTCTTAATTAGACTTGTATGCTTCTGTTACAGAACAAATGTAATATACTTAATATGTCGCTGAACGTTTTAGAAGCATTTCCCTGGCAAAAAAACTGCTTTGTTCATTAAAGACTGAAAGTGGTATTTTAGGCATAAAACACCAAGTTTTATAGAGGAAAACTGCAATCATCTTTAGGGCTGCATTCATGCTCCTATGCAGAGGGAATCACAGCTAGTAATACAAAGCCTTGAAAGTAATGACAAATAAATGTTACCTGTATCCATGCTTTGGTTCAGCTGCTGGTCACTTGTTTCTCCATCTTCACTGATATATCCTGGAGGAGGTGTTTCTTATAAAAAAAAAAAAGAAAAAAAAGAAAAATCCACCAATTTGTAAAACTACTAGGCAAACTTCTGTAAGATCTAAGTCTTGTGGATTTTGTCATGACACCTTCACGAGCCCTGTTACACCTACCTGAACACTGAATCTGAATGTCATTGTGCCTTCCCTTTTACCTTACAGCAGGACTTCAAACATGTTACCTGGCTTATTGGTATGTAAAATGTATCTTCTTTTGTATGTCAGTCAGTTGCTGAAATTTGTTATATAAATACCAGAATCCTTGTTCCATTTAAGACAAGATGCTGTCACTACAATGAGTAACAATTTTGCAATTGTGATCAACAGCTTTCATATTTAGTAGAATTACAAGTGAAAAAAACCATGTGGTGATTTCCACAAAAAAATAATGTGAGCTGTCTTTAGGTAGGATCACCATCAGATCAGATACCCTCCCACACCTTACTGAAGTTGTTAGCTTTAAAGGTTGTTTTTCAGTTCAGTCCCCAAATATGTATTACTTCCATACACAACAGCTGATTTGACTCATTTATAACTATATTAACTTAGAACACCGCACAAGTTCTGTTACTGTTACTACAAATACTTCTAAGCTCTATTAAAACTATCATCTACTCTTTTAACTAGCTTTCTTTAAAGACAGAATTTCACAGACCAAAGTAAATTCAGTACCGACTTTGAAGTGTTCTGACACCAGAAACTGTGTCTAATTCCTCAGAAATATCTTCAAAACCCAGGAGAGTATGCATGTTCCTTTTCTCCACTCAAGATGTTCTTTGTAATCCAGATAATGAGTTAACCAACTACCTTTCAGGAAATAAATTTCTTTGAACTGGGCAAATGTCTTTTCCTACATATTACAGGCAAAACCTGTGTTTCTTTAGTGAAAGTGTTTGAAGCTAACTATCTCTGCAATCACCTTCGAATTGTCTCTGAAACTTCCAGGGGTTAACCACCTTTAATTACATTATTACCAAACAGTAGAAATTTAAAGATAAAGCCTTTTTGCTTAAGAAATAAAATAAAGTTATAACAAGCATCATGTCTGAGAGGTACTGCAACATTGTGAGATCAGAAGGAAACCAGTGCAAGGAAACTAGATTAAGTCAGTTGATTAAATTAAAATGA
Source organism: Motacilla alba alba (assembly GCF_015832195.1). NCBI lineage: Eukaryota > Metazoa > Chordata > Aves > Passeriformes > Motacillidae > Motacilla > Motacilla alba. The sequence goes on along the minus strand of NC_052046.1, from coordinate 1,966,191 downwards.
ACTGAGAGAATTTTATCTTTGATTCATTCTGTGTGCTAAATATAGACATGACAGAATTCCATTTAAAAGGACAATTAAAGGAAATCATCAGAGTAAGAAATATGATAACAAAAATCATATCCATTTTGAAGACTTTTTACAGCATTCATTGTGATAAAGGGGACTCCACCCTTCTTCAAATCATTAGCTACAGTTAAGCCCACAGCTGTGGCAAAAGGTCAATACACATTTTCAATCCAACCCATGACTCCTGTTTCCAGTTGCTAATCTAGGCTCTTTGGAACAGATTATTTTCCACGTCTAGTCTCTGCCCAAACAGAGATGATTTACTCTACCTAGTACTGTTAGCAGTTTAGGGTGAGAGGTTGAGCACCATGCAGGTGGAAATGAACACTCAGGTGGGGCACCAAAAATTTGTAGTAGAGCTTGAGTGCTGCCAGAATTGTGGATGATGCAGCTCAGCCCATCCAGAACCTGAACTGGGACATGCAGCTCCCAAAGGCCACCCTGCACCTTTGTGACCACCGAGCTCTCTTGCAGATCAAGTACCGAGACAGGTTTGGGGTACAAAGCTACCAGACGTGAGCCTGCCCTCCCACTGAAGAAAACCGTTCTCTTCTTCTTGAAGAAGGCTATCAAGGCACACAAGGCTTATCAGAACCCAGCCAAGCATTCCAGATTAAGTCAGCAAAATCAAATAAAGTAAGACACCATGGTATGAGCACAGGAGGAGGGTGTCCGTGACAAAGAGAAGGAGGTGTGGTTACCTGCATAAACATTTGAAGATCATGTGAATTCCTACAATCACCTTGAGCAAACTTCCTGCAAATAACTACTAAAGCTTATTTCCATAGCACTGGATTTGCAGAAAGTGGCTTTCCAGTAAGCTGTTTGCAAATCTTACCAAAAGCTCTCAGTTTGAGTTAAAAAAGTACACACAAGGTAAGAAAGCAACACCAACTTCTAGCACCTTAAATTGCTCTATAAAGGTGGAAACAGATATGGCCACAGTTAAACAGAAAGGTCAAATTAATTGATTGTTTAATGCCATTTCAATTCTTGGATATATTTAAAGAAAACACAAGCAAAATTCTGCTTAAGACCTGTATGTACAACTTGTACATTGCACCTATTTGAGTTTTGGGGCAGTCATCTCATTCTTTCAGAGACTGCAGATGTGAATTTTCAGCTTATTCGTAGCATGAATGCATTAAACATTTATGAGCAAACTTCAGCTTTACTTGGTTTTACACTCCACGTGACTTCCTGAAGAGATAGGAAACAGGAAGTTGGGGCAGGAAAAAAAGGTCACTGATTTTATGTCTCAATGAGGGTAACAGGGTTTCAGGTGCAGAAGATTAGCATTGTTGTTTGTTTGGGAGTGAAAAAGGGGGAAAAAAGAGGGAGGAGAAATTCTTCGCAGTTCAATACTGTTAGGTTGCTCTTTCATATTAGAAAGATAAAACAGTATGCACACAATAGTAACAAAAAGCTAAAGCAGACCACTACTGGTGTGAACTACAGATCAAGACACTTTTTAAGTCACTGCCTTGCAACTTAAAAGTTTTCTCTACATGTTACATAGGATGAGATTGAGCATCAGTTTATTACTCAATCTCAGATGCACAGCATTTGGCAACCCCTGCATGTGAAAGAGGCTTAAAGCAGAAGGTGAAGATCTACTTTGGACTTATTAGCATTCTGAATCTCAAACAAGCTACTGAAACCAAGTCAGCTATTGTGAAATGACAACAATATGGTTTCATGCAGGATTATGTTCTGCAAACAACAGTATTTCGGTATTTCCACTGGAATTAATATATGAAATCAACTAAATCTAATTTAGTGCATATTTCAATTAATTTGATCATTTACAAGGATGAAATGACCATCTTTTTTCCAGTGGTACAATGCCAGAACTGGCTGTCTAGAGCGGGAGTTGAGAAAATACCTGGTATGTAATTGCTCTGTGGTTCAATCCCAGCTGGAAAGTTAGTGTTCTCAGGAATGGAATGGGTATAGTCATCCAGAGGTGGCAGCTCCGTTAGGATCTCAGTGTGCCGTGGCACAAGCACAGGAGGCAAGACTGGAAAGGCAAAATTCAAAAATAACTGGTAATGAAAATACACAATTTTGTGAGCTAAAACGAAAAATATAAATCTAGGAGTTTCTTCAGATGTTTTGAAATCTTCTGAAACTCAGCCCTGCAAATACTATATTTGCATAGCTAGTTACTGCAAGAGATGGGATTCCTAAGGTGCCTTCAGTGAGACTATTTCACATTAGCAAAGGTAAATCGACTTTTTTGTCCTATCCAGTCTGAAATGCACCTGGCCAGCTGGAAACTGCTAGCAGTCCTGGAAGTGTTTACAAACACATTTGTAAAGGTTTTTCAGTAACTTTACTATTAAAAACTTTCAGGGATACGATCTCAAAAAGAATCTTGTACTTCTATCAAGAGAGGACATCGCCTTTCTCTTGTTTTTGATTTAAAACACTATGCTGAATAAACACAAACAGATGCTGACACAGAAAGTCAGAAGCAGTCCTCCTACCTGGTGTCTCCACTCTCTGGTAGTGGTAAGGGTTTACACATACTTCATCCTTTTTAAGATTAAAAGCATATTCACAGTTTTCAATTGCCTTAAGTTCATGGTGGCTGTGAAGGTCGGGCCAGCGCCACAGGCGGCAGTAAATGACATGTGGCAATCCCTTGCGGTGAGACACCTGCAGGCGGCCATCGAGAGATCTGCAGGGGAAAGATGTGGAGAAGCATTTACAGACTGCGTGCTGCCTCCATCACTCCAGCAAGAGAGTAACACACATGGGTAGCTCATTCTCAGAATTCAGTGCGTTGACTCTGCTAGTGGCATCTACACTCTAATTAAAAGGCTTCAAATGCGATGAAAATGATCGTATCAAGCAATGTCAACTCGTGTTTGAGCTGCTCAAATTATTGCCAGTGAATTTTAGAGTTCATTAAAAGCCACTTACATACAACCAAGTATTTAGAATGATTGCTTCATATACTTCTTTTTTTTAAATGCAGAAGACAGTTGTCAAAAATAAAATCACACACTTAATGGTCCCTTCCACTGCTAAAGGCACCTCAAGGCTTTGCTGTGGCATGGATGCTTTATGGTTTTAAGCATAAGAACTCCCACAGGACTGCAAATAAGCCTATAAGCAATCAGCTGCCCAAGTGATCCACATGGCAGTATAACTGCAATGCAAAACACATGAATGCACATCTTGTAAGGGCTGTACTGTTTATCTTCTTCACTTCATCTGCCTTGCTACCAGCTGAAAATGTTTTGCTAGTTTTAAGACAGACTGCATATGCTTACACAAATGCAGATGTTTATGATTGTTATGGGATGGGAGACAAACCTCAATACACAAATCAAGTAATGTGACATGAAAAAATAAAGACCCTGTTTAGAATTTGCCCACCATTAAGTACTGAAGAATTTACAAACAATTCTTTAGTAGCTCGTATCTGAGCCAATTAGCAAGATTTAACTGAAAGCTTGTGGCATACAAAGCAGTTTAAACACTTTGTAAGATTAAGTCTAAAGAATTAAGTTTTCCAATTTTGTTAATATAAATACCAAATCACATTAGAGCTTGCATTTAACAAGTCTTCCCATTCTTTCAATAGCACTGGCATGAAAAAGGAGTAATAGTAGAATTAAGAGTTTCATTGGTCAAAACATCAGCTGTGAACACACTGATTTCTACACTGGCAAGGAAATACTTCAAAATGCTGTACCGTGAGAGGCCTAGGAATCATTTTAGTCTATTTTATAGCTAAAGCATCCCATTACAGACCCTCCAAAGCCAATCCCTCCCACAAGATTTTTATGATGCGAGAGAGGGCAGAATATTCACCTGGTTTGTTCAGAGAAGCTGTAAAGGCCTGCTGTATCCCACTGATCTATCGTGTTTGGTGTACTCAGTCCCCAAATTTCAGAGCAAGTGCTGTGCATAAATTGAAAACAAAAACAAAAAATTGATATGAATATGGAACATGGTTATTCAAAACACCATGATGTCAAACATGGAAAAATGTACAGAATACTTCCTTTCACATAGAAGATAGAGCACTGTTAGACTGGCATTTAAACTCACATCTCATGCTATATTTTCTATATGAAGGAGGCTATCAAAATGGAACAAGTGATTCAAGGTAAATGATAAATGTTTTTAAAGGTGAACAAGTTCTCAGGTTTTAAGTAATTGATACAGTTGCAATGTTCCTTAAAACAGGCAAAACTTCCTCAGCCTAGTTCTTTACAAAATTCAATTTTAAAAGGTAGTTTCTGGGTTGGGTTGGTTTTTTTCTTTTTTTGTTTTTGTTTGTTTCTAAACATAAACTGTCCTAAGACTTCAAACAAAGGCCATGTGTATCAAAACTGAACATCACAATCTAAAGTTCATGTATCACCACTTCAGCATTAATCTCATTTCCATGCACAGACTAATTTGCTGCTATTCTGCAAAACAGAAATTCAAACTCTGAAGAAAAACACATTTTAGCTGATATTTAGCTGTTTTCTGTACTCTCCTTGATTAAACAGCTTAATATTCTTACACGCTGCATAAAAACCAGAATGCTTTACAGTGTAGTAACTTAAGATTCAACTATCACATAACTTAAATTGCTAAATCAAGCAGGAGAAAAGGAAAGGCAGCTAAGCCCTTATCAAACTGGCTCAAGGAGCAGATTACAATGGGAAATATAAAGGAACATTCAGTCATAGACACAAACTAAAGCAGAGGCAAATTTAAACAAAGCAAGAAAACAGCATAGGATTGTAAACAGGCAGCAGACTTTCAGAAGCATAAATGAAGCTCAGTTCTATAACATACTTGCTCCTCAGTGACCACTGAGAACAGACACTTTATTTTATATAAGTAACACACAACTAAACCTCTCACTTCATAAACGGGGAGAATTTATTTCACAAGCAACTTAAATCTCTGCTTCCTAATTATGCAGCCTGAAGTTGGCTGGCTGCTGTATTACCTTTACAATTAACAGCCTCTGAAAAGCTGCAACAGGAAGAATCCAAGGCCACCAAACTTCTGATTTTAAATACAAGTGTTGTGACTGAAATTTAAATTACCAAGTTTAGCTGATACACTCAAGTTTGGATTGAGTGCTTAAGAAAAGTAAAGTGAGGTTGATGTTTTTATTTCTTCTCATTACACAGGGAAAATTCATTAGTGTTACAAAACAAAAGAGCAGACAACACTTCATTGGACTTCATTGGACTTGAAACCACTTTCAGGGCTGACAACCACCTACATTCCACAGTGACTTTTATTAAAACTTAAGTGTTGGCAACTGGTGAAGGCAATGAATGGGTCTTGCTTTCTTCTTGCCTCTACCACACACCTCATTTCTAATGCCATCCCAGCGGGGCTGAAATGTGCATGCTAGTGAGAAGCAACCCAAATCAATAAACTGGCTATCTGACCAGAGAACAAACACGGCTGAAAATACACGTTTTGAGTTACTTTTCAGTCAGATCACTTCTCTGCACTGTAGTTATATGAGCACTACGAAGAAGGAGAGTGTAACTGTGGGTGGCAACAGCCTGCTTTTATCACAAATAAATATGTTAAATACAATAAGGCCTTTTGATATATTACTGATTATAGGTACAAGTAAAATCTTGTACTAGATGAGTTTGCCTAGTAGAGAGCAGCAGAGAGCCAGAGATGAAGGCCCATTCTCTGGCACAGGTCCAGCTCTTCACAAAAGCCAACCATCCTGAACAAGTTGCATCCAGGTCACAAGCAGCATCACAGCTCTCCCGAACGAGTGGGCAAAGAGGGATCCTGCCCATGGCTGCATCAGCAGGGCCTGCAGCCTCTCTTTTCCACATTCCTAAAATGTAGTCAGAACCCTGGGTCGCCAGAAGCTTTGCAAGGATTGGAGTAGCTGCCCTGAAGACACACGGACACCAGGGAGCATCTCTGCACTGCACTGTGTCCTTAAATATGCACCACTACTGCTGCTAAGACAGATCATCTTTACATGCAATTAGAAGAACAATCAGCAGACACAAAGCCTGCTGCATATTAATTGACACAGTGAGCTCTGACAGCTCACTACCTTTGAGAAATGGATCCTTCATACAAAGCAGTGCTCCAAAACTGCGGAGCTGTCACAGAGATTACTTGTTCCCAAAATTGTGGGGTGCATCACTGGTGTAAGCACGACGTGCCATGCATTCAGTTCACAAGGCTTTTAATACAGCACATGCAAAAGTAAAATTTCATAGCCCTTGACAAAACAAGATGAACAGGAACAGTATATTGTATTGCCAACCTCTTCTCCCTATTAATATTTAAAGCTGACAGCATATTCCACAACCTACAGGAAGACAAACAGTATCCTGAAACAGACTGTGAGACAGAGCCACAGCTTGGAATGAAGCTCAAAACACCATGGAGGGAGGACAGGCCAAGAGGCACAGAAAACTGCTCCAAAGTCATCGGTTTATATGACATGCTATCCTCTGGGATGCATATCTGCTTAGAGCTGGGATTAGTACTAGTTTTACTGTTTCTTCTACACCAGGACTATACTTAAAACTCCAGTAATGCACAATCAAACACAGAAGAAAGAGCCTGCAGGAAATCATTCCGTATGATCAATGAAGTCAGCTCAACAAAGATTTTACTGTTTGCTAGAAGAAACATCTAAAGAAATAAAGAGGTTTCTCTTTTCCTGCTGACATAAAAGATCCATTGCCCACAAGGTGCAAGACCGTCCCCTCACCACGTCGGCCAGGCAATAAATCAAGACTCTTAAAATTCACACACACGCACACCAGATCAAAACTAAATTCCTCACAACCCTAAAAACTATGCTTCAATACACAGTACTTCCATGAAAGGCCACAGTATGTGCATTCATACACAAGCCATTGCCTGACAGAGGGCAGGCATGTCTACTCATCCCTGAAAGGTGGTGCAGGAAAGGTGACTGAATTCTGAAAGATGTTTTAACCACCAGTAAAACCATCTGAAAGTAAGACAGGAGGTACGGATTTTTAATAGTGCAGAATTATTGCCTCAAAATAAACAGGCATCACTCACTCCTAAAGCTACCTTTCTGAATCATCTTAAATCTTGTGTGATGCAAAGAGTCCTTTCCATGCGTTAGTCCATAAAGATTTCAGGAGAATCAAGTACTAACATCTGCACTCATAAGTCAAGCCTTGTCTGGAAATATTCCCAGGCCCTGGAACATGATCATGTATGCTAGAAAGCAGCTAGGACATTCCCCAGCACCAGGCTGTGCCAATTATTGTTCTCCCACACAATTCCCAGGTTTGTGAGTCGCACACCATTGGGACCCAGTCACACTGGACAATTCAGATGCAGACCCCCTGCTCTGCTAGGTAAGGGTTGAACAGAATGGACAAGGCAGTTGGATGGTGCCTGGGAACGTTCCCAGGCACGTTTAATTTATTAGGAGGGAGGCAGCCAAGATGTTTCACCATTTCACCTTCAGCAAGCACTCAAGCTGAAGCCTGGAAGCTCACTTCAGGCTTTGTATTTTACCAAACAAGGGGGTTTGGTTTTGAAATCACTGTACACTGCATCACTGGTAAGCCATCATTGTTTTCAAAATATAATTTGGCTTCTGTGTCGCTGCACCTAAATGTTTCCTGTGCAGACAGTGTTTAAATATACTCCAAAACACAAGTTCAAAGCTAATGTACTTCCTCTCTCCTGGACACTTTCATTCCAAAGAGCATTTTCGCTGCTGTTCTCAAAACTATTTGTTGACAGAAACAAGTGAACATTTGGTCAACAATACAAAAGCTAGTTTATCTTTTCAACACTTTTCGACAGCAGCTCCCAATAGCAAATCACCATGTTCTGTGGCCTTTAGCACTCCATGCTTGAACAGAAGATTGTTACTTTTGCAGTTCCCACAAGTAAGTGAATTTACTATAAGGACTTCAGGGATATAAAGCACCAATTTGGCTCAGATTCCCAGGTGATGTGGAGGTCTATCAAGAGAAAACTATTTCCTAGAGAAAGGAGAAATGCTGAAAAAATATCTGCAAGGAATAAGAACTGCTCCTTGAGATCCAGTACTTTTAGGGAAACCAAATCTATCAGGTATGTGGTTAAGCTGCTACACACTAAGCCTGGGACAACTGGGGTTTGGGACTCTTTAGGACTGACCAGAGGACTGACGTGGTAAAGAAAGGATCAGACAAGTTTATACATGGTGGAATCAAAGCTACTTCTGTCAGAATCTTTCCCTGAATGGAAAGGGTTGTAAGAGCTGGTGTTCAACCTGACTTTTTATCTGCTTATAAGGAGCATCATGTCATATGATACTGTGCAGTTCTGGCAAGAAGAATCTTTAATGTGGCTATCAGCATGCAACAGTACAAACTATGCCTTCATTTCTTCCATTTCATCATTTCCTTTAACAGGAAAATCTGACTTCCAAAAAAACCTGTACTCTGGGCAAGAAATTACCTACACAGCAATGAGCTGTAGCAAGGCTTTACAATCTTCACACAAAATGCCAAAACTGACTGTCTTTATTCAGTAAGACAGAAAACACTGACATACACAAGAAAAATGTGGGCACAGGACAACCCCAGCTATTGAAGACAATCTGCAAGTATTTGTATTGCCTTATCTACATGACACAGACGATGTTCCCAGTCATTATTCCACTACCTTAGTAGAATAAGAGTTAACTGTAGGTTTACTACAAAATCTGGACTATCAAGTCCTGGTACAAATACAAGTAAATTATTGATCTGCCCACGACAAATGAACACAGAAAACAGTTTGTGCTACACTCATGAGTAAGCAATAAAATTGTTTTAATGCAGTGTATCTCAACCAGAGCAATAATGTCCCTATCAAAATCCATAACAACAAAAAAACCTACATGAAAGAAATAGTTTAAAGAAATGCACTGTACTGATCTTCATGAGTCCAAAAATACACACGGACCTCCTATCAACTGGAAGACACTGCAAGAAAGCAGTTCTTGTATTTGATATTTTTAGGTGGTAAAGGATACTGCAAAAGAACACTGAACAGGACAAGATGACCTGTGACAGCACAACCTCATCTCAGTGAATACAGAAAGACATTTGCATCATGGCTAGCGGCAGCAGCAATTGCAACTAGAAACATCAGCAGCTGGAGATGTATATACTTGGATCAATCCACAATCCCCTCACTCATGTCCAGATGCCAACTATTAAAGCCTACTGGTACTCAACATAGGCTGCTTAATTAGGATCAGTTTCTCAACGCAGTTAAAAGCCAGATGTACTGATCTGCAGATCCAAGCAAGTATGCACAAGCATTGACCAGATATTCATGGCCACAGCATCAACAAGCTCATGTCTACACACAGCACTGCACATCCTCCAAGACATTCCTGCAGCTTCCCCAAGAGCACTTGCAAAGCAGGAGATACAAACAGGGATAAAGGTGATGGATCTTGTCAACAATACTCATTTTTACACAGATATTGCTTATTTGAGGCTATAGCTGAAAAACCTGAAGCCAGCAGAATTTTAATCAGTATCCTGTGTGTGAGAGTTTTGGTGTGCACCAAAACTATCACACATGGTGCTTGGGCTGACCTAGGTATATTACAAGTTGTTGCTACCATGAATTTATTACCAATTTTTACTGAGAAACAGAATTTACAAATAACTATCCTACCACTATTTACAGTGTTGGCAACTCCGTGTGCTCAAGGTACTTTTGGTACTAAATAAAGTGCTTGCAACAAGTACAACATCAGATGAATGCAGGCAGAATCACTTCAAAGGTATTTACATATGAAGTACCAGAAACTCTATAAAGAAGTTGGTAAATATTGTCACAACTCATATATAACTGTAGTTACACATTTTTTCTTCAGTCTTGCAAGGTGGAACAGCTCTAAAGGAGCTAAAAGGCAGTGAGTTCAGTCGGCAGTCTCCTCTTTACCTGAAGTGGTAACACTAGAAATATGACAAATAAAATCTGAAATGCAAATAGCACTGTGCTAGTCAAAGCCCACATTATACAGAAAACATTACAGAGATGGTCTTGGACATTTAATTTGCTTATTTGTGAAGTATTACACTGAGCCCCTAATATCCTTCCTGAATCTTTCACATCTTTCACAATCTGCAGCCACTAAGAAGTCTGCCAAGCTCATGATCAAGGCAATCCTCTCCATTTGCCTTTCTCCTGCATCTTATAATCATGAGCCTTTCTCCCACTGAATCTAATTTGTCTGCCCCTACATTTTCTGAGGCATTTGTAGTGCTGGAGCTGTGGCTGAAATGAAAAATAATTTCAGCAATCTGTGACAGTACTCCATTTATCTCTTAAAATGAGAGATGAAGATCAAAGTCAGCTTTCCAATTCTAGAATTCTCATGCAAAATCTTCCCTGCAGAAGTGAGCCTGATGTTTGTTTTACTCAAAGACTAAACAAGAAAAAATATAACAACAACAACAAAAATGATCAGATTTTTCACTTGAATTAGAGAAATCACTTATACAAGCATGCAGGCACCTTTATACCAGCCCAACATTTACTAGGCTTACAGCATTGACTGTTATTTTGCCAAGGAGGTAGAAAAGAGGCAGAAAATTTGCTTCAAGAGCTACACCAAGCTATCCAAATTGGAGTTAGAGCAGTAAGAAATGGCCATTAGATTTATGGAACCCCTTTTTCTCATAACAAATGGGCAATGCCAGTGCTTTAGCATTGCTCATGGCTGCCTCTACAAAATTTACCTGAGAAAACAGGTTGAAGGCTGCAAATTCCATATCTGTACCTTATATACATGACCTATACCTTTGTTTTTAAAGAAATAAATCAATCTTGCTACGTAATGTCTTAGATGCAAGACTTCAGAGCAATGCAGTGAGCAGGAAACCAAGGCAGGAACCACAGCACTGACTTGGCCTCCAGTTTATCACTGGTGTGGCTACGCTGAAGCTGTGCTCCTGCAAACACACTGCCCACTATGCTCCACTGATTCTACCTTTGAGTAGAGGAAGAAGAAGAGAATCCTTCCTCTCATATTAATTACCTTCTTCCTGATGCAACTGAGATTCAAGAACAGATGAGGAGATATACCAAGCCTTTGGAGCTAGCTCAGAAATGGTCTCAAGGTCTCCAGGAATAGGAAAAACTGAATTGAAAGGCATAGGTGTAACAGAGATTAAACTAAGTCAACACTTAAAAAAGTTCACTGTCTTACAAAGATACATGTGTACATGAGTATTGTACGCAGCACAGACAGCTCCTACCAAACCTGCCTGATCATGGCTTCCTTAATTCTGGGTTTCAAATGAAAATAGGTTTTTGTGAAAATATGCTTTTATATTCTGATTTGATAGTCCTTTCTGTATACCAACAATTACCACTTTTCCGTATTACAGCCTGAAATGCCTACAAACCAGAGAGGAGCAATGCTATATTACCTGTCTTTCCAAGTAGCACCTCAACTAGCTGCATCGCCAAGTGCCTGAACAAACACACCCTAAAATGCAGTCTGGCTCACCTAAAGCCTCAACTACTGAAATGCATGTTGCTTATGTTTCTTTTCCTCTTGCTGAGGGTGACAGGGGAAAGATTTCTTGCATTATGCTGACTTAGGAAAGACTAAAACTACCTGCAATAAGGACATGAAAAGTTCCTTTCATAGGAACACAGACATATCTATCATACTCCTCCTTTGAATTATTTTGCATCCCTACAGAACTGATCAATGTCTTCACTTGCGTCTCCAGCATCCCATGTTACAGTGACACAATGTCATCTGCTCACTTAAGTGTACAGAACCAGGCACATGCATTCATCAGATGGAATGACTCAGAGCTACAGCAGTTCATTCCTGCTTGTCAATGACATCAAGTTACAGAGGTCCTGATCTCATTATCCTGCAACAGAAAATGTAAAGATTCAGTAATTCAGTATGAAATAATGATTTCTCTTCCAATCACCTGCTAGAGGTATGACCTAATAAGTTAACAAGCACCAAATAAAACCCACAGGTATTAATTCTTTTTGAAAATTACCTACGCCACTCTGTGATGGCACTTGCCCTTTAGAGGAGCTGGACAAAGGTTCTTCTATGGATACAATTCTGTGGTAGAAGCTGGGGTAGAAAAGCAGACCCCTAGAAATGTTCTGTTAAAGGGTTGCACTAGCAACCAGAGTAAATTAATATCTACATGTATTTACACATGTAAATGTGTAGGTGGATAGTTTAGGTAGTTGGTTTGCCACCAGAATCTCCCATTCTTCAAAGGAGAAACAGAGCCTGGCAAGTCTAGGAAAAGGATTCCAAGTAATGTCTTACAAAGCCCTGGACTGAATCTTCTTGCAGAACTGAAAGCACAGGTTTCTCTCACAGCACAAACTCAGCAAAACAAGAGTAAAAGTGTGGGCTGGGCACTGATCATCTGCAACTAGGGGTGCTTCCTCGAGTGTCTCTAACCCCTTAGATTTACTTATTTAAGCAACTGGCCTTACATAATTACTAAAAAAAATATAAATTTAAAAAGTCGCTTTTCCTCCTTCCCTAGAATCCAAAAGCAGACCTTTATGCTTCAAGCAGAAGACACAGATACTTGCTGAAAACTGTAACACTACCTTCTCTCCCTCCCCCCACCCCACAGTCACGTTCAAGAGACACTACATGTAGCCAAGAAAGATATATTTATGTATGTGCATATTTAGTGGAATATAAATCAGGAACCATTACACAACCTCTCATCTTTCAGAATGCTTTTACGAATAAAGTTTACATAGAACTTCATAAAGTATATTCAAAACCATTACATCAAATACAAAATGCAGCATCTGAACTGAGGAAAATGACTTAATAACCTTCCTTATAAATAGATGTATGCTAAAAAAATTAACACATCAAAATAGCCAGAAAAGCAGGAGGCACAGGATGCAATTAACCTCTCTAACACTGTGGGAAAAGAAAAAAAGTCATTGAATAACTCTCATTTACTTCAGGTTAAGACTTCAAGGATGTCCACAGGGGACATGAAAGTGGAACGTGATGTACAGGAGACACTGTAAGAGCCCAGCATCTGAGCTGCCCAGCGCTTGTTCCAGGGCCAGTAGCTAGTTGTCTCTAGCTCTGCTGAGTGCCAGGCCAACAAGTGATCTTGATGAACCATCTATGCTTCTGTTGCCTTTTTTAAAGGAACACTTCTTCCTGGTCAAATGCGCAACAAACTGCCTACATAGGCAAAAATACAGATATAAGGCTCTTCAAAGCACTTTATTATCCTTCCTTCTCCCAAATCCTGACATGCTAGCCCAGTGCTGTCAGGATAAAGCAGTCAACAACAGTCAGTGCTACCTTTACTTCTCTCTCAATGCTAGGAGACCCTGGAAGGATAGCACCTCAAAGTTCAGGAGCAATTTTCCCAGGGTGCCATGGAAACCAAGGTGAAGTAAAACATTCCTTTCTTTTCTCATTGTCCATATGAGACAGATCTGACACAGTTCTGATCAAGGACTTTTTACTCTCTGCTCAAAGGTAGGTGGGGAGTAGAGCCTGAAAACTTCTAAATGACAAGGTCAGACAACACAGAGGTGGTGTCAGGACTGAGAAATAAAAGGCATGCAGTGCAGCTCAGCCTCCTTCAAGACTCAGCAGGGAGTTGGCCACAAGTCTTATGCTCAAAGACCAAAGATGTGGAGCATCCAAAAGCAGCCCACGGAAATCATGAGCTAACAGCTTTGCTGGGAAACTTGCCCTGCAGTTCTCTACTTCCAACCAAACACCACAGCTTTCAGCAGCTCTGCATCTCACAAACACTGAAGCAGTCTAACTGCAGATAAGAAGAACCTAAACATGGAAAAACTGCCCCCAGTCACATGTTCCAAAACAGACATCAAAACCAATCACTCCTAGATGCCCTGTATCTAGTGAAGATGACAAGTGTACAAGAGCATTCATAATGGCAGCTCTCTAAAGACTAACCAAGGGGTGGAGAGACCCCCCCCCCCCCCCAAAAAAAAAAACAAACACAAAACCCCCCCCAAAAACCTATTACCATATGAACTCACAAGCACTGAGGACATGGATGTTTATGCTTTAAGATGGCATTCTTGGAATGGTAACTTGGAATTCCTACACTGGTTTTACTTTTTACGCTATTATATCCAATAAAGGTTTTCTAACTCCTGCAGTTTCACATCTTTAGAAACATAAACTACTTTATGATAACATCAGGCAGTGGTTAAGATGACACCCGGTGCATTTTCACAGGTTAATGCTGTATCATACCTGAAAATCAGTAACATCCAAGCACAAAGTACCTGTATATGAAGACCTATCCACCACAGTATTGGCTGACATATCCACAGCAAATTGTATTGGCTGACATATCCACAGCAAATTCAAATAGCAGACAAATCTCACACAAGATCATACTCCCAAAAGACATTAAAAAATGACTTTTATCTCAAGTTCTCTAACCGCTGTTAGTCACAGTAGGTGTGGTGAAAGCCTTCCCCACAAGCTAACAGGTACAGCTACCAAGCAAGGGCCAAGTCAAGTAATTTTTCTCGAGGAGTCTCTCATCCTCCAAGTGGGTGAGTGGCTGATGCTACCACCTGCGCGGGCTGTTTTACAGCTGATAGACAGCTGAGAAAACATGAGATGTTTTGATTAACCTTCTCAAACTACGGTGCATTTGGGATAGTGAAGGGGAGAGATCAGCCCTCCAAGTTAACTGTCCACAGCCCTCAAAAGTATGGTACCTTGGCAAAAAGATTACTCTTGGAACAAGAGTTACAGGATCTTTAAATACCTCATTTCAAACTGAACTTTCCTCTGGGCAGCCCCTATGAGTTACACACCCATCTCAGAACCCCAAGAAGAAAAACAGAGGTTATACGCTATGAAATGCTCAATGCAGGGAGGCCACCACAATCCCTGCTGCAGCCCAAGCCATGCACACCTGGCAGAAAACTGGTGAAGCAGAGAATCCATTGGCCTTGATCCATATCCCAAACAACAGACTGTCTTTATGAAAACAAAGAAATACCAACTATTATATAGCTAAATTATAAGTGTTTCCTATAAGGAATTTCAAATGAAGTTAAAGTTTGACCCTTAGAGAAAACGTGCCCAAGCAACACACTGAGGCTGAGAGCTGAATGGTACTTGTGACATCACTTTTTGCCAAAAAAATGCAAAGTTATGTCTGACAGTGCCCTCACCAACACTGACAATGCCCATATTTCAAGACAAAAATACAGAAAACTCACAACTAGCAAGGAAGCCACAAAAAGCCTTGAAGAGTTGCATTGTTCAGATAGAAGAGTTAAATAAGCCATTATTTTTAAAATGCACTTTGCATGTTTGCTTAGATATTGCATTACTTTGTATGCATTTTGTAAGACACAATCAAGAAGGTAATAGCCAAGGTGCCTGACTACAAGCCTCTACTCTCCTCAGGCCCAGAAGAGAACATGGAACCCTGCAGCAGATACCGTCATCAGAAAGTTGGAATATGCAGGAGAAATCTCTAGAGTAAGAACCAAAGTTACTTCCTGAGCTTTGCTGACTAGAGCTTAGGCAGAAAGGACATGTTAAGACCTTGGCCAAGTCCTGAAGTCTTCGACATCTTGCTCATGATCCACACCCACAACACGCATCTGAAGACTGTGCCCACAAGTGCTCTTGCCTCACATCCAATTGCTTAACAGGTAAAGCACTTTCCCAGGACATCCAACAGTTTCTTTTCCTCACTCCACCTACCAGAAGTCAGCCCTGATCTAGCACCACCTGCCCTCTGCTGAGGTGGCTCTCTCTGTCCTATGGCAGCCAAAAAGATGAGAGCTTCAAAGGCTCAAGGAACACTAACGTTTAAGTTAACAAATACATGGATTTTGCTGGAAGGGAAGCTGCTTAAATCCTTCTTGGAATGTCTGTGGTTGTTGGCCAAAACATTGCGGGGCTCCCAGAGGATCAACAAAAACTCGGCACTCAACTCCAGTAAAAATGTCTTCCCATCAGCAAACAGAATGACAGAATTTTTTTAATGACTGCCATTAATGCAGCTTGCACTAGGTAGAGCCCTTCTGTTTTCCTCCTATATTCATCAAATTGAGACAAACAGTGGACAGCAAATTTTTGGGTACTAAGTGTGTTTAGACAAGGCATCAATCTGCAAGACAGCTACATGGCAAGACAGCTACAAGACAAACAGAACATTCAAAATTAAAACACAAAAAAAGCATTTTTGTTCTTGGCTTTGTGGAATTCAGGGTTATGGACACATGTGAATTCCTTTCCCTGGTACAACTGTTCAGTTTATATTCAAGTTCCCCCCACTGTAGCAGAAATGGCTATTTATGACATAAAGAGAGTAAAGAATTATCAGTGAGCTTGGGTGACTGGAGGCTGTGCTGCTGCAGGTTATGCAAACACTGCAAGGTTCAGAAGCCTCTCCTGAAAAATGTAGTTAGAGCCCATGAGATGAACATTTGAGTAGTCTGTTAGAGACAAGGCTTTTCCAGCCAAACACCTGAGTCAAAAACCATTTCAAACACAACTTTCTGTGCCACAAAGCTGCAAGATTCCATACCATATTTGTATAAGCCTTTCTTCATGTTCAAACCTTCAAAACTACAGCACAAGTTGAAATTATTTCAGGCATCAGAGGAACTCAACCTGAAGCCTTCCACAAAACTAAGGGGAAGTAAAGACCAGTTCTGGGAGGCAACTCACTAACTGAACCAAACAGTAACTTTGAAATTCTGCATTTAAGCTAAACTGAGTGTGCTTCACTTACACCAGGCTTTTCTCTACTCAGCACTCAAGAAAAGAACAAACCAAGCACTGAAAAAGGGGCCTGTTTACCTACAATTATGAGTGAAGATTCTAAGTGAAAATTCTCAACTCTAGTTCTAAGACTTGCTTGTACATTTTGTAATGAAAAGTCACAGTTTGGAGGATCTTTTCTGCACAAATGCTGAAGTCAGATTACTGTGCAGCACTTGTTCGAGGGGATTTCCCCAACCTCATTGTTCTTCTGCCAATTTTAAAGCATATGCAGCGAGATGTGAACTTACTCCAGCTCCCGATTGTTCTCTTGTATCCTGCCAGTCGGCTTCAAACAATGCAACATGACAGAAGCCAAAGAAAGCTGTTCATGATGAGACTACAGCATTGTACACAGTAAATTTTAGAAGCTTTCCACCAATCAGCAGTGCAACTGAGTCAGAGTAGGGGAAAAAAAACCCAAGCAGTAAACAAGACATGGGAAATGACTTTTATTAAATTAGCAGGTGTACATTACAAGTGGGATTAAATCAGTAGGGAGCCTATTAACCAGCTATTTGTGTTCAAAGCTGCAGCAGTAAAGGAACTGTAGTATCTTGTTTAGCCTATAAATTCCTCCTAGCCTAACAGCCTCAGCGACATATTTGGGAAGTTTCTCATACAAAACTGGGTGGGTTGTCATAAAACATTCACACTAGTAAAAACAGCACTCAGGTGTTTTGTTACAGTACCCAGAAAACTAAAATGGCTGACTGCTACAGAAGAATATAACGAGGAGAGGAATCTTCACCATACTGAATAGCTGGCCAGCTATAAAGGCATAAGTTACCACAGCAAGACAGGAAATAGTTTAGCATGGACTGGATAAGGACTGATTCCTTTATTGGAGAAAAAATAACTATTTATGAGATAATTTTGGGGTCAGTATTGACAATAAAGAACAGTCAATGTATTTTTTTTGAGTGACTAATACGTCTCCTTAATGGCAGCATGAACAGTCAAGATGCAGGTATTAGCCTTCCTAGTCAGAGCTTTCTACCAGAACCTACTGTGCAGGTAAGTTGCTAAAGTAAACACAAGCAGCCTCAGCATCAGTTGTTAACCTGACAATTAACTGCATATCAAAAATTTAAAAAAACCACCAAAATTAAAAAAAAAAAAATCAAGGAAGCTTTAACACTTACTTTAACACTTATTTTTGATTCAGACTTTTCCTGCTTTTTACCAGTAAGGCAATCCTAATGAAGAGGAGCATCAACTTAAAGAACTTTCACAAATCCTAACCACTCACATTCTCACCCCCAAATTTGCTTTCACCTCACTGATACTCCAACAGCAAAAAATACTTTAAGCTTACTCTCTAAACAATTAATATGCCTTATAGCAGTGAAGGTGGCATTATTAAAATCCTTAAAAATATATATCTCCATTCATTGACAGAAAAGTAACAGCAAATTAGAAACTTAGGTTACCTGGGAAAAGGCAGGAAATCCAAGGCCCGAATCCACATTCCCCCAGCCTTTATCCAGAATTCCAGTTAGTATACAATGTAATCCTCAAAATTCAACATCTCTTCCTTCTGACTCGAGAGACAAGCTCCTTTAAACTATACAGCATTTTGCTACTTGCTAAGTATTTCTCACATTTGTATTTTTACACACTGACCTAGCTCAAATGACATGCCAATACTCTCTGCTTGGCACACCACCTCTAACAAATTATGTGGGTAAGTCACATGGCTTCCTGAATTGCACGAGCTTAAAACTGGCAGCCCTAAGTATCTTTGTTTAATACTCTAAGACTTCCTTTTTCAGGATGACATCATTGTAAGAGGCTGTAACCTGAGCTGTGCCTACACTAAAGCTTAACCTCAGCTACAGCAATTCAGTCCTCACCACCAGCCACAGCTGTGCCACAAAACAAGTTAACAGTTATGTTTTAGTATCTGTAATTAAACCTCACTCAATTACACTTGAACACAATTGCTATTCTTAATTTCAGTAAGAAGTTCATCCCATTCCACCCTCTGCCATGGGCAGGAACACCTTCCACTATCCCAGGTTGCTCCAAGCCCTGTCCAACCTGCCCTTGGACACTGCCAGGAATCCAAGGGCAGCCACAGCTTCTCTGGGCACCCTGTGCCAGGGCCTGCACACTCTCATAGCCAGCAATTCCTCCTCAATATCACATCAAACCCTCCCCTCTGGCAGTGGGAAGCCATTCCCTGTGTCCTGTCACTCCAGGCCCCTGTCCAAAGTCCCTTTCTTGAGGCTCGTTTAAGGTATCGAAAGAAGCTCTAAGGTATCCCTGAAGAGAAACTATTCCAGTAGGAGGTGGCAGTAGAAGAAAACAAAGCCATCAGACAAAAGAAAGCATTACATTGTGCTCATATCCATCCTGCGTCCTACTCCACATATGAAATATTGCAACATCATTAATAAAATAGGAGAAAACAAAATTTGCTTTTAGACTGTAATGCGGGAATTATATTGAAAGGGTTAATAAAAGAAGGAATAACAGTATTTAACATGATAACACTACCAACATTGCCATATTAGTTGCTAAAGTCTAGTTTAGACATTAGGTTTCGGGGAGCATTGAAGTCAATCCTCATGTGAATTTTTATTTCCCACTGTATGCCCATGCAACACCTAAAGGTGTTTTGCAGCCCTGAGTTTGAACAGGTCATTTTACATAATTGGGACAGCATCCTTTTGTCTATAACCACATCCTTTAGTTCTTTTACAGAGAACAATATTTAAGTTCCACCATAATTATGGGAATGCAGAATAAGGGCAGTTTGATCCTCCTGCTACACCTTTCTAGTGAACTCATCTGAAGTATTCACAACACCAGATATCATAAGGAAAAACACAAGATTATGAAGCTAATCTTGGCCAATATCCCCCAAAATCCCAGCTGTTTCTTGCCATACTTTCAGAAAAGATTTCTTTGGCTTTGTTCTAAAGAATGTTTTTATTGAAATTCCAACAGGAGAAAAACAGAGGGGGGTCTGCTTCATCCTCAATAATCCTGTCATGAGAAAAGGGAGTCACAGTTTATCAACAAATTATTTGCAAGCATATTATTCCTGTAATCTCAGCAATAAAAATAGTATTTTAGTGAAAACTTTGAAGCATTGTCTAAAATATCTATGCATATTTTTGAAAGATGTTCAACTATAGTTTTCATGCATTTTCATCTAAACCCAACTGAACACGTCCAGACTGAGAAACATTACATGGTTTGAGGACATTTTTTATATATTAAACTATGATTAAGAATAACTGTCCATCCCCAGCTTGAATAGTGAATGATCCCATCTCTGCTACAAACCCTCAGAAAGTGCCAAATTTTCTTTCTGGGAAAACAGACTTCACCTCTGTCTGGATTGCAATGTTCTTTTAGGCTCTACTATGCCAACCCAAGTGCCTTCCACTCTCCTGTTCACTAACTTGCTCATAGCTCAGCAGATGTTGGGAACTCTCCTAGAACAGTTCCCAGAGAAACTTTCCCTGCTCCCCAGTTTAACTGCTGAAATCACCCATGGCTTTAACCTGAGAGGAAACAAAGGAGTACCTGCACTGCCCTCCTCTGAAGTAACCTATTTTGGGGAAAGATATTAAAGCCTGAAAACAATCTATTCTAGAAGCTTGACAACTCTGCTCTATTAGTGATCAAAAGCATTCCTAAAACTGGGTTACTGCACGCAGCTACGTGATCACTTTCCTGACAAATATCCCCAAGAAATTCAAGAAAACATGCTAACTGGGAGAAGGTTTGTTTTTTTCAATAAAAACTTTGCTCTTTACACCTAAATTTACTTTTTACTCAGTTATGTGAAGAAAAAGGCATCAAAAAAGCATAATTTTAAAAGATTTGCTTTCAAACAGCAGTTCCAAGCCAGTTTATCTTTGAGCAGGGTATTTCTTTGCCCAGTGTACTCCTGCTGTTAACTCTTCTGTAGACACTGTGATCTGCACCCCTAAGTTCCATGTTCAGAGGCTCAGAGTAACTAATAAAGAAAGCCAGCCTCCAGAAAACAATTTTAACAGGTGCCATAAGCCGTGCCTAGGCCCCTTGTCTTATTCACAGCAGGGAATGAGGAAAGGGCTGCGGGGCAAGCAACCAAAGGAATAACATTTATATAACAGAAAAACATAGTTTCTTCAAAGGATTTTAATCGAGTCAAATGGCCTTGTTTGCATGCGTTTGACAAATTTTCATCAGATTCTGCAGTTTTAAGTATTGAAGCATTGCAGAGTACATTAGAAATACAGCAAAATTAAGATATACTGGATTTATTTCCTGGATACTTTAGGCAAGCCTAAAAGAAGTTGTGTCAATACCATCATTCACTCTTCAGCATCAAGAGCAGTCTTTCAGGCTCAGAAGTCACATGGATATTTATTTCACAAAAAAAGCCCTAACCAAACAACAGCCAAACCCAAAAACACTACTGCCTTCAGATGCAATCAATGCATGCTACTGTGTTTTTACATTTTTAGGAAAGAATATCAGAAAGGTATTCTGAATGCAATGCTTAAAAAACACCTTATTTCCCCAGAACAATCTGAGTGTGACCAATTCCATGGGAGCAGTTAAAAAATTTACCAGCCTTAACTATAGGATGAAGTGAAAGCCATGCAAGTATGGCTTTAAATTATTTGAAATATTACTACTTCCTCCTAAAAAACTCAAAGCACCATCAACATTAATGAAGTTGAACAGTAATTCCAACCAATCATCTCATTCGTAACTGTCTGCTTCACATTCCCAACACTCCCTCACTATCTTCCACATTCCCAAAACCATGGAACCCATTGGAGGGTTTTCTCTTTGATTCTGAATGGTAGAAAAATTCAGAATCCAGCTCATATTGGAAGCAGAAGCCAGGTGCTTTAGAAAGCTAACTATGGACTGCAAATTCCATAGATCATCTACATTCTTACTCTTATCTCTAAGTCAAAATTGGGAAGCTGTAAAAAAACAAGCAAAAATAAGCTTCTAAAAACCATGGCACAGAGAAGCTCTCCTCATGTTAAACAAGAGGGA
The DNA here is from genome assembly GCF_015832195.1 of Motacilla alba alba. Lineage (NCBI taxonomy): Eukaryota > Metazoa > Chordata > Aves > Passeriformes > Motacillidae > Motacilla > Motacilla alba. The sequence continues at coordinate 1,944,302 of NC_052046.1, read as the reverse complement.
CAGAAAGCACATGTAAGACCAGGTAATACTAAAACTCCAATGGCAAGGCAGGCTGAAAAGCAAGAGCCTGACACGAGTATTAGCCCTTGCTCTGCTCTGGAAGCAACTGCTGCATTTCACCTGGGACTCTGAGGCACCTGCAGGATATCAGCACCCCAGCAGAAAGTCTCTGAGCTGCTGTTTCAGAAAGCTGGGCATTTAAACCTCACTTCAGCCAAAAGTCTGTCAGAGGGCTTTCCATCAACTTTCAACATTGCTCTACTTTTGTGATGCAATTTAATATAAAGCAGCAGTAAAATTTACCTCCTCTGCAAGAACTAAGGCCCCCAATTAAAACTGAGATTCAAGTGTTAACTACAGTTCCACATACAGCATCAAAAGCAACTATATATTATAACTGTAATACGACTACTGCTATTAATGTCAACAAAAATTTGCTCAGATTCAATGCTTCCCTTCCCTTAGGCTTTGGTTTTTTTAAAATTTATTTCCAATTTTAAAAATAAAGGAATTACAACAGTCCGGGCCAATATTATCCCAAACCTGATCCAACCAAACTCTTTTTACTAGTTGTACATTATAAGGTGCTTTACAAAAGCAACTGCTTTTTGGTTCCATTTAAAAGAAGCGCAAATAAGGCACGAAGCATATATTTTCTCTTTTTAAGACAGAAAAATGACTCAGCTGATCACATCAAAATACTGGGATGCTGAAACTAGTTGTGTTTTCATACTTTGGATTCCAATTTTCTGTGCTGTTACCACTGAAAAAACTTTTTAAATGAGAAAGATAAGACTATCAATATGCCAGCTGATTATTCACTACATGGTTGTTAAATGCGTGGATTTGGTTTGTTAAATGCTTGGATTTCAGCCACCACTAGTTACAAAGCATTTATGGACTGGGTTTTGAGGAACCAGGTCTAGTGGAAGATGCTTCTGCACATGGCCATGGCAGGGGAGTTGGAGCTAGATAATCTTTAAGGTTCCCTTCAACCCAAACTAATCTAGGATTCTGAGATTCAAAAGAATAATCCAGGCTAGGAAGGAAGAAACTGCTCCATTAGAAGAAGGATGCTCACACTGCTTCTCCACTGACTGCATCTTCTGCCCATGTCAAAACTGCATGAGAGAGGATGAAGACAAGTTCTTAAATGCCACCAAATTCATTATGTATTTTAGAAAAGTGAACTCACGTGCCAACGTTTAGTTTCAGAATACACAAGGATTATGTGATTAGAATCCCACTGGCTTGCTGGGAGGATTCAGCAAGATAACTACAAATTACTTAGAGGGCTAGTGTCAAAAGGACTTCTGTACTTATTTAGCCTCTGCTCTAGATTACTGACCCACTTATGAAGAGCTAAGCAGTCCTGCTGTGCAATGCCAACACCCACTCCATCTGTTTGCTTCTGCTTTCTCAGAACCTCCATTAGTCTCGTAAGAAGTTGTGTTAATTACCACATGAGCAGCTTTAGTGTAGTACACACAGGATCAGCCTCCCTTAGTGTGCAGTCACCTTGACAAACAGCACAGGAGCAGAATAAACCTGATTCAGCACGATTATCAATGACACAGTAAGAAACGCAGATTTCTGAGTAGGTGATTTAATACAACTTTTGTTCAAGCTGCTACTCAGTTTCGTGAAAAGTCTGTGGGAGTTTGGACGCTTTAGGTTTCAATGATGAAAAGTATACCAGAGTTAAACACTGTATCAAACCCTCTGGAAATCTCCCAGGGGACCAGAAACTTGTGAAATTGCAACTGAAACTTTTTTTAGGGAATAATGCAACAGTGACAAGCTGAAGCATCCCACGGCAGTTACCGATACCTACGCCAAATTAAAAAGTAGTAAGTAAAACTAAAGCTAGCTAAAAAAACCAACACGCACAAAAACCCTCCCTGAGCAGAACAACATTGGAAAGCTAGCCCAGCTGTCACATCAGAACTGCATCTCAGCAGCTTGGCACCACAAACTTCCTGCTGACTAGTAAGGAAAAAAGTTTCAAATTCAGCATTTTATTATTTATCCCTGCTGATCTGCAGATCTTTAAGACATTCATTAAAGTGGGTCTCAAGCAGTGGTTTCATTAACTTACTAAATCCAAGAACAGAATCTCCAAGAAGTCATTAGAGAACTGAGTTGACATTCATTATTTCTTGGGAACTCCAACTACTGCTGTCAAAGTGAAGCGTTATCAACAATACAGAACCCAGCTATGAAATTAAAAAATTCTGTATGGCACCGCTGGCAGCCCTGATATCACCCTGCCCCTTAGTGCCAAAAATTTTTTTAATTTAAAATTAAACCCTGTATAATAGCCAACACCAACTGAAGAACTCTTCCTGGCTTACTCCTAAGGTACTCAATAGGAGTAAAATCCAGGTCCAGTTCTTTTTACAGCTGAGTGGAGGACAGAGAACAGCAAGAACTGCTGGTCACAGAATATCTCTATTCCATTTTAAAGAATTATTTATTATGTCTACTTTAGCACAAAAGGTCATGAAAGCATATTCTACGAGTAGATTAGTCTACTCAAAAATAATGATGTATTAGAATACTGTTTGTATCTTCTAACAAAATTCATTGTAGACATCTATTTTTCTGAAACAGCAATATCTACTGCTGCAGTCTCCCTGCAGGGGGGGTCTATAAAATCCAAGAGTTCCAGAACCTAGGTACACATTTTTATATCAAGTGTGTTTAACGTGTGTCATATGAAACAACTTCCAATTAAGCACCTCATCTCAGTCTCAGTAAAGACTCACTAAATACACAGAGTCATCTCAAGAAATATAAAACCTTACAGGTTCCAATCTTAGTCTGCTGATAATACACTAGGACAAGAAAGCGCTAATATTTTTTAATCTATTGTTTCCATCTGGCAAAAGGAAGAAAGCAAAAGGGAAAACCAGAAATTTTTGGGTATATTCTAGGGAAGAAAATACAAGCAGAGGGCAGCATTAGAAACAAAATGTGAAGAGAAAAGAGGAAAATAAGAATTAAAATAGACATTTATTCAGGGTATACTCATGACTTTCCCAGACAGCTGTGTCAAATCGAAAACAGAATGCTGAAACCATTATCAGATAACAGCTACAACACATTTGATACATGGAATCATTAGTGACACCAGTCAAATCTAGCTTGCGCTATGATTAATACAAAGTTTAGAAGTAGCTAGGATGAACGCACTTATCCAGAAATGAAGATCATAAACCAGATGTAGTTCCTCTCCCCTATAAATAATTTTAGTGTCAAGTGACTTAAGTGCTCAGAAAAGTGAAACCCTCTAACTTTTCCAGGGAAAAACACACCTGTGAAGTGATTTGATGCTTCTGTCACACACAATGAGCCTGCCCAGGCCCCCCAGTGGGATTTCAGTGCAACATGAATCAAGAGCAGACTGCATTATACTTACAAACATAACCCTTGCTCTCGCACAGCAGTTGCTATGAATTACGCTGGGAAAGTCAAAGGGGTAGAATGCAAGTTGTTCATCTAAATCTTTACACATATCAGAAGAGCAATTCTAGAAATACCCCAGATTATTAAGCAAAAACTGTTTTCATTAAACAATAACAATAATTACAGTAAATAAACTGGTCTTCAGACAACCTGCCTCCAAAGATAAAATTTCCCTTCAAAAGGGAGAATGGAGGCAGCTTGTACCATTTAAACTAGCAGATACAACTGAAAGTAATTAGATTACTGAAGTGTTGACCAAGGAAAAACTAGTCTTTTGGTATTTTTTCAAGTAAGAGTGTTGGCTCAAGCATGCCCCCCTCCCCAGGTACAGACAGGGTTATTAAATAAAAGCATGAGGCAGTGCTACAAACTAAGAGCAGTGTTAAATGTCATTCGAATACACAAAACCGGGATCCTACATATCAATGAAAACTGAAATGTAACTAAATCGTGACTTCACAAAGCAAGTGATTCCATTATAAGCAAGCACCATATTAATCCAATACAGGTTTTAAATAATTTTAAAGAATCGAAAGCATGCAACTGTTTTTCAGTCATTTGTACACAGAAGGTCTGAGCATCCATTTAGTCATTTCCTAAGTGGCTGTAACAATTTCAAATAAAATAGCTCTTACCTTGGTATTGTCACACATTTTGTATTGCAATTCTGAGTGGTAATTGCCTTCTCAAGCTCATCCAGCTGTCCTGTTTTCTTTAGCTTCTTGACCAAGCTTTTCACTGCTTTCTCACACCACTTCTCCTCCTGACCATTCTGCTCACCACCACCAGCCCCTGCGGTGCCACCAGCGGATTTTTTCCACCCCAGAAGTCTCTTCACAACCGGTGGAGTGAATGGCAATATGGACATGACTCTCACCAGACAGGACACTCAGCAAGCAATGAACTGGAGATTCCCACCTGATCCCTAAAAGCACAAACCAAAACAAGAGACACGTTAGCGCTGAGGTTGCACATGAAACAAATACCTGTCTGCCTTAGGACCTTTCATCCTTTCACTGCCAAATGCCACAGGATACTGCATCCCAAAAAAAGAAAAAAAAAAACAAAAACAAACAAACAAAAAAAAAAACCTCAGATGTAGTCTGTATCACAGGTACTTCATCAATAAAGATCAAGTTTGCTGCACTCTTCAACAGCTAACACAGACCAAGATTACTATTGGAATAGAAAATAAATTTTTTTCTCAGGTCTTCCCTGACTAAAGCAAACTTCAGCAAATACAGAAGGTAACTTGAGTCTAGCTTTGTACCTAGATGAGCTGGTTTAAGTAATTTGTTAATCTTTTCCCCAAGTGATTGACAAATTGCATACACATATATGCATGTTCTGCTCATCTCCAAATTAATTTAGCAGATGAAATTGTGTTTGGAAGGTGATTTAGTCATTATGGCTTGACAGAAACCTTCCAACAGCCAGCCATTTCACAAACCTTTTCTCATTTTGTCATGTTTTAAATAACTACCAATTTTTTTTCCATGGGGGGACACCAATTTCAAATTCTCCCTAAGTCTAGTAATAAGCCTATTCCCCTCTAAAATTCAATGGTCTAGAGATAATAAATCCTCTCAAATGGCAGCCCTTAAAATCAACTCTTTCAAAATTCACTAAAGGAACAGTTAAAATCTTAGTTTGTAGTCATCAGGGTAGTAGAACTGTCTGTTTTCACTTTTAAAAGTCTTTCATTCAGTGTGACTACCTGATCAGGATATTAATACAAAATGAAATATTAAAAAGGATGCTGAAACTGGAGCTATGTTTAGCATTCACTGCAATATGCACTTCAAATAATTTAAAAGAGAAATGATAGCCACTTAGAAAAAAAGCATCTTGCTTTTGCAGCTTCCATTAGGCTGGTTTTAGGCATTAAAATAAAATACCTGAAATCAACAGGCAGACAGCTGTTAGAAACTGCTCAAGGACATTAATGGTCCTATGGATGGAAGCACAGCTTTGAAGTCAAAAACGATCCTATTTCCAGGCAACAAATGGGTATTTGAACTCCAGAAAGTTCCCATATTCCCAAGCTGAGTAAGTTAGTTCAGTCAGCTGAAAATACCTTGTTTTAGCTAAAAGCTAACACTACCTTCAGGCTACTCGACTTGAGCTTTGAAGGCAGCTTACGTGCCTCTCCAGCCTGTACAGGCACACTCCCCACATCTATCCAAAATATACCGACTTCATCTTACTGAAGCCTCCCACCTGCACAAGAGCATGATCCGAGGTACTTCAGGCTACAGCACTCATGGCTAATTTATGCCTTGTCACATTTCTGCAGTTTCAGTGAGGGCCAAGTCAACAAACACTAGATTATATTCTACAGGTAATTTAAGTCATAACTTTGCAACTTCCACAAAACAGAACATTAAGTAGCCATTACATTTCAGTTTCAAATAAATTACACCTCCATAAACCAGCTTTTTAGAGCACCTAAAAATATGACTGAAGCCAGCAATGTAGTTTCCTGGCGTCAAGGAGGCAGAGGTTCTAATTAACAGGGATCAAGATCAATACTGATAATTTTATGCAAGCCATTGAAAATACTCCATCCTAAAACACAGAATCACTGGATGGTCTGGAAGGGACTGTTAAAAATCATCTTGTTGCATCCACTGCCACGGGCAGGGACACCTTCCCCTGTCCCAGGCTGCTCAGAGCTCCATCCAACCTGGCCTTCAACACTTCCAGGGATGGGGCAGCCACAGCTGCTGTGGGCAACCTGTGCCAGGACCGAACCACCTCCAGAGGCAATAATTTTTTCCTTTTACCCAATCCAGATCAACCCGCTCTGAGTTTTAAACTGTTGCACATTTTTTTGTCTGTAGATGCTCTGGTAATAAGATAAAACATACATTTTCACACAAGACTATAAAGAAACTTCCTTCTTCCACCAACATTAAATTATTACTGAATTGTCCCCAATAACTCCAACTGCAGTTTTGCTGAGCATTGCATTGGAGACCTGGCTACAGCAAACAAGAAAAATAGAACTGAATAGACAACATTTTTTAATTAAACACTGACTCAGACACTCAAGGTCCAGTATGAAAAGGAGTCAAGCCAACACAACAGCTTTTTGACACAGGAAGCCCAGTTCTCCTTCCTTTCCCTTCTGTGGCACCACCACCTCAGCACCAGGGCTAATACTCTTCCACAAAAATTCAGCTAGGTAGGAGTAAAAACCCATCACTTTTCTGGGGTTTTTGCCAAGGTGGTTCTCTTTCAAGCTAAAAAGCTGCTCACACAGGGTACTGATGTACTACAAGTGATGTCAGATGAATTACAGGAGTGTGGAAAGAGAACTCCAGCCCCAGACTTCAACTGCAGCACCAGTGTTGACTGCATAGCTGGAAATGTGCTTTAATTTAAATCATTTATTTTACTGACAAAGCCAAATTAAGCAGCCTGATATGTTCTGAACCATTTGAGGGCCTGGCAGTGAGACACATTAGACCCCTAATGAGTACACCACGCAGCTCCAAAGATTAAACAGGCAGGCTTGCACGGCCTCCACTGTTTGAAGAATCACACTGTTTCTAAAGCAGGGAGCAGCAGTCACTGGGAGCTTTATAAAAATACTTCAGCCTTTGGGCAAGGCCAGCATTGGGTGCTTCAGAGGCACACACAAGAAATTCAGAAAGACTGAACTAAAGGAGACAACCTCTTTGGCTTTTAAGACTTTGTTTCAAAGAGCAGCAATCGATAGTATAATATCTAAATATCAAATTCAGTGCTGACAGATGTAGGCAATCAAGTACCACTATCATTGCTGATCCACACACCAATTCTTATCCTTATCTGAATATTTTCTGTCCTTTAGCTTCACATTTTACACCTCTCAGTGCCACAGAATACGCCTTTGACTGTCAGCCTTATAAAACACAGAGTTCAGAAAGGTCTCATTTACCACCAAGGTGGTAAATAGCCTCTTTTGGAGCCTGTTCTTCCAGGCCCTCCAAACATTCCCAGTGCTTTTATCCAATTTTTCAGCTTTAATACTCCCTGTGATGAGGTGCTCAATTTTGCAGTATTCTCTCCCCTAATAATGAAATAAAATTTTCTGTATTCTCTGGTGGTTTGGTGTTTCTTTAATAAAGATTTGCCTTTCTGCTTCAAATGCACATTGAGTAACTAAAATTTTGGAGCATGAAAGAATTTAGAAATTCCATACATTTCATTTGAACTCTCACATTACTTTGACATAACCAGAGGAAAATAAATTTAAAAAAAAATCTCTTTTCACATTTCCAAATGACTGTAACCTCAGACCTAACTAGTCAGAAATCTCCACACACTACACTTAATTTTATACAGTTGCCTTACAGCTTCCACAGAAGATGTCAGAAAGCACAAACTGGTATGTTACCTCCATGAAAATAAACTGTAAAAAACCCCAAAACACCAAGAGACACATTTAAAGAGCCCTTTCTAACAATGATTTCTGCAGCTTAGCAGCTATTTAACAAAAATACAACACGCATCACAGCTGCAGACTTGGAGTCTGGGAGGCTTAAACTAACTTCTTCCTTCTAGCTGCTGTTTTGCCATGTCAGTGATTTGCCAGGAGTTATCAATAAAGAATTCCAGTAAGTTATTGCAGTAGTGACCCTGTATCTTACCAAGGGTGAGCAGAAAGAATGTGACACAAGTAGGACAGGGACTTCATTCAGTTTAATACTTGAGCTGATTGTGATGAGTACTCACACGAGAGTGTTTCAGCCAGCTTAATTTATGACAAAAACGCACTCTGCTCCAAGCCTAGAGAAGACAGTGCAAACTGAGAGCCATGAGGGGGCTGAATTATGAGCAATTTGGATAAATGGAGATTTTGCCATGAAAAAGCAGCCATGGTGCATCCAGCCTAGTGCTCCAATGGCTCCTAATGTGGCAAAAGGACATGCTACTCAAGGAAAGAATGTGAACCTGGCTGATTTCTGCAGTCCGCTCTCCTCATAATCCTTCAGCAATTTAAACTGTAACAATATTAAAGGCTACATTGCTACTTACTCCCATCAGAAGCAATTTATGAACTTGCTGTCCACAAATTCATCTAACCACCTTTTGAACATGCCTTCACAACCTCTTGTGGCAGACTGAACTAGTATTTAAGTGTCCACTGTCAAAAGAACTACTTTTAGTAATTTAATTTATTCCCCTCCTAGCTTCAGAATGTCACTCTTGTTCTACTAGTGAAAACTTTGCTGAAGAATGAAGAACTACTTGTATTCACCTGTCTGCAAGCTTCACAACTCTGCACACTTGAATCACGTCCCTCCCTCAAATAAGAGGGCTCTCAGCCTCTCATCACAAAGAAACTATCTGAACACAGCTCACACAGTTTGGGATATTCCCCTAGACAGAGGCCAAGCCTGAAAGCTTTTCTTCTTCCATTAAATTAATTACAAGTACTTGAAGACACTGTAAAAGGACTAATCTAAGGACCACAGAAAAAAATTGTATCAGCCTCACGTTACCTTTGCACTTATCCCTTTGGTCATATTATCCTGGAGCCCTCAACAATATAATTTAAAGCACAAAGACAGAAATTTACACCTCATGAGGAACTGGAGATAGAAGGCAGGGTGCACATGTCTGCTGCAGAACATCAACAGGAGCTCAAATAAACATAAGGACCCCTAGACCTGCATTGGGTTCTAACTGTACCCACCCAGATGGTACCAGAAACACCTTGTTTACACCAACGGTTTTAAGAGTCACTGTTAAAGGTAATATTTGACCAGCAAATCCCATTTCTATTCACCAATTATAACTTTTACCTTCAAACGGATACAGTAATAGAAGTTTTGATCTCTTAAAGAACAATAATTGCATACTCTGCCACTGCTGACATTTGCCTCTTGCTAAAAACATTCCTGTAGATTTTTGCCTGGTACACATTCTTCACCCACTAAAAAAAAAAAAATAAAGCATGTTCTTCCCCCAAATGCACACACAGAACACAATCTTTACCAACGCTGCAAGAAACATTTCCACATTGCTACAACGGCCTCAGATTAACTACATGCTGAATAGATAACATCTCCTCTTACTTGCAGTGCTTTTTGTGATTCCCTTGTAGTTTACAGCCAACATCCTCAAAAAACTGAGTACTCACAGCCTTTGCTTTTAAAAGGAGCTCAGATGTGCTTCACCATCACTGACTCTCTGCACCATGACCCCTTTGCTCTCTTCTGCTGAGGCCCAATGGCAAGGCCCAAATCTGATCTTTTTTCCTTCCTGTGTACTACTTCCAACATCCACTACAAGACACCAAGATTAAGGGACTCTGTGAGTAACTGTAGGGAGATTTTCAAGATCCCTTTCCAAGCTCAACTGCAGTTGAACTAGCAGTACCAAGCCAGCAGTGCGCTCCACAGCAGAAAACTTCCACTTCCAGCTCTTTCCATCTCTGGACTGTGCCTTCAAACTGCAGCTATGGATACTCAGGGGGGTACTCACTGTTACCCAGAAAGGTACAAAAGTTCCTTTAGATTGCTGGAACACAGAGAGCATGTGCTGTTACTCCCAACAGATTAAGACTGGAAGAGCTACAAATTGCCTAACTTTGGTGGTATTTGTTTCATCTCTGCCCCCGCAGCATATCTCTGCTCCCTGATGCACACATGTTTCTATAGTTGGTCAAACACTGTCATAGTTGGCAACTTCTAAAGTCAAAGTTTGAGTCATGTCTATTATTCCATTCTACTGTGGCTCTCTGGAACAATTATTAAATATTAAGCCCATGATCCCAGCAATAACCAAGCATAAAAATGAAGAAAAACCTTAAGGGCAGCATGCTAGCAGACCAAAATCTTCAAGGGAAATTTTCCTTTCCTGAGTGTCTGGAACATACTATAAACACACTGGTGCTACCAAAAATATCAAGTGATTTCTGGCTAATTTATTCTAAAGCCTTATGCAACATATTTCATATCAGTCTGGTTATTCATCTTAAACTTGAAATAAAGAAATGTGATCTCTCCTGGTTTTACTAGAAGTATTCTGGCTTAGAAGAATTTCATTTGCAAGAGCTCTTCTGAAACAAAGAGGACAGAAGTTAAGCTCCTGAGGAAAGAAGATCGAGGAAAATAATTTGTGGTATTTGAGAGAAAGTCTACAAGCTCATTTCCTCCCTATTTTAGTCCCATTTTTGGAATTTTTTTAAAGGCAATGTTTTTTTCATTAATCCTGGAATCTGGAAAAGATTCTTTATCAATTTCACCAAGCGCACAATGTGCACCTGAATTCAGTATGAGCTTCAAACCAAAATCAAAGTCAGTCTTTTACATTTGAGACGGAATACGCTCCAGCTTAAATCACTCAGTGGAAAGGACAAGGGACATCTATTGCATCCATCACTCCTCCAAAAACTGCCTTTCGAGATTCCAGAAGGGAAAACTCTTTCATTTCCTACAAACAGACACCTGGTTTTGTGATACCTTTCTGAAGAACCATCACCAGAGAAAGTGATATGGTGCTCAATCTTACTGCTCATTCATTCACACTCAGGAGAGAGTAGGGCAGTATTCCCTCACTGGGGTTTGGGTGTTGGGGTTTGTTTTGGTTTTTCCTGTGGAAGGAGAGTTCAGCCCCACTGAGTAGTGCCCTCAGACTCCAGTCTGGGTTTTCAACCAGTCAGCCCAGTGGGGAGGTGGCTCTGGAGGGCTTCCATCCCAAGGAGCTCTGGCCAGTAAGATCAAGGTCCTGGTTCTGTTTTGACACAGGCTGATGCAGCTCAAGGCATGATGCTTGTGACCTAGGAGGGAAGGAGGAGCAAAGGGATTTCCTCCTCTGGGCCAGCTTTAGAGTGAGAAATTGAAACATGCCAATACAGAGACATTCAATTTACACATATTTAAGTTTACCATGCTCTAGTATGCAATGCATCTTGAAACTCTACAAAACTATACTCATTGAAAATACAGTTACTCACATGTCATGTATCTCGCTCACTCCATGAAGTTTGTTTATGAATCAAAAAAGAAAACTCAAATTTCTCATATATAGAACTAAACAAGCATGATCATGATCTTAAAAAAACTTGGGAAGCTGGATTTTCCTTCAATTACCAAGGGCTACCTCAAATTGTAGCCAGTGCAGTAATGAAAAGGTGTATTGCTATTAAAAAATCAGCACTCCATCTAACATATGCATTCATGGCACACTAAAACTGCCTGCAATAGGAGACATGAGAAGGAAGAGTTGCTAATTTTATTGACCTGTGATTAAACTACTGAAGGGCCCAATATATTTTGGCAACTCTCCTAAAATTGCAGAAGAGGAAAACTACCACAACTGTAGCTGGCCAATCCACCTGTCTCTACAAAGACCCAAAATTCTCCCACTTATTCAGTGCTATGAACAACACCAGAGTACTGCTTCTTAAAACTCAAAGGACATTAACAGCCCCAGAAAAGCAGTGACTAAGCACTCCAAAACACAGCAGTTAAAGCCCTTCTCACCTCGTTAATTTTAACTGAAATTTTCCATGTGCAACAGGCAAGTGCCAGCTTCATTATTTTAGAAAATAAATACTCCTGGGCTAAATTTGACAGGAATATTCACAGGGCTGCTATCAGTTACCTAGGTACCTGTTTCAGTTTGTGGCTTAGCAGCTCCTCCACTTTGTTAAAGCCCAAACAATTGCATTTAACAATTAGTTAATGCGAGTTCACTTTCAACAGAGGCCTAGCTTCCCCAGACAAGCCAGCCCCCCTCCCCCTTGACAAGCAGGGTTCCATCATGTTATGTATCTGATGTTAACCTCCAATTGCTCCAGGGTTTTAAACCAAGCTCAAGACCAAACTGATGGGAGAGTCAGGAGCTCCCCTCTTGCAGTCTCTGCTTGGTCTTCCTTCACGCTGTGGCTGTCAGACACATAACCAGAATAAAAAGTCATCTGGAATGAAGGCTTACTGTTTGCAATGGAGTTTCTGTTGCTGGAAGTGGAGAGGAATGTTTAGGAAGGTTTTCTGCAGTAGCAAATTTCTTCTAGCCCAGAGAGTATTGAGCACAGGGCTGCCTGTACTCTCCATTCTATTACAAAAACCTAATCCCATCGCATGACCTGCAGCAATTCAGTTTAACAAATCAACAATTACAAATATTTTGGCAAAGTAAGCTTAGGTATTGTTTGCCTCTCGGCACAGTTCACAACCAGTTTATGGCTTTATGATAAAAGTCATTAAATCCAATCTGAAAAGCAGAATTTACAGCTCACTTAGCAAGTCAGGCCCATAAATGGATGCTTTCAATTACAGGGCATTTACATGCACAACCATTAAGGCAGCACTGAATACATTTGAAAACTCTGGAATACTTTTTATAATAATTAAAACTTTGCGTACTGTTCTTTATACAAACAAAACTTAGGAATTTGCTTCAGTCTCAAGCAGAGCTCAGATTCATTGTTACCCAGAACATACTACAAAGCCTGTTCTCCCAGTACTTTTGTGGGAAAGGGATTAGAGAGATGGAAACAAGGTTTGTTTTTTAAAGTTGCCCTCAGTAGCAGGGAGGGTTTTTTGAGCTCCAATAAACTCAATTATATCAACTGGTGCTCAGGACTTCTGAAAGATCAAGTGGAACAGGAAGATGGAGGAGGACCCAGGGAGAGCCTTTCATTTGGAGATTCACTGTGCAATTCCAGGGTATTTGATTTTGTTGGTGAATCCAGCTGCTGGGTGGAAGGAAACAACAAAACCATTCAGAGACCAAATCTTTAACCTCATTTTTTCAATCGTTTCAATTGTCCTGTTTCTTTACTGGTAAACAGAACCTCAGGAAAGGCGATGAGTTCTTCTCCAAGGTTCTATCACGCATGTCCAGCCTCTTCAGTAAAGAAAACTGGATCTTCAAACACTTCCACTCCTTTTGTTGACTGTCTGGGTATCTGACCCACACAACTGCAGAACAACAATCAGCTGCCAGGTTACTCCTTTCAACAGCCCAATATGCTGCTCAGCATATGCTCAGACTCTTCTTCAAGTGGAAACCGCCTCAAACAAGACCCTCCCCTTCCACTTCTTAAAGGCATTTGCAACTAATGTTATCTTTCATCACGATAGTGCTAAGCAAAGGGGGGAAGGGACTTCACAAACACCTCCTTTACTCACACTCTCATCCCCCCCCCCGAATTCACCGGAGCTTGTAAACGTTAGAAGTTTGAAAGCTGTGCCTCAGAGGGAGCACACAAACAACCCACTCACGCACCAACACCTCGACAAAGCATGAGAAAATCTAAACAAGCAACCTCGCTCTGCTGGCCTCTCACCTCAGCCAGAGGGTGTTTCTTTTCCAGCCTGGAGAACAGAGCAAGGACTAATCAGTCCCTCACTGCAGAGGCCAGCCCCCACGGAAGTAATGTCATGAATCAGTTTGAAAGTACAGCTCTCCAGGCTAAGACAGAACACTTGAGAAAAGACAAACCTGCTGTTCCCTGCGGCCTCCTAACAAGCTGTTATTATAAACCTCTCACCAGCAGTGGAATCTAACCCCTCTGTACCCCTGGACTGTGACAGCATGAGCTCCACACACAACACACACACAGGCTGCAGGGTTTTGGAGACATTTGTTTTGGTAAACCCAGCAAACAAACTTTTTCCTAATGCTGTCCCACTCACAAGCGTTTGAAAAGAGCACAGCACACGTGTTGGGTTTTTCTCAGTCAGAAACTCTGACGGACGACCAAAGAGACACAAGACCAGCCTGCAGCCTGAATCCCAGCTGTTCAACAGCTCTCCACAATCATCACAAGAGCTCTTCACTCATTCACACGCTTTTTTTCCGTTCTTCTATTTCCCCAGAGTGAACACCAAAAGACCACGCTGCATTGCACTTCTCTTCCCCTCCACTCCCCACAAAATGAAAAAAAAACCAAAAAACAAAAAACCCCTACAAACAGGAACTCCACAACTCTGCAGCAACAACACCAACCCCTTGCCCTTATATCACGACACAGCTTCCCCCCTGCACTTACCGAGACACATGAGACATTACCAGGCTGCGTTTGTTTACAAACAACACCCAGGGATGGAGCTGCCACAGCTCCTCCGGACAGCCTGTGTCAGCACCTCACTACCCTCGCAGGGAGCAATTTCTCCCCAGTATCCCACCTACCCCTGCCCTCAGACAACACACAGGTTGCTGCAGCATTAAAGGCGTGAATAAAACCAGTAACCTCGAGTCCTGTCTCACGTGGGCTGCGTGCATTTTACACCCGCGGCTCTGCAGGCAAGGAGAGGGGACAGACAAAAGGGTGAGGCGAGGCCTCGCAATCTCAAACACAAACTCCTGGCTCCAAAGACAACTCCTCACCCCACACCGCTCTTAACTTTCTCCTCCAAAACTCCACGGAGTTTCGCACACCTAAACCCTGACTGCACGTCCAGGAGGCACACAGGGGCGTCCTGAGCAGCGCTAAGAGCTGGACGCGATGATCCTCGCGGGTCCCTTCCAGCTCGGGATATTCTGCGGACCCCTGCAATGAAAACACACCGGGCACGGAGGGAGGGAGGGAGGGAGGGAGGGAGAGGGGAAGAGAAGGAGCGGCACAACTTCTTTATTCCTCCCTCCCCTCACCCACACACACACGGGCGGCACAGCGCGGCCCTCCCACCACAGCCCGGGGGTAATGCCGGCGGGAACGGGATAACCTAGCCCGCGTCCCACCACAACAAAAAGGGCGAGGGCGTAGGGAGGCGCCCCCGGCCCCGCCGGGACCAGGCCCGGACGGTTCCTCACGGCCCGCGCAGCGCCGGCGGAGCGACCCTGCCCGTGGGGCAGGACCCTGGGCATGGCACCCATCAGCACCTACCGGGAGCCACCAGGATCCGCCGAGAGCCACCGCTCCTTCCCCTCCTTCTTCCTCCTCTCCCCTTCCTTATCCTCCTCCGTCTCCCCGAGAGCTGTGCGGCCGCCGCCTCTTCCCTCAGCGTTACCTCCTCTGAGGGCCCGCCCCCCGAGCCGCCCCGCCCCTGCCGCTGGGCGGAGAGGCCGCCCATTGGCCTCTCTTATCTTCTCTTTTAGGAGCCGCACTGCGATTGGTCTAAGCGTCTGATTGGCAGTCAGAATCGCCAATGGAGTGCCCGCAGCGTTAAAAAAAAAGGACAAGGGAAGGGGAGTGGAAGAAACAGGCGTGAGGCGAAAGGGAGGCGGGTCGAGGTCGCAGCGCTCATTGGTCGGATCGGCTGTCAGTCACGGCGCGCGCGCCCGCCGCGGGAGGCTGGGCGCTCGTCGGAGGTTTGGATGAGGTGCAGCAGCGCAGCCGCAATGCGGCGCCCCCGCTCCGTATCCTTCCGCGGCGGGCGCGGTGGGAGCTGAGAAAGAGTGCATCGATTCCCGGCGGGAATTGCCGCTGGACTCCCGCTGGGGTCTGCACGGGTGGGCAGTGGCACCTGCCTTCTACCGGCAATAGTGTAGCATCACGACCAGGGCAGCGACCGCCCCCCTGTGCTGGCGCTGCTGAGGCGCATCCAGTGCTGGGGACAGCTCTGGGCCCTCAGGACAAGAGAGACACTGAGGGGCTGGAGCGTGTCCAGGCAGGGAATGGAGCTGGAGCCCCAGGAGAGGCTGAGGGAGCTGGGAAGGGGCTCAGCCTGGAGCAAAGGAGGCTCAGGACCCCTGCGTGGCTCTGCACAGCTCCTGCCAGGAGGGGACAGCCGGGGGGGTCGGGCTCTGCTCCCAGGGAACAGGGACAGGAGCAGAGGAAACGGCCTCAGGTGAAGCTGAGGTTGGATATTGGGAAAATTCCTTCATGGAAAGGGCTGTCCAGCCCTGGCACAGGTTGTCCAGGGCAGTGGTGAGTGTCCATCCCTGTGGGGATTTAAAAGCCGTGAGGATGTGGCACCTGGGGACATGGGACAGTGGTGGCCTTGGCAGTGCTGGTGTCCGAGTTGGACTCACTGATCTTGGAGGGCTCCTCCAGCCTAAAGGATTTTGTGGTTCTAAGTAGATTCAAACTGCCCACAGGTCCATGTCTGCAATGGCACAGCACTTCCAGGGCGGGGGTCCTGAGATGTGACACGGACACAAGGCAGCCCCAGAGCCCGCCCAGCCTCCCTCTGCTGCCTGCACCCCAAACTCAGTAACTCTTACCCCACTCTTAACTCTTAACATGTGCGTTCCCCCCATATGCTGGAGGTTTTTTTTTTTAGCTACTGTCTTCAATAGTCTCTGCAAAGCTTTAACCACTTGTGTTGAGGCCGTGGTTGAAACCAAATTCCTGTGCCCCAGCAGGGGCCCAGGGTCACCATGAGGGAATCAGAGCCTGTTGTGGCAGTGTGGGTTTGGGGACTCGTCTGTGAAACCTGTGGCTGTTGTGTCCGTAGACACTCTCGCAGTGATGCCCAGCAGGTTCCCTGGGGCTGTTCAGCCTGGAAAAGAAAAGTTTCTGTGGAGACCTCACAGCATCTTCCACTATCCAGAAGGGCCCACACAGAAGCCAGAGAGGGACTCTCTGTGTGAGAGTCACTCACTGCAGTGACAGGACAGTGTGAGAGTCACTCACTGCAGTGACAGGACAGGGAGGAATGGATAGAAATTGAAAGAGGGGATCTTTAGGCTGGATCATAGAAAGAAATTCTTTGCTATCAGGGTGGAGAGACACTGGGACAGGTTGCCCAAGGAGGTTGTGGATTCCCCAACCCTGGAAGTGCTCAAAGCCAGGTTGGATGGGGCTTGGGGAAACCTGTGTTGTGGAAGGTGTGCCTGCACATGGCAGTGGGGGTCAGATGAACTCTAAGGTTACTTCCAACCCCTTAACATTCTATGATTCCACGAGTGAGAAGCCACGAGGTGGGAGTTTAAGGTTTTTTTTGGGGTGAGAAGGTCAATTCCAGATTTACTGTAGGTCTGTTGGATATCCTCTGTTTTTTTGGTTTTTTTTTATTCTTTTGCCTTTTTGATACTTTAGTATATATCATATATCTCTGCTTCAATCCACTTCCTTTACATGTGAGGTCACATCTCCCTAACATAGCATTTGTCTCTCCAGAGTCATGCTTGTCTTCTAGACTGAGAGGGTTTCTGCAGTGATGTAGGTGTTATGATTCAGTGTCTTGGGCACAGGTCCCATCGCAACAGGGCTGGTAGTCCCAGAAGCAAGGTGAGACACCTCACAATATTTAGCCCTTCCACAGAATGTGGACTCACAGAAATCCCCCTCTTGCCTCTTCTGTGCCTTGATTTTCCCAGCTTGAAGCAGACATGTGGCTTAATTTTTTTTGGTAGCATTTTCAGCCAGTTCTAAACGTTTGAGATTCAAGCTGGTCATGAAATTAACAGTGCAGTGAAATGGAGAAGATCCCCTCTGCAGACAAAGCAGAGCACCTGAGAGATTGCCATCATGTTTTTGAAAGATAAGGTGTTCCAGTCACGTTGTGCCTGGAAACACATACAGACTATTCAGGCAGCACTGCATTTGCTTTATGGGGGTTTCACTGCATTCAGAGAGATTTTTATTTTTTTTTCTATGAGGAGTAATTTAATTAAGCTCAGTTTTCATATGGATTTGCGTCAGACATTCCCTTCACCTCTCCTCTGCAACAGATTCATGGCTCCCTCTCCTCCTATCTCCAAGGCTGATTCCTGATACATCCAAATCTCCCTTCTATGCCCCCAACCTACTTGTGTTGGCCTTCTGTCTGGAGCAGCACATGCTGTGCCTGGTTCAGGGATGTGTGTGCTCCTGCTGGCCAGCTGCCTGCCCCTTATCTACTGCCAAGGAAGCCAAGCAGTGCTGATAAGGGCTGAGCTCTGCCTTTCTGCCCGGCAGGGCACTTAACAACATGTGTCTTCTCTAATACAGCCGCTGCTTGCCATAAAGCTCGACAGATTCTGTGTTTCCAGAAGCTCCACTTCTCTTTCAGGTGTGGTTGGAATCAGTCAAAAGGTTGGCCAGCTTATGCTGGGGGACCCTAACACACACACACACACAGAGAAATCCAACATTTGCATAAACCTTTTTCTAGGAAAGGAAATTGCAAGCAGCAGGAGGAAGAAAGCCAGTGGAGGAAGGCGGCATGACGGCTGCGAATCCCAGAGCCCAGAAGTTACTTCAGAAGCAGGATGGTTGTGGAGAGGGCAGGCAGGATGTGCATCTGCTCTAGAAAGAGCTCCCAGCTGTACGCCTGCACCTCCAGGAAGAGCATTGATTTAGATTAGAAAGAAGGTTTTTTTGATGAGGGTGATGAAGCACTGGCACAGGTTGGACAGAGAGCTGGTGGATGCCGCATCCCTGGAAGCATTCAAGGACAAGTTTGACAGGGCTTTCAGACACTCCATCTCATTGATGATATCCCTGCCTTTGGCAGGGCAGTTAGACTGGATGACCTTTAAAGGTCTCATGCAAATCCAATTCCAAACTATTTTATAATTCTGTGAAATAAAACTTGATTTAGTAAAACAAATTGCAAAACTCGATCCCTGACACCAAAGCTGGATATTGCTACATCCTATTAATTAGTCACAGAATCCTAGAGTGGTTTGGGTTGGAAGGCTGGAAGTTCATCTGATTCCACTCCCCTGCCGTGGGCAGGGACACCTTCCACTATCCCAGGCTCCAATCCCTGTCCAGCCTGGCCTTGGACACTTTCAGGAATCCAGGGACAGCCACAGCTGCTCTGGGCACTCTGTTCCAGAGCCTTACCACCCTAAAGGCAAAAATTTCTTCCTAAAATCTAATCTAAGTCTTTCCTTTTTTAGTTTAAAACCATTTCCCCTTGTCCTTTCACTATCTGCTCTGTAAAAAGTTGCTCTCCATCTTTTTTATAAGATCCCCTTAGGTACTGAAAGCCCTCAGTGAGGTCTTCTTGGAGCCTCCTTGTCTCCAGGTGAACAGCCCCAGCTGTGCCAGGCTGGCTCCAGAGCAGAGGGGCTCCAGCCCTGGCAGTATCTCCGTGGTGTCCTCTGGACTCACTCCAGGTCCACGTGTTTCTCAAACCACATAGCCCAGCACATTTTGGGCATTAGCAGTTGGCTAATGGCTGTCAGTCTCATTCAGATTTGAGGCTGCAGTGCGAGAACATGAGCATCTCCCTGAAGGTCTCTGACTGTGTGTGCACAGTTCAACATCCTCACAAAGGATGTTCATGTACAGAGGCAGCAACAGCTCAGTGGTATCTGTCATCTGTCTGCTAAAAACAACAAAGGAGGTTGAGCAACTTGGTCTAGTGGAAGGTGTCCTGCCTGTGGAGCAAGATGATCTGCAAGTTACCTTTGAACCCAAATCATTCTGTGGTTGTATGAAATAACCCAGGACCTAAACAAAACATAAAGAAGCAGTAGCTGGCTGTGCTGTGCTATAGAGGATGCATGTTGACTTCCCAAAGCCTGTGACCAAAGAAAATAGAACATCAATATCAGGTAACTTCAAAGACACCTAGGATTTCTGAATGACCTAACACCATCAGATATCCCTGTGTGGAGGTAGAGACAGGTCTTGGAGGCCTTAAAGGCACAGTAGATAGTTTTTTGTGTTGAAGTCATTATTACCAACATGTCAAAATGATGTGTTAAACTGAAAAAAATGTAAGAGCTTTGAGCAGAGGTGTGATACAGAAATATCAGCTCAAGACATGTGACAATGTATGACTAGGGAAATCCTCACCCTGGTCTGCAGCTTCCTCATGAAGGGAGCTGAAGGATCAGGCACTGATCTTTTCTCTCTGGTGACCACTGACAGGACCTAGGGAATGCTTGGAGCTGTGCCAGGGAGGTTTGGGTGGGATATCAGGGAAAGGTTCTTCCCCAGAGGGTGCTGGCACTGCCCAGGCTCCCCAGGGAATGGGCACGGCCCCGAGGCTGCCAGAGCTCCAGGAGCCTTTGGACAGCGCTGCCAGGGATGCACAGGGTGGGATTGTTGGGGGTCAGTGCAGAGCCAGAGGCTGGGCCCTGCCAGAGCTCCAGGAGCATTTGGACAGCACCCTCAGGGACAAGGTGGGATTGTTGAGGTGTCTGTGCAGGGCCAGAGATTGGACTCATGGTCCTTGTGGTTCCCATCCAAGTCAGGGTATAGTGTTTACTTCTGTGTCTAAAAACAACCACAAATCCATGGAAAACCATGTTCCTAGATTTCTTAGCTCATTCTGTTGGAGAACTATGCTGTACTTCAATATGTGCTTTGTCTCTTGCATCACTGGCTGCAGTGTTGCTTCCCTGCTTTCTCCGAATGCCATCTGAGCACATTATTTTCTCTCCAAACTTACATGGAAGTAACTTTCCCCTTGCACAAATCTGCAAAAGATTATGAAAGAGGGAATGGCACTGAGTCTGGGAGCTGTGAAAGGGACAGATCCCCTTTCGCTCTGCATTACTTCATGGCCAAACATGGAAACAGCCTGTCCATGCCATTGCAGGACTGCCTGCCATGGGAGAAGCAGTACAACAAAAAACACCTCTATTGTTGGTACCAGCACGAAAAACGTCTTGGAGGACTGAGATTGTGTCTCCCTCTGAGGGTTAAATATGGATTAAACCCCTTTTCCTTCTATCTCATCAAGCTTGCACACAGCCTCGTACTGTACCAGTTCTTCTGGCTGTGCAAAGAGGGTTAAAGAGAAAAAAAAAACACGCTCTGCTTTCCCCATCACATCATGAGGAACATATCAGTTGATTTTCAAGACAAGTAATGTCTGGCGTAGCATCAGAATGGGCATTGCATTAAAGTGACTAGAGAAGAGCTTTAGCATCATAAATTTAAATAAAGCCGTTGCATGACGGATAAAAATCTCCAAAACAAAAAGCAACTTTATTCTGTCATACCAGCATAAATTAAATGCTCACAAAACTTCTCAAAACAATATGCTGCAACTTACAGCTGAAAATAACAGCAAAATACATGAAAAAGGCATTGCATATTTCTGTTAATCTTATCTTTCCAATATTGAAATTATTCATTATTTCAGTAATGCAGTGAAAAACCTCTGAAAGCTTGAAACACAAATCTGTTCACTACCTCTTCTGAAATGCAGAAGTATGTTTCCAATATTACACAAATCACTGTCATTTCAGACTGGGCTGTTGGAAGATTTCAAAACAAAGCCAGAAAAAAAAAAAAAAAAAAAAAAAAGAGGAATCAGTTCCACAGTGAAAAAAATATTGACAAAAAATAAAACTTGACAGCTCTTGATGTAAGCCTGCTGTGTCTGTCCTATCCCCTGGACAAAGCAGACTTAAGAAATAACCACTATTCAAAATAATAGGCTGAAAGCAAAGTTCTGCCTTTCTGACCCATCATTGCACAAACTGGTTGGTGTCTGTGGTATAAAGTACGGTGCTTTCATCAGATGGAATGGAATTAGACATAATCCTTAGAAGTGACATCCCCCTTGAGACATCCATAGCACAATGAGAAGACCTATATATCTGTTCTTAATTTACACTGTACGATTTTGATGAGTAAATGATTTAACTGCCTTAACTTACCTTAATTCCTAGTGCCTTTGTGCACATAAACCTGGTTGCCCTGAGTAACCAAAAGCGTAATGAATTCACAGACAACTTGGGCACAATCAGACACTCGAATTTTTAATTCCTTTGCTGCATTATCTTGATTGATTTGGTGCTGAAATTGACGGGGAACTTTCATGCACCGAAACTGGCTTTTCCTTCCCCAATTCTGTTTTTCATTGCGTAGAAACTTTTCATGTTGCCAGCATTTCTGTTTTTCCTCAGATTATTCCTTTGTCCTTTTTTATTCTTCCAAATACTGTACCATTCATCTGCCTACATCCTTTATTTTGGATTAGTTGATTGGAAACACATTTATGGTAACCCCAAATAAGCCATCATTAAAGCGAAATAGCCTTGTTTACAAAGAGATTTACACAAGTTTATCTCTATTGACTTAAATAAACAAGTGTAATTTCTGAGTAGGCCTGGGGGACAATAGCTTTGTTTCTGAATTAATGGTAGGCCTTGGTCCAGGAAGGATTCAAATACGTGTTTAAATCTATGCAGTGAATAAGCCAGTGGGACCAGTCATAGCAACAAAATTCAGCGTAAATGCAAACCTGGTATGATTAGTTTTTTTTTATCATCTTTATTTCTTTTTTGGTTTGCTTTTTCCAGGCAGCTATCATTAATTCATTACACTGAAATCTGAAAAATAATCAAGAACAAGTAGTTTGTGCCTCTGTAGGAAGGATCAAAATAAACCAATTTATGCCATGATCAGTTATTGCAATACAGTCTGTTTCTGTTTTACACTGTGTAAGATGCACTATGCTAATTAAGCATATGTTTGTATAGATTAGTCTCAATGAGATTTACCCCAGTTTTCTACGCCATCTGTGCAAGATTGGTAGCCGAGTTGGGAGTGGTCTCTGTATATATTGTCCATACTAGTTGAAGAAGTGTCTAGAACACTTTGAGGTAGAAGTTTTCTTTTTGTTAATATTGTTATAACAAATCTTTATTTACGGATTTTGGCCATTCTCCTTGTGTCTTCAAAAACTAGTGATGCATTACATTATCAATTTTAAAGTTTTCATTAAAATTTATTATCTTAAAAGATTTATTCTGATGGACCACATAAATCAAGCAAGACTTTAAAGGACCTGACAAATCCTTTCTTGCTTAGATTCATTTAGAGATATAAAACATATATTACTGTTTAGCAGGTGAAGATAACACAAAATAAAATGTTACCATAAAAAAAATTAGGCCTTAAAAATATAGTGGGACTTTATCACTACAAAGCTGTCATATTGTTTATTTTAGCTCTTGGCATGTATCATGATGAATAACTGATGCAAAAAAAAAGTCTATCCTTCTCACAGTGCTTGCAGCCAACTGATAGTTTTTCTGTGTAATCCCCAGGGAAGCCTGTGTCAGAGCCTCCATCCCTGGCATCCTGCATTACCAGGGGCTGGCTTCCTTGTCTGGAGTGACAGGAGAAGGAGTTCTTTGCTCTGGACAGCCCTGGAGCGATGCTGTGACAGCCGCTGTGTTTACGAGGAGCTGGGGAGAGCACGAGGAGTTATCCCTGGCACTGCTGGGTGGTGTTAGAGCCAGCTGGCTGTGACCTCCCCCAGTTTAGGATCAAGCTGGGGGTGGGCACCTGTCCTCTCTCAGCACAGCAAATTCCACTCTGCAGAAGTAACTTTTGCCCTGTTTTACCCGTTGTAGGTGCCTTGCTGGCCACACGGACCAGATCTCAGCAAAATGTGGGCAGTCATTGTCCTCATGACGTGTTCTGCCTGCAAGACACCGAGAGGTTAAAAATTAACATTTTACCAGAGTCTACAAATTTATGACAAAGATGGAGCGTTACAACCATTATGGTATGTTGTTCGCTTCAAAGACCAAATAATTTCCCCCAAAGGATCCCTTTTTGGGTCCACAACCGTTGCAGCTCTGAGCTGTTGCAGGAAAGGCAGCTCAGCTCTGATGACAAACTTGGGCTGAGAAGGATCCCCTATCCGCCTGGTAGATTGGTGTGGTGAAAATGGGGGCCTCTCTCTTTTATCTTCATGCCATCAAATCTCGTTATACCTTTCAGTTGGTTTTGTTTTGTCTCACTGATGTCTTCACATACAAATCTTTATCCCATGTAAATATTTGGCTACTGGGAGTGAGACACCTCAGTGGGTTTTTTTCTTAAGTAAACACTCTAAACCAAGTTTCTTTGGTCTTTCCCTGCTAGGAGGATTTCCAAACTTCCACGTTTATCCCAAACCTTCTTTACCTCTTCTGTTTTGTTTTTAAAGTATGGACATTGAAACTGTGAACAGCCCTTTAATTCATTTACAGTGGTACAACAGTTCTCTGCCTTTGTTCAGTTGTCATCTGCGTGCATTCAAAGGCCCCCTTTCCACTCTGGGCTACTATGTAAAACTAGGAATAGGTACAGTGACCAGTAAATCCTTTTAAAAGCCACTGCTTTCCCAAATGCAGTCCCTGCTCTTCATGTTGAGATGTGCACCCCTGATTCCTTCGGACAGCTGTCTTAAAAACACCAATCTGAGTGACTACACTTACTGCACTGTGCAGATTGGTCTGTAAAAGCAATTTGTCAATATTTATGAAACATGGCAGTGAGAAAAGGCTCCCAGACTCCAGCCACAGGCAAGGACCGCTTTTGATTTTTCAGATCTCTGCACTTACAGGTGAGGAAAGGTCAGGCAAAAATGAGAACTTAAATGCTTTAGAGTGGTATTGGTGGTGGAAATGGAAATGGAGAGGTATGTGTTACTGGTAGATGCGACCAAACCAAACCTGAAACTGCAGTCTGGCAGAGTCAGCTCCTTCATGTAAGTTTGACAGGGCTGCAGGCAAACAGATTACTGATCATACAGTTTTACGAAGCAGAGATAAGGAAATCACTGCATACAGGCTGCAAAAGTCAGATTCAGAATTAATCAGCATGTTGATATGTGTCACGGCAGGGAGCAGGGCAAAAATGAGCTAAAAAAGATGAAAACCTTGGAAAACACGGGAGGTGGCACCACGAACAATAAAAAGGAGCAGCACCTGAAATAGAGGCAGTGGTCTGCAGAGGGTAAGAAACAAAGGAAGAGGCTAATATTCAATGATCCTGCTTTATGTTCATTCCAAGACAGATTGCTTTCCAAGCCTGCACAAAGAACTATCTGCAGCAGTTCAGAGTCTACAGAAACAGAAGAAAAACAGTAACAGCCTTCAGAAGGACCATCTTGCTCTCATCCACTGGCTTGAAGATAAAAGCAAAAAAAACCAACCAACCAACCAAAACAAAAAAAAAAAAAAAGTTTGCACCTCAAGCACTACTAAGATATTATATGGGAAATGTTCCAAGGACATTATGTCTTCTTTGCAGAAAGAATGCAAGTGTCTTTCACAAACTTAAAAGCTAAATTTAAGATTTAGGTAAAGATTTAAAGCAAGTTTTTTATTTTGGACTCAAGGACCCACATTGTCCTCTGTGTGTAGTTTTGACATTAACTGTGTTCAGTGTAACCACAGACTTCTCCTTAGATAAGAAAGGGGATAGATGTTTGTGGTTTGTAGGGCAGAGGCTAAGAATTTTGGCCCAAGCACTCGGTGGGTGATTTTATCACAGTACAATGCTTTGGAGGACCTTGAATTGGGTGCAATTGTTCCGTTTTGTGTATGAAGCTCAGCTGAACTCTGGCCCACCAGTGAGAAAAAAGTCCCTTAGAAGTTAAAGAAAACAGAAGAATCATCTGGAAAGCTGTTTCCAGGATTCATCTACAGTTTAATGAGAGTTGAAAACCTCTCGATGGAGCTCAGTATCTCAGGGTTTGTAGATGCTGTAACCAACACAGTGTGGAGTGAAGGGTTGGCTGGCTACCCAGGCCCTGGTGGATTTTGCAATGCACCAAACTTGGCAGGTGATTACACTGTTTGGGGAGGAAGAGAGTCAGGGAATGTCAGTCTGAACTCTGTCCATTCTTAAGAAACACCATGGAGACATGCCTGGAGCAGGTTTGAGTCCAGCAGTCACTCTGCCCAAGGAAGTGCCCAGCACAAGCCCTAATGACTCTGCTGAGGGACACTGACAGCCACAACGCTCCGTGTGAGAACTGCCCTGTCCTGAAAATGCTTAGAGAAGTGACAGCCAGTCACTTGGCCTTCTTTCTGATCACCCATCCCTGGATGCTATCTTCTCAGCCTTCAGCTGATGTTCCTGCTGTTTCCCCTGTAGCTGATCCGGAGGAGAAGCACCTGCAGTGTCTCACCTGCCACGTGTCAGTGCCAGACAGCTGATTGTCAGCCTACCCTGGAACTGTCTAGACGCACTGATGTGCTGTCAAATGCACAAAGTTAACAAAATGATAGGGGAGAATATTTTCCCCATGAATCCTCTTTCAGTCATGATCTCACAGGTTATTTGTGTCAGAGGCGAGTACAACATTTTCAGATGAAGACGCAATTCGATGAATCAACTCTGCCTCTTTAAGATGTTCTAGGGTTTGTTGTTTTGTTGTTTTTTTTTTCCAAAAGTCCATCCCTGTCATCAGCTCAGGCTTACACAAATTCCCCAGGCACATGCAATGCTGCAGTTACA
Organism: Motacilla alba alba; assembly: GCF_015832195.1. Classification (NCBI taxonomy): domain Eukaryota; kingdom Metazoa; phylum Chordata; class Aves; order Passeriformes; family Motacillidae; genus Motacilla; species Motacilla alba. The sequence goes on along the minus strand of NC_052046.1, from coordinate 1,917,808 downwards.
GGTAGTTTGCACTTATTTAACAGCTAATGTCAGTAGATAGTGGTCTCCTGCTGCTAGATAAAGCCAGAAGAAAATCCGTGACAATTTACACTCGGAGTGCATTTAAAAATTAAGGCTAGTGGCTTGGGAAAAAATCCTTTTTTAAACAGAACATCAGTATCTCTTCTTAGCTTGCTTCCCAGCAAAAGGGTGAGGAGCAGAGAAGAGTGAGAGAATTATCCCAGCACCAGTTCTGATCCAGATAGACAGGATTGTCCCCATGAATGAATCCTGCCATTCTCCTCTCAGGTCTTTTTGCCCTTTTCTGAGCACAAAGACTTACTGGCGTCTGATATGGCTCAAGTCTGTGACATGAGCCAACTACAGCCTCAGCTCTTGGTGAGGCTGCCAGGTCACAGAATGCTTTACGTGGAAGATCTCCATGCTCTGAGCCAGGAGCTGCATTGCATGGCTGCTGTCTGTGGCAAGAACAAAGCCTTGAGGAAGAAGATCAGGGGAGCAGCGCCAGCCTCATGCCCATGCAACAATATTTGTAACATGGTTTTGCTCTATAATATATACCAAAAAAAAGGGCATTGGTGGGATTTACAGGCTAGGCCTGTGCTGGCTTTTGAGAGGGCCTTGAGGCTATCTCCAACACCAAATCCTAGCAGACAGATGGTTGGATGCACTTCACCAAATGTTAGAAGTTACACATCAAAGTCTAAGTTACTCATCCTAAAGTTTCTAGAGGACAGTTCATCTGGCCTGTTTTAGAGATTGTTTTACGGTGAGATGAATAATGATAGGAATTCCCTCTATTTTTCTGCTCTGACTATAAACTTTTAAACCTCTTAACTTTTAGATACTTCAGGCTGCTTAAACTCTACAAGGCTGGCTCTGGACACACAGCAGAGCATGAAGGGTCTAAACCTGCAGGGTCTAAACCTGGAACCAGGTCTGAGGCTGGCCACAGCAGTCTCATTTTCCCCGTCCTGCAGCAGTGTGAGCAGATCAGCAGAGCATGGTGTAGGCACCACAGCCAGAGAGGCAGCTGGCGTGGAACCAGCAACACCCAGAGCCAGACTTTCCGCTTTCCAAACAGGGCAGGCATGTGGAAAACGTTGCTGCAAATGGTCCCTGGCCTGACCTACATCCCAAACCATGCCCAAAACTTGTCTGCAAAGAGCATCTGGCCCAGGGCCCAGCCTTTTCCAGGACTGCAGCAATCAGAGAGCATGGACAGCAGAGCTCTGTGTTTTGGGCTTTCTCATCAGCATCTACTTGGTGCTGGGATCAGGCTGAGATGCCCCAGGCTTTGGCATTCTGTCCTGCTGCACTGACATCCTTCTTGGAGCCACTTGGAATTACCCTTCAGTAGGGTAATACCTGTCCTAGGAAACAAGCTGGGGTGCAGAGTTGGGAGTTTTGGTGTTTCTAAAGCTTTCAAGCTTGGGTCTGTTTGTCAGGTTTGGGACTTTAGTTTTGTTTTGATTTTTTAAATGTACTGAGGAAAAAACCTTGTGGTCCCAAGCATCCTCAGCACAATCACAAGATGAAGCCTCAGTTCTCCAAAGGCAGGCATGATAAACTCAAGAATTAAAATACAAATCTGTTGACTGCCAGAATTTCTATCTGGCGTGTAAGTCTCTGGTGTAACAGCATAGTGCCCAGCATAGCTGTATGACAAGGTCAGGACAGGGATTGATCTGGGAGCTCTGGAATTCCCTTCCTTGCTGATCTTGCACAACATCACTGCTTGCCAGCTGTTGCCTTTGCCTCCTGCTCTTCATCCTACAAGTTTTTAAACAGCTTTTTTGATTATTGTACATTTTCATTTCAGTGTGTCCAGGAAGAAAAGACTAGGAAACTTCATTAAAAGCAAAATTTTTTTCACCTTTTGGTTTTCTCTTTTTTTTTTTCCCCCATTTTTGTACCGTTTAATATCTAGATGTCAGGTGTTCTCCCATAGGGGTCCTGTGAAGGAATTTCTGATTATTTTGCTGCCCTTCATGTCAGTGGACAGCCGTCCCTGTCTGCCAGCTTTGCCACTGACAGCAGCTGCATCCTTCACAGGATGAAGGAGCTGGCTTGTGGTTACACCTCATGTAGACCCCCCTTCACAAAGAGCCAGTAATTGTTAAATAAATTATATGCTTTATTGTCCGCATCTTAATAACTCTAATCCCACCTCCAACTACCACGTTTAGAAATGTGATTAGGGAGGATTATACCTCACCTAATGCCTAATCAGTTGTCTGTTCCTGGCTGGCCTTTTATTTCCACACACGCAACACAAGGGCCCTAATCAAACATCTTGCACGCACGGAAAATGCCGAGCGAGTTAAAAATCAGTTGAGTGAGAGCAGGTAGCAGCTAGAAACCAGACGTGTCTGAAACACCAACCATGTGGTTACAGCTCTGGGCAGCACCCAAACTCACACCCTGAGCATTTGTTTAGGCCGATGAAAAACCAAAAGGGCTGGAGGTACATCTCCACCAGACTGGTTTTCTGGTGGTTTTTATTTTGTTGGGTGTTTTTTTGTTTGTTTGTTTGTTTTGGTTTTGGGTTTTGGTTTTTTTTTTTGACAAAATGTTGTTGGGTTTTTTTCCCCTCCTCATACAATTCTTGGTTTTATTTTACTTTTTGTAGGAAAACATGGATGCCTTTTCCGGCCATACTAATGAGCAGGCTGCTGAGTCCCACAGTTCAGAAGCTGCCTAAACACTGTCCCTCAGAGCTGATCCCTGAGCACCACTCCTTGCTCCCTCTCTTGATGTGAGGTTCAGTTGCCAGGATGTGGCAGTGAACATGAAGTGACATCCTGCTGCCCCAAAGTAAAAAGCTGGGACCCGTTCTGTAGTTGAATTTTCCGTGGGTGAAACTGCAGCATGCAGAGTCACAGGATAGGATGCCTTTCCCCTTTGACTATGCAACCTGAAATCACAATCTACTCCACCTTACCGAGGATTCACATCACACAAGCACCCAGAAATAATCACCTCTTCCCCTAACAAAGACAAGGGCAGACAGGCAGCGCCTCATGGAGTACATTAACACCAAGAGAAATGGCTAGGTGATAGCCAGTAGGGTTTAGAAACCCCCTTCCAAAAAGATGAAGGACCAAAAAAACCTTCCCTACCATAAATTGGTATAATCCTGTTAGCACTATGGGAGTCACTCCAGTTATCCAGCTGAGGTTTATCTCCTCTTTCTTGGAGCACCAGCTCTGTCTGCTTTCTCCTTCCTTTGACACACCCAGCAACAGCTCGTGGGCAGGCAGAGCAAAAGGGACCCAGCAACTGGGGACAGGGGTTAGAGTCCATCTCTGGTAGCTGCAGTCCAAGGAAGAAGGTTTGTCAAGTTTGTGTACTTGCTGTGTACTGTGTGCTGCAACAGCACAAGGACGTGGAGCTGCTGGAGCCAGCGCAGAGGAGGCCACGGAGATGCTGCCAGGGCTGAGCCCCTCTGCTCTGCAGCCAGCCTGGCACAGCTGGGGCTGTTCAGCTGCACCAGAGAAGGCTCCAGGGACACCTGCGAGCCCCTGCCAGGGCCTGCAGGGGCTCCAGGAGAGCTGCCCAGGCACTGGGGACAAGGCCTGCAGGGCCAGCAGCCAGGCAATGGCTTCCCAGGGCCAGAGGGCAGGCCCAGATGGGATATTGGGCAGGAATTGCTGGCTGGGAGGGTGGGCAGGCCCTGGCCCAGGGTGCCCAGAGCAGCTGTGGCTGTCCCTGCATCCCTGGCAGTGCCCCAGGCCAGGCTGGACAGGGCTTGGAGCAGCCTGGGACACTGGAAGGTGTCCCTCCCTGCCCGTGCAAGCCTGGAGCTCAGTCAAGGCACGAGGACAGAGCTGTTGTTGTCTCTGCCAGTGCAGGACCAAAGCCTGAGAGGATCTGCATCTGCATGTTGTCTTCCAGTGTCTTTATAATTCATGATGGTCCGTCTGAAAGAAGCTTCTGGCAATGTGTTTTTGTTACTGGTCTTAAAATAGGATGCAGAAGAAAGGTTTCTGGGACATAATTCATTTTATTGGCTCTTCTGCACCAGAATTAATTACAGCCATGTTTATTGCTCCAGCAAGTAGAGATGAGTTAGATAAGGGAATTACTTTGTTTAGGACAATGAATAATTTATGTCTCAAATTTGCCAGAACGTTGAAATTTGAAGGTCTGGGTTTGCTTCCTTCCATGTCCAGGGAGCAAGATTGAGCCATAATCCTTGTCTGTGACAAGCGTTTTATGATTTTTCCATCATTGTATTCATGTCTTCCAACTCCCGTAACACAAAACATGGAATTTCTCTGTGTAGGGTGCCTTGGCATCCAGACTACTTCTGTGTGTGGTGGTGAGAGGTTTGCCCAAGGAATAACCCATTCTGTCCTAGGACCAACATCTAACGCACAATAAAACACACAGCTGACTGCAGGGGGAGTTGTGATGGCTTTGGTGGCTCATCAAACCCTCTGCCAACACTCAGGTTCTGTGTCAAACCCACAACTCCTGGCTGAGCTGGAGGAGAAGGGTTTGGAAAGACACCCTGAGCATCAGGGACTAAAAACCTCCCAAACTTTACTAGAAAGTCACAGTTTCTTTCCCAAAGTGACTTTTCCCCAGGCTGTGGGCTCCAAATGAGTATTTGAATCATAGAATATCCTGAGTTAGAAAACACCCACAGGGATGATCAAGAACTCTTGGAATATTATCAGCATTTGTGTCCCAGGGGGGAAAAAAATAAATCTATTTTTTCCCCAAAGAGGATAGAGCTGTTGTTGAGAGGTTTTCTGTCCCTGGGGTGGGCACAGCTGCCTGCCCACCTCCCTGAGAGCCTGCACAGCTGTGGGCTGTGTGCCAGGGTGGGAGCTGGGTGGGTTGGAGAGCCTTTTCCTTGGAGATGGATGGTGCGTATCAGTTTATCAGTCTGGCCTGCCTGTGTTCTGGAGCAGAGCTGCAGGGCTCGCAGTCAGGCACACATTGGTGTCCCTTGGATGATCCCTCACTTCAGAACGAGGAGGGTAGGTAGGAGGGAGAGACAGCGAAAGTCAGAAACTGTAACTTCAAAGACGAGCTGGGATGGGAGCCCGTCAGCTTCTGAGAGGAAAAACAGGGATGGTTTTCATTAGTGAGAAGGTAAAACACATGGCTAGACAAATAGCAATGCCCTTGCATAGCTCTCTTCTAGTCCAAGAAAGGACAGTTGTGGGGGACACTGGCATCCTCAGTGGAAACTGTTATGTCTTAGCAGAAAAATCTATTTATTTTAACCAACTGAGAAACAGGCTTCAGCCTTGGAGTGGCCCCCTTTTTGTGGCACCAGCATTGCTGCTTCTGCAGAACAGAGGACTCTGATATCAAACCAAGGCTAAAAGAAGGGACTGAGTGAGGAGAGAAGGACACTGAGGCCTAATCTGCCTCTGCAGAAGCTAACACTGCTCTAAAGAATGCAAGCTGAAGGCTGGTCATCCAGACCTTACAGTCTGAAGGGCAGTCACCAGCAGGTCCCAGCTGCCTCAGAGTGCCCTCTGTGCCATCCAGCATGGGCAGAAGTCCTTTCAGAGCACGCAGAACGGGTGGGTGGGCAATCACAGGGAGTACCTGTATTTTTCAGAGTCACTAAAAGCAAAAAGCAGCAGTGGGATGGTGGTGTGGAGTGAGCAGGCCACGGGACGGCAGAAGAAACCCAAGGTAGATAAAGCACAAGTGCTGAGGGTTGAGGGGGCAGTGGGGAATGGTGGCACTGCAGTGACTTGGGAGGTTTGGCCAGTGTCTGACAGATGACGACAAACACCAACACTGGCTGAAAGTTAATATTTAGGGCTTGGATTTTTGGATGTGGATGCCTAAAACGGGATTCAGCTGCCTGATTTGGCAGTGCTCTGGTAGCTGTAAGTGTGGCCCTGGTGTTTGTTGCTGTGTCTTGCTTGCCAAGCCCAAGCTGTGTCCTGAAGCTCAAAGGTCCTTGCTTCTAACACCCATCCTCACATCCCAGACACAGCTGAAGGAAAACACAGATAACAGTGGGGAAAGGGAATCTCACTGTTTTCTAAATTATTTCTTCTAAAGTACAGCTATTGTGGTGTTGCTTTCCTTCTTTGTGAGTGCAAGGAAGGCACGAGTGTGTTGGATCCCTCCCCGCAATGCATTTTCTCAAATTTGCAGGTCAGCCTTCGTCCAGCTGCTGAATTTTTGTCTCCTGCAAAGGCAGAGAAGAGGAAAAAAACCCCATGATAGCTAAAAAGCCACCTGTGGATCAGCCACAAGCAGACAGAGCTGGAGGCTGCTGGGGGAGCACTTTTCGCTGGCAGAAGTGACCAAAGTGGGCAGCTTTTTCCCTGGCTTGGTGTTGAGAGTTGTCAGGCAGCTTGTGAGACAGTCTCTGTGCTGGAAATTTCTGTGACAGGAGAGGTAATTTAGCAGCTGCTGAAGTGTGTTAGCCCTCAGCTTCTCCTGCCTTCCTGGACGTGGCCTTGAAAGCCGTCTTCTGTGTGTGGGAGGATTGGAACACTCCCGGCTCCTCCAGGAGGATACACCGGTGTCCTGGTGAAGCAGCTTTGAGGCAAAAGTTTGGCATGTGTCAGGGCCCAAACACCAAACTTTTAACTGTGCAAGCTCCTGAATCTGCTAACCTCATCCACGCTGTTTGCCACCCCTGCCTCAGTTTTAACTCCAGTATTTTTAATTCCCATTTACTCTAGCCTTTAAAACTTACCCCAAGGCGTCAGGCTGGAGGGCATGGGGAGAAGTGGATCATCACAGGGAAGAGGGTGAGCACCTCTCTTTTTTTGTCTGAGCAGGCTGTGGTTTGCACAGAGGCTTCAGGCTTGGGCAAGGCTGAGTGTGCCAGCTTACTGCAGGATTAGATTTTGGTGGAGGGGCACTTTTTACAAAAGCATGTAGTGACAGGACAAGGGGGAATGCTTGCCAGGTGACAGAGGGCAGGGTGAGATTAGATATTATAAAAAAATTCCTCCCTGTGAGGGTGTGAGGCCCTGGCACAGGGTGTCCAGGGAAGCTGTGGCTGCCCCTGGATCCCTGGAAGTGTTCAAAGCCAGTTTGGGTGGGGCCCTGAGTAACCTGGGAAGAAAGGTGTCCCTGCCCATGGCAGGGGGCTGGAACTGGATCATCTTTAAGGTGCCTTCCAATCCAAGCCACTCCATGATGCCCCAGCAGCTGCTGGCCATAGGAGGCACCGTGCCACAGGCACAGCCCTTGAGTCCCCACTGCTTGGGGTTACGGGTTCTTTTTACTTCCCTAACACTGAAATCACTTCTGAGACAAATCACAGCATAAACCAGAATGCAGTGAGAGCAGACTCAGGTTGCTGCCCTCCCTAGCAAGGCTCGGATCAGTGTTCCAATGTGTTTGCAAGGGTTAGGCCATAGTGAGCACCAGCCAGCCTGCTTCTAATTTAGTTATCAAAGCCTCAGGAATTCGTCAAAGCTATCAGAACATAAATTGTGCTAAATTAAGGAAGAAGAAGCTAAGAAACCAAATACCAAACCCACAAAAACTAGATAACAGAAGACTGTGAAAGACTAGACTATAACCAATCACAGATGCTAAGAAATGGAAGCAGAAAATGAGAGAGCAAAACAAAAGCACCAATCAAGAAGTGTGTACTTAATAGTTTATGGAATCTATAAATATGTGTGTAATGTAAAAAATAAATGGCTTCTACTTGATCATATTAATCAGTTATTCAAAAGTCCTAAACTTCCCACAATACATCATCAGTGTCTTTCTGATCCCTGCCTCTCTCTGCTCAGCCGCAGGGAAGCTCCACAAAAGCTTCCACTTGCTCACATCCATCCAAGGCCCTTCAGGACCTCGCAGGGACAGCAAGAGGGCTGAGCCCATCTGTGCTGTGGGACTGCACTGAGGGAGAGGCAGAGCTGCAGCAGCCCCTGACACCACTGGCTGATGGGGACCGCATTGTGCTGGTGGGCTGCAACAACACCCCATATGAACCTCCTGCCCCTCTTCACAGCACCACAGCATGGTTTGGCTGGAAGAGACCCTGGAGATCCTCTCATTCCATGCTCCTGCCGTGAGCAGGGACATGTTCCACTAGATCAGGTTGCTCCAACCTATCCAACTTGGCCTGGATACCACTTCCAGGGAAGGGGTATCTTTAGATATGCCCTGATTCCCCCTCTTCTGGTGACTTCAGAACTCAGTCTACCTTTGTGTCCAGGCATAAGCAAGCTCAGCCTCGTGCTTAGCCACGAGCAAAGCATCTTCCACTTTCACTGTGTTGTCTTGGTCCTCAGATGGAGTTTCCAAGCGCTGCCTTGTTGGAATGGCTTTAACAGCATCTTTGCACTGTGCACGATCAGACTTCAAGGTGTCCATCAGAAAGGTGGCTTCTGCAGCCTCTACCACGACAGATCTGTGTCCTTTCCAAACCCAATCCCCACCTGGAATTCTCTGAAGCAGCCAAGTTGTCAGATTTGCAGACAGAGGTCTAGTAAGGGAGCAGCCGGGGTTACGTTAGCACCAGGCTGTACAGTGCAGTTTTTTCAACACTAAAAACCAAAAACAGGGAGGAAGTTTGGTTTCAGACAACCAAGAGAACAGATTTAAAATTCAATATTTAAAATCACTGCAATGTAAAGTAATGCTCCAATGAAATCTCATGAAATACATTTATTCTGAATGATATGAAGGAAAAAAGGGAGTAATTACTTAGCCAAGCTATAATTTAATTCATTATTATTAGGTGGATTTAGATTACTTGCTCACTCGAGATTAGAGATTTGAAATACATGGCTGAAATCCTCTTTCTAATCCAGAATTGCTAAATCCTTGGGTATTTCTCCACAATCATGCTTCGATTTGCATCTGTGTTGATGTTCAGGACATGATTTCAGTTCTCTGCCAAATAGTTCTCTGCCAGTTCTCTGTGTTCCTTTTTCTCCCCTAAACACAGTCTCTGGTTTTCCTGATAACAAACACTGTAGACAAACCAACAGCACCAAGGTTCCACAAGGCTCCCAGCATTTCAGATCTCAGCACGGTGTTGTAATTATAAGCTAAAAGCAAAAGAGAACTAACTTTATTGAAACAAAAGGTGCCAGCAATGTGAAACCACTTGAAAATGTGATTTTCTTTTTTAATTTTAACATCTCTGAACAAATATAGACTGGGCTGAATTGTAAGGGACCTAAAAGGTCATCTCATCCCAAATGGATAGGGACAGCTTCCAGTGTCCCAGGCTGCTCCAAGCCCTGTCCAGCCTGGCCTGGGACACTGCCAGGGATGCAGGGACCGCCACAACTGCTCTGGGCACCCTGGGCCAGGGCCTGCCCACCCTCCCAGCCAGCAATTCCTGCCCAATATCCCATCTGGGCCTGCCCTCTGGCCCTGGGAAGCCATTGCCTGGCTGCTGGCCCTGCAGGCCTTGTCCCCAGTGCCTGGGCAGCTCTCCTGGAGCCCCTGCAGGCCCTGGCAGGGGCTCGCAGGTGTCCCTGGAGCCTTCTCTGGTGCAGCTGAACAGCCCCAGCTGTGCCAGGCTGGCTGCAGAGCAGAGGGGCTCAGCCCTGGCAGCATCTCCGTGGCCTCCTCTGCGCTGGCTCCAATGGGTTTAAGGCCACAGCAAGACTCATTTCTCCTTATATTCCGTATTCCCCATCTCTTCCTGAGCAAGCAGCTCCTCACTTTTCACCAGGGATGAGCCTGTACCTGCTCTCCTGACACTGAAATCAGCTCCCCAATGGCTCCCTCCCCTCCTCCCCTGACAAATCCCTCCACATCCTCGGAGCCACAACAGGAACCAACATCCCAAACAATACAGCTAATACAGCCCCTCACACCAGGCTCCCTGATCAAGGCACAGCAGAGTCTCAGATTAAGTGATAAGCCCCACCACAGCCCACAAAGATGGATAAAGTCACCATTTCCATTTTACAAATAGAGGAGCTAAGGCAGAAAGATTAGCTGCCTTCCCTCAAGGAGCCTCAGACCTGGACTTAAATTAAATGAGTTTCCCTCTAAGCAGGGAGATGGCTCAGGTTACAGCTGTGGGCTGTAAATCATGGAGAGCCTGGTACTGGCTGATGGGAGAGAGCACATGATAGTTTATTAAATGTAGTGAGGCTTAGGTCCCCAGTTTTGTTTGAAGCCAATACCCTAATTTGTCCAGATAAATTGAATTTTCAGAAGCAAAAGTGTCTTTTGCACTGTCTGCACTGGTCTCTACCAGCCTCTTGCATCATGCTGGTATCCTCTCTGTCTGTCTCACCTCTCCGAGCTACCACGAATGCAGGAAAAGCCACGTGCACCCCACAGCATGGCTTGAAGATGGTGCAGATCCCACCCTCCTCTCTCCCTGTGCTGTGGGATTAGCAGCACAGCCAAACAACCCCAAGCTACTTGGGCTGCACCTGTGGATCTGCAGCTGGTGGTGTCTCTTATTAGCTGGATGAAAATCCAGCACCTGAGAGCTCTGGGGGCATCCACAGCCTCCTGCCTCTCCAGTCCGCCGTTCCAGACAGAGAATGTGTCCTTTAGGACCGTGCTGTATCCCATCTTGGGTGTTCAAATGTGTTTAAATGTGCTGGGATCTTCAGTGGGGATTGGTGAGAGCTTTGACTGCTGGGTGCAAGGGGCCAGGAGACTGATAGGCCAAGTGGACAGGGCAAGAGAAGGGACCTATTCCCCTCCTGCCGCTGGGGAGCAAGCAGCATTTCAAAAGTGTGGTTGTGTGACCCATTCCAGATGTTTAGCTGGAGAGGGATTGCTCTCCCCTTAACTGTAGGAGGAGCTGGAACACCAGTGAACACCTCTGTGACCTGCATGAGTTGAAACCCTTTCCTCCATCCACCCTGCTGCTGCCACCCAGGCAGGCTATCCTCCCAAAGTGCAGCAACACCCAGCACCCTCTGATTTGCACCCTGACGTCTTCCCAAGCTTGTTCATGTCCTGAAAATCCACTTCATATTAAATTTTTCAAGTGCAACCTGCTGCCAAACTGGCTTAGAGAAACACATTGCAAAGTGTCAGTGGTGCCCTCCTGCACCCCTTTAGCATCCTCCTGCCCAGATTTTAGCTGCTTTATGCCAGGGGCCCATTGCAAAAGGTCTGTGGTGCCCTTCAACATTCCCCCAGCACCCTCTGGTCCCCTTGTGCTGCTGCTGGGCACAGAGGCCATGCCATCACCATCACCATCACCATCACCATGCCTTCTTACAATCACCGGGCATCCTTCCCACACCTGGTCCCTATCTAAACCTACCTGCTCCCACGTGCTGGGATGTCCCTTTTTCCTCCCCTGGAGGCCCCCCCAGCACCCCCCTGTGTGGATGGAGCATATGGCCGGGCATATGGGGCGTTAATGCAGCAGCTGGCACAGGCCAGCACGGGATTTCGCACGCCCGGGCTGCAAACAAGGAAGCCACGTGTGTGACATGGCCACATCCCCTGCTCTGGACATGCCTGCCCTGTCAGGGGGGTTGGTGGCAGTGTCTGCAGCCCCTCCCTGCTGCTGGGATTTACTCTGATGCTGCTTACGGGGATGTCGGGGAAGGAGTTTCCTTCCTCACTGCCGTTTGGAACGATCCTCGTGTGTCGTTTTCCCTCACTGTCGCACAGGTGCTTCAGAGCATCACCAGGGACGTGGGCATTCACCTCTGGTGGTGGTGGGGTTTTTTCAGGGGTGGGCTGTTGGCAGAGACTCCTCCTCCCTCGGAGACAAACCTTTGCCACAGATGAAGGACAGTCCTGAGCCAGCCGAAGCCATGCTGTCACCCTGGCATGGGCTCCTCCTGGTTAAAAAACGCCCTCTCTTGGTTACTTTATTTTTCCCTCTTGCTCCAAATTTCATCCTCACCAGCCGGATGGTGATTTGTGCAGTGGCCTGCGGAATCAGACAGGGATGCTGGAGACAAGGAGATGGGGTTTCCTAGGAATACTCCTTCCTAACATCTCATTTAACGGGCGGTGAGGCCATTGCCAAGGCCCAGCCCTCCCCAGGGATGATTTGCACCTGTGTAAAGGGTAGGCCAGCAGCACACACACGGATGCCTGTGTGCTGCAAGGGCACTATGAATAAATCTCTGTGCCTCCTCGTGCCTCAGTTTGCCCTCCCAAAGGAGAAATTCTGTTGTCTTCTCTATCAAATCTGGTGAGGGTAATAGCTAAATGCATATTAGATGTATGTAAGTCTGTGAATGCATTCACATATATATATATTATATCATTATATTAGCACATTCATACATATATTAGGGTTGTTGAATCCATCTATCTATCTATCTATCTATCTACACACACACACACACACACATATATGTGTGTATATATATATTATCCAGCTTGGTTGTTTCCACTCCAGGGAAAAAGCATCCCAAGTGCTTGGAGCTACAAATCTCTGTCACAGGCTGAGCTGATTGAACACAAAGAGCCCTGGGCAGCTGCAGGAGGAGCTCATCTGCATCTGGACTGCTGCTGCAGCAGTGATGATCGCCCCCAGCTCACAGAGTCGCAGAATTATTTAAGTGGGAAGAGCCACTAGGATCATCAGATCCAACCATTCCTCCAGCACTGCCAAGCCCACCAAACCCTCGTGCCCTGGTGCCACATCCAGACATCTTTCAAGTCTCTTTTCAATCCCAGGGATGGAGACTCCACCACTGCCCTGGGCAGCCTGGCCAGGGCTGGACACAGGGCTTTCACAAAGGAATTTTCCTCATATCCAACCTAAATCTGCCTTGGCACAATTTGAGGCTGTTTCTCTTGTTGCTTGGGAACCGACCCCCCCAGCTGTAGCTGTCCCCTCCTGGCAGGAGCTGTGCAGAGCCACAGGGTGCCACCTGAGCCTCCTTTGCTCCAGGCTGAGCCCCTTCCCAGCTCCCTCAGCCTCTCCTGGGGCTCCAGCCCCTTCCCAGCTCCGTTCCCTGCCCTGGACACGCTCCAGCCCCTCAGTGTCTCTTGTCCTGAGGGCCCAGAGCTGTCCCCAGCACTGCAGGTGTGGCCTCACTGTCTCTTCATGGGAGATTTTCTTCCACCTCCCACAGAGCTTCTGTTCACTCTTCACTTTTCCCATCCAGGTCCTGTTTGAATCCTAATCATCCTAAATTTTGGGGTGTCACAGCCTGGCTCACACCCCTGCAGCAGCACCCAGAGCAAATCCCTGCTCACCTTCCCTTCAGATCCAGAGACCTTGTCTCAGAAAGGTTGCGAGGACTCTGCATTTCCAGCTGATTTTGCAATGAATATATCATCAAGACCACCGGAAAAATATCTCAAAAGGTGCCTAAATGAGAAGCCCATTTCTGAGAACTCAAAGGCGAAGCCTTAAAAATTTCCCCAACGATGCAAAGCTCCAGCTAACATCGCAGAAGTTGGTCCCAGTGAGACAACCCTGTCCTGTTCACTATGGAAACTGAGTTAACAGCTACCCCTTAAAGACAGGCAGGTTTACAGCCATCCCTATAAGGATTTGCCAGAGGTTACCCAAGAGCAGAGGAAGGTTTTAGCTGACAGACAGGGGCTGTTCTTAAAAACCTCAGCCCCTGCCTGGTCTGGCTTTGCATCTCCTGCCTGCAAATTGGCTGCCTGAATTTCAGATGACCCCTGGGGCTCGAGGCACTGCATGAACTATTAGGAAGCCCGATCGGATTTGTGACATCTCAGTCAGTGTCATCTCTGCAGAAAGAAGGAAATAAAATGAAACTTCGGGGGCTGCAGCTCAACTCTGCTGTTTGGTTTCTTTCTTGTCATTTGCATTTATGGTTTTTAGCCTCAGTTCCTAAGGAAATGAGCTTTATGTAACTGTGTAAGATTTATGTTTGAAACCCCTGCTTGCCTGAAGTGGGCAAAATTATTAGTGGTTCCATGAGGGGAAGTGGGAAACATCAGCTGAGGCCATATTGGGCATCAGAGGGTCCAGTCCTGGCTTACCCTGCAGGAATAATTCCCTAAAGAATCAGGGTTCCTATGAGGCCACTGACAACTGTGGCACGTTCCCAGCCTCACTGGCCTTATTACTTGGTGGTGGTGAACTGAAGTGTAAAAGATTCTCAAGAATCATTGAATCATTTGGGTTGGAAAAGACCCTTAAAATCATCAAGTCCAACCATTAAACTCCCTCTGGCTGTGGCTGAGGTTTGTATCTCCTCTTCCTGGCAAGCAGACGTGTCTGGGTGAGACGGGAGGTGGTGGAGGGTCCTGCATGTCCTGGTGCTGCTGAGACCCCCTGAACAGCTCCAGACGAGGGTCCCAGCCCTTTGCTGTCCCCGGCGTGGCTCCGGTGGCCGAGCTGCCTCCAGGCCACCACACGAGGGCAGTCCGAGTTCGAGCGTGCGGGAGCTGAGCGAGCAGATGTGCCGAAACGGGGAGAACCAAACCCCCAACGATTGTACTTGCACGCAGAGCATTTGTTAGCCCCGCACGAAATTTCGTTCGCTCCTCACCAGAGGCTGCTTCTCAGCCCCTGCACCCTCGCGGTGACAGCCCAGATGCCACATGAAGGGTCACCCTGGAGGGCCACCACAAAATGCTCCATCACCCCGCTCATCATCGTTTGATGGCAGAATCATTTATGTTGGAAAAGACCCCCGAGATCACCAAGTCCAACCAGGAATCTGATGCTGAAATCCGAATTCCCCAGCCCCGGAGCAGCTCTAAGGACACACGAGAGGCTCAGTGCTTCAGGTAACAGTTTATTTTCTCCAGGGGTGTAAGATGTGCAGCAGGTACGTGTACAGGACCGCCAAGAGGAGTCGCAACCAAACAAGAGACTGGAACAAAGAAACCTAAACAGTATCCTGCCCTACAGCGAATAGTGCAAGTCATGTAAAACATTGGTTCAACGTAGGAAAACACAGGGGGAAAAAAGGTATTTCCAAGCCACAGGTATTTTCTCTCCCTCTGCTGGAGACCCCAGAGGTGGGGCTGGGAGGTGGGATGGGGATGAGTTCACTCAGGCTCGGACTATATAGGATGTATCATCTACAAGAAGGGATTTTTCCCAGTTCTTCCCTTTTTTGTTTTTGGCTTGGAAAGAAACACAGGTGCACACAGTCAGAGGTACCAAAAGGCAACGGCAGATCTTAAAAACCCAGCCACGGGTGACCTGCTGCCAAGCACAGCATTTTCCTAAAACGAGATGGTTGGGGTCTTGCTTCATGTACTCTCTCACCTTAAAAGTTTCCCCTGCAACCACACAAGATTCCAGCTTCAGGGCACTGAGACTGTAAATAAAACACTAATCCCCTCCAAAATGGATGGAAAAGGATGGCGGGCATAGCAGGTACCAGGGGGCTGCAGGCAGAGCACAAGTGGAGCAGAGACCGGGCAGCATTTGCAGCCTCACTGGCACTGCCAGGAGTCCTGCTGACACATTCAAGCCTAAAACATTTTAGGCTGTACTTTGCAAAATCATTCCCTTTATTTTTTTTTTCCTGCAGGTGACTGCCAAATGGAAAAGCCTCTCACTTCCCAAACTGCAGGCTCTTTCTTCCCTTTTTAAAACACAAATATTTTTTTCTCTATGCAATTTCCTTCAGCACAACTGCAGGAAGAGGCTCTTGCAACGCTCAGCAAAAGGGTTTCAAGCCCAGGGAAAGGGTTTGCCCATCCAGCTCCCTGCCACTCGTGCCAGGAGATGCTCCTTCGGCAGCAACACCTGGCCCAAGCCAACGCTGCGTGCGCAGCATCACCCGGGTGCCGTTCCCCCTCCGCAGCCTGGATGCTCCAGCAGATAACAGCAGCTGTTCAGGAGCAAGCATGTAGCCATGTGTTGTTGCTAACAAGCATTTACTGAAGCTGGTTTCTTCCCGTGATTCCCATGTGTCTGATTAATGCACAGCTCCTCCGAGCGATTTTCAGACTTTTTTTACACCTTCCCCTTGCAAATCTATCTCTACTTTTTGTTGTTGTTGTTGTTGTTGTGGCATTATAAGCAAACCAGAATGTGAGCATGAAATGGGGTTAAAAGCCACAAGAGCTGAAAAAAAGAAGTTATAGGTGTATTTAAATAGCTAAAAAGTAATTCACACCATTTTCATTTGGGGTGGTTTTTTTTTTTTTTTTTTTGTGCTCAAAACCACACAGTTTATGGGCTGACCCTGCCATGGTCCTGCAGGCTCCAAGCACAGAGGAGCTGCTCAACAATTGACCACCTGCCCTGGAAGGGGGATTGGTATTTCTTTGTTCCCAAGTCACATTTCTGAACTCTGCCTGCAGATCTGGACCTCTGCCCGAGCACCTGATGCTGTGGAGTCCTTCCCTGAAGTGTAAAGGAAGGAAAATAACCTGTGGCTGTAAGAACTTGGGGAGTTTTACTGGGATTGCAGCAGGGTGTGCGACCCATGAGCCTGAGTCCCTGGTCCCCAGGCTTGGGAAGCTTGACATGGACCTTTATTTCCCAGAGTGTTCCCAGTTAAAACAGACTGGGAAGAAATCAAGCAGCCTGACCTGGGTCCCTGGGCTGTACCAGCATCCCATCCTCTTGGGAAAGGTTTCTGAGCACAGAGGAGGGAGCGGTGCCGGTGGGAACATCCCTCCCCGTGGTTAGCCTTATCTCAGTGAGCCCTGGGAAAGCACAGCACGCTGGTAGGTAGCACAGAGGTGCCCAAAGGTGATTCATCCCACCCCTGGGAGGTCCAGCGTAGGTGGGGTGAATCACCCTGCATCAGAACCTGCCTCCCTCCAGAGCCAGGATGGCTTCAGAGGCAGGCTGGAAATCACGCTGCAGGTTGGAGGACAACACGTAGGTGTCTCAGTAGGCACAGGGCACCTGTTTACTTCACCTCCAAACGGCTGAACAATGTGGGATGAGTCCCACCGTTCCTAGCTGGAGCTTATCTTCCAGGATTTTGTACCTCATTCAAAAACAACAAAGGAATTCTGCAATTTCTGAGCAGCCACATGAATTACAGGGCTCATGTTTGTGTCAGTTGTGTTCACATAATCATAGAATCATCAGAAAATTTGAGTTGGAAGGGACCTTTAAGGGTCATCCAGTCCCACCCCCTGCCATGGGCAGGGACACCTTCCACTGTCCCAGGTTGTTTCAAGCCCTGTCCAACCTGGCCTTGGACACTTCCAGGGATCCAGGGGCAGTCACCATCTCTTTGGGCAACTTGTTTCAGTGTTTTGCCACCTTCATTGTAAAAAATTTCTTCCTTCTATCTAGTCTGAATCTCCTCTCTTCCAGTTTAAAACATCTCTTATTCTATCACAGCAGGCCCTGCTAATATGTTTGCCTCATCTTTTTCCTAACATGCCTTTAGGCCCTGGCAGGGGCTCGCAGGTGTCCCTGGAGCCTTCTCTGGTGCAGCTGAACAGCCCCAGCTGTGCCAGGCTGGCTGCAGAGCAGAGGGGCTCAGCCCTGGCAGCATCTCCGTGGCCTCCTCTGGGCTGGCTCCAGCAGCTCCACGTCCTTGTGCTGTTGGAGCAGGGCTGGGGCAGCTCTGCAGGTGGGCTCTCACCTGAGCCCAGGGCCAGAGGGGCACAATCCCCCCGGCCCTGCTGCCCCTGCTGCAGCCAGGCCGTAGGAGCCAGGGGGGGATGAACCAGAAGCCACCACACCGTGAGCTGGGACAGAACTCGTGTCCCTCCAGGCCGAGGTTTGGTGCTCATTACACCCGTCCTGGCTGGGAAACGGGAGCAGATCCCCAGGAAGGCACCTTCACACTCAGCCGGAATACCATGTGGATACCTGTGGCCTGGACTCACCACACAACACCAAAACGGGAAGAAACAAGAGTTTCCTCTAATCATCCCTCTACACCCCAAAAGATGATCACTGCCAGCACTCAGCTCCCTCCAGCCCCACCCAACCCAGCGACAACGCGGGAAAATCAACCTTAACTCCATAATTGTCATCAGCATCGCAACGCCAACAGCCCCTCGGGCTGGAGCCCATACCAGCTCAATCTTTAATTAGTAAGTGATTATTCTGGCTTTCCAAAAGGTGTCAGGCAATCATGCACAGAGCTGAGGCCACACGGATGGCTGCGCTGGCAGCTCAGCAACCGCGGCGGCTTTGCCTTCTCACCATGGCCACAGGCAAGAGAATCAAGTCCTGCTAATAATTTAAAAGCATCAATTAATACAGTTTAATAAATACATAAAATGATCTAGTCTCTTTTTTTTCCCCATCCGCTTTTTAGCATCAATCAAAGTTAAGGGTGATTGTCCCGTGAGTAACTAAGGCAAATTTGTTTGTGTACGTGTGTGTTCCTCTCTACTTTTTTGTTTTGATTTTTTTCCATTGTTTTGTACATAAAGCAATCACATAAAAATAGTTATAAATAGAAAAATTGCAAAGGTTTATCCCCACTTAGACATATAGGAAAAAAAAAAAAAAGAACCCAACCGACCTAACAAACAAACCAAGACAGAAAAAACACCTTGCTTCAAGTCCTTGCAGATCATACAGTACTCAGCATCTTTGGATATTTTACAATGACTCCAAATCGTAGACAAAAAAACACCTGAAGGAACCAATCATCTGCAAAACGTCGCTTGTTTAAGAAGTTGATGTGAATTAAAAAGAAAAAGTTTGATGCAGTTTTAAGAAGATTTCTTTTTCTTCTTACTTTCTTTTTTTTTTTCTCTCCATTGACTTTTGTTGCACGTGGAGTCTTTAAGGATTTCTTTTGGGAGGAGGAAGCCGAGTGTTGGGCAGTTCCTTGGGACCATTCTGCTATGGGTGGTCTCAGAGCAGAACTCCCTCAACCCTCCTGAGGGCTGTGGAACCCTTGACTTCCCTGTGTCCCCTTCCTTGCCTCTGGTGGGCAAGGATTCTCATCCAGCCACCTCGTCACTGATGGAAAAACCAAAAACCTCACGAACCCGCAGTCCTCGCATTCCCTTCGATTTTTCTGACGTTGGAAGGCCATAGTAAAAAGAGAAATAAAAAGCCCCAGTTTGTAACATTTACATTTCCAAGTGTTGGTTTTGTGTAAAACAACCACTGCAACCCACCTCAGCCGGTGGTGGAACTGGGATCCCACCACGGCTCATCCAGGAGCCATCAGAGGCAGATGGCCACCAAAAGCCTTTATCCTTCAGAGCAGCTCATGGATTTGGGGCTGAAGGAGGTGGACAGGGTGATTCCTGCCAAGTGGCCACTTTTTGTGCCCCGAAAGAATTACCAGATGGGGTGGCCAAGATAGGGGCCTGCAGGGATGCTGGGGAGTCACCCCAAACCTGTTGGCCACCATGGGTGACCTTCAACTTGGAGTACCCTGTCATATGTCACCACCTTCTGTTTTGAACCAACCACAGTGAAGAAGTGGCATTTCTACTTGCTGGCAAGTAGACGATATCACCATCAAGACACCAGTGGTGAACTTCTTTATCCACAAAGATCCCTTGAGACAAGCAGCAGGGATATTTGCACACCTGATTTTTTCCCACCAACACTGCAGATTTGGGGACACGCCAGTGTTTTGTGAATTTTTCTCATCACTGTAAGAATTTGAGGGAATTAAGGACAGAACCCCAGACATTTCAGAATGGTCAGCGGTAGCGAATTCTGACTCTTTGGTTTGAAACGACTTTTTCATTTCAAAATTCCCACTGGTTCATTTTTTCAAAGCAAGGGTTTAATAAAAGCTCAGTATCGAAATATTACTGATTCTTCCAAAACTTTTCCTTCACCTTTTCAAGCAACTGAAGTTAAAATACTCAAAATAGGCTTTGGTTCTCCTTTTGAAACTTTGAAATAGCTAAAGAACCAAAATAAGTAAAATCCCCCTTTTCCACCCAGCTTTGTGCTAGGTGTTCGATCTCCTTTTTTTTTTTTTTTTTTTAATGTTTTTAATGTTTTTAAGGTCCCAACTCATGCTGCAGGTCAGGCTTTCAGCAGCCCCGTAAATCTGATATACTGCTGAGAAAGGCAGTGGCCAGTATCCTCCCTCTCTCCCTCTCCCAGTAAGGCTGCTAGACCTCCCCTTTATCCCTTGTAGAATAAATATTGTTGCCAGACATGGGAATTAATTAAGAAGAAAAGAAAACAAAACCAGAAAGAAAACAGAAAAGTCCTTTTGACCAAAAGGGCCAAGGAATGCAACGTAACAAACCCAAGTCTGGACGGCTTGTCAGTGTCCAGTGAGCTCCGTGTGTGGGAAAATGGGGAACATTTCCCACAGAAAAGCCATCCCATGGTGACGGCCGAGCCCTGGACTAAGGCAAGTGACATTTTTGGGGGTGTTGAAGAGAGCAGCAGTCCTGGCCTGGCTTCCCAGATGGAGCTGTGAGTGGAGGGATGGGACAGGGAGTGCCTGACGGCCCCAAAGCCAAGTGCAGAGTCTAAAGTGCCGGTGGCCACGGGGCACAGCACCTGCCCGTGCCCTGCTCGCCCCAGGGACAGCCTCGTGCCCCAAGCCCCATGGCAGGCCATGGCAGTGAGAGGACAAAGAGCTTCTCGGGAACCTGATGACGCAGAAGGGAGGGAGCCCAGGGGAGCGGGCTGCCTTGCTGGGAGGGGAGCAGCTGCATGGTGGGACCGGGCGCGGGTTTAGTTGCTGGCCTCTGAGATGGGAGCCACGTGGCCAAGCCCCGCCAAGCCACTGAAGCCTGTGCTCCAAGGGTCAGGGAGAGGGAAGAAGGGCTGGGCAGCGAGGTTTTCATTGTGGCCCAGGGCGAAGGCGAAGATGCCCGCGTTCCTCTCCATGTCCATCTGGGCCCGCCTGAAGAGCTTCATCTGCGTTTCTTCGATTTGGCTCTCCAGCTCCTGCAGGCTGAAGGGGGCCTTGGCCCCGCTCAGGAAGTGTTTGGGGCTGGGGCCGGGAAGGCACATGGCCGTGCTGCTGAGGTGGCTGCTCATCTCCTCCAGCGTGGGCGGCATCACGAAGCTGTTCTCCACGGGCGGGCCGCCGGGGGCGAAGAGCAGGCCGGCCGCCCGCCAGGCCGCGGGCTTGCGGCCGCGCCGGGGCCGCGCGATGCGGCAGCTCTGGCGCTTGATGTGGCGGTGCAGGTGGTCGGAGCGGGTGAAGCTCTTGTAGCAGAACTCGCACTGGTAGGGCCGGATGCCCGTGTGGATGCGCATGTGGTTCTTCAGGTCGTAGTTGTGCACGAACTTGGCGTTGCAGTGGATGCACAGGTACGGCCGCTCCCCCGTGTGCTTGCGCATGTGGATTTTGAGCTTGTCCTGCCTGCAAAAGAAAAGGCGCTTGGTCAGGCGGTGTGGGGCGGAAGGGTTGGGATTGGCTCTTTTTGGGATTGGCTCCCCGGCTGGGCTCAGGGGAGGAGGTGATGGGAAGGTCATCACGGGGCCTCTCCCAGCGTATGGATGGTCTTGCAGGCTGATGTTTGCATTCACCTCCTGTTTCCTGGGCACTAAAACATCATAAAAACAGAGCCCTCCATGTCAGGAGTTTGCAGCCCATCCCAGAGAGTTCAAAACAGCTTAAATTGGAGGGGAAAAAAACCAACCCTGTAATAAACCCCAAAACCACAGAATCATTAATGCTGGAGAAGACCTAAGATCATCAAGTCCAACCACACCACCAGCCAAGGCCACCACTAACCCATGTCCCCAAGTGCCACATACAGATGGCTTTTAAATCCCTCCAGGGATGGAGATTCCACTACTGCCTTGGGCAGCCTGTGCCCGGGCTGGACAGCCCTTCCAGGGAAGACATGATTTTCCTGATTTTCCAAGCTCAGCTTTTTCTGGCACAATTGAGGCTGTTCCCTCTCGTTCTGTCCCTTATTCCCTAGGAGAAGAGCCCGACCCCAACTAGGCTACATCTTCCTTCCACGTGCTTGTAAAGAGAAAGATTCTAAATATGGGAATAAATCTATATACAACTAAATCTGGGATTATTAAATAAATACAGCCCTGTTCCAGCCTGCAAATAAGGAAATCAGTTTGGTTTGAGAGCCTGGATATGCAGGAAAATACTGCTTAAATTCAGTCCCTCTTGGAGCCGGTTTTCCTCTCCTTTTATTCTTGCACTGACCACATGGTGTCTCAGGAGCTTTCTTTTGGAGCAGGAGCAGCACAGAGGGTGATGCTGCCAGAGGTGCAGCACTCAGGCTCTCTGTCCTTCCCTGCCAGGGTCTCCAAGGCCAGCACACATCCAGCCTCCCACACAGTTTGGAGAAGTTTTTTAAGTCCAGCCGTGGAATAGTGTAATATCCATCCCAATGGCACTTATTTGCAAATATTTATCTGTATGTTTTTTAAGGGGAACTTCTAAAAGTAGGAATATTTTCCCATACGGGCAATTCAGTCACTACATTCCCCCACCCCCCAAAAATGTTTCCTTCTACAGCCAAAAACCAAAACATACCAAAATCACACCTAAAGTGCATGATTATAGAAAATGAAGCTGATTATGGCCCAGCTGAGCTGAACACTGCTTCCTAGGTTGCACCAGTGGAGTTCAAGTAAAGAGTAAAGTGGGAAAATTCATATTGCTTTCCAAAATTATTTCAGTATGAGCCCTCCAACATGCTACTATTGAGGCTAAAAATACATAGAATGTGTGGAGTAATTTCATTAATAGATATAAAATATATATTATATATTACAGATATGTCACATAAAACTATTGGTGTATTTTAATATAAGTAAGGTAAAGAATATACAATTTATTATTGCTTTAAAATATAATTATATCATAAATAACATCATATAAATATATATCACGATTATTTAATTTATACAACACAAAAAACAGACAAAAATCTGTCTACTCTGGCAGGTCAAGCCCTCAAAACTTGCAAGGTGCTGCCTCTGAACTAGTTTTTGCCACCCAGCTCATATTGAAACAGTTTTTGGTGACGTGCCCAGCAGCACAGAGGTGTTGGCTACATCGTGAGGAATGCAGCCCTGGGCTGGGCATCCCTGCACGCCAGTCCCTCAGGATCAAGGATGCAAAGGAGTATCCCTAGCAGGAGAGTAGCTTCTTCACCAGAGGATGCTTTGTTGCTCTTGGGAGACTGATCCCAGCCTGGCCCTGCACCTACAGATTTTTTAGGGAGACATGGAAAAAGGCATCTCTCAGTCCCCGTGCCAAGCTCAGGCCAGCTTCCCACTGTGGCCCTTTTAAAGCTGGTGCTACCCCGAGGTTTTCACAAGGGTGCGTTTTCTCTGCAAGGGCTGGAGCCAGTGCTCAGCAGCAGACAAAGCAGCAGCAGGGAGAATTTCACCCCGAACGGCGAAGTCGTGCGCGGATGAGCGCGGGGGCTCGCACCGCAAAGCGGGGGGAAGTGTTAATAAAAAGCAGAGCTGCCGACCCCACCTATAATTTAATTTAAACCTCTGTAGGTAATGTTTAACCTAGCAGGATTGCTTTTCCTAATAAACACGCTGCGTGCCAGGACTGTATAATGTAAATACAGGCAAAGCTCTTTTCAGGCTATTACCCATCTCCGGCAGCAGACGGGGAGAAACCCAATCCTCCCTGCCCCGGCAGCATCTCCCGGGAATGCAAGGGAGGTTTGTGGCTCCACCTGGAGCCGCCCAGAGGCTGGGGGGGTGAGGTGCTCTGTGGTGAAGCACCTCAGGCAGGATGTGGCATGGGGAACACGGGGTTTGTGAGCCGGGAGCTGGGCTGGAGACTCGCTCCGACGGAGATCCGCACTCTGTGTGTGTGAATAACCTTAATGCAATTGCATTAGGAGAGCGATTAGGGCTCTGCGAGCTGTCACAGCACAAATAATAGGAACAAATAATGTTAACCTTTCCAGCTGGAACAGTATCTCCTTGAGCACACTGGGGCTGTCTTGGTGGAAAAGCTGAAATATTTGCAGCTTTCTCCGGCGTTCTAGCAGGGTGGAACAGCAGACTAGAAGCTGAGCGGCCTTTGTTTAAGGAAAAAAATAATTAATGAGCCATTAAATGAAGTCCTGCTTCCTGTGATCAGATGTCCGTGGGCAGCAGGAGCGGCAGGTCCAGGTGCACGTAGGGTCCTTGCTGGGGGATGAGAGACCCCACTGATGTGGAGGGGATCTGCTGGGGAGGTTGGGGCACTCCTCACCCAGGAAAAATATCTTCTCTATTTCCCCAGCAGATTTTCACCTCCACAGCGCCTTAAATGCAGAAGTAATGCAAAGGACTGGTTCATACTGAAATTCCATTTGGGAACCTCTGCTTCCCTGCACCCTCACTCCCAGGCACTCCCACCCCCAAAAGGGACCATCTGAGCTCGCATCTCCCAGTGAAGGCACTGTGGGTGCAAGTCCAGCGCTTTCAGAAAGCATGGGATTCCCCCCCTCCCCTGAGAGCAAAACACATAATGCAGGTGGCAGGACTCAGGAAATCCCAGTAGAAATCTCTTTCTACATCTTAATCACTCCACTTTGCTTAAAACTACACCTTTTCCTAAAAGATAGCTCTCTCAGCAGAATAATGATGAAAACAACTAAGAAAACCCCACCCCAAACAAAATCAATTAGCTGCACACTGTTCAAAATCCTTCCAAACACATTTAAAAACAAATCAGTATTTTAAGATATCTGCTTTGCTCAGGGTGTTAAAGAAGGAAAAGACCCTCCAGCACCCAGCTCTGCCCGCAGTGACCCACAGGACCAGTTTTCATCAGTGGTGTTGGGGGACTGCACTGCTGGGTGAGTCCCTGTTTTTTGGGTTTTTTTTCCTTTGGATGAAGTCCCCCTACCCCTGTGCCCTGTATTTAGAAGCTGCTGAGCACATGGGGGATGTCAAAACTATCAGGTTTAGTCCTGTGTTAGTAATGGGTCATGCTAGACCAGCTCTGTGTGGAGTTTTCAGCCTCCACCACGCTGATACAACCTGTCTGGATAAGGCATTGTGCCTCAGTTTCCCCGAACTAAGTGAACAATGCTGCCCTTGCCTGTAAAGGGCTTTGGAAGCCCTCTGGGAGAGCGCAGCTCTATTATTCCTGTTATGGGAAGATGTCAGTGATGGATCTAGGCAGGATATTTCCTCATCAAAAATTAGCAGCCACAGCAGCACACACAAGAGAGCAACAGGGACCACAGGATGGGGCTGGCCAGGCTGCCCCTCCAGTCGGAGAGGCCACCACGCTGACAGGGCTGAATCCACCCCACGGAGACAACACTGCTAACCCGGGGATGCAGCACCAGCAGGAGCCAGATCCAAATTCCTGCAGGCAGGAATTATCACCATGCAGTGGCCTTTCCCCTGCAAATACCAGGGTGAGCTGGCTCACACTGCACATGCCCGCCCGAGGCACGATGCTCCCCGCATTATAATATGGTGTCTGCTGTGTTAATGGAGGGGAGCATGGAAATTTATTTTCAGGTCAAATTCTCATCATCTGCATATCTTCCATTCGAATATTATCACAGGGACAGGAGAAGAAAAGACAGGCTGAATGCAGGAGCACCCCAGGTGTCCGGCCATTGTCAGGAGCTCGCCTCTGCCTACTGTGCAGATTATTTTCCTCTGGTTTTCTCACCCCAGCTTAATAGGGCTCTCTCTCTCTCTCTCACATGCAGCCAGGAGCTGAAATACCATGCTCTTGTCAGAAAGCTTTATTATTATGGTAAAGATTGTTCTCATTAGATATTAATTATACTCAGCAAGAGCAGGTCCAGGAATCTATTTGTCTCCGCTACCGATTAAATTTGCCCAGCTTTGCAGAGCACGGTTTCAGGCTGGAACATTAGATTTGCACAGCTAAATACAACTTGGCAGGAGAAGTTGCAGCTGCCCCATCTCTGGAAGTGTCCCAGGCAAGGTTGGACAGTGATGGGAGCAACCTGGGATAGTGGATGCTGTCCCTGCCCACAGCAGGGGGCGGAACTGGATGAACTCTAAAGCCATTTCCAACTCAAGCCATTCCATGATTCTGTGAGTCCAACTGTTCCCCCAGCACTGCCGAGTCCACCAAACCATGTCCCCAGGTGTCACACCTACACATCCTTTAAATCCCTTCAGGGATGGGGACTCCCCCACTGCCCTGGACATGCTGTTACAGCACTTTGCATGAAGAAATTGTTCCTAATATCCAATCTAAACCTTCCCTGGTGATGCTTGAGGACGTTTCCCCTTATCCTGTCATTTGCTACTTTGGGGAAGAGACCGAGACCCCAACTGCACTACTGAGACATAATAATTAGTGCCACTCCAGCCCCAGAAAGCCCAGAAAGCCCAGATACTGTCATGTCCAAACCTGTGCAACTTGGTTGTGGTCTACACTGATGCCAAAATGTGCAAACCCAAACTAATTACATCCTGTGGCTGAATGACCCTCCCAACTCAATGCATCTCTCAGCACATTAGAGATGAAGCATCCTTGGCTGTTTGACCATCTGTTTTCCAGCTCACTCTGGCCCCACTGTGGTGAACTATGGTGGGGTTGAAAATATCCTGTTACTTATTTAAGCTTTTGTCCAGCGAGGGGATGGATCCAGTGAGCTGTGGATGTCATCCACAACCCACAAAAATCAGTAGGTTCTTTTTCTTCCTCCACCCTCCCTCCCTCTTTTTTTTTTTTTTTTTTTTTTTTTTTTTTTCCAAAGGGATAGAGATCATGCCCTGCTTTCTTCCCTACTTTTATTTCGGGACAAAAACTCTGGTGAGTTTTCTCTGATGAGCAGCTGAGAAATCAGTCATGGGTTATGATGTGGCCCCTCCAGCCACCACCCCACACCCCACACATGGCAGAGGTGACCAACACACACCTGGTAAAGCGAACTTCACAGATATTGCACATATAGGGCTTCTCCCCCGTGTGGGTCCTCATGTGCCTGGGCAGCTTGCCAGCTCCCATGATGACTTTGTTACAGATGGGACACTGCTGGGATGCCTTGGGCTTTATTTTCCTCTCTTCCTCCAGCGGCCATGGGGGAAAAACTCCTCCAAACTGGGTAGCACTTAAGAAATTGAGATAAGCACTATAGTCAGTCTCTGCCTTAATATGCCCTAAGGGAGCTGCTGGAGTGTTGGCAAACATGTCCTTGAAGAAGTCATTAGGGAAAGGAGGTGGAGGCAGGTCTTCCTTCTCCTCCTCTTCCTTGATCTTCCTCTTTTTGATCACCAGGTCCAAGGGGCCGTTGTCTACTGGTGGCTCCTCGAGCTGGGAGAAGGAGTTAAAGTCGCCGTTCCACAGGTGGGGGAAGAAGCTGGGGGCAAAAGGAGACAGAGCTGGCCTCCGTTCTGGGATGTTTGCCTTAGGGTACAAGTTTTCACTCAGCAAGGACTCTATGGAGAAGTCTCGTATCATGCCCAAGTGCCCAGAGGAGTTACTGGCTGGGAAGTGATTTGGAAAATCTTTAGGTGCTTCTGTATAAGCTTCTTCGGTGAGATCGGACTCAGAAGGGCTTTGGTGGCAGCTTACTTCTTGTACATCGGCTAGGTTTTCCTGATTGACAAAATCTTCCACTTCCTCCTCCTCCTCTTCCTCCTCATCTTCATCTTCATCTTCATCGTCGTCGTCGTCCTCTTTGTCATCTTCCTCCTCGGCCTCTCTGTCGGGCTCCATGATTTCAAGGCAAACGTTGATGATGCTCTGGATCTCCAGCATCTTGGCGGCGCTGAGGATGTGCTTGACGTTTGAGGTGGTGATGGTGAGGGTTGAGGTGTAGGCAAACTCGAGGATGGCAGAAAGTGCTTCAGGCTTGACAAAGTCAATCTCGTAAACATAGGGCTGGTCTGTTAAAGTGCCGGTAGTGAAGAGTTTTTTGAAGTACTTGCTGCAGGCAGCCAGGACGGAGCGGTGCGTGCGGTACTCCTGGTCCTGCACGATGAGGATGACATCGCAGAGGAGCCCGTCGTGCCGCTGCTCATTTAGCCCACACAGGACCTCGCTGCTGTGGTTCGGGAATGGGATCCCGATAAGATCTTCAATGCCATTGGCCATATTCTCATTTAGTGCCCTAGGACAAAGCACCAACAGCAGAGCGTTAGCAGGGAATTGCCAACTGATAATGCCAAAATGATGCTGCCTTCTCCCGGAGTCCTTCCCTCCTCTGCCTCACCTGCCGCCACCTCCTGCCTGCACTGTCTGAGTGCATCTCCAGGCCACCTTCAGCTCCTTCCATATCCTCTGCTTCCCTCCCCATCTCCTCATCCTTCTCAATTCCCACCCTGCTCACCTTTTCACCGTCACCACAAGCTCCCTCTTCTTTTTCACACCCCTCCCCCAGGAACCTTGTGCAATGACTCCTTACCCACCACATTTCTTCTGTGTCCTCCTGGAGCCAGCATTGTTCCAGGCACACGTTGGATTTACCCTGCCAGCAGCTACGTGGGGAAAGTGTGATGCTGTTATTGCTTCACACTGCCAAGAGCCAGCACCTACACTGCTTGAAACAGATGAGCCAAGGAGGGCCCATCTCATCCACGTGATTGTTTTTGGGGCTGGTACAACTGGACATCCCACATAGGAGGGTCAGGGCTTCCTGCTGCAGCAGGAGAGTGATCCTTGTGGATCTTCAGTTCTACTTCATGCCTGGAAGCAATGACAAGTCACCTCACATGGGGACATGCCACATAGGAATGTCCTCCTGAGGGATCTGGGAATGTGGAGGAAAGCAAGGATTTGTGTCACACTGTGTACCTAAACACTCAGAGGAGGACAGCCAGGTAGCAAGGACCTGGCCAGACACAGATTGCTGTCTGCTATCTCTTCCCATGAGCTGAGCTCTCTCCATTCCCAATCCTTGGACTTGTCAGCATGGTATCAAAATGCCCTGTGCATCTGGCAGACTTCTTCTCCTGCTAGAGCAGCTTTAGCTTCAAAGGAAAACTCGGAAGCAAAAAGCCCACACCCAAGAGGAAAACCTGACCCTTTATTTTTGCCATTTTTTTAATCTGTAAGATGTTTCCTCTTTCACATGGCTCCAGCAGCCCTTCCACATGAGAAATCCCAGGAAAGGAAAGCGATTTCCTCCAGCAGGCGACGAATACATTAATCCCCTCACAGACAGAATACATCAAACAGACAGAATAACTTTGAATACACTAACCCTTGGAAACCCCCAGGACACAGAGCATGTGTTCATGCAGTGTCACCTCTACCAGCCCTGGCCCTGCTGCAGGTAGACACTTGGTTCACAGCCAAGGGACAGAGCAGTTAATCTCCAGGAGAACTCAGGGCACGTGAAAGCAAAACTGCTGCCCCACTCCATCCCTTCTGCAAGGCTGACACCATCAGGCAGGCTCCCCAGTTTCACACCACGCCACCTCTGCAGCTCTCCTGGGATCCATTGCCACATCCTGGCTATCCTTCCCTGCTCAGTTTCTGGCTCTGCTGATTCCAAACCTCCTTCCAAGCCACCCAGAGGGGTTTACTTCAGCTGGCTCCCGCCCTCCCAGCTGCCTCAGGGATGGAAAGAGCCTGGTCTGATGGAGACTGTCCATGAAAACCTGTCCTTCACCTTGGCCAGCAACCCTTGGGAAGCCTGGGGGGGCCTATAGAGGAGATCAGACTCTGCAGGAAACATTCCCGTGGGAAAAGGAACGCTGTCTCCCTCTTCTTCCCTCCCCAGGGAGACCTTGCAGGTATCTCCCCCACACCTAGCCAGCACTGCCAAAAATGGGTGTGTGGGAGCCAGAGAGTGAAGGTCTCGGAGGATGTTGCAACCTACAGGGAGGTGATGGACCACAGGGATGGGGGACAGCTGTCCATGCTCAGGGAAGCCTCTCAGGGGCTGGAGGGCAACCCCAGCCACGGGAAGCCCTCTCCAGCCAGCTCCCCTAGCCCAGAGCTGGGCAGAGGAACCAGGAATCACACCCAGCTCCGGCCACTGACATTTTCAGCGGAGGGAGGACGCTGCAGCCCCGCATCCCATGGTGTGCCCATTACCTCCACGCTAATTACGTCTGTTGTCTGAAACAAATTGGTTCATTACAGTGTGCTGTGCTTAACCATGTTAACCAGCAACGCTCCTCTGCGATCCCGACCAGCTCTGTATCAAGTCCTCCTTGAAAATCGCCGATAAATGACAGTAAATCTAATACCTTCTCCAAGTGGAGTGTAAGATAATAAATAACCCCTGAGCCAGGGAGGAAAAGACAGCTTCCTTTCTAGGGCTTTGTATCCCGAATAATAAGCGTGAGCAATTAAATTTCTATTGCTGTTTTTATCATCTACTCGTTTATTTTTGTTTGGAAGGAGCCTGAGTGTTAAAGGAGCTTCTTGCATGAAGGAACGTGTCTTCCTATTTTCATCTTTCACTGCCAGATCACCCTAAGTGCCAAGAATCAGAACAGCAGAGTATTAGACTACCCTGAGAAATGTTTCTATAGAGGGTTTTTTCTGGACACAAAGCTTCATTCTTCCTAATTAGTGGATCATTTGCTCGACAGCAGGAAAAATTAGAATTGGGAGATTGGGGTGTGATTATATACATAGTTACATGTAATATATATGTATAAAATATATTTTAAAAATTAGGGGGTTTTGGTGGAAATTAGCTATTTTTCCTTTCTTATCCCTCCCTGGTCCTCCTGAGATGTGGCTCTGTTAACTGCAGCGTTTAGGCAAGCCGATAACTTTACAGGATGCTGGCAAAATTGAAGGTGATTCATGTCATTTAAACCGGGGGTGAGGGGGGGGAGAGGGAGAGAAACAACCCATTCATTTGCATACATTTGCATTTTTTAAACTCTCAGGGTGGTTTGACAGCTCTGGAGCTCAGCGAGCTTGAGAAATGACCTTATGGTTCCCATGCCCCCGGGGAGGTTGATGGCCAGAGGCTGGAAGTGTGCTGAGGCTGACGTTTTCCTTCCTTCCCCTCCCTCCTCTCCCTCCTCCTGCACTCCCCCCTTCCCATCCCCAAGCCAAGGGTGGGGTCCTCAATAATAACAGGCTTAAAAATAGCATCTGATGGTGACAAATGTCACCAGTGCATGCACACACACACACATACACACACGTGCACACACACACGCAAATGCTGAGCAGACGACACGGAGTTAAACAGCAAAATCCCATTTTATAATAGAAAATTACAGCATTGTTAAAATAAACTGGAGGGAGATGGTGGAAAGGGTGGAGGGCACCTAAAATAAATGTATTCTGCAGATGACTTTGTGAAACGTTGCATTTATGGTCATGCTTAAAACTCATTCATTACTTTCTTGCCAGGAAAAGCCCCACTTATAAAAAAAATGATGGTGGGATACTGGACTGCTTCCCCCACATTCTGCCAACAGATTTAGACACCTGAAGCTGCAACAGGAAAAAAAAGAGGAGTTGGGGTAGCTAAGCTTGATCCCCTTTATGGGTGAAAAACGCCGGATACAAGCGAGGGACTACAGCAATTATCATAAACCACCTGCAACGTGCACTCCCTGGGTGACCCAAAGCTCATCCAGGCACTCTGCTGCTCAAAACCTCCTTTTTTTTTAAATACTGTTTTTTTCTCCAACCTCCTTCACGATAATACTGAAGGATCTCAGCATCTCCAAACGAGCAATGTAAAACTGAAATATCAGAGAGAGGCAAAATGCTGATTTTAGCACCGTGGCAAGTAAGAACCAGAAGTACACTCAATAGCTTATAAAGACATACGCACAGAAAATAGATCAAGCAAACTCATATTGCCTCTACTTGTTTGTAGGGGTGGAAATGGAGCACTGGCACAGCTCGGAGCAGCCCTGGAAAGATGTGCCAGCCCTGGGGAGGGACAGGATCCTGCCCCTGGGTCTCAGTGTTGCTCAATGGCAGGAGCAAGAGACCTGTGACCTGCGAGGGCTCTTCACCAGCACTTCCCTTTCCCATCTCCTTCCTCACCCCCGGTGACAACGCCCTGAAAAGCCGAGCCCTTGGAGGAGATGAAGGCTGCCAGGGAAAGCCCAGGCTTGTGCAACATGTGGCTGCTGGTTCAGGGCTGTGTCAGGGACGGGGGATGTCCCCTTCCCATGCACGGGGATGGTACTTCACACCCTGAGTCTTGGCTGGGAGACAGCAATTTTGGCTTTTAATTGTATGTTGGCATGCAACATATTTGCTGTAACACACAGCAATTCAATATTTTAATACACTAATATATTAATATTCTGGTACATTAATATTTTACCACTTGTATGGTTTAGATATTTATAATTTTGCATTAATATTGTATATATTCATATTTTATGTGTTTTTATTTTATATTTTGGTTATTTGCATTGAGATTTTCCTGAGCATCTCCCTTTAAAATGTGCATTGCTTGGCCTCCTCTTTGCTATGATTTTCCCTCAGGTAAGTGCTGGCTCCTGACTGTGTTTCTTTTTTCTGTGCCTACAGTGACTCTCTGTGGGAGCGCCCCCCCAAGATATGGGGGTGCCCCAGGGCAAGCAGGGCATGCAAAGCAGCTGCCCCACCACGCCAGGCTCATTCTGCATTCAGCACGGTGGAGGAAGGAGCCTCAGGCTCTGGCTGATCTCTGCCTGCTCCTGGTGTCAAAATGTCATTTTTCCAGGCAAAACAAGGTGTCTCCAGTTCCTCCCTTCACCCAGCCTGTGTGTGTAGAGGGATTCAGGGTGCAAGGCCAGGGGCAAGGCTTGGGGTTGAACATCCCTGACCACTGCTCCCCCATCCCAGCCAGCTGCTGCCCCCCCCTCCTGAGCATCCCTCGGTCCTCGCTGACACAAAACCCCTGGAGGAATTCCAGCTTTACCCCTGAAGCATGAGACCACCCAGCAAAGCATCCCAGAGGTGTCAGAACCAGGCTTTGGGGTGCCGAGCACGCCCGGCCACCCCAGGCTGCTGACCCTGTCAGGAGAGGGAGTCAGAGAACCACAGAACGAATCTCAGAATGGTTTGGGCTGGAAGGAACCTTAAAGCTCACCCCTCTCCACCCCCTGCCATGGGCAGGGACACCTTCCACTATCCCAGGCTGCTCCAAGCCCTGGCCTTGGACACTTCTAAGGATGGGAGAGTCAGTAGGAGATCTCCACACCTTTCCTCACCCTGATTTATTTTCTAGCACCACCTCCCCAGCCCGGGGCACTCAGCACCCTGAGGCTCAGATGCTTTGGCTCTGCTGCTCTGCTACCTGTACCTCTTTCCCAATCCCTGCTCCAGGCTGCAGGAGCAGAGGCAGCAGCAAGGGTGGGCTGGCTGCTCTCCCTCTGCATCCACCCATGGATGTGCAGACCTGCCTGCTACATCCATCAGCCCATAAATATATGTGGGGTTTTTTTTTTTTTCCCACAGTTTTATTTGTGTCTCCTCGTAATGAGGCAATTAAGATGTGCATGTGAGATCACTGTAATCTGTCAAAATATTACAGCTACTTTCACTGGGTACACTGGCCAGTGATTGATCACTCCTGCTCCTGTTACTTGGTGGAAAAACACTGGCACAGGATGCCCAGAGAAGCTGTGGCTGCCCCCGGATCCCTGGAAGTGCCCTGGACCCGGCTGGATGGGGCTTGGGGCAACCTGGGCTAGTGAAAGGTGTCCGTGCCCATGGCATGGGGCTTGGACACAATGGTCATTTCAAACCCAAACCAAACTCTGATTTTATTTTGGTGGAATAGGGACGCTGAGGCTCTGTTCCTGCATCCACCAACTGCTCCACAACCTTGAGCAAGTCCCTTGTGCAAATGCCCCTGAGCAAAGCCACCCACACTGACACCCCATTCGCAGCCAGCCCCACAGGGACAACACCACTGCCTTGGCCAAGCACTTCACTCCAATTGGGAAGACCAAGAAAGACTTGGGATCCCCAAATACTTATTTGAAGGCAAGCAGAGAGGTGGGATTACCTTTCTGTTTGAAAAATAAGGAAGGTGCAAAACCTGAAAAAGGAAAATATTGCCTTTATATTTATTCCTTACTATGGGGGCACACCTCCCCTCTGAACATCTTGTCTCCAGAAGAACATGTTATTAAACCACCCACCCCAGCAGCAAGCGTTTCTGCCCTCCAGCAGGAAGGTGGGGCAGAGAGCTCCTTGCCTTTCAATCACTTCCCTGGGATGCCTGGAACGACGAGGAAAACATGGTGACATGACTGCTGCCTCCCTCGCAAGGAAATCACCACGGTTCTGAGGGACACCACCCCTCTGCAAACCCAAAGATGGTTCTGGGGGAAGGAAATCACCACGGTTCTGAGGGACACCACCCCTCTGCAGACCCAAAAATGGCTCTGTGTAAGGGAAATCATCACAGTTCTGAGGGACAGCACCCCTCTGCAGACCCAAAGATGGCTCTGTGTGAGGGAAATCACCACGGTTCTGAGGGACAGCACCCCTCTGCAGACCCAAAAATGGCTCTGTGCAAGGGAAATCATCACAGTTCTGAGGGATACCACTCCTCTACAGACCCAAAGGTGGCTCTGTGTGAAGGAACCACCTCACAGCAACACCACTGGGGCTTTACTACTCCAGGAACTGCGACCAGTCTGGGAGACACAGGGTTGAGCAGGGAAAGTTTGGGGTGTTCGGCTTTCAGTTGAGTTCATCCACACACAAGTGAGGATCTCGCCAAAAAACACATGGATTTTGCTTGGATCTGGACAGAGCAGAAGAGGGAAGATGCTTCCAAAGTGATGCTCTGGCGAGGAAGGATGCACAGAAGGTGGCATTCCCCTTGGAAGAGGCTCGCTGGCAGCACGGATGGGCAGGAAGCCCCAGGGATGGGTGCAGAGGTGGCATCACCCCGCAGGTCTCCTGGCAAGGGAGCAGCTCTGCAAATGGAACAGGTCAGCACAGTTTAAAGGGATGCCCTGTGTGACACCAGGGGCAAAGGCCAAGCAGAGTCCCCGGGATGCTGACCCAGATGGAGACCTCCCTCTGATGCCAGGAGGAGAGGGGTGGCCAAGGAGCCCTGCCCTCCACAGGATGTGTGAGGTGGAAGAGCCCCAGAAGTCGAGCATGGTTTGATCACATAATTAAAGTGGTTAGGCTTCAGGGAGTGAAATCACAGGGGTGACCTTCACCCTGCTATTTCTTCATTACTTACTGGACTTGTCAGAATTCATACTAATCTCTGAACAAAATCCTTGGGCATACAAGGATTCATCCTTACGAGCATCTGGCTGGCAAGCTGAGCCCATGTGAACTATTTATATTTGCACATACTATATAAAACTGACCTTTTTTCCAGCTGGAACTACTTGTTTCCTATAAGCAGGCCACAAAAAAAGCCATATTCACTGAAGTCCCATCAGGGAGTCCAAAACAAAAGGTGCTTTAGCAACATCTCCAGAGTTTCCAGTGATCCCAACAACAATCCTTTCTCTTCTCAGTTTCCAGAATCCATGCAGAAGTTTATCCAGCCAAGCAGATCTGGGGCACATCAGTACTGGAAATCTGCTGGATATCTCTGGTACAACATCACTTGGGAAGCTCCACAGGGACTATTTGCTTAGGAAGGTGGTGACAGGTGCCACTCATTTGCTCACCAGGATGTGGAGGCCAAAGCAGCTCCTGTGCCCTGTGTGAACCTATCCCAGGGAATTTTTAAACACTCCTTACATATGACAGCAAATGTACACCTTTGAACAAATCCATCCCTGCAGGTTGACTCCAGCCACCCAGAGCCTACACAAAGTACTCTGTACTTCATCAACTTTGTTTACACACAGATATGATCTGGCAAAATTGCAAATTATGAATCAAGTCGCCCCTCAGCATGCTGAACAGTTGGGTGCTGCTGGTGGTAATGAGAATTTGATGCTGCTCCATGACCACCAGGACCTGACCCTGGTCCATCCATATAAGACTTGATTTTCTGTCCCCAGTTCCTCTCTGGGGAGGAACCTGTGGCTGAAGTTGAGCTCTTGAGCAGCACAAGGTGGTGAACAGGTTGAACTCATGGCAGTGTTGGAACTGATCTTTAAGATTCCTTCCAGCCCAAACCGTTCTGTGATCACATCTCCAAGTCCCATGACCTTCCCATTTCCTTGGAACCAGTTCTCAGTCCCAGGTAAATGAAAACATGAGCCCTGTCAGGGCCAGAATAGAATTTGGTGCCTGCTGTAATTGAAGGGCCATGTTTTCACTTTGGTTTCCTTTTCCTGACTTCCTTTAATTGCCCATCACACTGCCCAGTTTCCGAATTTATATAAAGCTCCAAAATCAGGAGCTCCAGGTCACTTCTGGGTGGCAGCTTGATGAAGTCTGCATGCTGTATGACAAATGCCATCTGATGTGCTGAGCAGGCCTTGGCAAAGGGGCGTCCTGGTGATAAATGGCCAAATAAACATAAACAATTAGTGAATCTACATCAAAGGCACCACCTGGCTCCAGATGGTGTTTTGAGGGCTTCATCCACACACAGAGCAGGGGCAAATTAATTAACCACAACATCTAGGCAGGTACCAGAGAGAAGACTTTATAGAGTGGTCACATCTGACCACAGTCTTGTCTTTCAGCCTTATTCCCCCATTCAAGCATTTCTTTGGAGGTCTGGAGCTTGAGGGAATGGTGCTCTGGGCCTCAGCTTCCTACTGCTCCTCTCTGCTGAGGCTTTACAAGGTGCTGCAAGGCTGAAGATACTCAAGATCCCTTTTTTTTCTTAAAACTCATTTTCTGGAAACCTTTGAAACCCCGTCTCCACAGCTCTGTGTAGCCTTGATGGTCTCCTGGCCATGTTTAATACGATGTTGCTGGTACAGGCAATGATGCTGGGTGAGTGCCTCCCCCCCTACCCAAATCTATATGCGCACACTCAAAACACATGTGGGAGGGGGGAATATGTTAAGTGGAACAGGAGGGTTTCCAGACATCCTCTGCAACCTCGCCACTCTCATGGAAACTCATTCACACCTCAAGTGACATGCTCCCCCTCCCACACCACCAAAATGAGGAAAAAAAGGAAAAGCAAGAGGAAAATCCCCACCAGAGATATGCCCATGCAGGGTACGGCTGAACATCTGGTTGCTGGTCCCCCCCAGCAGCTCTGGCATGAGACAGATGAAGGTCCATGAGGTATGTGACATTGCTGGTGGCATTTCTGCCCACGTGTGGGCAGCCACTCTCCTCCAACACCTTCCCATTGTGCCCAGACCCTGCTACAGGGAGTGACATAGGAGATATATACATATATAGATAGATAGATATAGATATATATATATATATATATATATAGGACACATCCCTATTAACACACAACATTACAATCCAATGAGCACATCAGTGGTAGGTACCTCCTTCCAGCACGGCCTTAAAAATAGCCAAAAAAGCCATTTCCTCCCATTCTGAACTCTCCTGGGAAAACATGCCAGCCCCTTCACTCTCTCTCGTCCTGTTCTTCTTCAGAGCCAGAAAAAGGAAAAGAAATTTTTTAAAAAAAGGCTCCTATTGAACAGCCTGCACACACTGGGTGGGTTTGCTTCCTGACAAAAAAAAAAAAAAAAAAAAAAAAAAAGAAGAAAAAAGAAGAAAACCAGCACAAAAAAAAAAAAAAAAAAAAAAAGAAAAAAAAAAAGAAAAAAAAAGAAAAAAAAAGAAAAACCAACCAACCAACCATGGCGGAAAAATGTGCCCAGCTTAACCATGGAAAACTGGTTTGGCTGGCGTCCCTCCGGAGTGGACAGGATTGCGAGGGACTTGGACTCGGATCCGGGTGAGGCTGTCACCAGCCTGCTCATGAAAACACAGCTCCAAAATAAATACATTTTTTGAGGGCTCCGAAAAAGCTGAGCGCCAAGGATGGGGATCCAGCTTCCCCTTCTCTGACCCCCCCCCTCCCCCCCCCCCCCCCCCACCTCTCCCCCAGAGAGAAAGCCACCAACGGGAGGACTTTGGGAACAAAAATAAAAGGGTCAGAGCGCTCGCACATTAAATCAGAAGCAGATGTGTGCCTGCTCGCCAGCCTGAGTCACCGCGGGAGGGTGGGGAAGGGGGGGTTATCGCTATTTTGGTGCTGGGTGTGGGGTACAGAAAACAATGTGAGGAGAAGGCGGTGCAGTGTTTGAGCAGGCTTAATATCGGCTTGGGAGCAGGTACAGGCAGGCTCCAGCAGTGGTGGGGTGGGAAGCTCAGCTCGGCAGTGGCATTGGCAGCAGCTGCACCCCATCCCCTGCCCGGGCAGGACTGCTCCTCCAGACCCTTCCCAGGCACCCTGGCACCATCACTGGGCATCCCCAGTGGCACACATCCCTTTTTGGGGGGTTTCTTGCTGATCTGCATTTAGTCCCCCAGTATTAACCCTCCAGGTGGAGCACCCAGTCATCCCCATGCGCTGGCTGAGATGCTGCCAGGCCTGAGGTGTCTCCACAGCAAGACAGAGGCAGAAGCTTTGTCCTCTCTCTCAGGAGGACAGCCTCAGCAGCTCAGCACCTCTCTAAAGCCCTGCTTGCTTTGGGCCAAGCCCTGTAACACGAGCTCAGCTTCTCCTTTCAGCTCCCACTGTTCCCTGCGCTGCTGACACCGTGTTGCTGTTCATTAGGCTCATAAATCCCACAGGTATTTAGGAGAAAGGTATCTCAGATTGGTCTATTTAACTCTGGCATAACTCAAAATATTCTATTCCTCCTTGGCTCTCAAGAGAGCCCTTGCAGCCTCATTGGTCTGTAATTGCCATTTCAGTCCTGGAGCTCTAAACATGCAAGTTCCCGTGCTACGGCTCGGCCAGAAGAGTTCCCACATAGAAATTAGGCGGATTTTGGAGAGGTGTGCTCATGGAAGGTGCCTGAGCAGAGCACCTCGTCCTGCAATGGCAATCCACCTTGCAAAGACACAGCCCCTCAGCACCACCACCCCATCACCTGAACCATGGGCAGAATGATTGTCCTGGGGTTGTATGGTGGTGTCACAGTCAAACCCAACACAGGATGAAAATTCAGGACCCTGGCTCAGAGAAGAGACCAAACAGGCACAGATGTTACCTGTGAGTGACTCCCCAGAGTCACTACAGGCTCTGTCCCATCAGAGAGGGGAGTTAGGCAGAGTGGGTGAATATTCCATCTCTCCATCCTTTGCTGCCCTGAAGAGGAGCTTCACAGATGCTCCATCCATGGAAACAAGTAGTGATGGCTTTAAAAGGAAAGAGTGGAGATTCAGACTGGCTAGGAGGAAGAAACTCTTACCATGGGGATGGTAAAACATGGGCACAGGCTGCCCAGAGGAGCTGTGGCTGCCCATCCCTGGAAACATTCAAGTCCAGGTTGGCTAGGACTTGGAGCAGCCCCATTTAGTGGAAGCTGTCCCTGCCCAGGGTAGGGGACTGGAATGAGATGACCTTCAAAAGTCACTTCTAACCCAAGCCATCTGATGATTCTGTGGTCCCATGACCATTTTTTCTGCAAGCCAACATTGTCCTGACCACACTGAAGCCCCAGTGAGATGCATCACATCCCTAACTCTTGAGCTGGGCATGGTCAGGGAAAGGGGATGAGACTTTCATCCAGACTTTTTATATGTAAACCAACCATCTAATGAGCTCTCTGAAGACCACAGGTAATATATGGGCATAACCTTATAGCATGGCCCAAGCACCAAATATCCAGAGGTAACTCCCTGTCTTCCAGGGATGATTTAATCCAGCTCTCAAGGTTACAGAGCAATTTAACTGAAGATCTGGGGTCAGATTCAGATTTCATTTGTATCTCAGCTCCTTCTGTGTGCCAAGTCCCTGGTTTCTCTGCCAACCTGGTTGCAAGCTAAACAGCAGCTGAGTCCTCAGCTCAGCCCTCAGCTCCTGCAAAGCCTCACCCGCCTGAGCAATCCGTACGATCCGGCGGGGCCCACCCATACCCAGCTTGGTAAATATAGTCAAAGCTGGTGGAGAACCAACAGAAAAAAAAACATTTGAACTCTCCCTGGAAGAAGGAAAAGAAAAATATCCACTGCTTAGATGTTTCTCTCAAACACATGGAAAAAAAATAATACTGAAAATCAGTGGGATTAATTTTTTTTAACCGACGCTTCTGCAAGCAAGAAGGGGGTCTGTGGGATCAAGTCCCTCGGCAGGCAAGTCCTGTGTCCCAGCTGACTCTTTGCACATGCCAACTCACAGTCTGATCTGATTTAAACCAGCTGAGTTGTAAATGAGGCTTATAATGGAATTGGCAAATGACCCTTCAATACAGCATCACCAACCGACAGCACTCAAAAATAACCAGGGGTCGAGTCAGGACTCAGCTCTCAGCCAAGGGTGAGTGCAGGATCTGGGATGCATCATGCCACAGGCTACCAAACACCCCAAGCAAGCAGGGAGAGCTCACAGCCTCTCCCTTCTTTAGAGGGGTGACCCTTCCAAAACAACAACAAAACAACAAAACAAGATAGGGAAAAGGAGGAGAAAATGCAGCCCTGACATGTAGAGAGAGACAATCTTGCCTGTTTGTGTTGGCCTATGCTGAACTCCAGGCAGTTTCCAACTGGAACCCAGAAATGCTGATGGTGTTTGGAGTCTGTCTGCATCCCTCCCATGACGTGAAGAGGCATTCAGGATGATGGGCTAGGATGTTGTTATTTTTTTTTCCCCCCCTAACAACTATATTTACTTTTACATTTTGAACTTCCCATGCTGTCATTACAATGTCAGATAAAATTACATGTGTGATAACCATAACACTGACACATGCACAAGTTCACAGAGGCTTTACAAGGAAACAGCTTCAAGGGAAGAGGGAAGCTGCTCACATGCCTCCACTCAAAGGGGATGTCCAAAGGAGTCATAGAATTACAGGGCATTGCCTACAGCCTCAACTTGGCCTTGCTGGAACTGAATTACATTTTTGGGGGGCTTCTCTGGGTAAAATGTATATTCTTATTTATCCTGGTGTAATTCTGGATTGACTCCTGGGATTTAACTGATGTTGCTCTGGATTTGCACCAGCACAAAGAGGATGAGGATGTTACAGTGGTCTGCAGGACAGACTTGTACAGTGATCTGAATTTCACTGGGACTCTGTGCTGGAGCCAATGTGGAGGTCACAAATCCTAGAATGGTTTGGAGGGACCTTAAAGCTCATCCAGCTCCAAGCCCCTGCCATGGGCAGGGTCACCTTCCCCTAGACCATGTTGCTTCAGGCCCCTTCCAACATGATCTGGAATATTGCCACGGATGGGATATGGGAGTGCAGAATGAAGATATCTACACCACTGAAAAACCATCTTTTATCAAGGCACATGATCCCCTTTCACACATATGCCCCTACAGAGCACTTCAAGACCGAGGAGAGATGCTCTCTTCTGATCCAAGATGTGCCAGAGCCATAAGAAAGGAACCCCAGCTTCCCATCCACTACTAGGCCAGAGGCGACTGCTCCACAAAGCTCAGCCTTTAAGGTGTTAAGAAAATCTCAATTTCTGCTAGGGAAAGAACAGCAATCATATTTCCAACCTGCTGTGGGCAGGTGGGTGAAGAGAACTTGGCTGGTGCTGCTGGAGTATGGTTCCAGCAGCAAACTCCAGAAGAGAGGCTTATCTTCCAGTGGCACAGCTGGGTGCATAAGGCAACATCTGTACAGCTCTGACAGCATCTGCTCAGGGGGAAATGCCACAAGTCTAACTAGGCTGGTCCAGTTAAAGTGCTACAACTTCCAGAGAAACCAACAGGATGTGGCAGATCAACCTTGTAATGCATTGTGACCTATTGAGACAGACTGAGAGAGCTGTGGATGTTCAGCCTGGACCAGAGAAGGCTCCAGGGACACCTGTGAGCCCCTGCCAGGGCCTGCAGGGGCTCCAGGAGAGCTGCCCAGGGCCTGGGGACAAGGCATGCAGGGCCAGCAGCCAGGCAATGGCTTCCCAGGGCCAGAGGGCAGGCCCAGATGGGATATTGGGCAGGAATTGCTGGCTGGGAGGGTGGGCAGGCCCTGGCCCAGGGTGCCCAGAGCAGCTGTGGCTGTCCCTGCATCCCTGGCAGTGTCCCAGGCCAGGCTGGACAGGGCTTGGAGCAGCCTGGGACAGTGGAAGGTGTCCCTGCCCATGGCAGGTGGGGTGGAATCAGATCACCTTTAATGACATTTCCCACCCAAATTCTTCAGTGATATCCCCACCTCTGGATGTTTTGTCTATCAGCTCCTACACAGATTATTTTATGGAGCAGCTGCTTTCTTCTCTTGCTTTCTTACACCAAAAAAAATAAAAAAAGAAAAAATAAAAAAAGGAAAAAAAACCAAAACAAAGCAGATGTCTAACACAACAGCAACACCAAGGACTTGTGGGCTGGAAAAGGGCACTGCACGTGCATGGGGAGCACACGGTTGCTTCTTTGTACTCTTCCCAGGGTGCAGGCTTGATTCACCTCCTGAGCAAAGGACTGGAGGATGCTCTGGGTGTGTGTTTGTGGTTGGGCAATGTTCTGAAGAGAACCAGCACGCATGTGGAACCACTCACACTATCCTAGGACCTACTTTTTGTCCTGGGTGGGGAAATACCAGCGTTTCACCCCACTTTGCCTGCCATCTCACTGTCTGAGCTTTGCATCTCCCTCCACAGCACAAATACGGCAGCCTCTGGTTCAATATGTTGCAGTGATTACTCTGTAGCAGAGTAAATCTCCTCAGGTAAGGGGCTACAATAAAAACCAGACACTTGGAAGCATCTACCTCTCCATTCACCCCCCACCTCCCACCTGTGGATCTCTCTAACCCACATGATGCTGTTCCATACATCCGCCACATGAACACAACACCCCTTTGCAGCACGCCAATTTCTTCCCTCCCCTGTTTGTCAACGAAGACACACGACAAAAAGGGGTGTGGATACAATCTCTTGCATAGTTTTAAACGAGGAGATATGTATATTTTTGTTCACCCAGTCCTTCCCAGGGATGGGCAGGAGCCCAGCAGCTTGCTCACACCACACTTCAAAGCCGCGCACCAGCGCTGGATGAAACACCAGCACCGCAGCACGCCGGGGACTTTCCTTTTCCAAGCCAGCTCTTCAAAATATTTATAAAGGCACTTAAGCCCCGTTTTGACCACTGCCTGTGTTTGCAAGCCCTGCCCTGGGACTCATGTCAGGTCGCGGGGAGTTCCGCTGGCATTGCTGGCATACCTGAGGAGAGGCAGAGGGACTCGCTCCCCGCTGGCAGAACAAAGCCCCGAGTGATTGCAGAGCTGTGCCCTCCGCCGGGCGCAATTATGGTTAGAGAAAACCCTTGTTTATAGCAGGATCCTTCCAGTCGGGGAAAAAGGGATTTAATTACAAGGTAATGGTGCTGTGGGCGTGTGCGCGAGCGCGGCCAAGAGCTGGGCTGCTCCCCCTGCCCAGGTGGCTGCTGGTGGGTCCAGCTTTTGTGGAGGGTAAAAAAAGGGGGGATTTGGAGTCTTCCTCCATGGCTGTTGAAGGCTGAGAATTGAATCTCAGGGGAGAATTTGCCTCAGGGGAGGCAAAGCATCGAAAATTGTCTCACCAGGTCAGGAGCAACAGGAAGGGGATTAAAGAGAGGCGGATGGCCAAATGACCCACAACTTTTCTCTTTCCTTCTTCCCCAAGTCATGGCCGTGAACACAGGCTCCCTCAGGTAGGTCATGAGACTCACAGAGTGGTTTGGGATGGAAGGGACTCTAAAGATCATCCAGTGCCACCCCCTGCCACGGGCAGGGACACCTTCCACTGTCCCAGGCTGCTCCAAGCCCTGTCCAGCCTGGCCTGGGACACTGCCAGGGATCCAGGGGCAGCCACAGCTGCTCTGGGCACCCTGTGTCAGGGCCCCACCACTCTCAAAGGAAAGAACTTCTTCCCAAAGTCCAATCTTACCCTATCCCCTGCCAGTTTTAAGCCATTCCTCCTTGTCCTATTGCTATCTGCCCATGTGAAAAGTTGCCTTCTATCCTTTTTTATCATCTCCCTGTAAGTAGTGGAAGGCTGAGGTCTGAGATGGGTTTGGTTTCAACTCCCTTTTCCAAATGGTATTGCAGAATCAGAGCCCAAAGTGAGATGCTGACATTTTACACACAGAGATAGACTACAGAACATGGTAAACCCAAGAGCTGAATCCTTATCAAAAAAACACCCAAAAAACTACGTTTAGATTAAAAGGTGCAATCCTGTTGAACACCCAGAGCTCCTCAATGCTGCGTTAGCCAAGGTACAGGCTCATCAAATGCGTGCATCAGAGAATATTTTTGTAGCCCTGTCTTTTCTGCCACTAATTTTAAGGAACACAGTGCGGTTTCCTCTCCTGTGTTTCTCATATTTTGCTTAAAAATAAAATTTGAACCTAAATCAAACCAAACAGCTTCTTGCCCAAGGTGGTAAAAAAAAAAAAAAAAAAAAAAAAAAAGCAAAGCCTCTTCTATGGTGAACCCTTCAGCAAAAGGGAATATGAATCCCCCTGCGGTTGTGTTCCCCCAGCAGCATGCAAAAAAGCCCCCAAAAGCCAGTGCAAAATTTGCAGTGGGTCCTTCCTACCTCTGCAGATGACTTCTGGGAAACACATAAAACATCTACCAGAGCACAGTCTGATTTATACTTGGAGCAGGGCACCTTTAATGGCAGCAGGAGTGCGGGTGTAAATCTCCAGGCACGGAAAAATCAGACACGCAGCCCCAGCCCTCTGGATCCACTCTGCTCCGAATGCCACTGCATAAAAATGAGGCTTTATGGCAAAAAAAGAGGTACACGTCCTTCTGCCGGATAGGAGAGATTTCTAAGGGTGCAGTGCTATAAATAATGATTCAAGCCAGTTTGCACGTGTCTTGTGCAGCCCAGGATGAGACACTGAACAGGTATTGAGAACACCACAAAAATGACCAGGAGGATGGAGCCCCTCTGCTCTGCAGCCAGCCTGGCACAGCTGGGGCTGTTCAGCTGCACCAGAGAAGGCTCCAGGGACACCTGCGAGCCCCTGCCAGGGCCTGCAGGGGCTCCAGGAGAGCTGCCCAGGCACTGGGGACAAGGCCTGCAGGGCCAGCAGCCAGGC
Source organism: Motacilla alba alba (assembly GCF_015832195.1). Lineage (NCBI taxonomy): Eukaryota > Metazoa > Chordata > Aves > Passeriformes > Motacillidae > Motacilla > Motacilla alba. The sequence goes on along the minus strand of NC_052046.1, from coordinate 1,873,162 downwards.
AATGGCTTCCCAGGGCCAGAGGGCAGGCCCAGATGGGATATTGGGCAGGAATTGCTGGCTGGGAGGGTGGGCAGGCCCTGGCCCAGGGTGCCCAGAGCAGCTGTGGCTGTCCCTGCATCCCTGGCAGTGTCCAAGGCCAGGTTGGACAGGGCTTGGAGCAGCCTGGGACACTGGAAGGTGTCCCTGCCCATGGCAGGGGGTGGGACTGGATCAGCTTTAAGAGCCCCTTCCAACCCAAACCACTGTTTGATTCCATGGGGACCGAGTGGGTTGAACCAGAAGTGGAGGATGTCGTGCTCTCTCATCCATCACTGCTTCCCAAAACTGTAAGGCAGCCCTGTCCACAGGCAGAACCAGGCACAGGTTGTGTCACATGTCCCCCAGGATGTGCCCACCCCACCGCCATGCCACCCTACACACAGAGGGGGGATGCACCCCAAAGCTGCCTCCTCTCCCTGCCCTTTGCACAGGGGGATCATGGGGACAGCCCACATGTGGATGGGGACAATGCCACACTCACTCATCTGTCATGCAGGCAACATAACCCTAAGATCTTATGACCATCCTGACTCCAGAACAACATAAAAAAACCATGAATATCCTCAGGAGCAAACAAGGATGGGCAGTGAAGCTCATGGTTGCCTCCACAGTCCAGTTTAATAATTCTCACTATTGCCAGCTCCTGCTGTTCAGACAGTGTCTGCCCTGTCTGCAGAGCAGAAACACACCCCCAAGAACCCTGCTCGAGTCCTAAAAGACTTCTTTCTCCTTTGACCTTCACCAAGGGCAGACTGGACCTCTGCTCTTTAGGTGCATTTGAGTGTGAAGGCAGTGGAGGAAGACCCATGTGAGAACAAAGAGGAGACTGCTTCTGGAAACGCACGCTGAAATTCGAAAATGAAATAAACAGCCAGTCCTAAAAGAGAAAACTCCTGCCATAAAGTAGATTTTGAGGGGGGGTGGTGAAAGGAAAGAAATGGCTGTGCACTGCCCTGCTTTGCTAAACAGGCAGATGGGACCTGTATTTCTCTTCTGAAACTTTAATGGAAGGATATGATTCTGCTGCAAGCATATTTTATATGCCTGGCAATTAAAGAGGAAGGAAAGGGCATAATTTATAGAATTGTGAAACACAGAGGATAGCTTTCTGGCTGCAGCATTTCTTTATTTTCTTGTTACTCCTCTTATTCTTCCTTTTGCTCCTAGGCTCGTGAAAGGTGATAGATGGGCAGAGGTGGAGACAGAAATCTTCCTATTATATTCACAGGGCAGGTACTGAATCAGCAACCACAGTGGCTACATGAGTTGCACCTCCTCTGAACAAGCCAAAAAACAAGTGTTTCTGTGTGTCCTCATCCTTTCTACAGTGCTTTCCAGCTCCTACAGCTACCTCACCTCTCCGTAGTTAGCAGGCTTCAGTCTTTCAAAGAAGAAATTTGAGCCTTGCTTGGTTCTTGATGCAGATGGGAACAAGACATGGCCAAGGTCTTGCGCCATCTGATCCTCCAGATCCTGCATTTTTATGGATAACCTGCCAAACTCTGCCAAGGCCCTGGCACTTCCCATCCATCCCACCTCACAGGAAGCAATTCCCACCCACATTTGTCCAGAGAAACACCTTGTAGACAAAGACTTGGTGGCCAAGAAGGTGCCCAGAACTCAGAGGCACATCCTTGCACTGAAGATGGCCAGGCACACACTCAGCTGAATGAACAAAAGTGGTGCCCAGAGGTCAAGGGAACTGAATCTTCTGTTCCATTCACCACTTGTGAGACCACAGCTGGAGGACTGTGTCCACTTTGGAGTCTCCAGAGAGACACTGCCATTGTGGAGGCACCAAGATGGTCAGGGAGCTGGAGCACACGAGCTGAGAAGAGAGTTTTGTTCAGCCCAGAGAAGAGGGCATGAAGGAGGAATCTCATTTTTTTCATCTACCTACCTAGTGTAAATCTACAGAGAAGAAGGAGTCAGACAGTTCTCAGAGCACAAGAAGCCAGGGGAAGAAGTTTCAGGAAAGCAAGTTCATATCAGACATGAGAAAAACATTTCTTAGTAAGAGGGTGGTCAAGCCTTGAACCATGAAGCCCAAGTAATGCTGGGATTTGTATCCCCGGAGATGCTCAAAATTCAACAACACAAAGGCATGAGCCTGACTGAGAGGTGGAAGTTGGATCAGGAGTTTTCAAAGGCTCTTTCCACCAAAACCATTCCCTGACTCTGTGCTCCAGTTGTGCAGACAGGGAGCCAAGGCACAGAGCAGATGAAACAACACAACCACAGGTATGCAGGCAACCTGCACCTGAGGCCACATCTCCACAGAGCAACCTAAAGCCCTACCCTCAGTGCTTTTGAACATATTAAACCCATCACCACAGTCATGTCTGTATGTGCTGGGCTTTCTGGGGTCATCTGCTTCCCTGGTAGAAGGCTGAACTTCTCCTGCTGCAAAGTTCTTTGGATTTTAAGTATTTTTTTTTTCAACTTTGGGACCAATTCAGCAGCTCATCTTTCTGCTAAGACTGTCAGTGAAAGCGTGAACTGTATGGCTGTGATGTGGAACCATGCCCACCAAGACTTGGACCAGGACTGTGCAGCCCATCTCACAGCAGCCACCATGCAGCCCACACTTGGCAGAAGACTGAAGACAGTATCAGCCATGCCTGCATGACTCCTGGCACTGGGCCATTTCTCTCCAGCCCTCTGAGCAGCCACGATATAAATCTTTCTCTTCTTTCACTAGTCTTTGCCGTGACAACACAATCACTTGGCTGCCCATGCCAGCTCTCGTTGGGCGTTTGTCAGGGATGCGTCAGTGGAAAAATGAACTCTGCACCCTGGCGAGGAGGGGGAGCAGCTCCTCATGAAGCTAACCACTGCTGCCCTTTCTCAGCTCACACATTTGCTGCAGGAGGAGTGCAAGTCCTTGTGAAATCGCTGTGAATATTTACCTCCACCAGGAGCAAATCCATATTCCTCCCTCCCAGTGAATAAGCAGGAAGACCTTGCCCAGATAAATGCAGGGTGAGAGCTTGGCTTCCCCTCCAGCACCAGCACTCCCATGCCTAAATATCTCCATGAAATCTCTGTGTGTGTGCATGTGTACACATCCTTTGTTCAGAGCTGTATTTACTCTTTAGAAAGAAGACTGCTTGTCCCATTGAAGCCAGAAAGAAGGAAGAAATTCTTTACACTGAGGGTGGGCAGGCGTGGCACAGGTTTCCCCAGAGCAGCTGTGGCTGCCCCTGGATGCCTGAAAAAGCTCAAGGCCAAGTTGGACAGGGCTTGAAGCAAACTGGGATAGAGGAAGGTGTCCCTGACTATGGCAGGGGGTTGGACTAGATGAGCTTTAAAAGTCCATTTCAAACCAATCTGTGATTCTGTGATACGTCAGCTGAGTCCTCCTATTCACCCCAGGAATGCTGCAACTCCCGGCAAAACAGAGAAAAGCATTCCCTGAAGTTGTAAAACTCAGATTCTCTAGCAATTCTTACACATTACCTAAACATTTGTTGTTTTTTTGTTTTTTTTTTTTTCACTGTCTGAAACCTCTTTAATTGAATCACTCCTAACTCTGTGAATCGCAGAGTCTGGTCAGGGGATGCAGGACCCCACTGCGTGCCGGGCAGTGTGAGAACGTACAGCCCTACAGCCCCCTGCAGGGAGACCACAAGGCCAGCAGAGAAGCCAGTGGGGATGGACACGGTGTGGATTCAGCTCAGGAAGCTCACACAGTCACAAGGCCATGAGCACGGGAGGGTGGAGCCCTACTTGTGTCCAGAGAGAGGGAAGGGAGCCCATCCCCTGCTGAAAGCTGCGGGTGGACGTATTGCACTTGGCCAGCCAGAAGATTAAGGCAGGTCCCCTAATTGAACATTTCCCAATGGGAGGGAGATAAAAAAAAGCAATTTGAGAGGTGGAAAGAGCGCAGGTAAAACATCATCTGGAGAGAACGGGGTGGGCAGGAGAGGCTCCTCACAGAGAGGGGTGAGATGAAGGCTTGTGGGGCAGAGGAGGATGCTGGCTGCACCAGCCGCTGCGTGCTTCAAACACAGGGAGCAGATAACACATGGATTCATGGAGCAGGGTGGGAGGAGGTGAAGGAAGCAGGCAGGAGAGAAGATTACAGGAGCGCAGGGAACAACAAAGAGGAGGGAAACAGAGAAGGAAAAAATTATGCAGGGCCTTGAAGGTCAAAAGAGTCAACTTCAAAAGGATTCCTTAAAGACATAGAGCAAATGCCTTTATATTAAATTATTTAGTTTCCACAAAAATCCGAATAGTATATGGGGGGAGGGGTGGGGGGATTGCCTCCCAACACTCTGTTTGGCACAGAGGGAAGACAAAGTGGAAGGATGATAAGAGAAGTCTGGGGCTCTTTGTTTTTCTAATGGACAAGACGGGGCTGGAGTTGGCAAGACCCCCTTGCAAAGGATACAGAGTGAAGCGGAGGAGGCTTTTCAGGAGAAGAACGATGGGAGTGAGCACAACTTATTCTTTCTGGAACTGAAAAATGTTATAAATTGACTTGCTCAGCCTGAAACAAAATGTTTTCCTAAATTCCAGGCATCTTTTTAATCAAAAACACAGCAAATGTTGAGTTAAACAAATCATGCTGCCTGTGAGAGTCAAGACTTTCACTTTGTAGATGCTGAAATGAAACGCTTCCATTTTTTCACAATTCCACCATTAATCTGACAAAACTGACCCAGACGCAGAGCAGTTCTTTTGTCATCAAAACCTTCACTTTGTACTGAAACGTATTTAGCTGAATTATCTCTCCCCACTGTACTTAAGGAAGCTAAAGTGAAGTACAAAGCCAGAAGAGTCGGCTCCTCTATCCTGGGGCGTTCAACCCATCGGCAGAGTTAAAATCACTGACAAGCTATGGCAAGCTGATGTCAGTAAAATGGTACCCAACGGGAGGCTTGAAGCCAGCACAGTAAGCTCTACAATAAGTTCCAGTCCTTTAAACACCACGTTTAAGTAAAATATTACATCAGGTCACGTTTTAAAGCAGACAGAATAGGTGAGGAAATCACTGAGGACCCATGAGGATCCTCTTGGAGGAGAACAGAAATTATGCCTTTTTCATCTCCCTGCCCTAATCACCACCACTTTCCTACTGACTGCCTGTGCTTCCTTCCACTCCACACCACTTTTTCCACATGCCCATCCAGCAGTTGGATGGCAGCAGGGACTTGTGTCACTGAGGCAAGAACATGGTGCTGCTACACCAAGTATTTGCAGGGCCACCACAGGGCCCAACAAGGTGGCAACCACTCACATTGGAAAAGACACAGGAAGAAAGTGACTTGGTGAAGGCCATGAGGCAGGTCAGGAGAAGAGCCAAGAGTGGAAATCTTCTTGTCCTGTTTTTTCCCACCTGTATCCCAAGTGTTTAGTACTTTCTTCTGTTCAGCTTTGACCTTACGAGTTCCCTTAACCTTCTCCTGGCAGTTTCCTAATGGGCAAATAAATCTCTGGAGAGTATCTTAAATTCTTTTTTATCACAGACTGTATCAGTGTGATAATAAGATCAGCCTTCAGACTCCCCATTAAGTCACAGAAGGTGTGGTCATCAGTCATGCTTTTTCCAGACTTAATTGCCAGACAGACACTTAAAGTGGAAAGTCCACCTAATGAGCCCAATCATTAAAACATCCCTGGTTCCTATTTGAGATGGAAAATTATATTACTCTAATAAGGGGGTTGCATCTTTGCCCCCCTATTCAATCATGCAGCACAGGAAAGGTGAGACTTCTCTGCAAGTTTTCCTTGGATGTGTTTCATTTCAATACGGCCCCCTGCTTCAGGCAAGAAAAAGTAATAAAACTCTTCACAGAAGGAAAGCTGGGTGGTTGGAGAAGCTGCAGCAACCTAAAGGTGAGCAAAGGAGTCAGCACTGATGGGCGTCACCACCGACACCAGGGATGCTCCTGAGAGCTGCCCAGGTGGAGATGGTGGAAGAGCCACCACAGTGGCTGTGCCAAGGTGGAGAAGATGTGACATCTGTGGGGTGTGTTTCTGCAAAAGGCAATACGGGCATGCATCCAGTGGGCTCTTAACTGTGACACTTCTTTCCTAAACATTTTGAAAGAAATGGCTCCATTTGACAAAGGAACTGGTTGCGTTGGCCACCCTCAGGACCTGCACCATGTGGGAGAAGCAGCTGGGCAGCTGCCAGCAGGTTGGGAAACTGAGGTGGAGCAGCTCACCCATTCAAAAGCCCTCACATGGGACACCTCCAGCCAAAGTGCACAGAACAGGGATCAGGCTGCAAGTCCACTGCAAAGGGGTAATCCTCTCCTGCCCCATCCACTTCTGACAGAAATACTTTCCCACCTCTCCCTCTCCCACCCCTACTCATCTCAGAAAGCTTTGTCTAGGTAAGCGCTACCTGGGAGCTCAGCCTAGGTAAGACCAGCCCAATATATATTCCTGGTGGTCTTCAGCCATGCCAGACATGCTTGGTTAGAAGCCCATGGAGGTGCCCCACTTGGCTCTTTCCCACCCTGAAGCACCAGCGGCGAGAGCTGCTCCGCAGGGAATCCCAGCGGGAAGCCCGGGCAAGCCTCAGTTACATCCAGCGGCGGCTTTGCCAGGTGCTGGGAGCGCTGGTTCAGAGCGATCCCTAATAAAAACAAAAGAGGCACGGAAGGGCGTGTTCCTTTTGGGTAATAATACATCTTAGAACTGCACGGTGAGGCAAAGACAACGCCACACCCTAAGCCACCCCAAGGGTGTGGGCATTATACAATGATTCGCCCACGCCCAGGGCCTCCGACGACAATTCACATCCAGCGCCGCGCAAGGATCAGTAAATACAGTATCTCCAACCAGGAAACGACGGCTTTTTCCATGTGCATGGAGGAAAAAAAAACCCAATCCAAAGATGTGTCTTAACACGAACGCCACCCCAGGCAGATCCGCACCGCTGCTGCACACGGTATTCTCTGCCCTTCCCCTAGAACAGGCCAGCAAAGTCAGTGGCGCTCATATTTTGAGTTATATTAAGCATAAATTTTGGAGGTTTTTCATCATTTCCCTCCTAAAGAGAGAGGAAAAAAAAATCAACAACAAACAAACCAACAAACAGAGGCGATGGACCTATTTAAATGCATAATTACATTTTGATAACAACAAAGTCATGTGAGGCACTTAATAGATAATAAAACGACAAGATCTCATCACACCCAAGCTTATTTTCACAGCTGTAAATCTACTTCTGGTGAAGTTGCCGGGAAAAGATTTTACTATTGAGTAATAATGGAAACAAAATAGCACTTATTAAAGGGAAATGGGAGCAAGAACTCATCAGATGTTGAAAGACAACAGAGAAAATCAGTTTGTTATTAGGAGACAAGAGAAATAACACTGTTCTGTTGGTCTGAGATATCGGCAGCGAGATGTGTTGGTTATTAACAGAGATCCCACTTTTTGTTTTTTTTCCTCTAAACCACAGTGCATTTGCTGTGATGCTCACGAAAACAGCAATTAAAGATGCAGCTCTGGGGTTGCACCTCCAGGAAAAGCAAAAAAAGCAGCAAAATGAAAGTGTCTCCAGACCTACGCCTAATAATTTCTGAAGACAGGAAATTCAAGTTGTTTTTCCAACATAAGTTATGTTTCCCAACATGAATCCACCTGATCATTAAAAAAAAAAAAAAAAAAAAAAACAGAAAAAAGATTGTAAAAAAATTATTGTAATAAATCTAAATAAATCTACTTTCTGAGTGATCCCAGGAAAAAGGCAGTGGCTTTGAGTGCATAGGAAGGATGGAGCTAGTAGAGTTACTGTGTACCTGCCTAAAAAGGGAGGCTCAAAGGCTTCCTGGGGCCAGGTGGTGCTCCCAGGGAGGAATGGTTGTTGCAATATTAATGAGGGAGAAGATGGGACCACCAGGGACAAATGAAATATATATTCCTGGCTGGCACAGCAGACACAGTTCGGGTAGCTCAGGAACAAGGAGGTCATGCTGGACGTGGCTACTTGCCCTCAGGGCAGCCAACTGGGGCAGATCAGGAGATGTTTGTACAGATAATAAAACTCCTGCTCCAATTTCTGAATCCTGAGAGGGGGCTGGAGAAAAGATGGATTTTAATTCTCCAGCTGCAGCATTGAATAACAGGAGTGAGGCATAGCCCTACCGGTGCACATACAAACAAAGAAATAAAAATATCCAATATTATTGTTTACTGATGGTGGCTCGGAGCATGTTCAGATCTGACTAAGTTTCTGCTGGGCAAGATTTTATTATCATTATTATTATTATTATTACTACTACTATGACAATTACTGTTATTATTAATCTTGCTATTAATTGCAGTCACCATTTAAACTGCACCAGTGTCTTACAGCTACAAGTTGGATGCCCACTCCCTTAAAGGCACTGTGTGAGACCAAGGAAGGAATAATCCGTTCCTAAATGCCTGTGGTCCAAAGAAACAGTGGAAGAAAAAAAGAGGTTGCCTGTTTTGTGCAGAAGAGGAACAGAGAGACTTGATGATTTGCAAAGGCCATGGATGAAGCCCTCGGCAGAGCCAAAATTTGATGTTAGCTTTTACAAATCCCAACTCAGCCCTCTGTCTAGACTGTCAGCCTGAACTAGTTCTCATCCAAGGCTCAGCTTTATTCAAGGATAGAGGTGGCCTAAAGCTCAGAGGGGCTTCAGGTCAGGCCCATCCCATGGGTTCTGATGGGGACAAAGTTTTCTTAGCAGGGGTGCTGTTACAGGACAAGGGATAAACTGAAGAGGAGATTTGGATTAAGTATGAGGAAGTTTTTCATAACGAGGATGGTGACACCCTGGCACAGGTTGCCCAGAGCAGCTGTGGCTGCCACTGGATCCCTGGCAGTGTCCCAGGACAGGCTGGATGGGGCTTGGAGCAACCTGGGATAGTGAAAGGTGCCCCTGCCCATGGCAGGGTCTTTAAGGTTCTCCCAACCCAAACCACTGAGTGAATCCCATATGCCAGGTGGCTGCCATGTGCTGAACCTCAAGCCCACACCCCGTGGCTGGTGGCACCAGCCCAGCAGCCAGGTGGCTCAGCCCATCGCTGGCAGTGCTTTGGCACCTGGCAAAGCCAGAGGAGGTTCGAGAGCACCAGGACAGAGTAAATCACCCAAAGGGAGCCGGGACTGGCAAGGTTTGTGCTGGTGGCATCGCTCAGCACCTCCACAGCTCAGCTGGGATTTTCACTGGGTGAAACCAAAATGGTGTGGGCATGAAAGAAGAGCGAGATTCCAGGGAAAAAAAGGGATAATCAGGGAAGCTGGGAGTGACAGCTTGTCCCATCTTCCACCCAGCAGGTTGCGGTGGAAAGGGCAGGACAGGGAGGGTTTTGCACGTAAGTAGGGATACTCAAAAAAAAAAATTACCAACAAAGTGAGGCTTTAAAAAATATAAACTGTTTTGGGGAACAAACACAAATGGCATGCAAGCTAAAAATAAGCAGCAGAAAGTGAAAAAAGGGACTAAAGGAGCCCAAAAGAAATAGTGAACAGCAAATTGCAGGGAATTGTTCGGCAAACAATAAAATGCTCCTCGCCATCTCCCTGCAAAAGGCAGATGGTACTGGGAGAAAGCAACCCCCGACAAATGATAGCTGCAAAAGGGGTGAAGGAGGAGGGGGAGAAAATTTCAGACCTGGCAGATTTGTTAAGTGGTAATTTTCCCTCTGTCTGTGCAGAAGACAAAGGGGAGGGAAAGCTCCCCAAGACAGGGATTGTATTTCACTCCGCGGTTGAGAAGGCTTTCGAGTGTCTGCAGATAGCGGCAAGAAATGGTCCTAAAAAGATTAGAGCTCTTAAGGTAGGGCAAAATACTATATCCAGACAACACACTCGAGTTTTAATGACAGTGGGGAGAGAATTGAGTGAACCATTGTCTGCTGCCTCTAGGAAACCAAAAACTTAATTTGAAACAGCACAGGCTCGAGCTGGACTTTTCTCACAGAAAGGCTTTACTCCTGCCCTTTAAGCATCACTTTGTATCCTTGACACATATTTTTCATTCATCTTTTTCCCACAGCCAACACAAGCTTAAGACGGGCCTTCTGTGTTTTCAGAGTGATTTGGGTGGCTTGGCTTTGGGCATCTCCCTGTCTCGAATGCACCTCTTCTGCCTGTATCCCTCTTGCCAGGCCATTAACCATGTTTATGGATACCCACCTGACAGATGAAGGAGGAAAGTGACTTCCCAGAGATGCATAGGGAATGTGCTGGAAAAGAAATTCACCCTGGGTTTTCCCAAATCTCAATCTCCAGACTATCCCCGGCCCTTCCTACCCCTAATTCCACAACGGGCTTGCTAAGTGGGTGCAAACCAGCAGAGCTTCCATACAACCCATTTTACACTGGGACCAAGACCAACCATCACATCCAGCCTTAAATCACAGAATTGCAGAATCATTTAGGTTGGAAAAGGCCTTTAAGATCATCAGGTCTAAGTGCTAACCCAGTGTGGCCAAGACCACCCCTGCATTTTGTCTGGATTGGGATTTTTGTGCCTCCCTTAAAAATGAGGCTGATTGCTATGACCCCACAGTAGCCAATACGCTCCTTGGGAGTTACCAGGACTCCCCTGGCACTGCCTGGCTGGGAACAAGGACAAAGCAGGGCATTACTCTGCTGCCAGCCTCATGACTGCAAATTCCAGGGCACGGTGTGCGCCGCTGTCATCCCCACCGGCACCATCTCCAGCAGGTGACACTGAGGTGGCTCTGCCATCCCCCATCTCAACTCCAGCATCCCCCAGCCAGAGGCTTTCGCTGCAGGGACCCCCCTGACCTTGCCCGGGGCTCTGTTGCTAAGAATAAAACACAGAGGGCTGTGCTGTGCTGGCGCGCGGTGGGATAATTGCAGGGAAGCGGCTGCCGTAGCCCAGCGACCGCAGTAATTGGGCACGGGCCATCCTGCAGCCAGGTTTCCCGTGCTATTATCCCCTTATTAATAGAAACCAAATCTACCTTTGCAGAGGCAGCACTGCGAGCCTGGAATTATGCGGTGTGGGGCTGCAGGGAGGCATCCGCGGCGTCTCTGCAACAGCCTCAGCCCTCTGCCACCCAAGGGGTGGGTCCTGGCAGGACCCACAGGATGCTCCCGCCCAAGTCGTGGCAAAATCCCAGCCACAGAGACCCAAGGTCCCCTGTGGTCATTGGAAAGGTGAATGTTAGGCTCAGCCACATGACGGTTGCCCTCACGGAGGCAGGCGAGTGAGATTTGTTCTATTAACTAATTAATCCCAGCAGCATCCCTCCAAGGTATGGCAGGGAGTATTAATTTCATCGCCCAAGGAGGAAAGCTGAAGGTCAAAAAGGCTTGAATTTCTCCTTGCCCACCTGGATGGGGTACAGTGGGGGTCACAAGCTGAGCGTTCATGGATTCAGGGCTGGAAAATAATGCACAGCACCTCAGCTGGGATGGTCCTGCCAGGGTACCACAGGATGTTAAGTGTAAAAGAGGCAGAAGTGACAGCATCATTTTAAGGAGAATCAACCCACATCGCCAGGGCTCTCTTTGCTGGAATGCCTGAAAGAAAAGTGCTGATTTCTGAGACACCCAAGGACAAGGTGGAAGTCTCTGCAGGGGTTTCCTGGACTTCCATGTCAATGTGACCATGTGGCTTTCCATGGCGAGAACTAACACAGGTACTTCTCCCCATCCCTGTCCTATTCCAGGCTAACTTCCTCTATGAAGCTCAGCTTGGAAACAGTCCTGAATAAAATGTGCTCCCGATCATGACATTTTCCCTGCCCAGAAAGCAGGAAGCCAAGGTGTGAGTCAGGATTAAAGCTGGAAAGTAGATTAAATGCCTCCATCCAAAATGCAATCAACAATGAATAGAGTAAGGTTTGGCACATTTATTTTTTTCATGGAAGTTTATTAAGGTCTTCAGGGCCATCTGAATTTTATCTCACATCTGAGATTTGCTTTGAAACTTATAAAGTGGAGGTCTGGAGCACGAGTCCCATGAGAAGCAGATGAGGGAGCTGGAAAGGGTCTAAGCCTGGAGAAAAGGAGGCTCAGGGGGGACCCTGTGGCTCTGCACAGCTCCTGACAGGAGGGAAGTACTGCCCAGTCATTACAGGGGCTGCCCAGGACAGTGATGGTGTCTCCATTCCTGGAGGGATTTAAGAGCTGTGTGGATGTGGCACTTGGGGACATGGGCTAGTGGTGGCCTTGGCTGTGCTGGGGGCATGGTTGGACTTGATGGTCTTGGAGGGCTTTTCCAACTTCTGTGACTCCCCAGTGAGGCTCACTTCTGTCTCCCCCAGTTTCCACGGCAGGGAAAGCCCAGTAGATGATCTCTTACAGAACAATCTTAACCACGAATGCCAATAAACTCAAGACTGACACAAGGAATTATCAACCCTGAGTATTTCCATGCTTCCCTCCTTCTCTCCACCTCTTCTTCACCCAGCTTTTAGCATTTCTCATTTCAGCAATTAATCCCAGCCTTTCTGAAAAGGCTGAATCCTATGAGCTTGGAATCATGTCCACACAGAGCCAAATCAGTACAGATGTGCCAGACAGCAATGCAGTGGGTTTTTCCTTCCCCTGAAACTCGAGACTGCTTCTGCTCAGTGCTGTGGTGTTCTGCAGACTGGGGATGTCAGGAGCCTTCCCCACACGGCAAGATAGTCACCCTGGGAAGATTAAAGCAGAGAGAGAAGACCTGGGTTGCCTTCTGCATTTTTCAGCCTCTCTCCATCCCTTTGTGAAAGGCTGGTGCTGTTAAGCAACTATGTAAGAGATGTGAAGAGTCAGGGGAAATAAATAATACATGGATGTTGAAGTGTGTTGCCAAGGCCACCTCCAGGATGGATCTGTACCCTCTGGACAGCTGCCTGCTCCTGCCCTGGAGAAATGTCACTGGGAGTGAAATGGAGCTCCTAGGCAAGACGTTGTTCCAGAGTGATGCATCAGAAAACCTTGCGGGTGACAGAAACTGTAATTGCTGTGCTTAAACTTCACTGGCCCGTTCCACCTCTGTGAAACCCAGCTTTGCTGCTGATTTCAGCAGAAGAGGGAAAGATGTGCCCCTACCAGGGCAGCTGGTAGGGATACCTCTCCCCAAAGCCTGAGCAGAGGGCTCCTTGTACCCCTGGGGCCTCGTGGATGTTCTGGTTTCCATGGGGACCTGAACAACATTCTCCTTCCTCCCCAGCAGCAGCCCAAACCAGGTGCAGAGAGCCAGCAGCCTGAAAAAAAATGGATTTTACCCAGTGTCTTCTTGGGGTTCAGGGCAGCAGTGTCTTGTGTGCAGAGGCTGCAGAGACCCCAAGGGAGCTACACTGCAGCCCACCACCCCATCCCCAAGTCCTTGCTTCAACAGCAGCTTGGCCACATCTGCCTCTATTTTTCATTGCAAGAGCTCTATGGCTCTGTAGGAGTAAGAGACAACATATCTGACACTCCAACTACATAACTGGAATGCAAAATAGAAGGTACATGGTGTGGCTGGATGTAGCCAAGACCATGATGTGAGATGCCCTGAGTCATAACACAGAGAGCTGGCTGTGCCAGCAGCCCACTGAAAGGGACCCTGTCCCCATTCTGTCCTTTCCATGGGTTGGGAGGTGAGGCATCACCCTTGGAGCAGGATGCCTGACCCTCAGCAGTGACACAGAAGCAGCCAGCCCCGATGCACATGGACACCAGGAGGTGCTGGGAGGTGATGGTGAGCAGTGCCAGCTTGGGTGGCACTTCCAACTTTGGGGTGCCAGCTTCCAACCTTGCTGTGATGGAGAAGTCCAGGCACACCCCTGCCTCTCTGCTGCTGCCTGGAAAAAGCCAAAATACCCCCAGCAAAGCACTCTGCAACCCACTAACTCTGCTCTCCTGTGCCTGCTGCAGAGGGCAGCTGGAGGGGCTCGGGAGACACAGCACAGAGGGATGCTGCAGGCACTCCTAAAATAAGGTGCACACAGGTAGTCTAATGTCTCTGCAAACTCCTCCCCTGCCCCCAACACACGTCTGCCAAGATCAGAACTGTCTGCAAAGACTGAGGATGTTTTTTGAGAAATATTAGCTGTAGCTGTTTGCATGCATTCACCTTACAAAGCGACCGGGAGAAGAGGGGGGGAAATATTCTTCCTGTTTAGCACAAAAATATAGGCAACAATTATGAGGCAATAATTGATTCATCCGATAGTTTATTAACTGGAGTTGGGGTGTGCAAGTGACAGGCTCTGCAGCCAGCCTTTCATGTGACACGTTATTAAAGGCTCTTTTTCAGGCTCCGAAAGGCAGTGGCTGGAAGATCAAAGGTCAGACATTTCAAGAAGTAAATTGGTTTAATGTGGCTGCAGATAGCCTCACAAAAACCTAATAAATATGCAGTGAAATGTAAGGAGAGAAAATTGTGGACAAGAGAGACAATTACTTTGAAACCAGGATAAGAGTAGCACAGGCTCAAATTAATCAGTGTTCAGGCTTCTTCTCTCTGTCTCAGGATTTAGTATTCAGAGCAGGAGCCCAGCTGATGGTGGGATGTGAGCAGGGAGCATTGGTACCGAACACCAGAGCCTGCTGGGGGAGGATTCTCAACTCCAATCCGCAGCTGGGATGGTGCTGAGAACCACCTTGGTTTTCCAGGTACACCTGAGACCCACAGCAAAGGATGCTCGTGAGCACCACAGCACTCTGTGGTGGCTGGTGAGCAGATTAGCAGTCCCTGGCTGAAAATGCCCCTAAGAGGACAGGGTGGCACAGCTGTGGATGTTCAGCTTGGACAAGAGAAGGCTCCAGGGACACCTGCGAGCCCCTGCCAGGGCCTGCAGGGGCTCCAGGAGAGCTGCCCAGGCACTGGGGACAAGGCATGCAGGGCCAGCAGCCAGGCAATGGCTTCCCAGGGCCAGAGGGCAGGCCCAGATGGGATATTGGGCAGGAATTGCTGGCTGGGAGGGTGGGCAGGCCCTGGCCTAGGGTGCCCAGAGCAGCTGTGGCTGTCCCTGCATCCCTGGGAGTGCCAGGCTGGATGAGGCTTGGAGCAGCCTGGGATAATGGAAGCTGCCTGTGCTCCTGTCCTGGGGGAGGTTGGAACTAGGTAATTTTGAAGGTCCCTTCCAAACAACTATCCTGTGTTTGTATGATTTCGTTTTACGGCCCTGTGGGGAGCCCTTGGTGTGCCCAAGTTGGTTCATGGCAGCACTGGAACATCAGCTCACAGCCCAAACCCCATTGTCCATGAGTAAAAAATGAACACGGAAGGGCTTAATTTCAAAAAGTGATGCTTTAAGTTCATCTCATTTTTTGCTTGATCTTGTGATGCTTTCAGAAATTTGTGTCATTTATTCTTAAACCCCAGATAGTGATATCTGAATTATCTGGGGGTTTGTGTTTGGATTTCTTGAAATGCTTTAACTCTAACAACCTCTAAACACTCACAGCACAGGATTTCTCCACTAAAAAGTCACAGGTTCGCTGCTTTTAATTACAGGTGAGAAAACTCCCACTCCAGCTCTTTAATCTGGAGAGGAACTTCCTGCATGAAAACAAAGCATGACATTCCCAGCACAAAACAAAGTATGATATTCCCATCCCAGACAAGCAGATGAGGGTACAACCTCTTTGTATTCCCTCTGCAGCTGAGTCACTGTGATCCATCACGGTTTACTACAGCCCCAGCAGACAGACGGACAGGGATTGAGCAGCAGGGCTGGTCTGTGATTCAGCAGTGCCAAGCCGTGCCTGCTCACCCTCACAGGGGCTTTCTGCAAGCACCTAAAGGTTGGGACTCAAGGGCTAAACCACTCAGTAGAATCACAGAATCATTCAGGCTGGAAAATCCTGCTGAGTCCAACCATTCATCCTCCCAGCACTGCCCAGCCCAACACTGACCCACGTCCCCACGTGCCACAGCCACGCAGCTTTTAAATCCTCTCCAGGGATGAGGATGCCACTACTGCCCTGGGCAGCTGTGCCAATCCATGACCACCCACTCTGTGAAGAAGATTTCCCAATATCCAACCTGAGTCTGCCCTGGCCCAGCCTGAGGCCGCTCCCTCTCCTCCTGTCCCTGTTCCCTGGGAGCAGAGCCCGACTCCCCCCCGGCTGTCCCCTCCTGGCAGGAGCTGTGCAGAGCCACAAGGTCCCCCCTGAGCCTCCTTTGCTCCAGGCTGAGCTCCTTCCCAGCTCCCTCAGCTGCTCCTCATCAGCCTTGTGCTCCAGACACTGCCTGACCCCCACTGCCCTTCCTGGGACATGGGCCTGCCTCATCAGCCATGTTCTCCACACCTGGACCACGGATGAAGGGGATCCCTCTGCCCACCACATCCCCCCTTCATGGCTGTACCACTCTGCCCAGAATGCAGCTGCACCCAGGACAGCACCCACACCTTCCTGGTGAGGAAACCTCGTGAGAGGCCTTGGGGGTGAAGCAGAGAGGGACAGCTGGTGCCACCTGTGTCCCGCTGGCCAAGGGACAGCTCAAAGAGAACCCACCCTTCACGGGTCAGCAACAAGGAGAACGGATGGGACATGGACCTCTGCATCTGCAGCCCACACAGGCAGCTCTTGCCCTGAGTTATCTGCGTGTGTATTGCTCTGCCATAAATCAGGAGCCCTGACACTGTAATTTGTATCTGGGGAACCTGGAGCAATTACAAAATCAGCCCAAACACCATTTGTTTCACAAGATTTTGCCCTTAGTTAGCACTGTCGTTCTGCTTTAATTGCACTGTAATTAATTGCAACAAAACTGTTTGGAAAGTGCATGTGCACAGTGGAAAGGCTGGAATATTGCAACCTGACTCCTCTGTTGCAGCCACAAGCATGAAATCTGTCATCCTCTTTCCATACAAAACTTAGCATCCACTTTACCACCTTGTAGCCAGGGGATCTCCAAGACCTCACAAAGCCAGACCAAGACTCATGGAATGCAACTACTGGCTTACTTTACATCCAGGGAAATAAAGGCTCAGAGGAGTTAATCTCTTTAATTTCTCTTCAGACGTGACTAAGAGGGTATAAATTGCCCAAAGTAAGCCAGGCCCTGTCCAGGAAGTAAATCACAGCCCTGCAACACTCAGAGGTTCTCATGTTCCCTTGCAGCTCCTAAAGCCACCCAGTGCCTTGAAGAGGCTGGGATCTGCCTCCTGTCCACGGAAGAGGTTGTTGCCTCATCCATGAATTCAACATGAAGTAAAAGATCTCCCTAAAGACAGACAGCAATGAGAGTTGGCAGTGATGACGTCCCATCCCTGGAAGTGTCCAAGGCCACACTGGACAGGGCTTGGAGCAACCTAAGGTAGTGGAAGGTGTCCCTGCCCACTTCAGGTGTATGGAATAGATGATCTTTAAAGTCACTTCCCACCCAAATCATTCTGCAACAAAGGAAAGCAATTCTGATCCATTCCTTTCACAGTCCATTCCTCTTAGCATCCAGCTGTGGCACGGAGGTACTAATCCCAGCTGAGGTGGGCTTCCAGAGCCCCCTCCCAGCTGGCACTCCCTCCCTCAGCACAGACTGCAGCAGCAGCCATAATGTAATTGCTGGGCAGCCACTTAGAAATGAGAATCCACCAAATCCACCCACAGCTGCCTTGAGTCTCATCCCCTGAATGATTATTTCTGTGGAGGGAAGGCAGCTGCAGCAGGAGTCTGCATCCCTGCAAGGCTGGGGAGAAGATCTGGAGGGACACTGGAGACAGGAGGCAGGGATGAGCTGATGTGGCTCATCCCCTCTGACACGCCCTCAGTGAGAGGCCAGGACAGTGACTTGCTGCTAAGGCAAGAGGGGACATCTCCCATTTTGAAATTGCCCAACATCCGTAACAAAAAACTCTTGGAGTTTTTTTTAAGCTAAACAGACTTGCAGAAAAACATATGGTCTTGCTTTTCTTCCCTCTTGGCTGTTTTCCTTTTCCTTCTCTTCTCTTCTCTTCTCTTCTCTTCTCTTCTCTTCTCTTCTCTTCTCTTCTCTTCTCTTCTCTTCTCTTCTCTTCTCTTCTCTTCTCTTCTCTTCTCTTCTCTTCTCTTCTCTTCTCTTCTCTTCTCTTCTCTTCTCTTCTCTTCTCTCTTCTCTTCTCTTCTCTTCTCTTCTCTTCTCCTCTCCTCTCCTCTCCTCTCCTCTTCCTCTTCCTCTTCCTCTTCCTCTTCCTCTTCCTCTTCCCTCCCAGAGCCACATGGTGGAGAAAGGGCCCAAATTTTGCATGAAGGCAGCAGTGTCAGCATAGGGGCCTGTGGATCCACCTCTTCAGCCACCCACCTGGCACTGTGGTGTAGCACATAAAGAAATTCCATGGCAGAGGTGAGGATGCACCTGCTTGGAGGAGCTCATGGCAACAGGAGTCAGACAGGGACCGGGCAGGCAGCAGCAGGGGATCTGAAGGCAGCGGCAAAATGATTGGTATTATCCCAGCAGCAGTAGCTCTGGAAGATCCAGCTGATCTAGGAGACCTCCCAGGCACATGCCTAGAGAGCCTGGGGTTTGGCTGAGGATCTGCTCCATCAGCTTCAACTCACCTTGGCAAAAGGTGCCCAGATACCATGGTGACGGGCTCGGCAGGGATAAACACTGAACATGGGTGTGGGTTGTTTGCATAGTTAGGAAGCTGGCTGGTCTCCATCCCTCCACCCTGCCTCCTCCCAGCAGTGCCAGGACCTCAATCCAAAGTGGTCTCCTTCCTCCTCCTGGGCTGGCTCATCCGCAGGCAACACGGAGGCACTTCCCAAACTGGTTTCCTGCTAGGCAGGGCAGGGTGGGGGACAGCAGTGCCGGGCTGCTGCCTCTGCCTGGGAGGTGGAAGTCATTTGATGGTCCCCACATCTGCCTGAACCCACATGGAGACAGCACAGAGATTTCATGGTGTGGACATTCCCTCCTCCTCCTCTTCTGCAGCTGCCAAGGACACCAAGTCCCTCGCAAAACCAACAGCTGGGATATGGTAGCCTTTTGCCCACCTCAAAAAAAACCACTCAGGACCAGCACCTACCCATGCCTCAGGTGCAAGGGCATCTTTTTGAGGAACAGGGAAGAAGGCAATCCAAGAGTAAAGAGAAATAAATCTATAATTAAGGCAAGCTGCTCACGCGAGCGATACTTGAGACTTATGCAGACCTGTGAGCAAAGTTGCCATCAGGCACGCAGCTCCTCTCAGGCTTCCAGTAAGGAATAAAAAATCTCTGACTAATATAAAGAGGCCTCCAAATCATTCTTGGCAGAAGCATCCCAGCCTCAGATCCCCTCCCTCTATTCATCACTTAAGCTTTCTCAGGCAAAGGAAAATAAACCGTGCAGCTACCTCACTGACCTGACCCGCAGCAGGGTGCAGCTGGGTGCTGGCTGCCCCTTTCTCCAACGTTAAATGACAATGTAATAGCATACATGTACATTATGTTAATTTTTATATTGTATGTAAATTTATAATAGGTATTTTACACAAAAAGATACATTATACAGGTGTATATATTTATAAATATACTAATTTTTATATTGTATGTAAATTTATAATAGCTATTACACACAAAAAAGATACATTGTACAGGTGTATATATTTATAAATATATATTGTGTTTATATAATATATATATATTAAAAAAATACAAATATTAAGGGGAATAATGACACGCAGATGAGACCCAACTTGATTCCATATTGCCATCTCCATCCTGCCAGGAAGGCAGGGGCACTGGCAGGGGCAGGGATCGTCCACACACTCAATTTATCATCCACACACTCAATATTATCATGTTTCTCTGTGGCCTGAGATCCTTCACCTTTTCTAATTTCTTGCAAGTGTATAGAAGCATTCCACCAGGGACACTTAATGGGAAAAAAGACCAGGACTATGAACCGGGCAGGGAAGACTCCAGTTTTGAAACTATTTTAATAACTTGTTATTTAATTAAGAGCAATAGCTCTGAAATTATGTCAGTGAAACTTGCTACTTATTTATTAATTAGAGGAGGAATTTCAAAGGAGGCTACGGGAGTTAGGTGCTGGACAGCCCCGGGCTTGCTGGAAAATCCCAGGTTTCTCCAGCTAATGCTCAAACACGCTGGGTCTGACTCCTCACTGCCTGGCACCTGAAGTAAACAGTGCCAAGCAGAGGCAAAAAGTGAGCGTTAAACGCTGCCTGTTCCGGATCAGGGGTTTGGAAAGTCCTTGCTGCAGAGGGGAGTGATGGAAGGCACTGGAAGACCAGGCAGAGACCACAGAGCACCTCCTTTACCTTCCCAGAAGTCTTGCTGGGCTGTCCTGGTGTGGATACATCGGGATATGTGCTGAGAAGCCTGTAAAAGGTTTCTTCTCTGACGCTGGGTGCTAGAGATGCTGAAGGCACAAAGGGTTGGCCATGCCCATGGTATCACTCCCTGCAAACAGCTCTCGGAGAGACCCAGCAACGTCAAAATCCTTCCGGGAGGAGAAACCCCTCTCTGATTCCACTTCCACCAAGCAGAGGAAAGGAAAAAGTCCAACTCATTCCCCCAAATGTTGCACCTGAGTGAACTGGAGGGGGTTTCACATCCCCTCTCTGGGGGCAGAAGAAGCTGTCCCGTCCACCCAGCGCGCTCTGGGAAGCAGCGCCGGGATGGCCGAGCGCCGGTTCCTCCTCCGCTGAGCACATTCCTCCCCTCCTGTTTTCATTCAGCCCAACCTTAAACAAAACCACCACTGTTGTTTTTATCCACGGTGCGGATCTGGGAATTGCCTTCGTGGGGTCAGGGGAGCTGGAGAGGGGATTTGTGCTGCTGAAACTGAGTTTGATCTCCAGAAGGAGCTGTTAAAAATGTAAGCGCTTAGCAAGGTATAGCACGCTGCCCTGCTGCATCCCGCTTGCCAGTGAAGAAGCAAAAAGTTCCCCGGATCAACTGAGATTTACACCCAAGCTCCAGATATGGGGTCTCCAGAAAAAGGAGCTGTGGGTTCCCCATGCAAGCCCCACTTGCAGCATGGGCAGTGTGGAGCAGGTCAGTGTTGAGCTGGGCTTAACCTTGCACCAAGCATCAACCTCGTCCAGACCATGCTTCCCAGCATGTCTTTAATCACAATTTTTCTGCCAGCATTAAATCTTCCAAGACATTTTAACTATTCAAGACAAGAATGGGATTTTTTTCTTGCAAGTTTTCGCGAAGAAACAGAAACTCCTTCAACACAAATACTAACAAACAAGTATTAAAAATATATATATAAGAGAATATTATCTTGTATAATTACAGATGTATATTTCTATCTGTTACGTATTTCCATCTACTGAAATATTTATATTAATATATATTCCTATTCTACTCTATTCTGTTCTATTCTAATTTTAAATATTAATCAACTGCCTCATGAGATCTCTTCTGCCTACACAGCTGGACATACTGACAGATCTGTTTTTGCACAGGTATTTCCTATCTAAAGCAAATAAACACATAAGTAAGCTAGACTTCGGAAAAAAAAAAAAAGCCCAAGCCCCGCGAATTGAGAGGTAGTATCGTACAGGTGTTGATGTACAGCCAAAATCTCCAAGCTTGGTAAAGATTCAAGATACCAAGGAAGGAAATCAGACAGAGATTCACAGGTTTGAGTTCACACAGCAATTAAGAACGCATGTAAACGGCGATAGAGTAGTACAGAGGATCGCTAGGACGCCAAAGATTTCCAACACGAGCACGACTAGCCTCCGAGCAATAAATTCAAGCGCCTTCCCCTCCCCTCAATATCCTGCAAACCCCCTAAAAGCTGTGGAGAAGGGCGGGGGAGGGTTTAAAAACTAAAAAAAAAAAATCACCTATTTCAGAAGCCAAAAAGACAGCATCCGACCCACCTTCCCTCTCCAGGTGCCGACCCTCGTCCGCCCCTCGGCTGCCGTGGCTGCGCGGGGAATCCGGCAGCGTCGCTCCCCGGGTGTCTGCAGCCAAGCAGAGATTGTCATTGATTTGTGTGCAGAAAGTTAAGCCTTTCTAGGAGCGGTTGGGAGAATTCACTCCCACCACTCCCTCTAAACCAAAAGTATTTGGCACCAAGCCCTCCTCGTCCACCTGTACTATTAAGGTCTAAACAACACACGGGACACAGACTGATATTTACCGGATCTGTTCAAGTTTCCTTTTTTAAACCAGCACAAAAAGTTCTTCAGAAAGAAAAACTTGGGGGTTTGCTGTGGTTTTTATTTTATTTTATTTTTTTAAGATTTTTTTTTCCCCTCATTTTTCTTAAAGCAGATTTATCTCATTCTTTTTGTTCTCTGCTCTGTGAGACAATCCCCTCCCTGGTCTAACTGGTGACCCCCAACTTGCCCCCACAGAGGTCACTCTGTGGTTGACTCTCCCGTGATCTGCTCCACTTCCCCTGCAAACTGCACCCATCTGGTAAATGTGGGGAGAGGGGTGAAAACCACCTCCTTTGAAAAAATAACTGGCCGTAATTCAGTTAAAAAAAATCAGGTTGGCACATGAATGACCCAAACAAGCAAGAAGATGGAGGCAAAATATCTTCAGACAGGGAGGCTGGTTACTCAAGCCCCCAGTCACTGAGCTGTCCTGGTGACAAAAAGCCAACCCAGGTGTCCAACCCAAGGAATCAGTGTCTGGAAAACCCTCCCAAGTGCCCAGCGTGAGGCTTCCAAGCCCCACCCCCAGCACTGGGGTTTGGAAGCCAACTCCTGGCCACCTCAGCTGCACCAGACGGCCAGCAATCCCATCCTGCAAGCACCTCCTGTGGCTCCTGGCCACAAGGATGTTCCCAGGAGGATTCACCCCTCAGGAGCTCATCTCGGCAGCCATGAGCAGCCTGTCCTGGCTAAACCCAGCTTGCCAGTGTGCACACAACCCCAAAGGGTTGGCCATTGTGCTCAGTGATAAAGAACTGGGCTCCCTCCTCTTCTCCTCGCAGGGTGCCCCAGGGAACAGCTAGTTCTTGAGTTTCTGCCCCAAATTAAGCAGTCACACTGAATAAAACACTGCATTTCATAAAATGCTAGTTACTTTCTGGCACAGGCATAGTAACAACAAGGAAATAGATGGTTTTTGTTAATACAATAAATTCGATGAGAGCAGCTGGACACCGAGTTCCATTTTAAATGCTTTTCTGATGCTTTTCCTCTAAAGAGGCACATTTAAAAAAAAAAAACCAAATCACAACCAAAACTGTTTATACAAGGGAAATCTTTCTGAAGCACAAGGCAAAATCAAGTGTAAGATAGCCTGGGGCAACCTGGCACTCCCAGACAGGGCTTGGAAGAGCTCCGTGCTCAGCGCACGGTTACTTTTGAAACTTTTATTGCACGCTTTCTCAGTCTGTAGGGAAAAAAACATTAATGCTGTTTCCATCCCCACACCCAAAGCACTATCTGCAGCTCCTCTGACTACTGGGTTTCTAAGGAGTGTCTGGGTAAATCAGTACACGAAGTCGGAGTGAACAACGTGTCTGGCCCCAGATAAGGGCAGAGCAAAACTTGGGCAGCATCCAGTGGCTGTCAAAGTCGGCATGGAGAGAGGAACACCAATTGCCACCCACTGCTTTTCCTGGTACTCCCGTAGCTGGCATCCCCTGTGGGATGGGAGCACCCGTGCAACCACCCACCCAAGCTCCTCAAGCACAAAACCATGCAACTCTTCACTTCCCACAAAACAGAGCTCTTTTTCCCCTCCCATCAAAAGGATTTGCCTTCATCAATTCACCAAAGCCAATGTGTTGAAGAAAAAACTACATCTCTCCCATGCTAGCAAAGCACGTTGTTCATGGTGCTGCTTCTCAGGATGGTTTATAATCAGGGTGTAAAAAAATGTCCTCAGCTCCATGGAGGTGTCAGAGCGTGTCCAGGGCAGGGAACGGAGCTGGGAAGGGGCTGGAGCCCCAGGAGAGGCTGAGGGAGCTGGGAAGGGGCTCAGCCTGGAGCAAAGGAGGCTCAGGGGGGACCTTGTGGCTCTGCACAGCTCCTGCCAGGAGGGGACGGCCGGGGGGGTCGGGCTCTGCTCCCAGGGAACAGGGACAGGACAAGAGGAAAAGTCTTCCAGTTGCACCAGGAGGGATTTAAATTCGATATCGGGGAAAATTTCTTCATTGGAAGCATTGTCCAATGCTGGCACAGGATGCTCAGGGCAGTGGTGGAGTCCCATCCCTGAAGGGGTTTCCAAGTTGTGTAGATGTGGCACTTGGGCACCTGGGACAGTGGTGGCCCTGGCAGTGCTGAGGGAATGGCTGGACTTGAGGGCTTTTCTAGACTAAACTATTCCAACCCCCAGTTCTTGCAAGCCAAACCTAGGTCTTTAATACAGAAAAATACCTGGGTGCAGACTGTGACAATTGAAACATCTCAGTGATAACTGCAGACCAATTAAGTCCCCACTGAACCCTGGAAATTATTTGCCCTTTTCCATATGAAATTAGCTCACTTTTTTTTTTTTTTTTTTTTTTTTTTTGATCAGCGTTAATAGAAGGTTGAACAGGTCTCCTACACTATAAATGAGGAGGAAATAAAGTACTTCTAAGAAGGTGTGAAATAAGAACAGCAGGAGAAAAAGAAGAAAAGGTTGTGCCAGACCCCACCTTGATTTACAAGGACAACAGGAAATACCTAGTAAAAATATAATAGAAAAGGTTGCAATGATTGCTTACCACAGGTAAGGAAAACTCTTAATTTCAAGTATATTGAATTGAAAACTTTACAGAAGAATATTTGAAAGAAGCTTGTCTAATCATAAAAAAAAAATTAACAATCATCAAATGTAAAGATTTTCATGGGCAAAATAAATTTTGACAGAGTTTTGGCATTTCTTTTTGGTTTATGAATTTATACAATATTTTCCTTTTGTTCTTCAGCTTTCCAGGCAGATTTTAAACCTTCTAGTTGGAGCCCAATAATCAGCTTCAGTGAATGCAGCTCTCTGAGAGCTAGAGGAAGCTATTTTTTGCAACAAGACTTGCTGCATCAGTCACATTTTTCAAAGGAAAATAATCTTCCTCCTCAAACATCCCTATTTCATTGCCAAACTGTGGTGGTAAAAAAAACCAAAACACCTCTTTTACCTTTTTTTAATTTTTTTTTTTTATTTACAGGTCGATTTTGCTAGGAAATGGAACCCATAAAAATATTTTCCTACCCCTAAAATCTCACTGAAGATGCTTGGACATGGGAAATTTGGAAAAGCTTGGGGAGGTTTCCTCCAAGGTGTCCATCCCACACACTCGCACGCGTCTCCATTTGCAGTGGTGTGTGTCCCCACTAACTCTAATGTGGCAATAAAGTTAAAACTTGGCCTAAGTGCTTCCAAATGCTGGTCTGATTTTAAAGAGTATGGGGAAGGAAGAGATGTGAGCCCACAATCCTGACAAACACCTTCCTCACTGTGGCACCAGCAGGGCAGAAGGCAGTAGGATGGGGACACCACAACTTGCTTAAGGTCTCTGTGCCCATGGTGCAGAGATGAGCAGCTGGTTTTCCATCTTTAAAGAGAGCTGTGGACCTTAGAAAAGCATGAATGGGTAGAGATTTCCTTGCTAGTAGTCCCACCCCCTGCAGATGAGGAGCAGTTTCCAGCAAGAGGCTGAATTACCAGCTACCCCATGCCACGGACTGGGCAGATTCACTGGTCCAGGATGTGTCCATACACAAAGCTACTGCTGCCACAATATCCTTATCCAAAAAAACCCCAAAAAGCTCTACAGAAAATGAGTGAAAACCAATGCTGATGAAGTGCTTCCCCTAAACAGCCTCTGTGATTTCATATTTGAAACCTTAATGGTTGTAATCCAGATTGATCCTGAGGAATCCCCAGTGTTTTGTTACGGAGAGCAGAAGTCAATGAGGCTCCATTGTCCCCAGCAGAAGGACAGTAAATTATCCTACCCAGCTTTCTCCAAGAATGGAAGCACAGTTGGATTTCTTTCAAGAAACAGGGCTGGATGGAGGCAAGGTGATATTGAGCAGATGTATGTATACATATATTTACACAATACATGTGCAACTACATGGAAGGATTTTCCTACATCATATGGCTTCATTGAGAAACTCTTGAAAGAGCTGCCCCTCTAAGCATCCCTGACTGCCTCCCTTGCCTGGAAATGCAGCCAGCTCTGGTCCCCCAGAGCTCCCAAATCTTTTGTGATCCACAGTTCTCAGCCTTCCTTGGTCCCGTGCAGCTTCAGGGTATGAGGAAGATCTCATGCTAGCAAGGACATGGCAAAACTTCTGCACAAACTTTCCATTTAACCGGTATTTGGCCAGACAGCACGTGCCTGAAGGCAACATCCTGCTCAAAAAAATGTCAGAATGGCTTGGATTGGGAGGGACTTGCAAGACCATGTCTTTCCAACTCCCCTGTCATTGGTAGGGACACCTTCCACTAGAAGAGGTCACTTTACTTGCTTTTAATGCTTCAGTCCTCCATTTATCTTCACTGAGAAAGACTTTTGAGTTTCCTTCAGTTTGTGTTGGTGCAGGACTGGGACAGACATGGATCAAGGACCCTCTCTTCAGAGTTTGATGGCTTGATGCATAATTTTATCAGGGATACCTCTCACGACCCAGGGCAGCTGAATCTGGGTGAGATGAAAGCCCCCAAGGAGGTTCTGATCCCACAGAGCTTCTGAACATTCACTTTACATCTGTCACCATCCCTAATGCCAAAAAACTTCCCCAGCACCTCAGACCAAATGTGAGATGAGTGGCAAAAACCCAAATATAGTCTGCTGCAGGATGGAAGGGAGAGCATCTGCAAAGGCTCAGATGCTACTGATGCTGCAGAGAGCAGCCTGACCTACACTGCAATCACTTCAAACTTCCCTGTGCAATTCACAGTCCCAGCTGCAATTTTGAAATGCTTTCTCTGCCTCGTAATTTCTCGGCGGGCTATTTTTCCTTTGCTCTCACATAAAATGAGCCACAGCTCCTCGCTGGGTCCACTCACACCATCCCACACGTGGATGGGCTAAGGGCAACCAAGACAATGGCCCATCATAGCCAGCATTTCAGCCTCAAAGTGCTGTAACCCTCTGCACAGATCACTTGCTTTCCTTCCCAAACTGGAAGTTATCCTTACCCAGGAATGGGAAATTCCACAGAAGCTCCCTGATGTAGGTGGAAACAAATCTCTTTTGCTTTCAAAAGCTGTGGATCAGGCCACAGCTCCTTGCAGAGCATCACGTTAAATAGTGAGAGGCAAATGAACCATTTTACTTCTCCTAGCTGAAAGAAAAAATAAAAATGCAGCTGACCTGATTTACCTTCCTGATAATGTATTTAAAAAAATGTTCCCGGGCTCAGGACTTTGCCAGCTGAGATTTCAGATGGAATGAGACTGTTTATGTCATGACCACAACCTTCTGAAAAATGCCCCTTTAGATGGGAAAGCTCACAAGACCCTCAGGTATAATGATCTCAGCTATATCAATAACCACATTTCGGCAGATTCATTATCTGCTCGCCAGCCTGCCTGGCCGCACAGCCAAGCGTTGCAGCATGATGGAGAGAGAAAGGAAAACATTGAATTCAGCCCTTCTTCCCACATTAAAAAAAAAAAAAAAATTGACATTGTGGGTTATTCTTTTCCTTAGCAAAAGCCAAGCTTTTATTTCCACTGCTTTCACGCTGTACTCGGGAGGGAGGACCTGAGCTACACACAATATTGAACACGGCTGCTCAATCCCCCCTCAGTGGGTGCAGGAGGATTTTCCTGCACAACTCCCATCTTTGCTCCCCAAGCATTCTCATCCCTCGCCATCCCAAACTTTACAGCGCAACTTTTTCTTTTTCTTTTTTTTCATTATTCAAGATTTTAACACCCATCACTCCATTACTCAAGGTTTTGACATCCATGTTAAACCTACTCCTGCATTTCAGACAACACTTCACAGGAAGTTTAGGCTACAAAACAAAGGCTTATTTCATATCAGTATTTTCAAGCAACAGGGACCGTTATGATCATGTATTCTGCCCTCCAGCTTCATACAAAATAAAATACTTCACCCAGTAATTTCTGCAGCAAGGCTCTCATTCCTGCCTGCCCTCCAGCATTTAGAAGCAGAGGCAATCTTGGCTGGAAGATTTCAAATCAAGGGGGCTTGCCCTGATCCTTTGGCAACTGCTTCTAGAAGTTGATTAGTCTCATTATAAAAAAAAGTTTGCACTATTTTCTTTCCCACGTTTAGCTCTTGTTTCTGAGCACCTCATCACACCAACCATTTTTCTGCTAAAACATTTTCACTCTCTTCCCAAAGTGGAGATTTGAATGCTACAATCCTATGAGTATGAGAGCTGTGAGCATCTCCCACAGTATCTCACAACAGAATCCCAGAACGGTTTGGATTGGAAGGGACCTTAAAGCTCATCCCATTCCATCCTCATGCCATGGGCAGTGACATCTTCTACTATCCCAGGTTACTCCAAACCCCATCCAACATGTCCTTGGACACTCCTAGGGATGCAGGGGCAGCCACAGCTGCTCTGGGCACCCTGGGCCAGGGCCTGCCCACCCTCCCAGCCAGCAATTCCTGCCCAATATCCCATCTGGGCCTGCCCTCTGGCCCTGGGAAGCCATTGCCTGGCTGCTGGCCCTGCATGCCTTGTCCCCAGTGCCTGGGCAGCTCTCCTGGAGCCCCTGCAGGCCCTGGCAGGGGCTCGCAGGTGTCCCTGGAGCCTTCTCTGGTGCAGCTGAACAGCCCCAGCTGTGCCAGGCTGGCTGCAGAGCAGAGGGGCTCACGCCCTTGGATGCTTCAGGCCTCCTCTGGGCTCATTCCAGCAGGTCCAGATTCTCCTCAGGTCCTAGAGCTGGACACAGTACTCCAGGTGGGGTCTCACCAGAGGGAAGTAGAAGAAGGCCCTGGAAGATCTCTGCCCCGCCTCTGAGTGCATCTGCCCCCCCTGCCACGAGATGTGGGATTGATTATTGCAGCAACCCACAGCTGGGGAAACAGGAGGAAAGGAAAATGGCAAAGGTAAGATGGGAGAAAAAAACAGCAGCTCTGTCTTAGGTCATGGGAGAGAGCAAGCTGCCACAAGCTGCTAGGAGAGATGAGGGCTTGTAGATCCAGAGATGATTAACCCAAAAGTAGCATGGCAGCATGGAGATGGGGGTTGCTAGGTTGACATGTAGGTCACTACTTAACAGAATCTCAAAAGTTTTGGGGCAAATCTCATCCTTTCTGGCAGGGCTGATGGTTTTGGAGCTCTTGGAGGTGGCTCTGCAAATTCACAACTCCTCCTTAATGAATGAAAAGCGATGGAGGGCAGAGAGAGGAATTTTTGGACCTCAGGCTAGAGTCCTACACTGTGTCAAACCAAGGAATGGCCCTCTCAGAAATGGAGTCCAAGCAGCAGAGACTTCTGCTCCGTGCAGAGTCACAGAGCAAAGCACCCAACGTGTTCAGCTGCATATGGGAAGGGATGGCCAACAATCTGGGCAGTATTATAATGCCTTTGCATAAATCAGCAGTGCAGCCTCAGATGGGGAGAAGAGTAATGATGCAGAAAAGGCAAGAAGTGTTCAATCAATATTTCTGCTCCACATCTGGAAAGAGGGCAGGATGAGGTGCTTGTATCACATGAGGAGGATGAAGTACTTTCCAGTCCATTAGTAACCAAGGAGGTTGTTAAACACCATCTACCAGCGATAAACAATTTTGAATCAGCAGGCCCGGATAACTTGCTCCCAAGAGCCCTCCAACAGCTGGCTGAGAAGCTCTCTGGCCTGCTGATGTTAATTTTTGATAAATCTTGGAATACCAGGGAAGATCCAGATGGATGGAAGCATGAAAACAGTGCATTGATCTGCTAAAGGGGCAAGTGGGATGGCCTGAGGAACAGGTTGGCTTGCCTGCCACCAGTCATGGGTAAAATAATGGGAATCCTCCCAAGAGTCACCCAGAGGAGGAATTAAAGGATGGAAATACAGCTCATGTTTGTCAGAGAGGTTCTGTGGTCAACACACCATGTCAAACAAAGCTGATTTTGTTCTCTGAGTAGATTACAAGTTTGGTTAATAAAGATAATTGCTTAGAGATAATATACATATGCTATTGTACAGAATTCGATTTACTAGGGCGTGGCAGGTTGATTATAAAATTAGCATTGCATTACAAGAATAAAGCACATCTGCGGGGGATCCCAACAAACAGCTGTCAGAGGGGAATCAGGCTGTCTCTAGGGGGATTTCACAAGGCTCAATACCAGCTCTAAGATTCAGCATTTTCTTATCTGGAAGCAAATACAACATCCCTGCTGATTAATCAGTTATGTACTAGACAAACAGGAGAGGCCAAGCCATTTGAGCAGAGCTGAGATGAAGACAGCTCAGCGTCTGGCTGGGGTCATCACTGCACCTCAGAAGGTAAGAGGAGGGGGGACAGCCAAGAAGAGCAGAGAGAGGATGCTCAGAACTGGGGCAGCGATGCTGCAGCAGGTGGTGGTGGGAAGATGCAGACCCCAGGCTCAGCAGGAGGGCAGAGGCTTGGATGTCACACATCCCCGGGGAAAACTTCCTGGAGTGGGTTTTAGGAGGTAAATCAGAGCCTGGGATGAGAGAGGTTGGGATGAATGACTCCCCACTGCAGGACTTTGCATCTGGGGCTGGATATTGCCTAGGAAAGGGTGCATGACCCAGACCAGCCTTTTCTACACTTTATTCTGACACTGCCCTTGGAGACCCCGAGGAAATCAACTAAAGCTTGAACCAGCTTTTTCTAACCGGGATATCCCATTTGGCTTTCCCATCCCTGAGCTTTATCCATCCCCTGGGAAAACACTCAACATGGGCAGACACCTCAGTGACACCCCAAAGGGAAGTGCAGAGGTACCAGGCATGGAGTGACGTCCCCGTGGGCAGCTTGAACACATGGACACCTAGGCCTTGTCTGCTGCTCCAGACAAGAAAGAAAAGGTTCTGAGAAACCTTCAGCAAGCCCAAGTGTTCAAACAAGCCTACATGAAGCAGCTTTTCTGCATCATGGTTACACCAGAATCACTTAAACTACCCTTAGCATCCTCTTCAGCAACATCTCTTTTTTTTTTTTTTTTTTTTTCCTGAAGCATCATCGATTTGATTCAGTTTTATTTTGGTTTATTTCTACTCTTCCATCCTCAAAAACCAAAGGTTACTCATATTCACATGGGGCACATCATGTTTAGGGAAAGCTGTTGACTCATCCTGGCTGTGGCCAGCCAACACCTATCCCTTGCTTGGGTGGGTTTCTGAGAGATGTGGGGCTCAGGAAATTCAAGTGAGAGTGCCTTCCCCTGGGTTCAGAGCAGAAGAGGGCCCCGAGGGAGAGAGAAGGGTGCATGCCCACCAGTGTGCTCCTCACTCTCAACCCTAGGGCAGGTTCATGTCTTTGGTCTTCAGAATATCACAGGAGCAAGGAGGTGATTTGGACAGATCAAGCCAGGTCATAGGAGCAGTTTCTTGCTCAGCCTTCCCTTGTGTCTGGATGGACAGTCTGGTACCTCCTCTTCTTCCTGCTGCTTCTGGAGTTTCCTTGGAAGGGACCAGACCCACTCAGTCATGCCGAAGATGAGAGGAAACCTCTTCCTCTCAAGAGGCAAGAAAGCCCTGGCAAATGTCATGAGCACATCAAGGTTAGGCACCCTCACTGGACCTCATGGACGTCCCAGAGCAGCAAGGATGGGGAGGAGGGTCTCACACTGGACTGGCACTGTGGCATTTCTCCTGGAGAGTGATGTGGGATGTTTCTTCCCTGATCCCAGCCTGAACCAAGCTCAAAGATTGCTCACTTCCACATGCACCAGCAGAGCAAAGGCGGGCAATGGTCCCTGTGAAACAGCCTCACAGAAAAGATGGAATTCTTTTGATTTGATGTCTTTCCATCCTCCTGCATCCCACTCGAGGAAAAAAAAAAATTAGCTTCCAACCTATTTTTTGTCAGGATTTGCAGCGGGCTTCTTAATACAGCACCTGTCCTAAACATCCAGCTTCCCATGGGAGCTGGAGATGAAATCTGGCTGAGGGCCAGCTGGCCTCACATTTCCATTTGACTCTGCCACTAACTGGTGATGGAGAGCCTGCTGCTCACAATGTTCCTCAAGGGCTCCCCTGACTGCTCCTGCCCCAGGGACAGAATGAGGTCAACAATTCAAATCCCAACTGTTTAACCCAAACAGGCCCCATCCATCAACACCTGAGCAGTGGATTAGAATACATTGTTATTGCTGAAGGTGAATTGAAGGGATGAGGCATTAAATCACAAGTCTTACCTAATGGTAGACATTACAAAATATTTCAACCTTTGCCAAAAGGGGAAAAAAAAAGCCAGTTTGTCTTAACATCACTGAATGCCAACCAACATTGCCTTTTGGTGAGGTGATCCAAACCAAAGGTAAAGCCTTCTTCAGGAACACTGCAGCCACCTTGTTGGGCTGCCCAGATGCAAGGTAAAAAACAGAAGCCCGTCCAAAAAAAAACCCAAAAACCAAAACAACCTGGGGTCTCATCTGTAAATGCCACTAGGAAGATGCAGCAGGAACTGATCAAAGACCTTAGACACAGGATCATCTTCCCTGTGGTAGCTTCCACTAGCCAAACTGTCAGGAGCTCACAGGAAACTTTACCTCCCCAAAGAGTCACTAATTTTGATGGCCTCTTCTATCTCACCTGAATGTATTTGCCTCATCTCCAGCAACACCCAAGGTCAGGTTTGATTTGGCCTCCAGCAACATGTTCCAGTGCAAGGTGCTGGAATGAGATGAGCTTTAAGGTCCTTTCCAACCCAAACCATTCTGGGATCCTGTGATTCTGTGCTCCAAATGGGAGACAGGATCACCACAGCCCCACTCCTGAGCATGCCTTTAAGTATCTGTGCCTGGCACAAAGCCCTCAGCAGGTGAGAGCCCTGCCAGGGAATGCCCCACTGCCTTGCCTGCCTCCCACCTTCTCTTCCTCCCCAGCTCTGCACCCAAAAGCAGCCAGGCTGAGGAGCAGAGCACAACCACAAGTGCTCCAATCCCTCCAAAAAAGGGAGGGATTGCCTTCACTCCCACCTTGCCACCAACTCAGGTCCCTGGGACAGAGTGTTTTTCCTCCACCCCAACCAGTGCTTGACGAGGCAGAACCACCCCCCTGCTCCACTCAAGCCCGAGGGAGGGTGCAGCCAGAATAAATTACTTAGAAGAGAAGGGGGAAAAAAAGTAAAATTAAATAACCACAGAAGACAAAGGCTTCTTGTCTCAAAACCCTTACTCAGCCAGCACATCGGGCAGGTTGGCACTGTGCTCAGGTGATGCTGCGTGGGCAGGGGCTGTGCTGGGGTTGCTCTGGGAACCCCACTGCAGCAACCCACATCCACCCTCCCCCCTCCAAAATTCAGCAGCAGGGACCCCCAGTGCTTACCCAGGCACCCAGATTTTAGCAGCTGGGTAAAACCCAAGATTTCACATTTAGGGAGATGCATAAGACCCAAAGGGTTTGGGTCTGACTGCTCCAGCACGACGTGACTTTTTCAACAGGTTAAACTTGTAATTGCATATCTTTCTCCCCTACATTAAAAAAAAAAAGAGAGAGGAGGAGGACTAGAATGGACTCATTTATCAAGTGCAGCCAAACACTAGGCTGGACTCAGTCAGTGACACTTTGTACAATGGCATTCCAGTTTGTCCTCCTAAATAATTTGTATTCTCATAAGCCCTTTTGCTCCAGCAGTAGTTTTTAGCCCCAAAACTTTCTCAGGTCCTTCTGTGCTTTAATTTGATTTTTTTAAATTTCCACTGCAATATTTTTATTAACAAAAAGCAAAGCAGACTCGCTTCCCTCCTGGCTTACACAGGAGCAGGTAATGAATCTCCGAGCACAGGAGTTGTCTCAGCTCTTATCTCCATGGCCTTGCTGTTCCCAAAGATACTCATTTAAAAAACTGCCCCATCATGAGATAATGGGAACAGAGAAAGTCGGCAAAGAAACAAAAAGGCAATCAGGATCTTTAGAGAAGCAGGGGAGCCCCATGATTTCCACTGCTCTCCTCCTGCTGGGACAGGTCTTTAGGTCACGGCACCGTAAATGAGAAGAAGTCACTTCAGGGAGGGCAATCATGAGAGATGTGCTCTACATCAGAAAGTTATTTTGCAGAGCTTGGTCTAGCTGCAGGCTCCTCCATTTGGGTCATGCTCAGCTTGTCGTGGCAGGGGTGGCTGCCCAGACCTTGCACCCCCGTGCTGGTGGTGGGGTGGCCGGGCCAGGTTAGCTGGGGGTAATCTGCATCCAAATTCCAGCTGCTCCAGGCCAAGGTGGTGGTCCTGCCTGGCTGTGGTGGGTCCCTGGGGAAGGGCAGTGAGACTGTGATCCCGTAGCAAACCTGTGTGGGCCAGAACTGCTCCCCATCAGCCACAGCACAGCTGGAGGGGAGGGCACTTCAGGCTACTTCAATGCAACTTCTGACCCATCCAAACACCAAGCCATGCTTCCATCACCTACTCCTGGAGGTTCCTTGAGCTAGCAGGTGCAGTAGGTGGCTGTGAAAACCTCTACAACGCTCTGCAAAATAGAACCAAAAGCTCTGGCAGCATCTTCTCTTGCCCACCTCTGAACCCCATCACCCTGGGCTCCTGCTCATGGTGGGGACAGTGACACCCCCTCAGTCCAAGTGCCAGAGCAGGCCCTGTCCTGGCTGAAGGATGGAGCAGAGATGGCTGAAACAGACAGGAAGAGGGAATGAGAGATGCACACTCAGTAGGAGAGAATGAGAGACAGTGGGGGCCCCACACATCCACTCCCCCTGTGAGCCTAATGAGTCTCACTAACAGGGAGGACTTAGCTCTGCAGCTGGGTGGGATGTGTGTGGGGGAGGCAGAATCCTGACCCTTTCAGGCCAGGAAAGAGCCCTGGAAAGGTAACAGGCTCTGTAGAAGCTTGCAGCCTGAGCCAGGTTAAGGTTGGGGTGACAAGGTGACCCAACTGGTCCACCCCCCTTTCATGTTCCCTCCCCAGCACTCCAGGGCTGTGGGAGAAAAGAGTCACCAAACACTTAAGACAGAGGTCAGAAAAGCAGCATCTCCAGTCCACACAGTTTCACTGGGAGACAGGATGGAGAAGATTTTATAGTCGAGACTATCCAAAAGGGAGGTTTGGCTTAAAAACCTGCAAAACCTCAGCAAACCTGGTTAAAACATCAGCCTAACCAGGCTCAGCGCAGCTCTCCCCTCCAGACTGGGGAAACAAATGTTACAGGTTTATTCACTAATTTATTTCTACCCATTTAACAAATTAATGTGTCCCTCCCATCCCCCTTCCCTGGAGTAGCAGGCTCTGCAGCTCAGAGTCAGTGAAACTCCTACTTCCCAAAGCCTTGCAGATAGCAGCTTGACCTTCATTACTGCCCTGCTTTAATTTCCTGCCTCCCTTTGCTAACCCTCCCTGATGGAACCCTGCCAGGCTTTCTCCCTCCCTGGGGACCATCCCTGCTGCTATTCTGCTTGGGTTCTAATCACCTTCTACTTTAATGCCTCCAATCTTTCACAGCCTTCCCCCGTGCTGTGCCATCTCACCGGCCTTTTTGGGAGCACCAGATGGACCAGCCAGATTACTCTTAGGAAATATCTACTCTTTTCTTGGTTTCTTCCCTGCCCTGGGAAAAGCTTCAAAGCTGCTCTCCCTGCTGGCAGGATTCCTCAAAGAAAAGCTCTGTGGACAAGGCCAGCAATCTCAGAGCCCCAGAATGGTTTGGGTTGGAAGGGACCTTAAAGATCATCCAGTTCCACCCCCTGACATGGGCAGGGACACCTTCCACTGTCCCAGGCTGCTCCAAACTCCATCCAACCTGGCCTTGGACACTGCCAGGGATCCACGGGCAGCACAGCTGCTCTGAGAAACCTGTGCCAGGGCCCCACCACCCTCACAGGGATGGATTTATTCCCAGTTTCAACACTAACCCTGCCCTATGGCAGTGGGAAGCCATTCCCTGTGTCCTGTTCCTCCATCCCTTGTCCCAAGTCCCTCTCCTGCTCTCCTGGAGGCCCTTTAGGCCTTGGAAGGGGGTAGAATGTCCCTCTGGAGCCTTCTCCAGGCTGACCCCTCCAACTCCCTGTGTCCAAGCAGCTTGGCATTATGGCTTTAGGTCTCATCCAGGCTTTACCAATTGCCCTAAACAGCCCAGCACCCACAGCTGATACACCTGCAAACTACCCTAGCAAACCCCAGCTCTGCTTCCAAGAAGGTGCCCTCACAACTCCAACAAGTTCAAGATTGTTTTAAACCCCTGAAGAAAGAGTAATCACACTTCCAGGCTTCATTTATAGCTTTTGTTTTCGTTACCATTCCCAAACAACATCCAAGCCTTATCTGAGTGTTAAATTCCCAGCTTTGGAGGCATCCTCTGCCAGCCATTTTCACAGGCTCAGCCCAAGGGGAAAGCATTTTCTCATGGACACATCTGTTTCCTTAAACAGACCCTGTGCTATGAGATAGGGAGACCAGACAGTGTACTTTCTGTGGCCACTCATTAGCTTAGAGATCCCCTTTTCTCTGCCTCTGCTTGGCTCTGAGCCTCCCCCACAGCTTTTTCCTGCCTCTCTCTTGGTGATTTTTTCCTCTGGCTGGTAATTGTTCTCATTGCCCTTGGCTCACAGATGGTCCTCAGAGAGCTCACTGCTGATGTGGTGCCAGCTCTGCTCCACTCCAGCTGCTGAAGGGCATTAGGAGACCAGCTACCACTGCACAGACCTTTCCTCTGCTCCATCTGCCCTTCCACACCCAGGCAGTCGCTGCAAAAGGCTTTGCTCACCACAGCTGTCACAGCTGAGCCATGTCTCAGCCCCATCCCAGGTCACCCTCCAGCCCGTCTGAGCCCCACACTAAGCCTCCCCATTCTATATCTCAATCTCCCTACCCACCCTTCCTCCTTGACAGTCCCTCCTGCCATGCAGCTGAGTCACTTCCCCTTCTCCAGACCTTTCCTTCAAGCTTTCCCATCCCCTTTGGCTCGGGAGCACCCCTGCAGGGTCACAGCAAACCTCTCCCACACACGGGAGCAGCCTCTGGGATGAAATCCTTTATGCTGAGGGTGGCAGAACACCAGCACAAGTTTCCCAGAGCAGCTGTGGCTGCCCCTGGATCCCTGGCAGTGTCCAAGGCCAGGTTGGACGGGGCTTGGAGCAGCCTGAGACAGTGGAATGTGTCTCTGCCCCTGGCAGGGGGTGGAATGAGATGATCTTTAAGGTCTCTTCCAACCCAAACCATTCTCTAAATCCAGCCCTGGGCTCCAGACCTGCTCCACAGGGACAAACTGGGACTGCCACCCAGGCAGGATGGATGTGAGTGGAAGAAAACAAGGGGGAAAAAACACGGCAGAGCAGAGAGGAGGTGAAAGGAGGTCTTATTTTTCACCAAGCCAAGTTGTTTTTGGAGGCACAAACACTGGTTTCATTCATGAAGGAGCTAAGAGCAGGGTTTTCAACGGAAACAATGAATTAACAAGGATGAGCAGCAGCAGGATAAATGACCTTTTTCCTGCCTCCCAAAGTGTCCTGTTTCTTTCCTAACCAAGCAGCCAACAGCTCATTTAGCTTCAAGGCACTCAGCCCCAGCAACCTGGTGCCTCTAGAGAAGTCCAAGGGCTTAGAGAGGAGCTTTCCACAGAGGAACCTCCTCCCCTGTGGCTCCACACCCTTCCCACTCAAAACTATGGGAGCTGGGGGCTACAGGGGACTCCACATGGCATTTGGGATGTGAAGCATGGGTACTGCCACCCAGCAAGGCAACAGCCCCACGGCCAAAGCCAAGGCATCATGGAATGAAGCTACATCAGGAAGTTTCAGGCTGGAAATCAGGAACAGGCTCTTCACCCATGGGGTGGTCAGGCACCAGAACAGGCTCCCCAGGTTATGGCCCCAAGCCTGACAGAGTTCAAGGAGCATTTGGATGATGCTCTTATGTTTAGACAGTCCTGCAAGTAGTAGGGAAGTTGGACTCAATGGTCCTTATGGGTTCCTTCCAATTTGCAATCACAGAATTGTTTATATTGGAAAAGCCCTTTAAGACCATAGAGTCCAACCATTCCCCCAGCACTGCCAAGGCCACCACTGACCCGTGTCCCCAAGTGCCACAGCCACACAGCTTTTAAACCCCTCCACCACTGCCCTGGGCAGCTGTGCCAGAGCTGGACAACCCCTTCCATGAAGGAATTTTCCCTGATGCAATCTAAACACCCCTCGGCTGTCCTCTCCTGTCAGGAGCTGTGCAGAGCCACAAGGTTCCCCCTGAGCCTCCTTTGCTCCAGGCTGAGCCCCTTCCCAGCTCCCTCAGCTGCTCCTGATGCTCCAGACCCTTCCCCAGCTCACTTCCCTGGACACACAAGATATTCTATGATATTCATGATTCTAAGATCAGTGCCCTGAACCCCAAACCACTGGGACCCAACTGAACCCATCCAGGGGAGTAAGATCCCAGTCCAGTGAGAGCCCAGTACCTTTCACCAATGTGCAATTTCTCTTCAAAGACTCAGAAGGAAAGTGGTTTGACTCACAGTTTCTGCTATCTCAAAATCTATCAGAGGGATACACTACCCTATGCTAACATAACGGATTAAAGCAGAAGATAAAATGCTGTTCCATTATCTATTTATTAAAAGCACCACTTGAACTGCTTTTATTCAGTGTACATCTCCCAGTAAAGAGGCACTCCTTGACGGTGTAAATCAGTGAGCAATTGTGTTTTAACAGCCTTTAGAATGGCATTTCCCCACGCTTTTAGACAGAGTATCAGACAGAAAACCTCTTCCAAAACTCACTTATCCTAACAGGCGAGATCACAGAGCTCTTTACTGCTCCTCAACCACCAAGACAAATACAAAATGGGCTTCTAAAACTCACAAAGCAGAGATCATTCCCATTTCTGCTGCATGAATATCCTTAATGATGGGACAAAATAAATAATTTTGTAAGCAGGGGAGAACTGTGCAGCTCCCACT
Organism: Motacilla alba alba; assembly: GCF_015832195.1. NCBI lineage: Eukaryota > Metazoa > Chordata > Aves > Passeriformes > Motacillidae > Motacilla > Motacilla alba. Next base: position 1,834,325 of record NC_052046.1, on the reverse strand, counting down.
GACAGATGGGACTCCTGGTAGGTGATGAAATGCAGGCTGCAGCTCCCGGCCCAGCGAGTCCTTTCCTCTGTGGTAGCTGTGGGTTCTATGGGAATCAGCTCTTACAGAGCCAGAAAGGATGAAGCCACTTCAAATCTAGCAGTTCTCTGAGCAAAAGGGGAAGAAATGATGCCAAACTTTCAGAAAAAGATTTCAGGTGTGAATACAGCAATACATGTGAACTGCACAACAAAAGTGAGGTTGCTGGATTCTCTCTGCTTCCCCAGAATAAATTAGGCTTTTTCTTGGTTGAGGATATTTTTCCATGCCAAGCCACATTCGCCCTTACTTTTTGCCAGGCTCTACTGCTTTGGTATTCTAACTTTATTTACAAAGTGTTTCAGTGAAGAAACCTGGAGCAAGAGCATCCATGAGCAGGCTGGATTTTAAATGAAATAGTGGTGGAAGACAAGCACAGCAAGCTTCACCCTGAGCTGCATAAATCACTGGAGTCTCCACTGTGGGCATGAGCAAATGTCAGATCTGACTGGGGGAAGAGGGAAAGGGACGTGGCCACATGCATGGGGAAGGATACCCATAGTCTGGAAACTATGTGAGTGGATGGATGGATGGATGGATGGATGGATGGATGGATGGATGGATGGATGGATGGATGGATGGATCCTGACCACACTGCTGCTGTCAGAAGGACTTCAGCACCATGGCAGACTCAATGCTGCTGGTTGATGTCATCACTCCTTCCTTTCCTGTGGCCACCTGCATTTTATCACCTGCTGCAGATGAACTGGGGCACTGCCTTGCTGGGGAAGGCCCAGGGCCCAGCTGTGCCACCCGCAAGGACACCCTTCCTTGGGGCAATTCCCAGCCCCATGCACCCCAAACCTCTGGCCACTCTTACACGAGCTGAATTCTGACAGGGCTGACAAACCTGAAAGATCATTTCAAACCACAATCACTTCAAATTCAGCCTGTGACCTCCTTGGCAGGATCTCCCTTCAGCACAGCAGTCCCAAACAGGAGCTGACAGTGCTTGGCAACCTTTTGAACCAGCACTCGGGTCCCTTGGGTACTGAGGGGAGGGCTTCTCTCAACAGCATGCAAGCTCCCTGGCTCTGACAGCCCTGCTCTTGGGCTGCCTGGGAGGGGACCAGCATCCCATCCCCTGCTTTCAGTGGTGTGAAAGGTCACTGGGGAAGGTGCACTTGTCACCAGGAATAAACCACGATGCACAAGTCGTGTCACGTCTTCTCTCTGGGAGGACGGAGCCAGCTGAAGTCAGAGAAAATCTTCCCTGACGCCAGTGGGGTTTGGATCTGTCCTGGAGCAGCGAGCAGAAATGCCAAGCAGCAAGGAGTGAAACCTCTCCTAAATGGCATGGGTTATCAGCTGGCACGGAGGGAACCCCAGGGGCCATCCAGGGCAGGTGTCCCTTCACATTGAGGTGCCAACCAGTGCAGCCCAAATATCTCCTTAACATAAGTCACCCCATTACCATAAAGCTTGGGCAATGCCAGCTTCTCAGTCAGGCTAAATAAATCCCTTCCCCTTGCTTCCCCTGACAGCACATCTTATCCAGAGCTATTCTGAGACAACAGCAACCAGCAGACCAGGCAGGATTGTGTTTGAGGGTCCAGCTCAGGAGAGCATGGCTGATCCCCTGTGCTCCTGAAGTGTTAAAAGTTTCCCAGATGAACCTCACCGTTTTCCACATTTATACACATTTATTTCCACATTTATCTATCAGAATGATCTTAAGACAAGATTTTATTTCTCTCTGCAGGGGGTAGCAAACCAGAAGCAAAACTACAGCAAGGATGGCCCATATGGAAGAGAAGCAAACCTCACCTGATCTGCTGGGAGGAAGACACCAGGCCCAGCCAGCACCAATGCCTTACCTGGTTTTCCTGGCTCAGCAATGTCCTAGGACCACAATCATGGGTCACAGACCCCCTGAGCAAGATGTTCTGCAGGGGAAAAAATCATGTCCTGCTATGCTCTGCTTGAAGCCCAGGAGAAAGGAGCAGAGCCCAGGGGGGTGATCAGCAAGGCCAACCTCTCGGCTCACAGTGCTGGCAGGAAGAGGCTGTCACAGGCAGGGGTGTCACCCCATAAAGGGCTGTCAAGCCCACGTCCAGCCCCTCTGCTCCTCCCTGAAATGTGGGTCAAGCCACAAGGTGACAGCCAGTGCTAAGGGAGCCATCCCTGCCCACCAAGGTGCTTCCAGCACTGTATCAAAAACTAAAGCCAAGCAATAAAAATTAAAAGAGAAGTAATATGGATCATAAAACCCGAGCACAAGACTAAAAAGTCCCTGGACACTGATGTATCGTTAAGACAGGGCATGAAACTCCCCTCGCAGCACCGCCAGGTTTCCTCTCCGTGACAAACTATCCTGGTTTCTGATTGTTGTTTCGTCAAAGATGGGTCAAGCTTTCATCACCTGGCTCTCCAGTGTTAAGGAAAAAAGGTGGTGGAAAGGCTTGGGACTTGTGTGTCACCCTGTACACCACTTCCTGTGCCACCCACTGGGCTTTCTGCGTGAGACCACCTGTGCCTTGAACCAGCAGCCGCACACAGCCTGGTCAGGAAGGATGCTATGGAGACACACTAAACAGATCCACAGAACCATGCAATGTTTAGGGCTGAAAAGGAACTATTAAAGGCCATCTAGTCCAGCCCCCTGCCCCTGGGAAGAGTCACTTTCCACTAAAACAGACTGCTCCAACATGGCCATAGATGGGACATCCACTGCCTCTCCGGTAGCTGGTAACTAAAATAACTGGCCCCAGCCTAACAAGGCTGCTGGGTTTAGCTCTGATTAAAACAAACCCACTATTTTGCTAGAAGTTCTCCTTCCCCTAGTCTTGCAATGACTGGTAACTCACAGGCATCCTCCCCCACCCCAATACCCCATTTTTTTTCCCATTACAGAAGGTGTCACTGAAGCAGCAGCCCCAGCACCAGAAATTTTATGGGGGCAGAAGTCCAGATTTAACTCTTTTGGACACAAAGCTGAGGTTTTAATCACCTCTGGTAACTGGGAGGGAAAAAAAAAGTGGGAAACTCACTGCCTCACAACCACTGCCCATCATCTCCATACCCCACTGGTCCAGCCCTGCTGGCCCATTAATATCCCCTTCCTCTTGTAAATATTGTCTGAGCACTCCTGCCTGCCCTCCTGCCCTCAATTAACCATGGCCTGGGGGAGAAGCAGGTAAGAAAGCACTCAAATTTAACTGATCTCCACAGAGGGTGAAAGCAGAGCTCAATATGAGACAAGCACGGGCAGAGGGGATGGGCAAGGGCAGGGCAAGCAGGACAGCAGAGCCCCTCAGGCCCAAACACATCCTTGCCCAGCTGTCCTCATCTCCCAGCACTTCATGAGATTTGAGGAAAGTTTGTATGCCACAAGGTTTGGTTCTCTGCTCTGAAGCAGGTTGTCCATGCAAACACAACCTCCCCTCTGCTGACCCCCAGGGCCATCAGGCCTGTCCCACCAACCCCAAGGGGGTGGATGTCCCACCAGCCACTCCCATCCCACAACACAAGGCAGAGCTTGAGCCCACACAAGCTCTGCAGCTCCCAAATCCCATGGGAGCCTTGGAGACCACTGTGTCAGGAGTCAGTGCATCTCAGAAGCAGCGATGGAAGGGAACACCTGGAAGGGGCAGGCTGGATGGGAACTTGGAGCAACCTGCTCTGGTGGAAGATGTCCCTGCCCATAGCAGAGGGTTTGGAATGAGATGAGCTATAAGGTCCTTTCCGACCTAAACCATTTTGTGGCTCTACAATAAATATCTCAGGCTCCAAGCAGCACCTCCAGCATCCGTGGGGATGCCAGAAACACAACTGGTACCCCCAGCAGGGTACCCAGCTCCCAGTTCCAGCTGCAAGGAGCCACAGGTAACCAAGAGAGCAGCCCCGGCTTTACACAAAAGTGGTTTCGCTGGAACAAAAGCAAAGGCCACAGAAATAGGTTGATTTTTTTTCCTCTTTTTCCTGAGATATGACTAAACTCCAGGAGCAGGTAGTGCCTGGGCATCCTGCAAGCATCCTGCAAGCAGTGCTTTCAACATGAAGGAACAAAAGGCTGCGGTGGGGAAGAGAATGGTGGGAAACCTTGCAGGCTCCCGAGATTCATTTGAGACCTGGTGTTTGCAGCACAGGCTGTATTTCATCTTTTCATAAGTAAGTCTTACCAGGAAACATTACAAAAAAGGGGGCATTTCAAGGCAGAAAAGTTGGTCGCCAAACGTCATTTTATTTTATTTTTTAAACCCTTTGTTAGCAACTCTTCTGGGGAGCAAATCCAGCAGAGGCAATACAGTGCAGCGTGCACTCCTAAATTAGTTTCCAGGCACTTGGGATGCTTTATTATTCATTTCCTCCAAATATTAGGTAATGCCTTTCACCCCTTTCAAAGTCTATACGAGGGGTCTTTGATGCATTGTGGGACTTGAAAGTTTCAGGTCTAAAGAAGCATTTCTTTTAAGTCCTCCCTTTTATCAAGCATATTCTGTTCTGTTCGCTATAATGCACACAATGGCATGAGAGTCTTGACCTGCTTCATGTCTGATGAGTTGAAACCTCAGATGCATAGGATAAAACAGCCATTCCTAGCAATGCAGCTTAAACACTTAGGGCTCTATTCAGGCAAATATTACCCAGGGGTCTGCCACGCCACTGAAAAGCTGCAGAAATTGGCTCCGTAGACGGCTGACCAATTCAGCAGTGAGAAATGACCCCGCCACATTAACTCCCCTTTTCATTTCACCCTGGGCGAGCCGGGGTCTGGAGGTAAGCGCAGCAGAAGGCGAGAGCCGGCTGAAGCCAGATTCATTTTCTTTATATAAAGTATTTTTGTGTGCGTGTGTGACCATGAATGTCATTATGCGGATCTGCAAGAGAAGGAAAGTAATGACATTAGGGCACAGGCGCAGGAATCAGGGAGGTTTTTGTCTTACAGTGACACCGGGGCGCTGCCACGTCTTCTGGACAGGCAGAATTTGCAGGCTTTAAAACACTGCAAATGTCTTAGAAAAGCAGGGCTCTGCCCCTGCTGAAGGCACGTGGACTTTGCTGGGTCACTTTACACCATCCAGCCTCAGTCTCCTCCATGCGTTAACCAGAATTAATACCTCTTGTTCCACAATAATTTACCCTGTTTATAGGTTTTTTTCACCCTGTTTTTCCTTCTTCACGCTGCAAGCTCACTTAAGAGATGGCTCCTGTCCAACAATACACTGCACACAGGGCAGGGATGCAAAGTAAAACTTACTATTGCAAAAGCAAACGTGTTTTGGTACAAAATAGCATGTTTTTGTCCTTTAGACAGTCACACCGACACGTTTTTACAGAAGTATCAGATGGCTATTTTAGGATATTAATCTCCTCTTATCAATCTCCTCTTGACAGAACTAAGAAAAAATTTTTAAAAGGCAATCTGGAAATGCAGGGGTAAAATTCAATGTATGAGCTGTAGAGTTCCTAAATGGGCTGACGATGCTGGAATTTGCCTTGCATGTTTTATGCCCTAGGAGCAAAAGATGCCTCTGGAACAAGTCAGAAAACAAGAGTTCAGACTACGTGGGAAGATGTTTGTAGAAGAGACAGGCCTTGTTTTTCGGACTCCTCTTGCCTGCCCCAGTGCTACACCCTGGTATGACCTTCAATCCCACCCTGTCAGCCTGAGAGCAGCCTCGATAACCTCAACATTTCACTGGGAAAAACATTCCTTAAGCTATATAAAAAGGAACAAGTTCCTCTTGCATGAGTAAAACCCAGCTATGTCTTTCCTGATACTGGCAAAACACCCAGCAGCGCCTCCTGCAAAATGGAAATATATATGCATCTGCAGGCCCTGGCCCTGGTGTGTGTGATTTTAGAATTACCTCTAAAAGCAAGTCAGATCCACAAGGATATAATCTCCCAACTCATCCACCTCCTCCAGGAGGAGACCTGGAGAGCACAAACCACATTTTTGAAGGATGCTGAGCATCCCTCTCGCAGCTGGCATGGCAGTAGCAGCAACAGGTAACAAAAATAATATGATAAAGACTGGACAGGGCTTTGAGCTACCTGGTGTAGTTGAAGATGTCCCTGCTTATTGCAGGGGGCTTGGACAAGATGTCTTTTAAAGGTCTCTTCTGACCCAAACTATACTATTCTACTCTATTCTATTCTATTCTATTCTATTCTATTCTATTCGAATTATTGTACTCTCAGCTCTCACATTACCCACCTGGCTAGGAGGCTTTTTAGGAGCCCTCTGAAGCATCCTTACTAAAATACCATCAGGACACACATGGTCTGTGCCCCACATGTATGTTCAGTGCTGGTCTGCCAGAGGGCAGCTGACAAGTCATCACTGTGCATGCTACAAATCCTCTGAGCCAGTAAGAAAACTCAAACAATGTGAATATTTATTGGTTTGTAGGTGGAAATCCTTTCAGTCGAGACAACAATTCTATTCCTTTTGAGGTAAATGAAGAGTTTTTGCTTGGGGACCCTGTCAGGAGCAGAAGGCAGCACAAGGATGGGACCCATCACTCAGCAGTCAGCAGAAAGATGCTGACAGGGGTGTCTGCACAAATTTTTAAGGAGCCTGAAACAGCTCCTTTGAGAGAGGGAGACTGAAGAAAAGAAGCAAAACTGCAGGAGAAACAAAATCTATTTGTAAACCCCCGGCAGAGTTGACACAAGGCAGCTGGCACAGGAGTGCAGAGATGATAATGGAGCCTGATGGATAGTTCAGAGGATTATCAAATACCTTCCAACTCAAATATGCTGAGGAACCAATTATTTAATGCTAAAGACAGCACAAACGGATGCTTAATAAGCTGGATCACTTCAGGATTGTTGGAGCTCAAGGGGCCAAACCCCCACTGGTGTAAGTCTGGAAAGCCAGCATGATGAAATACCCAGTGCTTCAGATACACACTGGCCCTTCCAGCCATCACCATCTCCACCAGGAGACTGGGGAGCATGGAGGGGAAGCAGCTGGAATTTGGGAGCAGAGGGGTGCAAGAGAACTGCATGGGAAGCACGTTCACCATCCCAGGCTGACAGCACTCAGCTCTGCAGTAGCCCTGCTGGTTGCCCTGTCTACAGGAGAAGGGGTTGCTGTTCTCAGGAACAGTCTGGGTTTTTCTTCCAGCTGATTGCAGAGAGGCAGTAGGGAAGCTGTAGGAGGAGTGGGAGACAGAAAGGAGTCTGTGCTCCAGGCACTGATTAGAGCCCGTTTTGGAGTCGGATGATTTCTGTGAACAAAGCACCCCTTCTCAAGCTCTTCTGCTGGCAGGGGTGCTGGGGGAAAACAGGATCTCAGCACCCTCCCTGGCTTGCCTGTCAGGAGGTGACCCTGCAGACACACCATCCCCTTACCTGGGCTGCTCTTGCAGCCAGAGAGGAGGGACAGGCTTCTGCTCATCCTCACGTGCTGCCCAAACTAGATCAGATGTAACATGGGATAAAAACATATCCACTAATTATAAAGGGCCTCTACATTTCTAAATGTCTGAAGATTGCTTCCTGAAACCACATGATGTAAGTTCTCTCCCTTCATCTACACTCAAACTGTACCACAGCAGCTGAGGTGTGTCTTAAAAATCTGCATTTCCCCATGATCCAACCTCCACTAGCACTGCTCCTGTAGTCCAGGCTACAGCAGAGGTGCAAGTGTAGGTGTAAGAAAGAATTTTTTATTATGAGGATGGTGAGCCCCTGGCACAGGTTGCCCAGAGCAGCTGTGGCTGCCCCTGGATCCCTGGAAGTGCCCAAGACCAGGCTGGATGGGGCTTGGAGCAAGCTGGGCTAGTGGAAGGTGTCCCTGCCCATGGCAGGGGGTTGGAATGCAATGAGCTTTAAAAGCCCCTTCCAACCCAAACCATGGTTCTACAATTCCATGATAGCCCAGTACCAAGATGGTCCTCAGCATCCATCACACATGCACAGAGGAAAGACGCGGGAATTTGCTCCCATCCCTGAGGGGGGCTCACAGCATGGCCCTGCTGAGGGTTTGGCCAGTGTAAACCAGGTAGTTCTCATGAGAAGATGGTGGAAAAAAAACCCCAGCCTCCCACCTGACACAATGCAAAATATCTCAGTTCAAAAACATCAGCTCAGGGTCTGGCTCTGGCATATCTGAACTAGCTCAGATGATAAAAAAGGATTCTCCTTTCTTCCTGTTCAAGACCTCTAGGCAAACATCCAAGTCCCAGCCTCCTGTGTGACAGCTGCAGAAAACAGGTCTGGAGAGGACCTTGAAATGCCACCCAGATCGCAGCCCCGTGACTGGGTCTGGATGGGGCCAAGCACAACAACAGCCAAAAGCACTCCAAGCATTAACAAATATTGTTGCTTGGTGCACTCCTGTGCAGCTGCCAGCGTTTCTGCTGCCTGCTCCTTCCAGCACTCAGCACTGAGAACACACATATTGATGAGAGCATCTTCCACGGATTTACAGGAAGAGCAATTAGAGGTTTGGTTGTTGACGACAGCAGAGAATCGTGGTGGTGGTGGTAAAGATGATTTGTGCTGATCCATTAACACAGCAAACTACCTCCTCTCCCACAGGAAATCTCAATAACTGAAGGGCAGATAAGAACCCCAAGACCCCAGAAAGGTATCAGAACAACCACACCTTTCTCCCCAGTCTGCATCCTGCTTGCCAGCTCTCCCCACAAAGCTCACCCCGGTGTGTACTCACCAGTACCCTTGGTTTTGTTTCAAAATGGTGATGCTCCTTTCACTCCTCTGACCATTTCCTAGAGAAAAACAGAGAGAAAAAACACAAAACAAAACCTCTCATCAGATCCAGGACTGATTACGCGGTTAAGAAGAGCCAGCTCTGGAGAAGCCTCTGCCAGGACAATGAGAAACAGAGTCAGGCCTGCTCCTGCTCTCCCATCTCACGTGTTCCCAGGGTCAGCTCCTCTGCTCATCACCCTTCCCTGCACCACAAAATCACCTAGCAACACCCCATCCTCCATCCTCCCCCTGTATCACATCCCCAGTGACAGCTGGGAGATGAACACCCCAGTAATGGATCACACTGGGGCAGCTCTGGGCTGCTTCACCCATCCCTCCCCCAGATCAACATTACACTTTGGCCCCTCAGGATTATCAGCTTATTCCAACATCCACAGTTCAGTCAGCAGTGGCAGCTCTGTAGTACCTGCAGTGCAAATCCACAACAAATCCACATTCCACAACTGCTGGGGTGCAGATTTGGAAGGTGTATGACCAGCATCCTCCCAACTCTGCCCATAAAAGTTCCCTGCCCCTCTCAGCTTAGGAAAACCTTTTGGAGAAATGGAGCTCTAGAGAATCTCCTGGCCACCACCCAAACTTCCAAATGATGGACACAGGGGACTTGCATTTCCAGAAGCTGACACCTCCCTGTGGGAGGCCCAGCAGCTTAGCTGGACTCCGGGCTGATGAAGGAGATTGGCAGAAGGATGTTTTGGGGTGCTTTCCTCCACTTCAGAACAACCTCAAGGTGTGAGACCCCCACCAGCAGGTAGCCACCATATCAACAGGGTCCCCTAGGACAATCTGGGAGGCTGGCCCAGGCCCTCTACTGGGTGAGGACAGGGAGGAGACAATTGTGGCTCTTACAACACCGGGAACATATGATGCAGTTGTGCTCAGCTGGCAAATGCTCCTGTGGCTCAGCAGTCAGATGGAAATGCACTGTTTGCATGCCAAAGAAGCCATAATCTGGGGTATTTCCCCTAAAATGGCACCATCAGCTCACATCTGTCCTTGAACCTGGGTTTATACCTGAGCCCTGGCCAGGGTCAAGAGGTTCCCTCCTACTCATGGAAGCTGCAAATGAAGCAGGATCTCTCTGCCAAGACTTAGTGGTGTGCAAAGCAAGGAACGGCCACTCATTGTGTGCAGTGTCCCTATTACAGAATCACAGAATCACAAAAGGTTGGAAGAGACCTTCAAGGTCATCGAGTCCAACCCATTCCCAACACCTCAACTAAACCATGGCACCAAGTGCCACATCCAGTCTTTGATGGGCAAGGAGACATTTGCAGGGCAAGGAGGCATTTGTTATCATGGGGCAGCTGGAGATGGAGACACTGCCTTTTTCTCCCCCATTCCCCAAGAGGATCCTGACTGAATCAATCACCCAAACATCCCTTTTCCTTTTCCAGACAGCCCTCGAATGGGTTTACTAGTGTGGAGTCCACACTATTTCCATTACTCGTGATAGAAGGAAGCAAATGAGATTCCTCTCTCAGCTTTTATAAAGAGCCAACGATCTTCATTCAGCCTTTATGAGATTCTCATTATTTTCATGGGGAAGTGTCAACATTTTCCAAGCCAGGCTGACACCTGGATGTCAGGATGGAGAAACCAACAGGCTCTGATCACCCTACCCAATCTATGGCACTGGTAAATTACTGCACATACACTCAAGGAACAGAGCAAAACCATGAAGGGTAACCTTTGTGATGGCCCCGAATTCTCCTCCTTATGTGTCTACAACACTGGCCTGAGGACATTTAGGCAGTTTGAGGACATTCATGGAGCACATGTGAGTGGTGCAGCACGGAGTGGCTGCAGACCACCCCGAGGACCACGAGCAGCCCCGAGAACTTCCCTGCAGCCAGTGAGTCCACGTGCTTTCAAGAGCATCCAGCTGCTGTCACCCTTCCTTAGCCAGGGCCCTGTTCAGTTCATTAACTCACAACTCCACCACTGTCCTGGACTAATGGCTCGTTTGCCACTCAACAGCCAAAAGCGATCAGCAATGCGCAAAGAGCTCAATGCAGGCCACTGTCAACACGCCCACATTGGGCCAGTACCATCATCTTTGTTTAGGGCAAAATTCACAGGGGAGGCTGCAAAAACCCTGCAATGGATCCTGGCTTCATGGCAGAGCTCATAAGCTCTGCTTGGGTCAACACACAACCTCCCCTGGCACCAGGGGAGGGGCTGGCACATTTCCCTTGAGAAGTGCTGGGTTTCAGCTCTAACTTCCACCTAAAACCTCCTTCTCTCCACATGTCCTTCACTGCAGCTGCTCCCCAGAGCAAGGGGAGCTCGGCTTGCAATGCAACACCCTGTTGTGGGCAGGTGGGGTTGGTGTCTTCTCACAAGCAACGGGACAAGAGGGAATGGCTTCCAAGTGAGCCAGGGCAGGATATGAGGAGAGATTCCTTCAAAGAAGGGGCTGTCCAGCCACGGCACAGGCTGCCCAGGGCAGTGGTGGAGTCTTCATCCCTGGAGGGATTTAAAGCCCATGTGCACCTGGCACCTGGGGACAGGGGTTAGTGGTGGCCTTGGCAGAGCTTGGGGCACGGTTGGACTTGATGGTCTTGGAGAACTTTTCCAACCTAAATGATTCTGCAATACTATGATTCCACCTAAAACAATTCAAACCGCTGTTTGAGGCACAGAAGAATTCTCATGGGGCAGTAAATGTGAGTTCCTGGGCTAAGAAAAGGCTGCACCTGAATCACAGTTTCATCAACCCTCCAAGAAGAGTGGCTGTGAATAAACACACTCACGATCCACCCTCTGAACCAGAAGATGCCCTGGTGCTCTTGTAGCAGTTTCCAAAATAGGATGGGCATTGCTGAGGGCAGCCCAGGCTTCATTCTCCCGTTCCCAAAACACATGTGCGATGAGAAGCTACAAATCAACCAGGCTTGCCTGTGGCTTCCCCTTCAGCCACAAGGTCCCTTTTAGCTTCTTTGGGTGGTTTGCAGAATGACTCGAACACGCCCTCCTGCAGATGACATTCAGATTTCTAAGTACCTTCCCTGAACACATCACTGATGTGCCACATCAGCTCACTCGTGGGGCTGTTCCTCTCACCACGTGTAGCCAGCAGTGGAGTTTCTGCCCCTCTCCAGCACGCTGACGGCCCCATCACCTGGCTGGGCTGAGCTGCTGGGCTGGGAGAGATGATTCCCAAATAAACTGGGGATGTGGAATGCTTGCCCTGCTCTTGAGGTCTGTGAAGAACCAGCCTTCATCACAGAATCACAGCGCAGTTTGGGTTGGAAGGGACCTTCACAGGCCATCTAGTTCAACCCCCTGCCATGTGCAGGGACATCTTCAACTAGACCAGGTGGCTCAGAACCCTGTCCAGCCTGACCTTGAATGTTTCCAGGACTGGGGCATCCCTGGAAACAGTTTCCTGGATCCCTGGAAACAGTTTCTCCAGGCAGCCTGTGCCAGTGTTTTACCACACTCACTGTAAAAAACTTCTTCCTGATAGCTGATCTAAACTGATTCCCCTTCCATTTAAAACCATCACCCCCTGTCCTATTGTAACACACCCTGTTAAATTTGTCTCCATCTTTCCTCTAAGCCTTCTTTAGGCCCTGGCAGGGGCTCGCAGGTGTCCCTGGAGCCTTCTCTTGTGCAGCTGAACAGCCCCAGCTGTGCCAGGCTGGCTCCAGAGCAGAGGGGCTCCAGCCCCTGGAGCATCTCTGGGCATTCCAACAGGTCCATGTCTATGCTGAGGACACCAGAGATTTCCCCAGGGAAAAGCCCCATCCTCAACAGAACAAGCACTCACATATTTCCAGTGGCCTTCCAAGGCTGCCATCCATGCTCCAGCCCTGACCAGCCAGCAGCTGGAATTTAGGTCACCTGAGGCCCAGGATTACCCTGGACTGACAGCCAGCACAGACCATGGGCATGCCCTCCCCAGTGTCCAGGCCAGGAGGTGACTCTCAGGGACAGCTGATAAACCTACACCACTCCCTGGCACACCAGGTAGGACTCAGCTCCAACTAAGGCATCTCAGGGGGGTGCCCACACAGATCCTGGCTTTAGTTGCTTTAATGCAAGTTCTCATTGCTACGCTGGACTCCCTAAACTACCCCAGAGCCATGCCTGGCTTTGCCAGGCAAAACTCTGGACCTGAATCCCTCCTAACTGACAGATGGAGACTAAGCAATGCGTCCTGGGGTAAAAATGGACACCTCTGGCCAGCAGCTCAATTGTGTAGGCTACACATGTGTAGGCTGCCCCATCTCTTACTGCAGCTCACGGGGATGCAGTTGGCACCATTCTGGGTGTTTGGTGAGCCATTTAGTTACTCAAACTTCAGTATCTCTCTCTTGGGGTGTGAAACACCCTCCAGACTCCACTGGCCAAACAACCACTGACCCTAAAAGGAGACTGAGCATCAAGTTAGTATTTTTATCTGCCACTGCAGCCTACCTCCAGCTCCTGGGCTAAGATTCAACAGCTCCTAAATAAAACATATTTGCACGGGATGGGGATGCCCTGCAGCTCTGCACCCTCAGGCCCCTGCTGTGATGAGCAGCACAACCCTGGCACATCCACACTTCCAGGATGGTTCCAGTGCTTGTGCATAATAGGACTGAAACAAGTAAATTTGACAAAGAAAGGAGAAAGAGCAACTGATATGCAACTCCATGCCACAAATCATTCACCAGATCTGTTCTGCAGTTTTGAAATAATCTTGGAGGGTGCTTCCCAAGTGCTGTTTGCAAACCCTCTGTTAATCTGGGAAGCAGATGCTTCTACAGTAGGCTGCATCACAGCATCTTCAAGAAATCCCCATCAAATATTACTTTAAAATGCCCATGACTTTTGCAATCAGTTCTTTTTAAATCTTCTTGGCATATCTTAAAACCAAACATCATAAAAAAACCCCTTTGCTGTGATTCATCTGTAATGGGTCTAAGCCTGGGGAAGAGCTCATCTCACAGCCTTCATACCCAGGTGACCCCCAAATTCCTCCCAGAGGCCTCTGCCCATTCCCTTCAAATGCTCTAAAGAGTCTTTGACTAACTCAGATTCCTCCTGAGCTTCACTGAAAGCCTTTGTTGCCTCAAACAGGGCAGTGCCCTGGAGATGCCCTCTAGAATCACGGGAGCCAAGCCACCCACGCCCCTGCAGAAAATCCCACATGGAAAACACTCTGAAAAGGCACTTCTACCATGCCCTGGCACACACGGACATTTCATTGCCTAGGAGAGTGTTTGGGATGATTGCTGCTGGGGTTTTTTTTATTGCCAGGGACTGTTTCTTCCAGCAAATAAACCTGCCCTGAGACAGATCATCCCTCCCAGCTCGGAAAGAACTGAGTGTGTGGATCATGCTCAGAAGGAGTGACCTGGCTGCATCTTTGGGCTGACACCCTTTCCAATCTCCAATGCTCAGTTTTCCCCTTCCTGTGTGAAAATGGAAACAGCAGGCATCAGCTGTGGTCGGAAAGGGCTTTTGAAATCCACAGGTGAGAAGTGTAGGTGAGACAGCGCTGCACCCTTCTAGAAAAGAGGGGAGAGGGAAAGGCAGCATAGGGGGTAAAAACCCCACATAATAAATAATACTCTACAAATTACATAAAATGAACGCATTAAAAAACCAATCCTCCAAGAAGCAGCTGCTTCATTCTTTGCTGTTGATAGGATCAATATGAGAGAGGAAATTACCACCTTGTGCTCTGCAACACATCACACCGACTTTCCTCTACAGACCCTAATGCTCCTGATTGCAGTGTCAATTTAAAATTTACCATAAAATGCAGAATCTCATAAACTTTACAACCTCAATCACACTCAGCCAGTGTTTTCACCCAAATCACATGCACAGGCACCCGCTTTGCTCTCCAAGGCAGACGCCCATCAACGTGCTGCTGACAGCAGATGGGAGAGCAGAGCACCACAGCTGGGGTCTGCCTGTCCTGAGTAGCCTGGATGCAAAGAGAAGGAATCAGGCTGGAAAACAAGATGGAAAACGTACCCTCAGCTCATCCCATGTCCAGCAGGATGAAGGGCAGCCATACTCATGATTTATGATGAAGGTGCTGAGGCCCTGGCACTGGGTGCCCAGAGCAGCTGTGGCTGCCCCTTCCCTGGGAGTGTCCCAGGCCAGGGTGGATGGGGTTTGGAGCAACCTGGGGTTGTGGAAAATGTCCTTGCCCATGGCAGGGGGATGGAATCAGATGGCCTCTAAAGGTCCCTTCCAACCCAAACCAAACTAGGATTGTATAATCAAAAACAACACGACCTCAGGTGCAGCAGCTGTGGCACACTGAACACGCTGCCATCGAGGTGCCACCAGCACCCCACCATGCTGAGCCAACTTCCTTGCACTGGGACATGCTTAAAACATAGTGTTTCATGCCCTTTTGCAGGCTCTGATGGAATTCCCCGAGCCATTTCTCTAATCCCGGGTGTCCCTCAGAAATGTAAGCCCACACAGTTCCTGTGGAGAAGCTGGTGTGAGTTTTTAATGCAGGAAAGGAGCACGCAGCTATGCCCCCGTGCCACGAGCTGACCACTTGCTTTTGCAGCATGGGTTGCACTCAAGGCATGACAAGGGAAAAACTAATTAGGCTCCTAATTTTGCTTCCTACATAAATCTAAGTCCTTTCGCTGTTGTCACTGTGACAGAAAACCCATTTCTCTGCAGGGCACAAAGGATTTTGGCTAAAGCATAACAAAAAGATGCATATTTCAAGTTGCCCTTCCCCAGGAGCCATAAAACTCTGCTCAGTTTCTGCAGTCTGCATGCACCCTGTAAGCTCTGGTTTAAAATTCTCCCTCACCTCAAAAATTACAGGATATATTTGGGGAGAAAAGCAATTTTTGCAATCAGCTGCTTGCCTTTGTGGCTGACTGGAAGTGTGATCAGACAGATGCTTAAAGATACAGCAAGGGTTAAACCTTGGGAGAGGACAGGCAGGACTTGGGGATGAAGTAGTTGATCAAAGGGTGGCTCAGAAGTTATTTTAAAATAAACCAGAAAGTAGATCTTCCCAGCGGTTGCCGCTGTAATTACAATGCAGACAACGGAGCCGTGGTGCTGTTAAGGTTACTGGATTTTCCTAGCAGCTGCGTTTAATTTACTTAAAACATGCAAAGCCATCAGGTCAGATCCCATTAGCGGAATCTCTCCAGAGCGCTGCAAGAGCCTGGCCAGCCCAGCACCAGAGAAATGCTGAGGGCACAACACAAGTGTAAAATACCCCAAGACACCCACATGGTGCACTCTCCTCCTCCCTGGCTGCAGCAAAGCTGGGTGCTCAGTCCTTCCTGCTCATCCAAGGACCTGTCCCCTGTCCCTTTACTCCGTCATAAGCCATCTATTGCCCATCTATCTTCTAAGATCACCAGAAACACAAATCCATGCAAATACCTTGACTGGCTGTGATGGGGAAGGATCTGGGATCAAGCATTTAGGGAAGTCCTTCAGGTGTGTTTTTGCAACAATCCAGGTTCTCTGGGTCTCCTACAACTGTACAATGTCTCACCTGGATCCCTCCACTTCCCAAGCATCCCCCTGACTTGCATGCTGCATTAGAGAGAAGACCCATATGTCCTGAGTCATGCTTAAGAGTCCATCTCAGAGATGGGAGCTTGGTGGATTTGTGAGTCAGGATTCTCCCCCTGGAGCTTTGTTCACACATATATAATTCAGGAGTTTTTCCAAAACACAGCTACAAAAATTACAACATTCTTGTCAGGAGAAACAACCTTCTAGAGATACTTTTCTGTTTAATTTTTGTTGTTGTTGTTATTTTTTGTTCTTTTAACACTGGCTCAGCCCTCTCTCCGCCAAATGGAGTATCAGGGTTTCATCCACTGTTTGTGGCCCCTGCCAGCTCAATTCTTTTTCTAAAATTAGCATCCTGAGAGATGTAATTGCTAGAACAGGAGGTGTTAGGTCACGTTTTGGTCCCTGCACATCAGGCTAAGTGCTTCTGCTGCCACCTACAACCACCTCAGAGTCTGAACCTCAAATGTGTCCTGCTCCACTGAGCCCAGAAGAGTGATGCCGCTTTAATGGGTGCTGATGCCAAAAAAAAAAGAGAACTGAAGACAAGGACAGATTACACACCACAGGCTTCCATCTGCACATGACCCCCATATATAGTCACTCCTACAGAGAATGGGCAAATAAAGTAAAATAAAATACTAGAAAATACAAGAAAAGGTATTTCCTACATAAGCTGTGACTGCTCCATCCCTGGAAGTGTCCCAGGCCAGGCTGGGTGGGGTTTGGAGCATCCTGGGATAGTAGAAGGTGTCCTGCTCATGGCAGGGGGATGGAATTAGAAGATCTTTAAGGTCTCTCCCATCCCAAACCATTCTGTGATTCTATGACTCTAGAATATAATAGAATAGAACAAAAGCAGAAATAAAATAAAATAAAATAAAATAAAATAAAATAAAATAAAATAAAATAAAATAAAATAAAATAAAATAAAATAAAATAAAATAAAATAAAATAATATAAAATAAAATAAAGTAAAATAAAATAAAATAAAATAAAATAAAATAAAATAAAATAAAATAAAATAAAATAAAATAAAATAAAATAAAATAAAATAAAATCCTAAGCAAAACACCATAAACAGGAGGGAAAAGTGTGAAGGGATGGGTTTGTTTAAGGGAAATCTAAAAACATCTGACCCAGCTGCATGACCCTCATTGCCACTAGAACCCCTCCTGAAATCAGCATCTCCTGCCACTGTGTGCAAGAAACCCCAGCCTGGCCCTGGAATCCTTGGAGCAGTTCAAGATTATTCTTCCAACATAAACTCATCCCTCATGTCTTAGAGAGGTGTGAGACTTATTTGCATAATAAATGACAAGGCAGGAATATAGATTTGTGTCAGATCACCCTCCCTTCCCTTTGAAAGAAATCTATTTATTCTGACTGAATCGTCTCTTCTCCAAATAAATGGTGTTTGTAGTCAGTTTAGCT
Organism: Motacilla alba alba; assembly: GCF_015832195.1. Lineage (NCBI taxonomy): Eukaryota > Metazoa > Chordata > Aves > Passeriformes > Motacillidae > Motacilla > Motacilla alba. Next base: position 1,816,610 of record NC_052046.1, on the reverse strand, counting down.
GGCACGATACGCATTCTTTTGCATGCCTGTAATGAATTTTCACAGCCAGAGCCCTAATCCAGTCTAGTCATGGAGGGTTTATCACGACCTCTTATTTTATTTCTGCCGGTAAATGGGAATTGCTTTCCTTATCGCTATCTAGAAGCACCTGAGTGATTTTTGCTTCATATTTCCTATCCCACTGGAATTCAGGATGCAGCGTTATCTGATGCTGTACAATTGTCACTCATGTTAGCTGCCTTTTCATTTTAATTTGCTGGATTTATTGCTCTTCCTTTTTTTTTCCCTTTTTCCCAAGAGATTTTACTTCAGATCCGAGTCCCTCCTTGCTCTTTTCCATCCTCCTGGTCAGATTTCTTGGGTGATCCTCTGGAAGGCAGGGTCAAGGCTTGTCTTGCCTTCACCTGCCTGATTCCTTTGAACAACTTGGGATAGTGGAAGGTGTCCCTGCCTATGGCAGGGGGTGGAAGACATCAGCTCTGAGGTCCCTTCCAACCCAACCCATCCTGTGATGCCTTCCCTTGGCAGAGCACTGAACCCTTGGGCTTGTCCCGGTCCATCCCACTGGGGAAGCATAAAGCTATGCAGTGACAAGCAGGAATTATCCCTGACTTTGATTCCAAACAAATCCATGAGAGCAAGGGCTTGCCAACATGACCCCTATGGCTGCTGCAAGCAGGGAGCAGGTACACAGCTCAGAGATCCAGAAAACTGGACCTGCTGCTGCTGGAGAGGCACAAGAAGACCTGTAAATCCTGCAGATAACACTGTGATGGATCAGTAGTGGCAAGACATTAACCTTCACTCTTGAGGAGACACCCAAATGATAACACCTGTAGCCATGCCACTCCAGAGTTATCAGTCTTGTCACTGGTGAAGATAAATCTATCTGACCTGAGCCATCATCCTACGCCACTCTGCCTTCCTCGCTCAAAATCCTCGTAGATACCAGCAGGGATCAGGAAAATCACACCTAATAATCAATTGAGAGTGTGCAACTATGCTCACATGGAAACAATTCCCTTCAGTATGTTAAAATAATTCCGCAGAGAAAGGGAAGAACACGATAGGCTTGAAAGCGGGTCTGCAGGGAAAGTGCTACATGTCAGTGACAACTGTGGAAGGACAGAAAACAGCTACCGAAGCCTCAAGGAGCTGTCACGCACAGGAAAATGTAAGTTAATTAAAGCCACTTACACAAATACATCTGGGACAGGGGCATGGGATGTAGGGAGGCAGAGTGAAGTGATATTAAAAGCTCAGACACATGGTGAATCCCAGACAGGAGGCAAGGAAACCTGTTTGGCAGAATCCAGACGAGCCCCTTGCCCTGGAGCTGTGCCAGACGGGGCAGTGAGAGCCCCCTCTGCCCCAGGGCTGTGGCTCAACTTCGGGCACAGCATTGTCCCACAGCCCCAGAGGAAGGCACAGGCTCAACAGATCCATCCCTCCTCTGGGAAACAGCACCCAGGCTCCACTGCTGGTCTCCTGGACCCAACAATGACAGCTTGACATTATAAATCCGACATTTCCCTTCCTAACGTCTTCCCTCCTGTCCCTACCACAACATTCAGCTGAAATGAGAACCATGGGCAAAGCATCCCTCTGGCAAAGTGTAAGGATGTAAATCCACCTCAAACACACCACCAGGACCAACATCAACTCCACCTTCCCTTGCTCCTTCTCTGAGCTCAGTCTCCTTTGAGCCCCCATAGCTGATTTGCCTCCTACTACAATCAGAAGATGATGAGCACAGGTTGCTCATACCAGCCCTGCTGATATAAATCCACAAAAAGAAATATTTGCATAGGCTCTGTGTATTTTTTTTATTGCAATCAGCTCCCCGAGAAACTTAAAATGTTGGTTCCTTATATATTCCTATGGGAATCGATTCAGAAGTGGAAACAGAACACCTACACGAGGTTGGGTCATGATGGAGATGGTGAGCTGGCCTCTTGAGATATTCCTGCTTGGGAAGCAGGGCTGGCCAGCCTCAGCACAAGGCCGAGAGGAAGGGAAACAGGAAAGCAAATCCATCTGCACACCATCAAGCCCCTGCTGCAGGATGACAGCCTGCAAGACTGCTGTCTGCAAGAGGAAGTCTTGCCATGGCATCAGCCCGACCCAGTTGGAGTGCACAGAAACACAGATGGAGTGAGGAGGATCCAGGCTTCCAAAGCAGCTTAGCTTAGCTTCCCACCCTCCCTTGACTGCTGGGATGGGGGTGATGCAGCAAACCCCACACAAACCCATGTGCCCTCCAGGAAAGCCGTGAAGCTGCTGGAATCTGGTGGTCTTGGTTAGCAGGGAGCTGAAGGAAGGAGTTAGTGAAGGACCTGGGTCACACAGGACAAGGTCTGGGATCTCTTTCACCCCTCAGCATATTTTCTAACTCCAAATCAGGCCTATGTACAGATCCTCTATTGCAACCCCAGGTAAGATTAACTTGTTAGAAGTCCTGTGGCTCCAGGGAGAGCTCAGAGCCCCTGCCAGGACCTCCAGGGGCTCCTGAGGGACTGGGGACAAGGCATGCAGGGCCAGCAGCCAGGCAATGGCTTCCCAGGGCCAGAGGGCAGGCCCAGATGGGATATTGGGCAGGAATTGCTGGCTGGGAGGGTGGGCAGGCCCTGGCCCAGGGTGCCCAGAGCAGCTGTGGCTGCCCCTGCATCCCTGGCAGTGTCCCAGGCCAGGCTGGACAGGGCTTGGAGCAGCCTGGGACAGTGGAAGGTGTCCCTGCCCATGGCAGGGGTGGCACTGGATGGGCTTTAAGGTCCCTTCAATACAAACCATTCTGCAACTCTAGGGCTCTGCAGACAGCATTGGAGCCTTGTCTAAATCAGCCCAGGACCACAGCCCCCTCTCTGCCTGCAGCTCAGGGCAGGCAGCCAAGCCCCCCCACCCATGCCACAAACCCCTTCCCTCCCCAGGGTGACTTCCTTAACACAGCCCAGCTGCCTGCCCCCACCCAACAAGGGCTGACAGATTTGTGCTGTCCCCTTAGGGTGGGGTAGGTACATTTATTTCCTCTTTGGAAAAAAAAAAGGAAAGAAAAAGGGAAAAAAAATGTGCAATTAACCTTTTCCTCTCCTCGCAACTGGCAAGAAACTTCCCTGCCACAGGAATAGTTTGAGGACTAAGATATCTGTTCCCACAGCTGCACCAAAGCTATTCTATTCTGGCTCAGCTAAAATTAAAGAGCTGAAGTAATACGTGGGCCTTCATGAAACTGTCATGAGCACTGCAAGATTAGAGGGACAGAAGGTGACCTGGGAGGCCAAGGGCTATTCTCAGCTGCACCAAGGGATCCTCATGTGTGTCAGAACGTGTTTCTCCACCCCTCTCAAATAAGAATCCTGAAATGGTTTGGATTGGAAGGGACCTTAATATCCAGTTCCAACCCCTCTCCAGGGCCAGTGAGACCTTCCACTAGCCCAGGTTGCTCCAAGCCCCATCCAAACTGTCTTTGGACACTTCCATGGATCCAGGGGCCGCCACAGCTGCTCTGGGAACCCTGTGCCAGGGCCTGCCCACCCTCATCATAAAGACTTTCTTCATCATACTAAGTCTGAATCTCCCTGCTTTTAATTTAAAACCATCAACCCTTATAGTCTCACTATAGGCCCTACTAAAAACTCAGTCTAGATCTTCCCTCTAAGCCCCCTTTAAGAAAGACAAACATCTTGCCTGGTCACCTCCAGCACCCATCCAAACACTAGCCAGAGTTCCAACAGCACTAAAACAGCCAGGAAAGCACAGGACAGCCCCAACATGCCAGCCACCATCCATCCCCTCTCCCACCACGAGCAGTCCTCTGCCAACAACTGTGCTGGCTATTGTTGGTCACATAAAGCCCAGTCCAGTGGCCCCGCTGTCAGCACGCAGCTCATTACTCTGCCAAGGGCTTTGAAACGCTTGGAATATGAAAGGTGCTCCATCAGATCAGATTCAGCTTCGTTTGCTATTACAATGCACTGCATTTCTTTTGTCTGCCACTTTTGATGGTGAGCAATTGTCCCCCTCAGTCAGTATTTCGGAGTCATTAGCTGGAATTAGTAAAGTTCCCGCTGCTGGACTTTTCCAAGGCTCTGTTCTCGGGCTACAAAGAGTCGATGAGGAGTTGTCCTGCTTTCACTGAGCTGCAGGCACAGCGGGGAGTGGGCTGGAGGGAGCAGGCAGTCTGCTCAACTCCACTTTTCCCCTGCAGGCACTGGGAAATGCACGTGCAGGAAAGATGCTGTGGGTGGTCACAACAGGGCTGGCGCTTCCCAGCCAGCAGGGAACCTGAGACCCTTTCATTTGGTACCTCTGCTGGGGCCAGGGGAAGAGGTACACCTAATTGTGTCCATATTTAGGCAGCACATCCCACAAAGTTCGGGTTTCTATCCCAGAAATCCCCCACTCCAAATCTAAAGGCATCAGCCCTGCAGAAGTCATATTTCTCTGGGTGAAGGGATTTCTTCTTGACATCTTCTTCTATGAAAACATCTGGATGCGCCTGACCTTGTCCTCCAGCCTTTTGCTCATGTTACACACACCCTTCCAGCTGTACCAGAAGAGCTTTAGCACCAAGACCCTTTTTCCTGAAGGGATTTATATATGGAGCATCCACTTCCCTGGGAAATCTGTGCCAGGGCTCACCCCCTTTATCACAAAAAGTTTCTTCCTTCTATCTAGTCTGGATCTCTCCTTCTGCTGTAAAACTATTCCTTTCGTCCGGTCCCTCCATGCCTTGTCCCCAATCCCTCTGCAGCTCTCCTGAAGCCCCTGGAGGCAGGGGCTCTGAGCTCTCCCTGGAGCCTTCTCTTGCACAGGATGAACACCCCAAGCTCTCCTGGTCTGTCCTCTGATCAATTCTGTGTTTGTCTCTGATGGAGGATTCATTCCTATTCATGCCTGAGGAGGTCCAGCAGAAAAACAAAGCAATCAAGCAGTGCCTACCTGATGTCATTGTCTGGACCCAAGGGCACAACTCAGGTCTGGGGACCACAGCCGCTCCAACTCACACCCAGCCCACCTGTGGGTGGAAATTCCAATCTAAACTCCCAATTCCAGCCATCCCACCACCTTTTCTGGATGCAGTGTGGGTGTTTGGCCACTAGAACCCTGAAACAAAACTAGGAGCAAACCAAACTTATGGGGACACCCTTGTGGAGAAGAACTCAGCACTGAACCCAGCTCCTTTAGCAGCTGGTCACCTTTCACATGGGACTGTACTTCCATTCCCCATCAGGATTTCCCTGAAATCCACCTCACAGATCATCCTGCCTAACATTCACAACAGCATTTCCACTGGGACACGACCAAATGCAGGCAATTCACACCTCTCACCTTACATTTTTTAAAGTAACAGGCTACAATAAAGCAGCCTGCCCAGATTCCAGCCTAATCTAAAAACAACTTTATGGCTTCTAATTTTAGCACTAATCTTCCTTTGCTATGGTTGTGTGATTTCTAATTATTTTATCCCCAAGCCCTTCTTTGATGGATAGTTGTACCTTTTCCAATGCCAAATGACTTGTAAAGTGCCTTTAAAAAATACGCTGATCATTTCAGGTTCATTTCCAGTTCCTACACAAATAACATTCTCATATATGGCTTCACTGCAAAAATATTATTATTATTATTATTATTATTATTATTATTATTATTATTATTATTATTATTATTATAGTAATAAAAGCAATACAATTTTAAAAGGAGAACTCCTTTCCTCAGGATGATCCCAATCTGCTCCTGCAAACACTGTATTTTCTCTTAAAAGCTGATAAAGACCAAAAAAATCTGTTACTGAGATATGGATCTCTTAACAACTCGGGGCCTTGGCTTGGCATGGCTCCCAGAACACTTTGCCTTTATCTATCCCTATTTTCAGGCTACAACTCCGGGAAGAGCAATTGGCCACACCAAAACCTCGGCGGGGGGGGACTTTGCAAGGGGCAATGTGCAGTGGTGGCAGATACACATTTGCCTTGACGTTCCCCTGGAGCATTGCCCACCCAAAACTGCTGAATTTAGAGCAGCAAACACCAGCCCTTGGCTGAAGATGTGCTGCAGGGGCTTAGGATGAGCCTCCAGCCCAGGTTCCTCACAGGCAGGTGTTCTCTCACCTTCCACGCTCCGCTGAAGCAACCTCCTGACCCTCCTGATTGCTGACCTAGATCAAATCTGAATCCAGTTCTGCTGAATTTGAAATTTGCACAGAAATCTGTTGGGGAGGGAGATGCTACCTGAGGACGATTTCAGGGTGCTGAGGCATCTGCCTGCCTGTGGCATGTCCCAGAAGGACCTGCCACCAGCAGCCAGCACCTGAGCAGGAGACACAGACACAGGGCTGGTGGATGTTTGTTGGCTTATTTCCTTCCCCAGGATTTATACTGAGCTCCAGTTAATTGGAAAACGTCCACTTGACCCGCGACCTTTTCATTTTAGTTATTCTCAAAGTTTTGACAGCAGCAGTTCAACAAAGCATATGACTTTTGGCACCAAGGGAGCACCCCATTCCCACAAATTCTGCATGGATATGGAAAAACATCCCACTGCAGCCCTGATGCTGAATGTTTTCCTTCTTTCTCATTCTTCATTTTTCCCTCTTTCACTTTCTGAGCCTGTTTCATGACGTGTGTATTCTCCCTCCCCACTGGAAATATGAGCTTAGCTCCCCAATGCAATATTCAAGGGAGGAGGACATAGGATGTGGTGTTCTAATTCCCTGCACAAAGCTGTGTTACAGAGGATTTGAAACGGAGATTGTCAAAACAGGAAACAAGCCAGTCAATGTCCTCCTGCCTGAGACCTGAAAATGTCACCACAAGAGCTGCAAGGGATGGAGGGATGGAGCTCTGCATGGACAGAGGATGCCCTGGGAGAGGGGGCAGCAAGACCCTCTGCTCTCATGCCACTCTGATCTGAGCTGGGCTGTAGCCTCTGCTGAAATCAGTGGGGAGCTGGTTTTTATTGACTTGGGGAAAAAATCAGCAAATCAGGTTAAAAATTATAACCCTCTATTGACTGATGCTTCTATCAGCGTGGAGAATTTTGTATGGAATGTCATCTCACTCAGGAAGTCAATCCTACAGGAAATCCTTCGTCCTTAGTGCTTCGGAGTAACATCCACAGCATCCTGCTTCCTTCTTACTCCCCTTAAAACCTACCCCTGAGATCCTCACCTCTCTAGCTCGTGCTCTGTGCTTGAGCTGGCCTTGCTGGGATAAAAGCACAAATCTTGGGTCTAATCCTGCCCACACCCCCCAGGCAAAGCACCATCTTCATCTCCATGAAGATGCAGAGCAGGACAATGCCAGGCCCCAGGCTCCTCAATTTCCATCTATCCACCTTGGAGCAAGGATTTAAAGTTCCTCAGAGGCACAACAGTGAGGTCAGGTCTGGAGGAGAGAATGAAGCTACTGTAAACCCAGACAAATAAGAGCTTATTTCAAAAAGAAGGCTCCTGCAGCTGTAGGTTTCAAGCAATTCTTAAAAGCCTGATCTAAACAAGCATCCTTGCCAACAAATATTGGTATTTTAAGCCTTTGACTGCTTTTGACAGTAGTGAACACCTTTTTTGATATTGACTGCTTGTTTTTACAGCTCTCTGCAAGTTAACTTCAAGAGAACTTGCCAAGCAGCACAGCTGGTGACCATTACCAGAATGATGATCCAGCAATTCCAGGATGCCTTCCCCCTGGAAATATTCAAGTTAAGATGGATGGAACTCTGAGGAGCCTGGTGTAGTTGAATATGTCCCATTAGAAGTGGCTTGGACGAGATGGTCTTTAGGGTTCCTTCAACACAAACCATTCTATGATTCCCCCTCTGGAAGCAAGGCTGGTATTTTGCTCTATGTTTGAGGGAGCAGTGGTTTTATTGTAGTGCCCAGCCACTGATCTAGAGTGACAACCTTCAGCAGGAAAAAAAAAATCCACGAGTTCATGGGATGAACAACTAGAAATGTCATTTCAGATGGTCTATATAGCCCAGAACAGCAATTTCCCCCATCATCCAGGCAAAGAATTAGAATAATTACCTAGAGCCTGATCCTGAAAGGTGCTGAGTGCAGTCAAGTGGTCTCTGCTCATAGAGTTTAGTATCTCAGGGGCTCTCAGCAGGGTCAGTCTTGGTGCCTGGGCAAAACAAGACAGGTTGGTGTTAGTCCAGCTATTTGTAAATAAACCTACACAACCGCAAAAAAATAACCCCCAAAACTATTCCAGCTCCACAAGCCAGCCACGTTTTCCTGTACAGGGAATTAACTCGAGTCACAGAGAGAGTGGCTGAGGAGATGCTCTCCAACTCACAGACCTTCTCTGCAGATCAGATTGGATGCCTTCAGCACAGAGGAGAGAAATTACACCAGGATGTGTCCACAGAGCTTCAATCCACAACCAGGAACACCCACACGACATTCCTGAGGAGCGCTGTGTTACCCAAGCCACCTCACCTGGACACGTCACACTGCCACACCATCCCAAGGGCTCACACTCCTTCCTGGCAGAAGACAAACCCCGGGGCTGCCTCGCCAAGCCTAGAGGCAGCAGTAAACCTTGAGGCAAGAGAAGTCAGCCGGGCTTCCAGGGAGGAAGGAGAGGAGCATTCCCCTCCCCACGCTCCCCAGCCGCGGGCGGGTACGGCCGTGCCAAGGGCAGGGTGAAGGGAGGGAAGGGGATGACGGGGACAGGATGACGGAATCCTCCTCCACGCAGCCCTTTGTTTTGGGAGGTCCCCTGGGATGCTCGGCTCAGGGTGGCCAAGTCCTCCTTCTTCCCCTACAAGGGGAACGGATGAGGGGAGGAAAACAATGCTCTCTCCTCAGCTGCCTAATGGAAGAACAAAAGCACCGCGATCCCTTCCAAAATTGTCTTTTGAGGAACAGACCATCCAGCCTGAAGGCCCAGTATTTCTGCCATATTTATTTTTGAACTTCTGCCTCACAGCGCCTTTTTGTCCTTCCTCTGGGCTCTTGTAGGACCTGCCCGAAGCCCCTGAGGTCCTGCAGGGCTTGCACAGACCTCAAATCCCATCAGGAATTTAACACCCAGCACCTGGTAGAGGTGACAAAACCAAAGGCTCCGTCACAACAAACACACCTCAGCCATGGGGTAGAAAGGGCAAGGCCAGGTTGGAACAACCCAGTCAGGTGGAAGGTGCCCCTGCCCTTGGTGGGAGATGAAATTGGATGGTTGAGAGGTGCCTTTCAGCCCAAACCATTCCGTGGTTCTATGACAGCCCTGTTTCAGCAGGATGCATTTGGCAGGAAGGGTCTGCCCCAGCCTGATCCCACTGAAAACTGGGACCAAACCCCACTTAAGCCAAAACCAGTACAAAAAGCACCTTTGATTGCTGAGCAGAGATGGCTGCTAGGGAGCAGAAGGGGATTTCTGCTGTGCTGATTATTCATGGAAAGTCCCTGACTGGCCAGCAACCGTGGAAAAAAGGGAAAATAGAACTTTAATACCAAGTTGGTGGCAGGCTGTCTATTTTTCTCTCCTGTGACTAGTTACCATGGATAGATTTCTGAGGTCGACCACACAATTGTTCACTGCACCGCTCCTATTAAACAGAAGATGAGCAAATCATCCCATTTGTACCGTACTTTAATTTCCAGAAATTCTTTGTTCGTTTGTTTGCTTAAATTATTTCTCTCATTTGAAGAAACAATGCAGTCTTACGAAGCGAGGGCCCAAATCTCCCGAGTCACCCTGCTGTGGTTCATTACTTCCACACTAGTTAACAAGGCCAGTAATTTCCCTAAGGTTTAATAGAAAATCCTCTTTCCAGAATGCAGAGAGACAGGACATTTTAACAAACTCACTGTATCCCGGTTATGTCGTAGGTGAGGGATATCCTGAACGAGGCACAGGTCCTCCTATGGGTTAGCATAAAAAAGTAGGTAGGCTAAATGGAGCTTTTTTCATCCCAAATTACTCCCTCAGCTGGAGAAGGGGACCAGGGGATCCCATGTGCCTTGCTCAGAGCATTAGCGGCAGCTCCACTGGCAAGGGTTCCTGAAGCATCCCCATCCTCATCCCAAAATAAAGAGTGGTTGAAGTAGATGGCACTGGAGAGGCAGATCCAATATGTACCTGGGGTGGGTGTGGTGGAAGAGGCAGGCCTACAGCCCATTTCATTAATGATACAGATAGCAGAGCACACGAAACACCTGCCAATAACCTGCCCATAAGCTGCCCTTCTCACTGGCTTTGCCAACCTATCTCCATGACCAAATCAGTAGAAAAAAAATCCTAAAAGCTGAAATAAATACAGGGGAAGAGCTTACGAAAAAAAAAGGTAAATACATAAAATATATATACCTATATACTGGAATAGCAGAATAATTTTGGTTAGAAGGGACCTTTGAACTAAAAAAAAATGAAATATTTTATATGTATGTATATGTGTGTGTAAAACAGCCCAGTAAATCTCTATTGAGATGCACATGCAGGTGAAAAGCTGGCGGTGCTGCCTTCAGTCACCAGGGTATTTACTCCTCAACAGCCTCTGCAGCTCCTTAATATTATTTATACAAACAGGATTTGTCAAGCAACAACTACAGATGTTTGCAGTGAGTCTTCCTGCTTATCCACTGATAATACCGTGTGCCTGGGACAGCTGAACAAATCCTGCCACGTAAATAATAAATACACGTCTGGGTTAATCAGAAAGAGGCGGTGAGGAATCTGGAGATTCCCACAGACTCCCTGCCTCGGGGAAGGAAACAAGAAAATGCCCTGACCTAAGCAGGGGTGAGTCTGGCATACCCACAGATCACAGGGAGATCACAGGAGCTGTTTGCAGATCACTTACAGAGCATGAATAATTCAGGCAGAAGCGGCTGGGAGTATGAGAACAGATAGATAGGAGCTCACTGCCGCCGCTTCGGCAGGTTTTATTTTATCCAGCAAGGCAAGGAAACCACGAGACCCAGCAAAAAATCCTCGGCCTAGCTTTGCCAGTGTCGTGGCTTCACGACAATTTCGGGATACATGGCATTTCACAGACCCCCAGCTGATGGTGGATGCCATCTCTCTTTCTCCTGGAGGCATTTTAGTGATTATCTGGCTGGACAGGTATGGCAAAACAATGCTTATTTGGAAAAAAAAAAAAAAAAAATGCCCTTAGTACCGATCTGCACTCTACTGCATAATTACACAGCTCACAGAATCACAGAATGGTGTGGGTTGGAAGGGCCGGCAGGGACACCTTCCACCATCCCAGGCTGCTCCAAGCCCTGTCCAGCCTGGCCTGGGACACTGCCAGGGATGCAGGGACAGCCACAGCTGCTCTGGGCACCCTGGGCCAGGGCCTGCCCACCCTCCCAGCCAGCAATTCCTGCCCAATATCCCATCTGGGCCTGCCCTCTGGCCCTGGGAAGCCATTGCCTGGCTGCTGGCCCTGCATGCCTTGTCCCCAGTGCCTGGGCAGCTCTCCTGGAGCCCCTCAGGCCCTGGCAGGGGCTCGCAGGTGTCCCTGGAGCCTTCTCTGGTGCAGCTGAACAGCCCCAGCTGTGCCAGGCTGGCTGCAGAGCAGAGGGGCTCAGCCCTGGCAGCATCTCCGTGGCCTCCTCTGGGCTGGCTCCAGCAGCTCCACGTCTTTCCAGTGCTGGGGACCCCAGAGCTGGATGCAGGCCATGAAGAATCCACAAAAAATGTAGTCAACTTCCAGGCCTCCTCCCCCAACAAGGGACCTGGGAAAAAAACGCAGTGACTAGAAACCAGACCAGCTTGCAGCCTTCAGGCTCCTCTGTCCCTGCAAAAACTCATGAATGAGTGGAGTTCAGCTCTGAAGGATGGAAAAAAGAAAAAACAGAAAAAGTGGAGGGAAGAAAAAGAAGGGCTAAGGGATATTCCCTAATCCTTACTCCAAAAGGAAAACATAAGTAGGGTTGCTCCTGTTGGGATATATTAATAGTCCACACTGAACACATTACCAACAGGACTGGAAGCCAGAAAGCAAATAAAAAAATAAAATAAAATAAAAAATTAAAAGACACATAAGGAAAGGCAGAAGTAGTAAAGACAGATGGTGGAAGTTACGCACTTCTTTGGTGCAAGCTGCAGAAATCCAAAACTCATCCTGCTGAAAGGACTTTGCATTTTGTTTCTAGCCAAAGGGAAGAGCCTTGTTGTCAAGAATAGAGGGGCAGCTGTCCCACGCAGGGTCAGAAATGGGAACCCAGCTCAGTGACCACCAGTGAGCCTGGGGACACCTCAGCCAAGAGAGCCAGAGGGGCCAAGGAGGGATTTGACAGAGAGGACCCTGCCTTAGCAGGATTTCTGAATGTCCCCAGTGGCAAGACATGCTCCAGTGCCAGTGATGTGCTCTGGGATTGGGGAACCCTCTGGGAATTCCTGTACTGCACCTACCTGTGCATGGCCCTGCTTCAATTCACCCCTCTGCACTGCTGCCAGCACTGGATTTGGCCCCAGAACTGCACACCAAGCTCTTCTCCAGCCCAACTGCTGTGTGTGTACACCACGTCACAGTCCCCTCACACAAAAACCTATTTCTTGTTACCACACAAAATGTATCTGATTGAAGACTCACAGCAAAAGACATTCGCCCAAGATCAAAACACAAAAATCCCAATAAATCTGGCTCTCAGTGTGAACCACGTGAGAAGCATCCAGGCAGCCCCAAGTCAGGAGTGAAACCTGGTGCTACCAGCTATTAGATTTACACCTTAAATTTTCCTTCAACATAAAAATACTGACTCTCTCCATGCTTTCTTCCATTCTTGAACTACTTAAACTTAATATTCCTAATTAAAAACTGAATTTAAACGTACTTCAGCACTGCTGCCAGTGGCGTCTTTGGCTTAGAAAGCTCAGTTTGGAAATGCCATCTCTATGGTGTGTCTATGACACAGACTCTAGTGCCCACATCAAGAAAATTTCACTTCAGTGTTTAGCATAAACTGACTATATCTGGTAGGAAACCTGTTTCTAGCCTTTATAGACTGAGCACAGGCACATCTCTGCATTACCCCAAAATAATTACTTGGCCACACACCTCATTGGATCCTCAGGGCTTTGGGTTCTCCACCCTCGTGTTTACATTCCATGAAGAAAAATTAACTAATTAATATACGTCTGACAGATGTTCTTTGAAAGAGATATCATGCCTTCAAAACACAAGATGATGAAAGGAGCAATCGAGTAGATTAGACTGACCAGAAAAGCAAGGATTGTAGCATGACAGTGGAAAGCACAGCTTTAAGTCTTTCTCTTGATATTTATATGGTTTTATTTGCATATCAAACTATATGCCAATTAGCTGTATATAAATCCATGATGAAATTATGCTGTGCAGCTCTCAGTGAAGAAAAGCCAGGGCTGGGCTGCATAATCACCCTTAACTCTGGCCCTCCAGGTGTTCCCACTCCAGCTCACTCCTAATGACCGTGTACTCCCAGTAACACAACCATACAACGGGAATCTTCTGCAATCACACACATGTATATGCAGCATTTCCATGCATTGTAAGCTGCTTTGTGTATTCTTTCATTCTCCTCCAGCCAGTTACTCCCGGAGAAAAGAAGCCTGAGAGGAGACAGACCTTCTCTCTCTCCACAGCTCCCTGACAGGAGGGTGCAGCCAGGGTGGGATGGGGCCCAGCTCCCAGAGAACAAGGGTCAGGATGAGAGGCAAAGGCCTCAAATTGCACCAGGGCAGGTTTAGATGGGATACTGGGGAAAATTTCTTAGTGAAAAGTGTTGCCCAGCCCTGACACAGGCTGCTCATGGCAGTGGTGGAGTCCCCATCCCTGGAGGGATTTAAAAGCCTTGGCAGAGCTGGGGAGTGGTTGGACTCAATGATCTTTTTTCCATTGTAAAGGATTCTGTGATTCCATGATCTGCCTGCTGCCCCTGGTCTCAAACTGCAGGGCAGGTTTTGCCTCTGTTGAGGCTTTGTGTAATCCTGTAGGGAAGTGGGGATCCTGCCCGAAGAGCTGCAGGCAAGCCTGGATGGAAACAATACCAGAGATGTATGCTCTTATTTTAAATATCAACTGGGATGTGGGGGTGCAATAGCCTGGTCCTGGAGCACCACTTAGCCAATTGTGCTCTGGAAGGGGTGTGCACTTGCAGTCAAACTGGCTGCCTTAACGAGCTCTTTGTGCTCTGCCAGGTATCTGCAGAAGGCATCATGCAAAGCTGGAGCCTACGGGCCCATCTGAAGTCACAGCTCACACCAGCTCCAGCCAGCACTGCCTGTAAATCAGGCCATCCACTCATGCAGGCAGGGAAGGGTCTGGAGAGAAGGGATTCCAGACCCTTCCCCTATCCCAGTTTGCTCCAAGTCTCATCCAGCCTAACCTTGGACATTTCCAGGGATGGGGCACCCACCATTTCTCTGGGCAGCCTGTGCCAGGGCCTCACCATCCTCACAGCAAAAAATTCCTTCCTTACATCTAGTCTGAATCTCCCCTTCTTCAGTTTAAAACCATCACCCTTTGTTCTATCACAACAGGCCCTACTAAAAACTCTCTTTTTTTTTTTTTTCTTGTATGTCCCCTTTAAGTACTGAAAGGCCACAATAAGGTCTCTGGAGAGACCTTAGAGCCTTCTCTTCTCCAGGCTGAACAATCCCAGCTCTCCCAGACTGTCTGCACAGGAGAGGTGCTCCAGCCCTATCAATGAGCCTGCATTGACTGGGACCATATTTTTGGGCTCAACTGCATTAGTGAGTTTGACTAATTTGAGTGACCAGGCACATATTCAGACATAAAACATTAATATGGGAACAAATCAAAAGCAGTCTGGCTGAACTCCCGCTTTGAATTCATCACATACATTGAAAAAGAAAAAAAGAATTAAAAAAATAATAATAAAAAAAGTTTTTATCTTTTCTAGAACGTATGAAAAGGTATAAATTCCTGACTGACTGCAGCACCTGGGCTGGCTGTGCTGGTAATTGGAACCAGCATGCTTCACTTCCCGGGCATCCCATTCACAAGGGAGAGAAGGAAGCATTCAATTTTTCAATAGGAAATTTCATCACCAGAAAACAATCCACCTTCCTTGACTCCAAGGAAGAGCCCAAGGGCGAGTTCTCTCCTCGACCACAGCTTCAGCTTTACGGCCAGCCCTGGCCAGAGCTGAGTGTTCATGCCATCCCAAGCCCATGAGACTGCCTTCAACACTTCCAGCTCTTTTTGGTTTTGTTTTTTTCCTTCTTCTAACACATTGTTTTTCTTTTCCTTTGGGATTGCCCAGAGGTCCAGTTTGCAACTTTCCTCAACAAAATGGGCTAAAACAAGCCTGGATTTTGTCATGACAGTTTTCCTTAGATTTTTAGCTTCCCACCCAACTGCAGACCTGGGACATCATGGAAAACACCCAGGTGTAGCTGTGGGCCATGCTAACATCAAGGGGATATTTGTGGGACATTTGTGAGGCAGAGCACACTTTAAGTGGTTTTTTTTAATGAGCCTAGGACCCCCGAGCCATATGGGACTGAGCAAAAATCATGTTACACCAACAGCTTTCCTTTAATAGCATTTTTAAACTCATTTTTCATTCCTAAAGCTGCAGTCTTAGTATGGAGTGGAATAAGGCTTCGAGGCCACAAAAACCCATCAGACACTCCAGCAGGACTCAAGACAGCCAAGCAGCAGGCAAAGGGTCTGAGCAGAGTGGTGGCAGATTAAATGCAGCACCAGTCCACATAAAGCCAATGCAAAAAAAAAAACCCTCTGACAATGGTCTCTGTAAGAATTAAGTTTCAGGATAAATAGGCTCAGAAGCACCCATCCTGTGCTTCTGCATGCACAGCTCAAATTTAAAAAGGAAAGTTACTTCTCCTTGCAACACTTACTTGGAAAGTTATTTTTCTCCTCATTATTTATGTTCCCACCATAACAGCTTGTTTACGCACTCACAGAAAAGCTGAATTATTACTCTTCTTCACCTGCTTTCTCAGCCATCCCTGACTCCCTCCATCTTGGAACCTTTCACATCCAGGACCAAGAGGGCTGAGCAAGAAAGGTATGATAAGCAGTGCATAGAGGAGCTCCTCAAAAACACACCAAGCTCCATCTCCACACCTTTACTCCCCCTAAAATCTCTAGAAGAAGGCTGTCACAGAGCCATTCTTGACCAATGAAGACAAACAGCCTTCTAATCCCCAGTGCAGCACTGTTAGGGTACTTCTAGTTGTAATCCGTGTACTTTTAGGTGCCTTGAGTTGATCCCTTGACAAGGGGAATTTGTGAAGCAGAAATTTTGAAGCAGATTTTTGAATCAGACTCCCTTAGACTGGGAGGGCAGACCTGGAGCAAGAACTGATGGCAGAAGGGGCAGGAGACAGGCAGGGCAAGCAAGATCCGTATGGAATCACCTGGAATGCTGGATGTTTTGACACATTTCATGCAATAGAGGCACTTGTTGTTCCTCCACTTCAGTAAAAGATGAGGAGAAAGAAACCAGGGTAAAGTTTCCTCAACCTATGCTGAGTTTGGCATGGGATGCCTTACACAGCCCCAAGGAAGATATGAAGTCTGCAGCATCCAAGTACAGAAAGAGGACTCAGGAATCCTCCTGGTTCACCCCCAGCCCCAGGCAGGCATCCCTGAGGACATGTAAGAAATGTCTGTGCAGTTCAGGACTGCCAAAGATGGATCCACAGTACTGATAGGACCCTGCTGTCTCACCTTTCACCTCTTCTTTAGTGGAGCTGGTATCAGTGCAAAGACCTTTCACTGGATCCTACCAACGCCTAAAAAAAGCCAAGAAAATCTGGCAACACTTACTTCTGCTGGACTTCATCCTGGCCTTGACACACAAGGCTTGGATCCTCCTGCTGGACACAGACTCCGAGTCCTAACCCAGACCTGAACACCAGATCTCACTGTTCCCATTCAGCTCTAAGGATCACTCTAAACCCCAACAAGTTCTGGGGTAAATTAAATACATCTATTTTTGTAAGCCAGTATCGCTTTTGTTGAGCTGCCACTGAAGCTTTTCTTAGAAGTCATTAACCATGATGGGCAAAACACAATTCCATCTCGCTCCTCTCCTGCCTCTTCAAAGGGAGGATGGCAGCACTCGAGCCACTGCCTCACTGATTGTCCTACTGTTCCACAAAGTGGTTCCTCTCCAGCAAATTGAACACTGAGAGCCATCACAGAGCCCCAGACAAAGGGCCCAGTGACTGTTTCTGGGATTATTAGAGGGAAGCAGAAAGAAGCCTATTACAGGGTCTTTGTGGCACTTAATGTTGACAGCTGAAAATAATGGATAGGACAAAACAGAGCAAAGATGATTTAAATTAGGCAACTCTTGGGAAATGGTGCTCACGCAGGCTTCCAAAGGAGAACCTCCATTTCTAAGCACTGCTAGCCCCCAAGTGGGTGTGCGTTGCCCCTCTGCAGCCCATACACACACAGACACAGCCCTTTTCAGGTGCTCTGCAGAGCTTTTGCTGTTTGCCAGTGGCCACTGCACCCTACCCATCAGGGGATAGAAAAGGTTTACAAAAGAGCAGCATCAGCCACAGCTCATCAATCCTTCAACAAAAACAGCCTTTAATTCCTACCCACTGCCACAAGTTCGGGGACCTGTAAGGAGGGATTTGCACATCCACACTCCAGCAATTGTTACACAGCTCTTCCAAAAACCACCTGGAGGACAGCAGATTCACTCCAGGGGTTTGATGCAGATGGAACGACAAAGGCTCTGACAAAGCTTTAGTGCCACCTCATGCCAGTCCCAGCTCCGTGGGACCCATGTGGGGATCATTTTAAGTAACAGGCATCTGCCACCTATACACATCACCTCTCTCCCTCTCCAGAGGGCAGCAATCAGAAAATCACAGAATCATCTCCGTTAAAAATGAGCTCCCAGATCATCGAGTCCAAGCAGGGCCTGATCCCCACATTGTCACCAGCCCAGAGCACTGAGTGCCCTGTCCAGGCCTTCCCTGGTCGCCTCCAGGGATGGGGACTCCAATACCTCCCTGGGAAACCTCTTCCAATTTTTAACCAACCCCCTGTGTGAAAAAATTCCTCATGTCCAACCTGAAAAAATTCCTCATGTCCAACCTGTCCTCATGAACCTCGTGCAGCCTATGCCCTCTCCTCCTGGGAGCAGAGCCCGACCCCCCCCGGCTGTCCCCTCCTGTCAGGAGCTGTGCAGAGGCCACAAGGTCCCCCCTGAGCCTCCTTTGCTCCAGGCTGAGCCCCTTCCCAGCTCCCTCAGCCACTCCCCACAGGACTTTCCCACAATGCCCAAGCCATTTCCAGTTTGGACAGGAAAGCACAAGAGGGGTGGAGAGACACACATGTTGCACATGGTGAATTTGCTGGCTGCCTGGGCTCTACAGATTTGTTTATGCTGTGGAAGCAATCTGTCTTTCCAGGCACAGCACTTGGGTTTTATGACCTGAAACACCCCCCAAAGC